>NC_133533.1:40036507-40661507 GCF_048544455.1 Silene latifolia
TTTCATTTGATGCATTTTTGCAAACTTTCTTTCACTTTTCATTTCATTGAACTCAAATTGATTTCTTTTTGTGCCCATTCCCTTTGATGACAAAAAATGTGGTAGAACATGGATGATGGATGGATGCATGGTTTCAAGGGTCACCTTGGAATAAACGGGAGCCAAGGAGTTATCACACCACAAGGTACTCTTGACTAGGCCTTAATCCATGGGTCAAAGGATACTAGCATGACACATCCTAGGGTGTTTTACAAGTATTCTAACAATCAAAGTCTTAAGAAGAAAAAGTATCTACTAGAGCCTATATACACTTGTCAAGCTTCCCAAGTAGACGGTTTCGCAAAATTTTTCTAACATGCAAACTACATGCCATGATGCAACTAACATATATACATCCTAATGCAAATGATTCTACCAACTAATATGCCATATAAACTAAATGCAATCCTAAATTCACATTGTTTATACCGCATCAATCAAAATAAAGCCACATAGTCATTAACATAAAGAGGAAAAAGGAGATTGGAAAGATCATACCATGCGGTCTTCAATATCCTCATGTCTCGGATGTGGCGTAGTCGATCAATGTGAAAAAGGATAAACACAATATATAAAATATATACATGACTACACTACAAAGGAAATGAACTTGTTTTTAGTTTTTAAAATTTTGAAATTTTTATGGTTTTTCAAAATTTTTCAATTTTTTTGGATTTTTGAATAAAGGTTAAGTTAGAATTCCCCATACCCACACTAATATGGGCATTGTCCTCAATGGCCAAAATGATGGGAAATTATGCAAACATGATGCATGATTTCTACACTAAATGCAAGCTACACTAATCTACACTACATGATGCATGGGTTTTTGTTTATGACGGAGAGCATAATTTAAATTACCTCCCGTTGCGTATGCATGTACTTCCCCAAACCGAGTTAGACATTATTTCTAATGTCCTAAAGTTGGGGGTAGTTCATGCACACAAGATGCAATGCATGAAACTAAATTTGTCATTTTGGATTTTCAAAAGTGGGAACAATGAAATAAGAACACCTCAATGGGGCCGAGGTATTAGTCCTTTATGTTGCTAGGACTACTCCAACCATGATCACGATAAATAAATAAAACAAATAAAGAAGTAGACAAATCTCAAGAGGGTAGGAGCCTCCAAAGCTTGCTAGTCTTCCACCATATCATCATTATCATCATCTTCCTCAATAGAAGTGGACTCATCACCACTTCCCTCTTCACTTCCTTGCTTACTTCCTTCATCATCCTCTTCTTCTTCATCACTAGCCTCTTCATCAATGTTATCATCAACAACCTCATCACCGACAACCTCATCGTCACCCGGAATCTCACCCCTAGATGCACTCGGAAAGAAGACTTCCCTATCCTCCCAACTAGGCAAAGGACATGAAGGATCAAGTAGTCCTTGCCTAGCTAAATGAAGGAGGGGTGGATATTGGGCTAAGTAAGCATCTTCCCGGTCCTTAAAAGCTTGTTTGTGCATCTCTTGCATAAGTAGAGTCATGTAGTCTTTGCTTGCTTCAACACCTTCGGGTTTGAACTCTTGGTACTTGAATGAATAGGGTGGTGTGACAATGGAAGAGGAGGGCATTTCAATTTCATCCCTTTGTTGTCGGATGATGTATTCGGCTTCTTTTGAGAGGGGAAGGAGGTAGTTGGTCCGATGGACACTCAAACGACATATCTTTGAAGGCAAAGTAAAAGATCTAGCCTCATTGGTGAGCCACCCATACTTGGTGTCAAGAGGGTTATGAGTGACCCACTTGTACTTGTTAATCATAGCATCCATGTCAATGAGATGACCCCCCTTTTTTCGCCACATACTTGGTATCCTTGTTGAAATTCAGATCAAAGTACTTAGCCAAAAGAGTGACTAGACCTCCATTTACAATCACGGTGGTGCCTTGCTTCCCACAATCAACATTTAGCCATCTATCCACCAAAAGCCTTAGAGAATTGAAAGGGTTGGTGAATTCCCTTCCAATATTTAAAGCCGACTCAAGAAGAACACAATCGAGCTTGGTAAAGTGGTTGGTGTCTTTTCTTGCAATGATGGTATTCCCGATGACCTTATGCCACACTCTAATGCCCGGATGGTGGACTAATAGAGCGCGACTAGCATGATAGTTCTCAAATTTCCTTCCGGAAATCGCCTCCCAAAGAGGAGCGGGGTCATACTTTACGGGATTCTTGAAATAACTATGTGAATCACTAAGACCCAATGCTTTACCCAATTCCTCAAAGTTGATGCGCCTATTCACATTAGCAAGGCGGAACTCGATGTTTTCTCTAGTCTCTACCTTAGTAACTTTCAAAGAACTCAAGAATTCTAAGGTAAGGGAGGGGTATGTCAATTCTTTTGTAGCAAATAATTTTCCCAACCCCATGGCTTCAAAGAAGGCTTTGGTTTGCTCAAGGACACCCAACTTATTCAAGGCATCTTCACAAATAAACTTGGTGTATAGAAAGGATTTTTTAGCATACTTGGCAAATGTTTCCCTATGGGAGTTAGAAATGAAAATTACCTCCGGATAGTTCGAAAGTTGAGCAATTTCCGGAGTTGTTGATGTTGTTGCTTCCAAGGGAGGTTGTTGTTGTTGCACTTCCAAGTTTGAACTAGCTACCACCATAGCCAATGAGGCTTTCTTTGCTTGAAGACTCTTTTGTCTTGTTGAGAGTGCCTTTGCCTTAGGTGCCTTTGTTGCTCCTTTTGTCCTTGCCATTGATGATTGAACCAAGAAAAGAGTGAAAATCTTCAATTTCCAAGTATACCCAAATTGATTTTAAGATGAAAGGCTTTGCCTTTATAATTTCAAAAATCGACTCAAAGGTTGATGATTTTGGTGCTTGGTTTGATTTTTGTTAGAAGAGTAGTGATTAATTGTTGTTAAAAGGAAGTTTTGATTTGATCTTGTTGAATGTGGTTGAGGAAATCTTGTTTTGGTGATGGAGAGGATGAGGGTTTTGAGTTTTGGGGTTTATGGGTAGTGTTTTGAATGAAGAAATGAAGAAATGAATGTGGGAGGGGGTTTATAAAAGACCCGAAAAATTTTGAACTGCAGGGGAAGACGGGCGTCTTTCCTTCGGGACGCTCGGATTCTGTCTGTCTTGGCTTCAGAATTCTCTCCTAAAGATGGGCGTCTTTCAGCAAAGACACTCGGATTTATCAATTGCGGGACGGGCGTCTTCTGCTGAAGACGGGCGGATTCTTTTCCAGTGAGTTTTCTTGTTTTTCTCAGCCAAAAAGACGGGCGGCTTTCTTTCCAGGACGGGCGTCTTTCTGAAGACGGGCGTCTTCTCTTGCAGGACGCTCGGATTTATCAACAGTCCCAAAATTTCAAATTCTCAGCTCAAATGGACGGGCGGATTATGACAAAGACGCCCGGATTCCCTGAAGACGGGCGGATTCCTTAGAAAACGCTCGGATTCTCCCTGTTTTACCCAAATTCAGTTCCATCCATGTACTTGCATATCCCGTGTCATTTTTCATTCTTCAAAATCCTGTGTTCTTCATTGTGGGGGCACTACTAAGGCATGAATAGCCTAGCCAATTGCTATCCCCACACTAAGCTAAAGCACTACACATCAATTAAAATCATTAGTCCCTCCCTCACTTCTCTCAAAAATGATAATTATCTTGATCAAAGTATAAAAATCCAAAAATGACAAATATGCAATGTAAGAATTAAAATGCGGGTTAGGGAGTTAGAAATATTTACAAATGGTGGTTTAGGGAGGACTCCACCAAACTCTCATCCTTAGTGAGATGTCATAGGGGCATGGCCAAGGTGTTGTTGATGTTGCTCAACACCTTGAAGAAGTAATCAAAAGCTTGTTCATTATCATGATAAAGATCTTCAATAGATCTTTGCCCTTGTTGTCGGTCTTGATCGATAGCATTACCAATATAGGGATTGAAAATCCCTTCAAACTCATCGTCCCAAAGACCACAAACTTCATCTACTTGATCACTAAAGATCTCTTGAGTTGATGGAGACAACTCTCCCACTTTTTTGTCTTGGCCAATGAGGCCATCCCCTTCATTGCTTGGCTTTGGTGAGCTTTTCAAGCTCTCTTTGTTACAATTCACTTGCTCTTTGAATGGAGCATCTTCAATTTTCTTCTTCCATTGGAGTTCCGACTTCTTCCTATCATCCTTCCGGCTATAATGATCAATCATAAAACACGGTTCATGCAAACGGGGAGCTCTCATGGTCTTGTCAAGATTGAAAGTTATGCTCTCATCTCCCACTTCTAGAGTGAGCTCTCCATGCTTCACATCAATCACCGCACCCGCGGTGTGTAAAAAAGGTCTTCCTAGAATGATTGGAATGTTGGAGTCTTCTTCCATGTCAACAATGACAAAGTCCACCGGGATGAAAAATTTCCCAACTCTTACGGGAACATCTTCCCATATCACTAATGGTTTCTTCGTCGATCTATCGGCCATTTGGAGTGTGATATTGGTGCATTTAAGCTCTCCCATCCCAAACCTTTTACTCACCGAGTACGGCATAACACTCACACTAGCCCCTAGATCACATAAGGCTTTGTTGATCGTGGTGTCGCCAATGGTACACGGTATTGAGAAGCTTCCCGGATCCTTTAGTTTTGGAGGTGAACTCCCTTGAAGTATTACACTACTCACCTTAGTGAAGGCGATAGTCTCAAGCTTCCGGATCGACTTCTTCTTTGTGAGGATGTCTTTCATGTATTTCGCATAGGCCGACACGTGATTGATTAATTCCGTGAAAGGAATCGAGACTTCCAAATTCTTCACAATTTCCATAAATTTCCCAAGTCGGTCATCAAATTTGGGCTTGGCTTGACGACATGGAAAAGGAAGTCTAATCACAATGGGCTCCTTCTCCTTGACCTTGTCTTCATTTTTCTTTGAAATTTCTTCTTTTGATGGTTCCCCATCCTTGGAGTTTTGCACAATTTCTTCTTTGTCACTAGCTTCCACAACTTCATCCTCAACTTGCTTCTTCGGTGCTTCATACCTTGTACCACTTCTCAAGTGAATGGCACTAACCGTTTCATGTCTTGGGGGATTACTTTGAGGTGGTAATTGCCCCTTTTGTCTTTGTGAGCTTGAAGATGCTAGTTGAGTCAATTGGGTTTCCAACATTTTGGTGTGAGCTAGGATGTTGTTGATGGTGATTTCCTTTGTTTGACTGTCCTTTTGCATTTGAGTGAAAAATTCTTGTTGATTCTTTTGCATTTGGAGGATCGCTTTTTGAACATCAAAACCTTGGTCATTTTGTTGATTGTATGGAGTTTGATTTTGGTAACCTTGGTTTTGGTTGTAAAAGGGTCTTTGATTTTCGTTTCTCATGGGAGGTGGGGTGTATGTTGGTTGAGGGTTTTGAACATTTTGGCTTTTGTATGAGAGATTTGGATGGAATTTGGTGTTTTCATTGTAATAGTTTGAATAAGGGGTACCACTCTTGTATGCTTGGAAAGCATTCACTTGTTTATTTGTTCCCCTACATTCACTTTGGTCATGTCCCAAAGTTCCACAATTCTCACATATCTCACTTGGGATTGATGAAGATGCCGTCATGGCATTAACAAGATGCTTTGGTGATTTTGAGGCTTCTTCAAGTCTAGCCATAGCTTTTTCAAACTTCAAATTGATGGTATCAATGTGAGCACTAAGTTGAGCACCCAATTGAGTAACGGAGTCTACTTCATGCTTTCCTCCTCTAGTAGCCTTGCGAGGTCTACTATATTGTGACTTATGGACCGCCATTTCCTCAATTTTGTTACAAGTTTGATTGTCATCAACTTCGGTGAACATTCCATTTGATCCCATGTTGAGAATGTTCCTTGAATCTTCATAAAGACCGTTCCAAAATTGTTGTACCAAGAACCACTCGCTAAGTCCATGGTGAGGACATGAGCGACAAATTCCCTTGAATCGCTCCCAAGCTTCATACAAAGATTGTTCATCCCTTTGCTTAAAGCCCGTAATTTGAGCTCTTAGCATGTTAGTCTTTTCCGGTGGATATAACTTTTTGTAGAAAGCTAGAGCCAATTTCTTCCAAGAATCAATTCCGAGAGTAGCCTTATCAAGGCTTTTCAACCATTGTTTCGCGGTGCCAATTAGAGAAAAAGGAAATAAGACCCATCGAATTTGGTCTTGAGTTACACCGTTTTGAGAAATAGCATCACAATAATCGCAAAAAGCCTCGATATGAGAATGAGGGTCTTCACTAGGCATCCCCCCAAATTGGCTTCTTTCGACTAATTGGATAAATGCGGATTTGGAAATAAAATTTCCGGTTAGATGTTTTGGTGTGGGAGTACCATTGGGTAGGTTCTCCTCGGCGGGTACGGAATGTGATGAAAACTTAGGCATTGTGGGTTGATTTTATGTTGGGTTCTCCTCACCTTCTCTTGCAAAAGGGTTGATGAACTCAATAGTATTTGGTTGAATATCTACAACCTCACAATACCTCTCAAAGTTTTCCTAGCAAGTCTTCTATTGGTTGTCAAAGTTCTTTCAATTTCGTGATCAAAAGGTAACAAGTCATCTTGTGACCTTCTAGACATGCAAAATATCAAACAACTCGAAAACAATTAGAACAAACCTTGAGGAGTTTTACTTCCCCAAGGCAAAGAAAGACACAACTAATAACAATATAAGAAAATCTAAATCAAGTTAACACCGTCCCCGGCAACGGCGCCATTTTTGCTCGGGATTTAACTAAAATCTTCCGGTTACTTGTCGTTAGGAGCACCTAGACCAAAACACAATTTATAACTTCACCAACAACTCTACAATTAGTAAAGAGGCAAGTAAAGGTCGGATCCCAAGGGACGGGAATTGAGATGAGATTTCTATTGCAACTAGTGGTGTCTTAAGGGGTGTCACAATTGGGGTTTGATGTAGAAGGTCACTAAACTAAATAGCAATGAAAGTAAACAAGCAAGATGAATAAAAAGGGTTGTAAACAATTGATAAAAGGCACTAGGGTGTCATGGGGTCATAGGGGATTCATGGGAATTGATCATACAAACATATTCTCAAGTTATAAGAAAGCAATTATTGTTGTGATGGATCGAGTTGGTTTATATCTTACAATCCTAGGAAAGTTTGGGTCCCGGAGCCGAATCGATTAGATTGTACAACACCTACAAGTCGACTTAGTCTTTCCTACTCAACAACATGCATGGTCTAATGAGACTCGAGTTGGTTTATGTCTTACAAGTCTCATTGAAAAGATAGGTGATGGGTAAAAAATGCAAGGATTCATTGGCTCGCATCATAACAAGCAAGCAAATAAACCATGAAAGCATATTAATTTAAGGATGAATCATTCTCCATGTTGGTTTCCCCTAATTACCCATTAGCCCTAGCTAAGGAACTACTCACTCATTATCATGTTGAACATGCTAGCAAGGTTGTCAATCATACCAACAAAGTGAAACATGATGAATAAATGAAAGTAATTAGCAATAATTAAAAAGGGATTAAGAGAATTATACCTACTAATGATTCCAATAATAGAGCAAAGAATAAAAGAAGTACTTGATGCTTGATTGGAAGGTTGTCAATCTCCCAATAATAAACCAAATAATCTTCAATTACCCAAAATAAAGGATGAACAAGAGAGATTAAGGAAATAAAACTTGTATTAAAACTTGATTAATTGTTGATTAAGAGATTGAAGAGAGATTTGATTGATATTAACTACACTAAAGATTGCTAAGAAGAACATGCTCTTCTAATTTAGACTAATGGGGTATTTATAGTGGGGATTAGGTGTGTGAATTAGGGTTAACTAAGGGCTTAAATGACGATTAAGTTCCTACTTAAGGAAACGCCGGTCTTTTTGGAAAGACTCCGGTCTCTAGAAGAAGATGTGCATCTTTCCTTGAAGCTTGAAGAAGATAAAATGGGTCTGCCTGGGAATCCGGGCGTCTTTAGCACGGGACGGGCGGATTCGGTTGTTTCTGCCCGGGCGTCTTGTAAGGAAGACGGGCGTCTTCTGGTGCTTTTGCCCGGGCGTCTTGGGGGTGAAGGCGCACGGATTGTGAAGTGAAGACGGGCGTCTTCTGGACAATCCGCACGGATTGCTGGGCAGTCTCGTTTCTTCTTCTTTTCTTCCTTTTTCTTCATAAAATCCTTGGGGATTTCCTCGGGGATGCAAGGATCTTTCCTCATCATTGCCCATCTGTTGGGGTTGGTGTCCTTAACAGTTAGTGCAAGGACTTATAAACCTCTAAAAGGATCAAAGGGCATACTTTGGTATTATTATCAGTTGATCCACGTTTATCAATAACGGTTGGCTTGCTAGATAAGTTTGACGTTATTGTCATACAGATGGCGGTGATCAACTGGTCCCTAAAAGTCACACCTATAGGATACGTTTGAGAGACGTGACGGTATGAAAATACGGTCATGTAGATGCCAAAATTGACTAACCAGTTAGTCCGAGTTATTTGACTAGTAATTAGTCAAAATGTGATGTTGAGATATTATATTTAATACGGATTAAATATCATGGGCTAAGGCGAATTAACCAGTTAATTCGTAAAATTAAATATAAGCGATTTATATTTAATTAAATGTATATTGAATATAATTATACAATACTGTTTTGTCGGACACGTATTAATAATTCAGCTAACCCGTATTATTAGCTGATGCCTTAATTTCCGATAACCGATAACAGTTTATAATCAGACCGTGTCATATACATTTAGCAAATTTCGGGTCATACCGCAAGTTTAAGTGAAGAGGAAATTAAAAGCCCACGGGCTCTCCTCTCACTCGGTTTGGCCGAGCTCTCCACAGACAAAAGGAGAGCTTCTCCTCTTGTCTAACCTAGTTGTTCATTTGCTAAACAAAATTAGGGTTTTGGAGATTAAGCTTTCTCTGAAACTGAGATCTCACATCTCGAGAAAAACTCACAACAAGTTCTCCCAATATTGCAAGGCAATCGGAGAACACGTTCTAGCACAAGGGGCATTTCTCGGACAAGGTCTTGGGTGCAACAATTAGGAGGGAATCTCGTTTGATTTCTGTTCTTTACGCCGTGCATCAAAGGACCCGAGGTTGATTCTAATCCCTTATCGTTTCAGTTTTGTATTTTGTTTTATGACTATAAATTGCATATGAAATTTGCGTTATAGTCCTACAATTAAAGGGTATTATACGAATATTTACCCACAAGTGGTATCAGAGCGAGGCCACGTAAATTTTCCTATGTGTTTTTCATAAAACGATATTGTTTTTGTCATAAAAACCGTGCGGCAGCCTCTCGGCAGATTTTTTTTTTTGCACATGGCTGTTTTGAAATTTTGTGTCTTGGGAACCGTGTCCTGTTTACACGGTTGCACTTGTTGTTGTTTTGACTCGAAAACCGTGCCGTTTCATGCTTTACACGGCTGTTTTTGTTTCAATTTTCATATTGTTCTTTTGCATATTGCTATTTTATACGGAGATTATAAAAATATGTCATGTTTTGTCAATTGTTAAATTGATTTGATGCGGTTTTGATCAAAATAGAGGATGTTTTTGTCTCGACAAACGAGTTTTCACGAGGGTTTTGAATTTTCAGCCATGTTTGCATTCGATCGAGCGTATTTCTACTCGATCGAGTGCTATTTCTGTCTTGTTTTTGATCGATCGAGTCCCTGTTATACTCGATCGACCCCCCTTTCAAAACCCCACTGCTCGATCGAGTTGTCCTCGTACTCGATCGAGTAGATTTGCTGATAAAGGTACTCGATCGACCACCAGTTTAGTCGATCGAGCACTCCCTGTTTGGCAATTCTCTCGATCGACTTGCAGTTCAGTCGATCGAGCCCTTTCGTTCCTCGATCGAGCACTTGTGTCCCTGGATCGAGGGATTTCCGTTTTAACAGCTTTGAAAATTTGTTTCTTTTGATTTAAATTTTCTTATGGCTTCAATATGTACTTTATACGGATATAGTACACTCGCTATGATTGTGAAACGGTTCACACACGTACCATTATGTTATTTTAAAGCGTATTTAAAGTAACGGATTGTAATGGATTAAAATAAATGATAGAAGCGATTTTATCACATGAATTTTAATCATTAAAAGGTGGTTTGGATAAATTTAACATAATTACGGAATTATGTCACGAATGAATTTGTTTTTAGTTGATGCTTTTTTATTTATCGTTTATCTTGAATGCCGTGAATGCCTTTTTATTACGTATTTAATTTTTTACAATCAGTTGTAACTTAGTGTGGCCTTAGTAGAACGTGTTACCGTAATGATGGAACACGGTCTTGGTTGTATTTTGAGATCTCGTATCTCCGTTTTGGATTTTTCACTTGTAATTACAGTTTTTAATTAGAATGTAAATAGGTTATATTTTGTAATTTTAATTGTATTTTTTGAGAAGACCAAAGATGGAGACCGGATGCTCACTCCCGCTACATGGATCAAGATGGAACATCAAGACAAGCTTTTCGGGTCCAACGGTGGATTCCAAAGTTGTATTATGTTCTTATACTAGGATAGGCCACACTAGGAAATTTTTATTTACGTATTGCATTCTTTTATTTATTTTTCGCAACGATAATATGCATCATATTCCGCCTAAAAACCAAACCACCTAATTTATTGCATGAAAACTGACACATTTAGAGGTCACGAGTTAGTTTTCATTGACATTCTCATGTCACACGTTTTAAAGCCATCATCTAAATTAATTCATTCACGACAGACGCTAGTTATTCGTTCACTTAAAATGAATTAAAACTTAGTTGATGGGATCTTCCTCGTATAAACCAAAATTGAGAACAGTCTTTATAGGTTAAACTCCAATGAGTCCCTTCTTCGTCGGTAGGCATAATATGACCCCTTCTACGTCGGGTAAGTTGGAACCGATTGACCTATTTTATCTCAACACTATGGTCACTCGTACGATCCTGTGATCATGGTGGACTATAGATAGGATTTACAGAAATCTATCGACCGAGAGTTCTTACGGAAGAATTAGCTAAACAGTTGGCTTATCAATTTACGGAAATTGAGTCTTGGGATCACTTGTGTCATTCTTGAGGGAGATCAATTATGCAAGTGCGAGAGTCTACATGTTAAAATGAATTTTAAATAGACTTAAATCACCTCGATGAGTTGCTTATTTCGTTTTGTTTTTCCTTTCTTTTTCAGTGTAGATCACGATTTTAAACTGCTAAACAACAAATGGCTGGTTCTACTGATAACCCAATGCCAAGTGCCACATTGGACCGTGAGTCCTGGCTTCGGATCTTCATGAATCAGATGAATCAGTCTACTCGACTGAAGAATGATGGATCCAACTTCGCGGACTGGGAGGCGGCATTACGGAATTTTGTGCTGGCGACGGAAGCTCAAATATCTATTAGAGCCCATCCCGGCAAACCCAGGTCCCACGGCTAGAGCTGCTGAAATCACCAAGTTTAATGATTTCTGTATGGAAGCGGGTGCGATTAAAAACGTACTCATTTTTGCAATGGAACCCAATTTGCAGAAACGCTTCATAGCCCATGGTGCAAACAAGATTTTCAACACGCTCACTAAGGAATTCTCGAAAGCACCGAGAATCGTGACCTATGAGCATACCACTCGCTTCTTTGATGCGAGACTCCAGAAGGGCCAACCGGTTAGCCCACACATTCTCAGCATGATTGAGAATGTCGAGAAGCTGGAGACCTTTAATTGTAACATCAGCGAGAACATTGTTATCGACCGCATGCTTCACTCACTCCACGATGGTTTTTCGCAATTTAGAGCGAATTACTATATGAATGATTTGAAGAAAACTCCCCATGAACTGCACTCCCTTCTCGTACAGACCGAGAAGGAAATGAAGTTCAGTGGGAGCTTGAAACAGGATGTTCTCGTTGTGTCAAACAAAGGGAAAGGTAAGGGCAAAGCTCATGCAAACCTAGCAGTAGGTAAGGCGAAGTTCAAGAAGTCGGGTTCAGGTAAGAGTGGTCCTGGTGAGTCGAGCAACTCATCAGGCATGACAAAGAGCAAGAGTGAAAACATGGAATGCCATCATTGCCACAAGACTGGGCATTGGAGACGCACATGTCCTGTTTATCATGAGGACTTAAAGGCAGGTCGTGTTAAACCTGTTGGTATGTCTTCTCTCTCTTCTACTTTTATTCATATGATTGAGATTAACCACGCAAGTTACGGAACTTGGGTACTTGATACTGGTTGTGGTTCTCATATGTGTAATCATGTGCAGGGGCTCCGAAACATCGAACCCCTCGTAAAGGGTGAGGTGGACCTGCGTGTCGGAAATGGAGCACGAGTGGCTGCAGTCTCGAGGGGAACATATGTGATCCAGCTTCCCAGCGGATTTGAGTTGTCATTATATGACTGCTATTATGTACCTAGTCTTTCGAAAAACATTATTTCAGTTTCTGCACTTGACAAACTTGGATTTTCATTTGTAATAGAGAATAATTCTTGCATTTTCTCATTACACAATATGATTTATGGCAAGGCAGTCTCCATGAATGGAATTTATGTTTTAGATCGGACCAAATAAATATTACATGTAATGAATAAAAAGTTAAAGGTTGGTGACAAAGATCAAACATATCTATGGCACTGCCGTATGGGACACATTAATGAGAAACGCGTTAAACAGCTCATCAAGAATGGAGCTATCTCGGCCTTTGATTTTCAATCATTTGGCACGTGTGAATCATGTCTCATCGGTAAGATGACTCGGATTTCCTTCAAAGGTGTTGGAATGCCTTGCTGTGACCTATTAGGGCTCATACACACGGATGTATGTGGTCCTATGTCAATCACCGCACGAGAAGGCTATAGGTATTTCATCACTTTCACGGACGATTTGAGTAGATATGGCTATGTCTACTTAATGAAGCACAAAAGTGAATCCTTTGCGAAATTCAAGGAATACCGAATAGGGTGCGAGAACCTATTAGGTAGAAAGATTAAAACACTACGTTCGGATCGTGGTGGCGAGTATCTTTCTCACGAGTTTGATCAACACCTAAAGGACTCGTGGGATTGCCCTACGCTTAACTCCACCGGAACACCTCGGTTGAATGGTGTGTCCGAACGGAGAAATCGAACACTACTTGATATGGTTCGATCCATGATGAGTCACACGATATTACCCGATTCATTATGGGGTTATGCTCTTTTGTCACGCTCTAATACTTAACCGAAGTCCGTCTAAAGCTCATGACAAGACTCCATATGAACTATGGAAGGGAACGGTCCCTAACTTGTCCTTTATACGGGTTTGGGGCTGCGAGGCTTATGTCAAGTGGAGACACGAGGATAAGCTCGGCCCGCGATCGGTCAAGACATACTTTATAGGTTATCCTAAAGGAACACTTGGTCATTACTTCTATTCGCCAACCGAACAACGCGTTTTTGTTGCGGCTAGTGCGACATTCTTAGAGAAGGAATTTCTCGAGAATGCAAAGAGTGATAGAACCTTCGACCTGTCGGAGATTCCAGAACCAAACACCGAGCAAACATTGGAGGAACCGATTCCTTCAATCCCGGCTGCGGTGAATATTCCCGAGGAACCTAGGAGGTCGGGAAGAGTCTCTATTCCTCCCACGGATACATTGGTATGGTCGAGGAACATGACATAGATGACATTCTACTCTTAACGAGTAGTGAACCCGCAACCTATAAAGGTGCCATGACTAGTTTCGACTCAAAGCTATGGCTTGAGGCCATGCAATCCGAGATGGACTCCATGTATGAGAACAACGTGTGGGATCTTGTTGACTTACCCGCTAAGGTTCGTCCCCTTCAATGCAAATGGCTTTACAAGATAAAGCATTCTCAGGGAAGGTCAAAGAAGATATCTACAAAGCACGACTAGTTGCTAAAGGTTTCACCCAAGTGCCAGGTTTGCACTACGATGAGATTTTTGCACCCGTAGTCATGCTGCGTTCCATTCGGATTATCTTAGCGATTGCCGCTTTTCATGACTATGAAATTTGGCAAATGGACGTGAAAACCGCCTTCTTAAACGACTTTTTGGAGGAAGAGTTGTACATGGTACAGCCAAGGTTTCATCGATCCAAGACATCCTAAGAAAGTATGCAAACTTAAGCGTTCCATTTATGGACTTAAGCAAGCATCTCGGAGTTGGAATCATCGCTTCGACCAAGTGATAAAAGACAATGGATTTACTCGATCGGTCGAGGAACCATGTTTATATATCAAGTCGAGTGGGAGCAAGATTGTCTTCCTAATATTGTATGTTGACGACATACTCCTGATTGGGAATGACATACCTCTCTTGTCTTCGGTGAAAGTATGGTTGAAAAACCATTTCCGGATGAAAGATCTGGGAGAGGCACAAAGAATTCTAGGCATCCGTATCTATCGAGATAGGTCACGACGGATGTTATCTCTCGATCGAGTCTTACATAGACAAAGTCCTAGAGAGATTCAAAGATGACTAACTCCAAGAAGGGGTTTCTTCCTATGGCTCCAGGGGTGCATTTGAGCAAGTCTCGGCACCGAGACACCGGAAGAGAAAGAGCGCATGACACGGATTCCTTATGCTTCGGCAATAGGATCAATCATGTATGCCATGATATGCACACGTCCGGACGTGGCATATGCATTGAGTATGACAAGTCGATTCCAACAAAGATCCGGGTGAATCACATTGGGTCTGGTCAAGAACATTCTTAAGTACCTCCGGAGGACTAAAGATTGGGCATTGACTTATGGAGGCTCTCAAAAGCTATGCGCAACCGGTTACGCAGATGCTAGCTTTCAAACGGATCGAGACGACTCAAAATCTCGGTCCGGATTCGTTTTACTCTTAATGGCGCCGATCACCGGAAGAGTTCAAACAAATCGTAATAAAGAGATTCTACGATCGAGTCCGAGTACTATGCCGCGTCTGAAGCTACAAAGGAAGCGATATGGATGCGTCAATTCTTACATGGACTATCTGTAGTGCCTAGTTCGAATGACCCGATCACCATCTATTGCGACAATAGTGGTGCCATCTTCCAAGCTAAGGAGCCAAAGTCTAGCAACAAATCTAGACATGTACAACGGAAAGCTCATCTAATCCGGGATTACGTGGAGCAAAAGGAAGTAGTGATAGAAAAGATTGCTACTGATGATAACATAGCAGATCCTCTCACTAAAGCATTACGACAAGATAAGTGACACGGTCGTTTCGTATCAAAAATAAATACCTAAGTACAACTAACTAATAGCTAGCAGTAAGTAGGGTCGATCTCCACAGGGAGGCTATTTTGCTAATTATCTATTTAACTCAGTCTGTCAGGATGTCACAGAAATGGGGGTTTAAATGTGATTTTCTAAACTAAAGAGAATAAGGAGAAGAGAGCAAAAAGGAGGAAATAAACAGATAGAGAGAATAGCTAAGACAGACGGTTCACCATAATCATCCGGTCAAGTAATTTAGGTCTCAGGTCAATGCAAATACGGTCTAAGGGGTAGCGAACGTCACCTTTCGGTCCTTAATTCACCCTAAAGTGTAAACAGCTTAACTTTCGCCCTCACTGCAATACTCTATTGTTCGCTACTAGTCTCGCCTTTTCCAACCTTTCGGTCCAGGTCGAGGATCACTAAGAATTATAGGTCTAATTGCGTCGACTCAATCGTACGGATACAATTAACTCGCAAAGATTTAACCAACAAAAACAATACCAACATTAACCCAATAAATCAATTACTCTCCCTTCATAATTATGGATCCCCTATAGTCTTAGCATAATGAAAATTAGCTACTCATGGCCAACGAATTAACAATAACAGTCATATACGAATAAACTAGATCAAGAGGCATAATAAGGGAATTAATGAGATCTACTAGCATAAGAGAAATAAATAACAGTAGAGAAATTAAGGGCAATAAGAAGGGAATTGAGAATAAAACTAAATAGAATTAAAGTCTAAGAGAAGAGAAGAGAAGAAGTTACAAAGGGATCCGACGGAGAAGCGAAGAACGCCGCCCAAAACGTTGTAACGTGATACTGAGTAACAGGAATTATAATTGATATTCTCTTAGGTCTAGGTGGTCTCTTATTTATAATAAGAGAACTTATTATCTAAGATAAAATAAATATAACATAACATAAATAAAGTCTCGACATAAGCCTTCTCGATCGAGCTTCCTTGCGTTAAATCTTCTCGATCGAACAGACAGGGAGACTGTTCGATTGAGCATCTTCATTAGAAACTCCTTCGATCGAACAGTCACTGAGGCTGTTCGATCGAGCATTCCAGTAGCAGCTTCCTTTCGATCGACCTGTTTGAACACTTAATCGAACATACTCTTCAACGCAGCTACTAGATTTACTTTAACGCCTTAAGTACGACTTCACGCACTCCAATGCAGCGACATTTCCACTTCAAATCTACTCGTTCTCCAAATGCATGCAAAACGGACAGTAAAAGGCTCGATTTAGCTCCTCTTCGGTTAATTCCTGCAAATTACATAAAGCGAACCAAAGTAGGATATTCGGGGGTATTTGTAGCTAGATGCTACATAAATAGTACAGAAATGCGTGTAAAAATGAGGTAAAAACCTTATATAAAAGACACGCATCAAATCTCCCCAAACCAAACCTTTGCTTGTCCCCAAGCAAATATGAATGCAACTAAGAAACAACAGTGGAACGGGACCAACGCATCAGCTACAAATCACCCACTAAAACCAATTGAATGCAATAACTGACAAAGTGGCAAATGAGAAGTGCAAACGAGTTAAATCAATGTTTCGAACTTACTGAACCGTCGACCTTGCAAGATTCAAAGGATTCGGACTCTCACGGGTCGCTCGTCACTCAAAATTAGGCTCAAGGTGAGTATATATGTGAAAGATAGAAAGAAGTAAGACACTCACCTAACTCGACCTATAAGAACATGCATGCAATTAACATGAATAAAGTCTCTACAACCGTACATATGCATTCCAACCATACTAATGACCAAGACACATGCCGAGGACTTACATTTGGGTAAGTGAGGTAATGGGTAAGAAGGGGCTAAAATGAATTTGGATATGTGGGGTTAATAGCCAGGCTAGCAACAACGAATCCAAATATAAACTGCATCCCAACTTCGTACTCAATATAGCAAGATAAAACGGTGCAAAATCATGCACTAAACTCACAAAACACCAAGAATCGTCAACTCCCCATAAGATATAAATAAGACATGGGAGTGAAAATCATTATCCAATTTCTTTTCACATGTTTTTTCTTTTCTTATTTCCATTTTTTTCGTTCTCTTTTTTTTTCAATTCAATTTTTTTTCATTTTCATTTTTTTTTCTTTTTCATTCCCTTCGATTCTTCCACCATCCTCTGAAATCAGGTAAAATAACCATATTGCAATAACACATTCCAACAGCTACTCGTCACTAGCTCGGCTAGGGTAGAAAGTATTATAGATAGTAGCTAATAGGACAAAAAGGCAATTTGGCTATGTGGGGCTCATGGGTGAAATGAAATAAAGGGAACTGCCTCTCCTAACATGTGTCACCATCCACAGACCGAATGCATACAGGTATTAAGAAGACTAGACTCATGCTTATGCAAATTGATGTTACATGCCTTAAAGAGAGCACTACTCACATCCTAAACGAAACCGGTCATGAATGTCACCAGTTTATAAAGCTCTAACCTCAGAATGTAATGTAGCTTGCCGGAATAATGAATCAAGTCTATTCGTTCAGATAAGAGAGAAACAAAAACTCGTAGATTATGCACATAATCATGCCAACTAAATGTCAAGAATATGCAGGGCTCAAGTAAGGATTCAAAGTAGCGTCAATGTTCAAACGTTCCGACACAATTTAAACATGAAATTTTTGAATTTTTTTTGAATTTTATGATTTTTATATGATTTTTTTGAATTAATTAAAACAACAAT
The DNA here is from genome assembly GCF_048544455.1 of Silene latifolia. Lineage (NCBI taxonomy): Eukaryota > Viridiplantae > Streptophyta > Magnoliopsida > Caryophyllales > Caryophyllaceae > Silene > Silene latifolia. The sequence goes on from NC_133533.1 coordinate 40,054,448, forward strand.
GCATGCGGAATAAATAAACGTGCAACCAGAAATGCAAGAAACATGCAGACACAGATATGGATGCATACCTCCCCAAACCAAACCGTACAATGCCCTCATTGTACCAAAAATAGGGAAAGAAATGCAAACTGAAGAGAAAAGGAGAAGTGGAGTCGGAAAACTTACAAAACGTCATATAGAGGGACCTCCCCAAACCGACCATGAACATGGGAGGTCAAAGAAAGTCAAACAGTAGCTTCATAGACGGAAAACATCAGCTGGGAGTCAAAACTACTCGATCGAGCACTTGGAACAGCTCGATCGAGTGAACTGGTGCTTGGAAGGACTTGATCGAGTAGAAAACCACTCGATCGAGTAAGCATGATTTTGGTTTTGGTCGATCGAGGACAATATCACTCGATCGAGTGAAAACTGCCTCAAAAAAAAGTGCTCGATCGAGCACAAAACCATTCGATCGAGTACTTTGACCTGCAAAACACGCATTTAAAGCTAGAAAAATAAGGAGTTCGTAAAACAGCGTCCAAAGTTCAACAAAAAGCTAAAGAGAAATAAATAGTTCAACAAATGTTCAATAAAACAGTCCGGGCTGCCTCCCGGAGAGCGCTGGTTTATGAGGTCCCGCACGACCCTTTTTCAGATTATCCAACAGCACAAATCATCGGCCTACTACTAGGCCTCTGACTGGATGCGGTAGCTTAAGCAATCGTCAGACGGACATCCGGCCTCCACAGCTTGGCAATGTAAGAACAACAGCTTCCCACAGCATCCGGGTCCCAATCTATCACCTCATCACGCAGCTTTTTCCTAGACGGTGTGGCTTTATCAACACCTCCTCCTGGGTCGTCTATCCAGGCAGTTCCCGACTTCATGCTAAGAGCACCCATCTCACCTCCCGGGTCTTTGAACTTGTCAAGACCTGTAGAAAGAGAAACAAAGACATGTTCCTCCAATTCGCTCCCAGAATGGGGCGGAGGCGTCATAAAAGCAGCAATAATATGTGACTCAGAAGGGCTATCAGACGGTGTATCAAAGGACTCTTTATGAGGGACATCATCATATGGCGTGATGTGCATGGGTTCCCTAGGGTCTTCAGACTTAGTAAAAACGAAGTCCTCCCCTCCGACCTGAAAGGTAAGTGTCCCAACCCCGACATCGATAATTGCGCCAGCAGTGCACAAAAATGGTCGTCCCAAAATAATGGGAACATTGCGGTCTTCGGGTATGTTTAAGACAATGAAATCTGCAGGAATATAGAAATTCCCGATCCTAACAGGTACGTCATGTAAAGCTCCTTTGACCCGTACATAGGAGTAATCAGCCAACTGGACAGTCGTTCTAGCCCGCGTAAACTTAGTCAATCCCAATTTCAACGCCAGCGACAAAGGTAAAATGTTGACACTAGAATCGAGGTCACATAAGGCATTATCAAACGAATGGGTCCCTATAGAACAGGGTATAGAAAAACGAATCGGGTCGACATTTTGGGCGGGTCCCATTTCGAAGAAGTGCGCCGCACTCTTCATCATAGCAACATTCATTACCGCCTTAACATCACTAATATCCTTCTTAGACCAATTAATTTGACCAATAAATTCAGAATAAGAGGGTACCTGGGCAATCATCGCTTTGTAGTGATCAGCGACATTGAGATCTCGGATACGGTCCAGGAATGCACGGTGTGGTAGCAATTGTTGTGGATAAGGAACTTGAACAGAATAGGAGTTGACTATATGTTCCTTTTTATCGTCATTAGAAATAGGCATTATTGACGTATCGTCTTCCATAGCAAGGCAATTCGATCGAGGTATCACAAAGACTCAATTGAGAGCTTTCTTCACTCATATTGCTCGATCGAATATCCACAGAGACTGCTCGATCCGGATGTTGTTCTTCAGTAGTGCTCGATCGAATGACTTGGTGACTGATCGATCGAGGTTCTCCTTTCCAAGCGATCGATCGAACGAGATTCGAGTCCGTTCGATCGTGGTGATCCTTCCACTTCGTTCGATCGAGTGATGGGATAAAGAAGTTCACTCGATCGAGTGTCTGCATTGCACGCAGCAAGTATTAATTCCAAAAACTCGTCTAAATCATCCTCCGGGGTATCTTCATGAAACGGAATGGTGTCGGTGTTGATAGCATACACCGTCTCACATTGCTCTTGCTCGGTAATTAATTGATCAAACCGAGCCTCTAGCTTCTTCATACGGCTATCAAATTCCGCACTAGAATTATGACACTGTAGTGCAAGTGCCAATATCAGTGACTTAACTTCTTCAGCCTCATCATTCCTAGCAGGTGAAGGGGTTGGTTGCGGTGGAGACAAATAACAAGGCTGTTGATAGCCTTGTTGCAGCAACGGTTGTGGTCGAGGAGCGACATCATAGTAATTACCACAACCCCAAGAATCTTTCCTCTCCCGATTGGCAGATTTTTCAGTTTGAGCTTCAAACTGAGCAATAAGTCGGGAAACGGACGTCATCCTGGCAAAGAATCGAAGGTACTCAAGCCTTCCCTTCGATAATCTTTCTATAAAAACTGACTAATAGATCTGTAGACCTATCAAAACAAGAAAGAAAAAGATTAGAACGGCCTCAAGGTACTCGGTCTTCCCTTGAGGCGAAAAAAAGACACAAAATTAAAAACAGGATAAAAGCGTCGCCTCCCCGGCAACGGCGCCAAAATTTGACACGGTCGTTTCGTATCAAAAATAAATACCTAAGTACAACTAACTAATAGCTAGCAGTAAGTAGGGTCGATCTCCACAGGGAGGCTATTTTGCTAATTATCTATTTAACTCAGTCTGTCAGGATGTCACAGAAATGGGGGTTTAAATGTGATTTTCTAAACTAAAGAGAATAAGGAGAAGAGAGCAAAAAGGAGGAAATAAACAGATAGAGAGAATAGCTAAGACAGACGGTTCACCATAATCATCCGGTCAAGTAATTTAGGTCTCAGGTCAATGCAAATACGGTCTAAGGGGTAGCGAACGTCACCTTTCGGTCCTTAATTCACCCTAAAGTGTAAACAGCTTAACTTTCGCCCTCACTGCAATACTCTATTGTTCGCTACTAGTCTCGCCTTTTCCAACCTTTCGGTCCAGGTCGAGGATCACTAAGAATTATAGGTCTAATTGCGTCGACTCAATCGAGACGGATACAATTAATCTGCAAATTTAACCAACAAAAACAATACCAACATTAACCCAATAAATCAATTACTCTCCCTTCATAATTATGGATCCCCTATAGTCTTAGCATAATGAAAATTAGCTACTCATGGCCAACGAATTAACAATAACAGTCATATACGAATAAACTAGATCAAGAGGCATAATAAGGGAATTAATGAGATCTACTAGCATAAGAGAAATAAATAACAGTAGAGAAATTAAGGGCAATAAGAAGGGAATTGAGAATAAAACTAAATAGAATTAAAGTCTAAGAGAAGAGAAGAGAAGAAGTTACAAAGGGATCCGACGGAGAAGCGAAGAACGCCGCCCAAAACGTTGTAACGTGATACTGAGTAACAGGAATTATAATTGATATTCTCTTAGGTCTAGGTGGTCTCTTATTTATAATAAGAGAACTTATTATCTAAGATAAAATAAATATAACATAACATAAATAAAGTCTCGACATAAGCCTTCTCGATCGAGCTTCCTTGCGTTAAATCTTCTCGATCGAACAGACAGGGAGACTGTTCGATTGAGCATCTCCATTAGAAACTCCTTCGATCGAACAATCATCGAGGTCATTTCGATCGAGCATTCCAAAGATAGCTTCCTTTCGATCGACCTGTTTGAACACTTAATCGAACATACTCTTCAACGCAGCTACTAGATTTACTTTAACGCCTTAAGTACGACTTCACGCACTCCAATGCAGCGACATTTCCACTTCAAATCTACTCTTTCTCCAAATGCATGCAAAACGGACAGTAAAAGGCTCGATTTAGCTCCTCTTCGGTTAATTCCTGCAAATTACATAAAGCGAACCAAAGTAGGATATTCGGGGGTATTTGTAGCTAGATGCTACATAAATAGTACAGAAATGCGTGTAAAAATGAGGTAAAAACCTTATATAAAAGACACGCATCAATAAGCATGAAGGGCACGTTAATTCCATGGGAATAAAACGTGTTCCTAAGTTGTAGTACTCTTTTATGGATTAGATTAATTCTCCTTTGTACTCTATACGACATCATCGTTTTGATATTTTATATATATATTTTGTTTTTCATGTGGAATTGTACGACAATTTTGAACACCACAAAGTGAACTGAACAAACATTATATTTTTAGTCCTTAATTGCCCACATGAGCTGATAACTCTGGCAATTATTTTGTGACGTTGGTTGATGGTGGGTTCAACGAGCCATAAGTCAACCAGATTGACCACCAATCACGAGAGGCGATTTATACGGATATTTCGTAGGACACAATTGTGACATCGACGTGGAGTCCTAAATGTTTTATAACATTCGTTGCCCGGTCGTGGATAGGACTTCCATGGTGATCCTAAGAGTCGATTCTTTTGACTATCGACTGTCTCTTGAGACTACGGCAGTTTTTGGGTGACTTTGGTTTCTTTCTCACGGTCATCCGTAACAGGGGGCCAAGTAGATTTTTTCTGGGTCATTTCATGCTGTGCTTAGATCGGAAGGAGTCGAGTTGAAGGAAATATTCAGCCTTTATCAGGTACTCGATATTTCTCAGGGCCACTCGAGGAGTCAGAATCGAAATGCATGGCCATGCTCGGATACGGATTCGTTTTATCAGTTAAGTTACTCTCTAGTCGGGGAAACCACTCTAGATACAGATCGATTGTAAAATACGACCTTTGTGGATCCAGATCTGCAAATTGTTTTACATTGAGTGGGAGAAATTTTAAATGAATATGAGAATCGGTTATCGCACATACACTTGTACGGACAAGTGGGAGTTTGTTGGAGCTTGTGTCCTCCAGTTAGTGCGGATAACGTCATTGCACACACACTTGTACGGACAAGTGGGAGCTTGTTGGGGTTGGTGTCCTTAACAGTTAGTGCAAGGACTTATAAACCTCTAAAAGGATCAAAGGGCATACTTTGGTATTATTATCAGTTGATCCACGTTTATCAATAACGGTTGGCTTGCTAGATAAGTTTGACGTTATTGTCATACAGATGGCGGTGATCAACTGGTCCCTAAAAGTCACACCTATAGGATACGTTTGAGAGACGTGACGGTATGAAAATACGGTCATGTAGATGCCAAAATTGACTAACCAGTTAGTCCGAGTTATTTGACTAGTAATTAGTCAAAATGTGATGTTGAGATATTATATTTAATACGGATTAAATATCATGGGCTAAGGCGAATTAACCAGTTAATTCGTAAAATTAAATATAAGCGATTTATATTTAATTAAATGTATATTGAATATAATTATACAATACTGTTTTGTCGGACACGTATTAATAATTCAGCTAACCCGTATTATTAACTGATGCCTTAATTTCCGATAACCGATAAAAGTTTATAATCAGACCGTGTCATATACATTTAGCAAATTTCGGGTCATACCGCAAGTTTAAGTGAAGAGGAAATTAAAAGCCCACGGGCTCTCCTCTCACTCGGTTTGGCCGAGCTCTCCACAGACAAAAGGAGAGCTTCTCCTCTTGTCTAACCTAGTTGTTCATTTGCTAAACAAAATTAGGGTTTTGGAGATTAAGCTTTCTCTGAAACTGAGATCTCACATCTCGAGAAAAACTCACAACAAGTTCTCCCAATATTGCAAGGCAATCGGAGAACACGTTCTAGCACAAGGGGCATTTCTCGGACAAGGTCTTGGGTGCAACAATTAGGAGGGAATCTCGTTTGATTTCTGTTCTTTACGCCGTGCATCAAAGGACCCGAGGTTGATTCTAATCCCTTATCGTTTCGGTTTTGTATTTTGTTTTATGACTATAAATTGCATATGAAATTTGCGTTATAGTCCTACAATTAAAGGGTATTATACGAATATTTACCCACACCATCTACTATAGTATGTACAAAGGCCTTCTAATCTTGTCTCTCCTTGATGCTTGGTCATTGAATTCAATCAATTTAGTCTCATTTTGCCATGAAAATGCAAGGTTTGCACTCCTTTCCTACCAAGGGATCAAAACCTCAAAGAATATGCAAAACAAAGAACTAAAGACGATAAATGACCCAAATATGCACTAAAAAGCATGGGAACAAGGCTAATTCGGGGACTAAATATGCTCTAATTATGGTCACATCATATATATGGACCATTCTAAAATGTATGATTATCCTCTCTTTTTGATATAATAAACTTACATTTTATAAAAAAAAAAGATGGACAAAGGATGCACTTCAATTCAGATTTGCCTGTGATGGTGAACTAACATATGCAAATAGTAGGATTGATGGAAAAGAAGTTGAGATGGTGAAGTTGTGGTCAGAATTTCATGTGACCATTGGTTTACGTCGTGGTATGAGTGTGACTGGAGTGGTGAGCTTGAGCTCCTTAATTAGAGAATTCAAGGAGAAACTGTTACCATGCAAGAAAGCTTTGACTAAACAACAAGAATTGGAGCAAATTCTTGGTTGCCCCGCCAGTGAGGGGTTAACAATACTTTCACCAAAACAATCCAAAAACAAGGGCAACGGTAAAAGAATGGTGTCAGCTAAGACTAAAGTCATTGCCTTAGGTAGTAAACCAAAGCGCATCTGTAATAACTACAAACAAATGGCACACAACGATAAACGGAACTGTCCTAACCTATTTTTAGAGCATCCACCATCATCACCAGCATCTGAAGAAGAAGAAGAAGAAGAAGAAGAAGAAGAAGAAGAAGAAGAAGAAGAAGAAGAGGAATAGGAGGACGGTAAAGATGACGGAATGTAGTAGTTGGCAATAGAGAAATACCTCCGTCTCAACAAATTATTTACACTCTTTTTCCTTGAAAGGTAAAGAATCTGGTGAGACGGAGGGGGTATTAAGTAGCTAGCTTTTGTCAATTTTTGATGGAAGTTGCACTAAAATGATGTAATATGAACTAGAATTAGTTAGTTGAGGTGTATTAATTTGGTAACTTCAATTTACAGATTGTATGATGTGGACGCGGGCCCACAGGGGCGCTTGGGAGGAAGAGAACAAGCGTTTGCATTTGTGGAGTCGCCACCAATTTATTGTGGAAAATTGGAAACCGTTTGAATACCTCGTGTCATGTCAAGACACAAAGTAATGACATGAACACCAAGAACTCGTTACCCTTAGCATTCTATGTCTAGAATGACTCTCGTGGATGCCAATGAACACGGATGTTCACAGAGATCTGGAGTAAGGGGTGAGGGTACGTATTAGGAAGCTCTTTTGATCGAACACATAATCCCGCCCGCCTCGATAGCGGCCTCTATTAATGATTAGGGAAAATCGTCTATACTTGATATATTGTCGATTATATGCATGCAATGCAACATCCAACGTTTTAATCCTAGCATGTGAAGAATGGACTAAGTCGGTGAACAATTAATTTAATCATACAATTGGGTCGAATTGGGATTTAAGTTCAATTACATATGAAAGCATACAAGTGATACAATAAAGGAAATACAATAATGCAATAAAGAAAATTACAATAATTACATCGGATTTATTGATTGATGTCAAAAATACCTTTAAAACGGATAATTTGAGAAAGAATGAATAAACGAACAGGAATTAGGTGATAATACGATTATTAGTTAATTAAATACGTAAACTAATTAAACTAGGTCAAGGCAGAACGGAAGGTCAGAGACAGAAGTCAACCTGGAACAGGCGCAGCAGAACTGCGCCCTCTGGAAGAGGCGCAGCAGTTGCTGCGTCTGTTCCAAGGGTGAGTTCTGGCTGTGAAGCCGGAACTGCAAATCGTTAATATTCGTTGGTGATTTTAAGGATTGATTATGATATTTAACTCGGATGAAAGTGATTTAATACATTAATTACATGCGAATGAGTCATAAAAGCGATAAAACATGGATGAGACGGAATTAAGATGAATTAATTACATGAATGAAAGATTGATTAATGACATGGGTGAACTAAATAGGTTGAATATAACTAATTAATGAAGAACTAATAACGAATAAACGATGAATATGACAATAGACAGATGGAAATATATCAAAGATCGAATTCCAGAAACTCAATATGAACGAATCGAATTTCTACAACCCGGATTGATTTTAATGACGAAAACCCGCAAATATTGAATTATAAGGGATTTAAGTCGGAATTTAGTGATGAATTATATGCTAATGACGATGAACAATGTACATGTAAAATTATTATTCTATTATTTCAAAGATTTGAAGAACAAACGAAAACACATAAAAAAACAATGAATTTACAGAGGACGAAGGAAGAAGAAAGGAAGCAGGAACTGCGGCAGCCTCACGAAGAGGCGCAGCAGGCACTGCGCTCCTTCGAAGAGGTGCAGCAGTTGCTGCGTCCTTTCTCGACTTTCATCTTCTGGTAATCCGTAAAAAAGGGTTTTAAACATGGTTTTATAAATCGGTTTTAATTGTATTTTCGACATAAATCTTACATTAATGATACAAAAAGTAAATAACAATAAATAAAGAAGGATTTACACCCTCAGACTTACATGTTTGACGAAACGAGATGAACTAAGTTTATGTTTTAGCGATGCTCGACTAGAATATAACGAAAGTGCCCTCGTAAGAGGAAAACGATTAAGATTAATTAAGTTGATTAGTTGTGGAGTTGGTCAAATTGGTCGGTCATGCAAACGAGGCTGGTACTCAGAAAGATCCGAGCTTACGTGGTCGAAAGTTCAAGCACGTAGACGCCAAAAAGTAAGAACGTGGTCTAGAATACAAAGGGAGAAGAGAAGGGCGGACACTCGCGTGAGAAATATGAGGAGCGAAGGCTCCTATTTATACTAATCACGTGAAGGAATAGGGTTTTCGGAGAAACTTTGGAAGTGAATCTCGAAAAGATATGAAAAGATACGAAAAATACGCAGAAAAGGACCTGGGAAGAGGCGCAACACGATCCATCTGCGTCCCTTGGAAGAGGCGCGGCACTGCTGCGTCTGTTTCCCAGTGGTTTCCTCCTGCGGAAGAAAGATTTCCGTGTTTAAATTATGGAATAACGGAATAATCTTATTTTCCTTAATATTTTGTATGAATATTACGGGAAATTGTTTACCAAAGATTAAAAGATTGTGAAATATTTATAAAATATGGAATAGAAATATCCGGAACATTCCAGAACATTCTGACTCGGGATTTAGCGGTTATCAGAAAATGAAGACGGTTTTAGGCTCGGACTCCAAATGTACTCTAATTACTGTCAAAACGACCGTATCGGCGCGTAGATGACATTTAAGAGGTAGACATCAGTGTTTGAGCAATCACTTGATGATAAACTTATGAACTATCACAAATCGTTCCGCGTACCAAACATGCGGCCCAATCATCACCGGGTGGTTTACGGGAGGTGCAGAAATGAGGTATCTACAGAGCCCCCACTTTGACTGAGGCTTGGACAAGGCGAAAGTCAAAGTATAGCCATCAGGTCAATCGAAGATTACAACCTGACGACTATGGCGACGCGAGGCGGTTCAAGGGGTCTGAACCAAGGACCTGTCGTCGGGAACATTTTAGAGTCTGTCGACTATCAGGGAGGGTCGTTTAAAGTCCATTAGACTACGTAGGGAGGCTCGCCAGCCATAAGATGAGATCATACCTGAGACTTCTTCTCGAGATGCTTCCGGAGGTGCATGGGAGCTAAGGGTAAGCGTAGGAGCTAAGGGTAAGACCTAAAAGATAAGTAAGGATTGTGCTAGGATGTGGGACCCTAAAGGAAAGCATCAATGGGAAAGAGGCCCGAATATAAGTTCAAACTAAGGGGTAACTAAGGCTTGAGTGTAAGAACTCTACCGGTATGGGAACTTCTGGAGAACGACACCTTTATCGCACTCCGTGGGGAAACAAGAAGTATTGTGAGTAACAGTACACAGGCGGGACTTGCTGGGAGAAATCTGCTTGGGTCGTCTTCAAACAAAGTTCGGAAGAACTTGAGAGGGACGATTGTATTTCGTGAACTCTCGTGTTGGGAAACCTTATCAGGAACTTATCTCCATGTCTCGAGAGGGATTGTCTATCCGCTTACTCTCGCTGGGGGAATATAATGAAGGCGTGTCGAAACACCTGTCAAAGAATACCTGCACGTTGCGACAAGCAAAGTCTTGGAAGTGACAAATAATGTATAATAGTCTGGAGTTGACTTAGGAATGTGGGTCTGAACGAAGAATAATCGTCAAACGGACCAAAAAAGATAAAATGGCATCGGGGAAGAGGCGCACCAAAGATGGGCCCACAAATAACGAACTCATAACGAATTTTTGAAAATTCGTATGAAGGGAAGCTAAGGAAGAGGCGCAGGAAGAGCTGTGTGTCTTGGAAGAGGCGCAGCACCTGCTGCGTCTATTCCTGAATGTGTCTTTCTTGCGTAAAAACGCGATGAAACAGGGGGTTCCATTTCATTATTTCGAAACATAAATCATCAATTTCTCTCTCAAATCTTAACCATTTCCGCCAAAATTTGATCCAAAAGCTTGCATCCGCCATGACTAATCGAGGTATGTATATAATTCTTGCATTAATCTTCTATAATGGACAAATTGGATCGACAAAATCTAGGGTTTTCAACCCTAAAATGTCGAAAATTTGGGGCTTTTCCCCCAAATGATTTTGCCTTGTAAAATTGACCTTGTAAATAACTAATTGGCAGGATAAGGATCATAACCATGTATTTGTTTCGAATTTTCGTTGAGTTTTGGGCATTTGAGTGAGATTGAGACGGTTTCACAGCTAGACCGTAAATTGCTTCGAAAATGGCCTTAGGATTGCTCATTTGCGATGAAACTTGATATTTGGAATCCTTGGTTGATGGGTAAACTTTCTACCATCTCGGAATTTTGGTTTGTGATGGCTTTTTCAGGACACTTTTCTAGGGCATAATCGCCTTTATAACGAAATGCTGCCGAAATTTCGACTCGAACCCATGACTAGGCTTCAACTTAGGCTTGACTTAACCCAAGTTACCACATGAGTGATCGGGTTTGTGGGAATACGACCAAAGATGGCGAAAAAAGAGCGATTTCGGGGCTTCTAAAGTTCGAAAATCCTCTAACCAAGGCTCGTCGTCACTTGACGCGGCCTAAATCACTTTAACGTTGCAGGTGACGAGGCTTCTACGTCCGGGAGAGCTCCCATCGAGATAGACACTGCTGTTGACCCTTCTCGTGCTCTCGAGGAGGCTTTGGAGGAGGCTTTCACCGCTGCGGTGATGGCTGCTGAGGACGAGGTCCAGGAGGAAGAGGCTGCTGAGGAAGAGGAGGCCCCGAGGCGGGCCAACTTCGAGCGAGGCGGTCGTCAGCTGAGGGGACCACCTGCGTGGGCTGAGACCTGGGACAGCAGGCACTTGCTTTGGGCTGCGGAGGGTCACCTGTTCTATAGGACGGTGAAGAGCTTGGTAATCTTGAATTCATTACTCATCACTCATCTTCTTTCATTTCATTTGCTCATATCTTTTCCAATTTCATTCAAACTAAAGATAGCTTTTGTTTCAAATCACAATAGGAGGCCGAGAACATCAGATCGTTCTCGGGCTACACGACAGCGATGGAGTGCTACGAGAGGCTGTCGGCGGAGGAGCGAGCCATGATCGAGCGGGGAGCGTTCGGCGCCCTGGTGCAGGCCTGGAGGGATATCGCGAAGAGAAAGTTGCGGGCTAACCGTAGCCTGGTCCGCGCTTTTTTGGACCGATTCTGGGATACGACTTCCACTTTTCACATGCCTTTCGGTGAGGTGGGAGTTACGTTGGAGGACTACGGCATGATCTCTGGGCTGCCGTGTGGGACTGAGGTGGTGGAGTGGCCAGAGACTGCCATGAGGGTGGACTCGGCCGAGGCTAGGAGGTTGATCGGCTGGAACTTGGCGCCGAAGGCTGTTACAGTGTCTGGTTTGGTGCCTAGTTCTTATGTCCGAGACTATTTTGCGGGGAAGACCCCGGCGCGGGTGGTGATTGACGGGAGAGAGATGGCGCCTCCTCCCTGTACTTCTGAGCAGAGGGCCCGTTTGTGGCTTTGGTGGTTTCTGTCTTCGATCTACCTCGGAGACAAGGGAGAGAGGCTGTCGACGAAGCTCCTTCCCTTGCTTTTTGACCTGAGCTCCCTAGGACGTTGGGACTGGGTCACTACTGGTTTTGCGGTCCTCATCCGCTTTATGAGGGCCATGGTTCGTCCGGAGTTGATGGTGAAGGGGACTTCTCCTGGTGCCGTCGGCCCTGGACTACTGTTGGAGGTATGAACCTTCATCTAGACTAAAATCATTTCCTTTCCTTATCGAATTACGAAAGATCGTTATTGACTATCTTGCTTCACATGCGTGGGTGTACTCCTACTTTCCGAGCCTCTCGCCCAAGAGGACGGAGCCGCTGGAGAAGGCCTATCCCGTTGTGAGGGATTGGGTGATGTGTCGCACGAGGAGCAAGCGTTCCTCTCACGGTGTCTACCGGCGGGACGTGAACGCTCTTCAGCTGGAAAGCGTGAGCATCTCACTTATATTTGTTTTGCTTCTTCATTGCTTTTTAACCGATCATAAGAATGATTCCTTGATTGTCTTTCCCAGTGGGTGCCCAGGCCTTGGGCGGAGTACGCTGGCGCGCCTCCTTTTGAGGCTGAGGTCCTTCGACCTAGGAGCACGATCCGGCTGCTGTTGAGGATGTCGATGGGTCCTGTGTGGTACTTGGAAGAGCGCTTGGCTCGTCAGTGCTCTCGGGATGTCTTGACGGTTCCCATCGATCCTCCTAGGATAATGTTCAGAGAGCCTTCTGAGGCTGAGAGGGAGGCTGACTTGGCTGGCGTTGGTGGCGACGCCCTCCTGCTTCCTGGTGAGGACTACTCGGCGTTCCTCTACAGGAGGTTGGCGTACTGGCCGATTGTGGTAAGTGCTTTACTCTCCTTTATTTTTGTTGATTTTGAGAATACCATAAAAGATCATCGATTAATGAGAACCATTTGACTTTGCAGGAGGTTGAGGCGGCGGGCATCGAGCCCCCATAGTACCCCGAGACCCTCGAGTACACTGACGCGACTTGGAGGACAACGATCTCCGAGCTGCGTGACTTTGACGTGGCTGTGACGGATGCTGGCCTGGACGATTGGCAGCATCTGATTCGAAGGGTGAGCCTCTAATTTGCATGATTTTTTGTGTAAGAACACATTTGATTATACTTATCCAATTATTGAGAACTTCTTTTGAAAATGCAGGTTGCGCCGTCTTGGTTTGTGGCCTTATGGAGGGTAGCCAACTGGCTGCGAGCTAATGCCGTCGAGGCACTTGTCAGAGGTCGAGGTCGTCAGGTATGAACCTTTCGTCTATTTTATTTTTCTAATTTCTAACTTTTCTTATGATTGCTTGAAATGATTGACATGAGCCAATTTTGTTGTTTGCAGAGGGGAGCGTGAGCTGGAGCGAGAGCTGGCCCAGTCTCGGGAAGAGGCAGCTCGTTTGATGAGGGAGCTCGAGGTTCGTGACGTCGAGGTTGCTGCTCTCGAGGCGAGAGTTGCGGAGCTAGAGGGCGACCAGCAGTAACTTTCGTTTTGTTGTTGTTTGTTGTTGTTGGATGTATCTTGCACATTTGTACATTTTAGGACCCACATTTTGGACATTTGGATTTTGCTTGGGGCTCGAGCCCCCAGTTTGATGTACATATCCTTCTTTTGGCTGTATATGATGGCCTGAGTGCCTTTGCTGCTGGGTTGCGTTGTTTGTACCTGCAGGTTAGCTTTGAACAGGTTTGGTAGATGACGGTTTACGTCGTCATGCTGCCGAAATTTACATAGAAATCACATAAAACATACATTTGTATACACGGCTTAAATTAGCGCAAAACGAATGACTCAAAAGTGCAAAAAAATGCAAAAATTGCAAAAAACTTGCCGGAAATGACCGGACGGTAGGGAGGGTTACCCCCCAAAAAAATGAAAAAATAGAAATCTATAAGTTAGAAATGTAATGTAGAACAGGAGTGAAATGATTAAAAAAAGTAATAATAATAATAAAAAAAGAAATATATAAGTTTTGAAAATAAATTACATTAAAATGAAAAATTATTTCCTAAAATGAAAATATACAAGTGTGCTAAAATGACGAAAATGCTGATATTGCCTCGAAATGCGTGCCCGTGGAATTAGGAAACACGAACTATGGTAATTTTGACGTATTTACCAAAATAATAACCCGTATGAATAGGAAATTATTTGCCAAGGAATTTAGGAAAGATCCAACGCGGAAATCACAGAAACGTTGCTGAGGAAGAGGCGCAGCAGATGCTGCGCCTGTTCCCTGGTGTATCCGTCCTGGCGGATTTTAGGAAACAGATTTTAGTATAAATAGAAACGTCGATAGAGGTTTTATTCACACAATTCTTCCGTCTCTTCTTCGTCTTATTACATAAAATCCTCAAAACACCATTCATAATGAATACTTTAGAGATTCGTCTAAAAGAGTGGACCAACGAGTTTTCCAACGTGGAGAAACACGATATGGGTGCTTATAATCTTGGATCATTGTTGAGTTTGAAGCTTATCAAGGTGGTCAAACCATTCCTAGATGCTTGTCTTGATTATTGGGACCCGAATTATCATGTTTTTGCTTTCCCCGGAGGTGACATTTGCCCATTTCCTGATGAAATTGCTGCGATTGGTGGGTGGGACCCTGAACACTTGCCTGCTATTCCTTCTACTTCACAAGGGTTTAAGAACAAGTTTAGAGACTTGCTTGGATTGACAAGAATTGAGGTGGACCGTTTAGTGCTCTCGAAAGGAGTGCGGATGTTGGACTTTATTGACCGATTCATTAACAAGGCCGACCCCACCATCTTTTATATTTCTAGGCGAAGGGCGTTCGGATTTTGCTTGTTGCATGTATATGTCCTTCAAGGGCATGTTGATGAGGACTTGAGAGGTGATCCCCGTCACCTGGGCCTAGTTGAACAAATGGAACTGCGCAGTAGCCCAGCCTGTTTATGTTTAGAAGAGATCCTATTGGGTTGGGATAACAGGAAAGCCAATCGTGACCTACTGTATTTGGGAAGTCCCATTATTTTGCAGGTAAAAGAACGCTTTTCTCTTTTTTTCTTTTCTCTTTTTTTTTTTGTTTCGTTTTTCTTTTTTCGTTTTTTTTCTTTTTTTTTTCGTTCTAATACCCGATTTTGGTAGGTTTGGCTTATGGAGCGTCTTCGATTGATCGAGCCCTCAGTTCATGTTCCTTCTTATCATGCTCGCTCGATTGCAATGAGGACCAGGCTTTACATGGTGGACTTCACTCGGGTATACAATTATTGGAAAAGCAAATTGAAGAGTGATGATGGCCCCTTGATTAGGTGGGTTGTACCATGGTGGCATCTCAAATCTGTCACTGGAGTATCTTCCTTGGATCCTGCCCGATCTGTGCGCATTCCTGGCTTGGAATTCATGGTATGCATCTTCCCGGAGAGGCTGATGAGACAGGTTGGACTGAACCAGACAATCCCGAAGTTTGACACTGTCCCGCAGACTGCCGTTTCTCTTACTACTGAGAGTCGAAGGGAGTGGGCCATTAAATGGGCTCAAAGAAACGTATGATTCTTGAACTCTTCTGTTAGTGCCTTATGGGTGTCGGACTCTTATCTGCGGTGGAGGAAAGCTACTACTCCGGAGGAGCGTGAGAGATTGAGGAAGCGCGAGCCCGTTGTCTACAAGGTGCGCGAGGTGGAAAAGGAGAAAGAGAAGCATCTGACTGAGGGAGATGAAGAAGCCGGGTTTCGAGTTGTTCATCCTTCGAAGAAACCGAAGACCTCTCCTGTCGTGGACGAAGTGATTGACAAGAATGGGAAGGCTAGGCCTCGAGAAAGACCGTTGGTGATTAGGTCCGAAGTGGCGCAAGAGCGTCCGGCTCGAGGTCGTGACAGGAAGTATGACAAAAAATGGCAAGGGCAATGGGAAGATGGAGGAATAGCCCAAGTCTTTATTATTATTTACTATTATTATTATTGTAATAAGAAGGTGGGGTTTTTAGAATCCTAGCCTATTTTTGTTATTATTTTAGCATTATTATTATTATGTAACGTATTATTATTATTATTAGAAAATGAAGGAAATAAAAGAGGTTAATTGGTTATGAAACCGTTGTGATTTTCTATTTATTATTCTTGTCGAATTCCAAATGCAACTGCAAATGTCCTTCTATTTACATTTTGAAATTAATGGGTTGTATCCTGTGAAGGATTGCCTACTTATTCATTAAAAAATGAAATCAAACCCTTGCGCGTAGTTCGCGTAAATGTAAGAGAATAATTGTTCTAAGCAAGAGCTTGTAATGAACTTAGAAGATAAGCATGAGCTTTTTACTTACTCTTAAGGTGCAATTTAGTTTATTTGACGATATGAGGATGACAAATTGTCAAAATGCAAGAGCAGAGTGACATTAGCTTATTTCAGCTTGGCCAGGGACCGTTTATTTAGTGCCACAAGAGCGACACGTGGGGTTACGCGAGGCGCGTTTTTTGTTCCTATTCTAGGCGTAATACCGTTTTAGTTGGTCAAGGTTTGTCGGGTTGGCAAATTCATTCCCATCTAGGTCTGTGATTCTAACCGCACCCCCTGGAAGTATGGACTTGAATAGAAATGGCCCGGCCCAATTAGGTTTGAATTTTCCCCGTGGATCGACTGGTAAAAGAGCTCTAACCGACTTGAGTACTAAGTCTCCTTCCTTGATGCTCCTTGGCTTGACCCTTTTGTTGAAGGCTCGTTTGATACCTGCTTGATATGTTTGGACATTATGCAATGCGCGCAGCCTACGTTCATCCAGGAGGATGAGTTCTTCATATCTATCCCTCTTCCAATCGGCTTCTGGGATTTGACTTTCGAGTAAGATACGCAAGGATGGTATTTCTAAGTCAACTGGCTGTACAACCTCCATGCCGTAGGTCAAATAGAAAGGGGTGGCCCCAGTGGGCGTCCTAACAGATGTGCGATATCCCCACAAAGCAAAGGGTATCTTGCTTGGCCAATCTCGATAGTTGTCAATCATTTTCTTGAGAATTGTGACAACGTTCTTGTTTGTCGCCTCTACCGCGCCATTAGTCTGTGGTCTATATGGCGAGGAGTGGTGATGCCTAATCTTGTACTTGGCTAGCAATTGCTCAGTCTCAGCTTGGAAATGTGACCCATTATCACTAATGATCTCATGTGGGCAACCATATCGACAGATGATGTTGTTTTGTATGAACTTTGCTACGTTTTTAGCCGTGAACTAGTGTAGGAAGCCGCTTATACCCATTTGGTGAAATAGTCAATTGCCACCAGGATGAAACAGTGACCTCCTGTTCCGGCTGGGGTTATCTTCCCGATTATATCAATTCCCCAGGCAGAAAATGGCCAAGGAGATTTCATCGTATAAAGCAATGAAGGAGGGACATGCTGTACATTCCCGAAGATTTTGCAGTTGTGGCAATGTCTTACATATTTGATGCAATCGGATTCCATTGTGGTCCAATAATATCCCAAACGTGTGATCTTCTTTGCCATCATAGGCCCACTCATGTGAGGACCGCATTCTCTATCATGGACTACTTCCATCACTTTCCGCGCATGTGAATGATCAAGGCAACGTAGGATTACACCAAGAGGTGTTCTTTTGTATAATTCTCCTTGCATGAGAACGTATTGGGAAGCTATTAGGCGTATAGCGCGTTGTCCCCTTTTGTCCATATCCGGTGGATAGGTACCGTTGAGCTTGAAATTTAGGATTGCTTGGAACCAAGGTTCCTCTGTGGTTTCCTCTTCATCGGTGATTTGGTGGACATAAGCTGGCTCTGATCGTCGTTCGATACATAAAGGCATTTCCACCATGCCATCTGGCATATTAATCAAAGATGCAAGTTTTGCAAGAGCATCTGCAAATTGATTTTCTTCCCGAGGTATGTGTAGATAGGTCACGTGATCAAAGAATTGGGCAACTTGGTCTATTCTGGCTTGATAAGGTGCTAGGCTTTCGCTTCGGATTTTCCAAGATCTCGTAACTTGGTTGATGATTAGGGACGAATCCCCATGCACTCGGAGGTTTTTAATGCCTAAGCTCACTGCCGCTTGTAGTCCAATGAGACAAGCTTCGTATTCTGCAGCATTGTTTGTCACCTCGAATTCGAGTTTGACAGAGATTGGTGTATGCTCGCCTTCAGGAGAAATGAGCAACAATCCTATTCCAAATCCTCTTAAGTTGGATGCTCCATCAAAGTAAAGGTCCCAGGAGTCTACATCGGTTTGGAGTATATCCTCGTCTGGAAATGACCAAGTATCTATTGTTTGTGCGTCACTGATGGGATTTTCTGCAAAAAATTCGGCAACGGTGCGCCCTTTTATAACCTTCAGAGGCACGTATTTGAGGTCGAACTCTGAGAGCATCGAAGTCCATCTTGCTAGGCGTCCGTTGAGGACGGGTTTCTCGAAGAGGTATTTGACTGGATCCATTTTGGAGTATATTTTGACAGAGTAGCTAAGCATGTAGTGACGTAGCTTCTTCGTTGCCCACACAAGAGCGAGACATGTCTTTTCGAGTTGTGAGTATTTGCACTCGTATTCCAAGAACTTCTTACTAAGGTAGTAAATAGCCCTTTCTTCCTTTCCTACGGTTTGAGCTAGCATGGCGCCCATGGTCAAGCTTTTTGCCATTCTTGTGAGATATAAACCAAGAGGTTGATCTCGTTTAGGTGGCATGAGCACTGGTGGTTTAGCTAATATCTCCTTGATTCGGTCAAATGCCTTTTGACAGTCATCATCCCACATGGTGTGATCTGTTTTCTTGAGCTTCTTGAAGATAGGTTCACAGATCATGGTGAGTTTCGATATGAATTGACTTATATATTACACTTTTCCCATGAATCCCCTGACTTCTTTTTCTGTTTGAGGTTGTGGCATTTCGATCAGAGCTTTGATCTTGGAAGGGTCTATTTCTATACCTCGTTGGCTAACGACGTATCCCAGGAGTTTGCCAGATGTTACTCCGAATGCGCACTTCTGAGGATTGAGCCTCATGTTGTACTTTCGTAGCCTTGAGAAAAATTTACGAAGGTTCGCAATATGCCCCTCTCTATCCTCGGACTTGACAATCATGTCGTCTACGTATACCTCAACTTCTTTGTGCATCATGTCATGTAGGAGTGTGGTTGCGGTGCGTTGATATGTAGCTCCGGCATTAATTAACCCAAACGGCATGACCGTATAGCAATAGGTTCCTCATTGAGTGACAAAGGCGGTCTTATGCATGTCTTCTAGGGCCATCTTAATTTGGTTGTAACCCGCGTACCCATCAATGAAGGATAGTAACGCGTGATCTGCGGTATTGTCCACCAATATGTCGATATGTGGTAGAGGAAAGTCATCTTTAGGGCTTGCCTTGTTTAGGTCCCTAAAATCAACACAAACACGGATTCTCCCATCCTTTTTGGGTACGGGTACTATGTTGGCTACCCAGTCAGAGTACTCGGAAACTTTGATGAACCCGGCTTTGAATTGCTTATCGACTTCTTCTTTAATCTTGAGAGCCCATTCTGTTCTCATTCGACGAAGCTTCTGTTTCACGGGCTTGAAACCTGGCTTAATTGGGATTCTATGTTCGGCGATATTGACGCGTGTCATTTATATGATGTTTTACACCTCATTTTACACGCATTTCAGAGCTCATTTATGTAGTTTATGCTACTATTTGCCCCATTTCGTCTACTTTCGTATTTTTATGTAATATTGCAGATTTATGCGGAAATGAGAAGAAATCAAGCTAACTCCGTCCCTAAGTACTTAGCATTGCATTTGACATGAAGTAATGACTCGGGAATGAGCTTGGTGCGCGTTTCAAGGCCTAAAGATAGCAAAAGCATGGGTGCGTACGAGTTTAACAAGCGAAGAAGTGCTTCTCGACATTGCAGCCTTATTCAGATGGCTATATCTCGAGTTTTAGACCTGATAATCGAGTGATTCCAATTGGAGGTGAACGCTTATCCTCTTATATTTCCAACGCCGCATAGAACGCCTGATTTGACCAAGTAACTAAGAAATGGCAGCTGTTTTAAGATCGGTGCGCGCTGCAGGAATCGTCAGAATACAATTCTGTACAGCGCTCTTGGTCGATCGACTGGCCTCATTGGTCGATCGACCACCCCACGAGCTGATGCGCAAATCAAAAGGTCGAGAATTAGAAAGCCCAATGTATTCTTAGGTTTTGGAATAAGAACTACGTTGTATTCCTATATAACGCAGCTTGAGAAAATTATCGAGTTTTTATCAGTTTTAGTTCTATATCATAATTAGGGTTCTTAAGACTATTGTTCTTCCATTAATAATGTTCGGTTTGCAGTTGGTTTTTGATCTCTTCTTTACAATTCCTTTACGCGGTATTCTTCTGCTATTATTTCAGTTTTACTACTTTATTGTCATTCGTAGTATAGGAATTGCTAGAATAGTCTCCCGAAAGCCAATTTATCGTTTTATGTTAATTGTTTATTTCATCGCTTTGATCATGAATTCTTCTGTGTTATTAGTCAATTTTATTGTTATTGATATACCTAGTATGAGTAGCTAATTTCATTGTGCTAGGATGTAGGGGAACTGTAGGATTAGGCGGCATTAGAATTAGGACGACCTAAATCGCGCCATGGTCGATCGACCACCATACCCGGTCGATCGACTGGCTCCGTGAGATACCCTTCGTTTTAATTGATTTAATTGTTATGTTTGACGAATCGAATGCATGCGACTAGTTAAATGTTTAGTATATGACTGACCCATTAGATCGAAAGATAGGGAAAGTTGTTAGACCATCAATTAAAATGACTAAACTATGCTAAGATCGAAAGATAGGTAAAGTTTAGATTTTTAGTCACTTTTCAGGACGAGAGTCAGTATTAGTGATATTAGGGACCCGTAGCTAGATCGAAAGATGCTACCTGTTAAGAATGGACCGAGAGGACTTCTTATTTTCCTGCCTCACGTGATTGTTTTAGACTTACTTTGTATGCTGCCGCCGAAACTACAGTGAACCGACCATCTTAGCACCCTTTTTATATTTGATTTCATACATCTCCTTAGTTTACTTTTAAATTTCATTGCCATTAGTTATAGACCAATTCAACTCAAACCCCCACAATTGTTACTTTTAGACTGAAATCTAGAACAAGTGAGATTCCCTTCCTCCCTGTGGTTCGACCCGACTGCCACTAGCTATAGTAGTAGTTGGAATTATAAATTTTCTTTTTGACACCTTACGACGGGTATCAAATTTTGGCGCCGTTGCCGGGGAGGTAGCGCTAGTTTTAGTTGTTTTTTTTTTTATTTTGGTCTGTCTTTTGCCTCAAGGGAAGACTGAGTACCTTGAGGCAGTTCTTATCTTCCTCTTTAGTGTTTTTTCGATAGGTCCTACATGTCCTATTAGCAGTACTTCAGGAGGATTCACCATGTTCCGTTCTTGGGAGCAGCAGGTGGAATTTTGTGGGAGATGTGGTGCTGAGGGGCATGATTCTGCTATATGCCGAGCAAATATGGACCAAGTTTATGCTTACAGGTAATATAAACAAGGTCATTATACGCCGCCACATCCATACTATCAACAAGGCTTTCAAGAGCCTTCATATTCTTTTGCACCACCTTCGCAAATCCCTCTTCCCTCTAATGAGATAGCGGATCTCAAAGCTATGATACAAGAGATTTCGGCCAAAACTGCAGCATGGTTTAAATCAACTCACTCACGAATGGCCGGCCTTTATTCTCTTCAACACCTGGAGACCGTGCATGCTATGCGCAGTCGTAATGGGTCGACCCCTGAAGGGCCTGCTATGGAAAGGGTAAGCCCGGAAATTAACAAAGATGAATCGAGAAGAGAAGATGCTGAACTTTCGGAACATAAGAATAGTGTTAGGAGTAGAATTGCAGCATTTGAAAGTCGATCGACCTCGCCTACTGCTGACATTGTTGATAAAGACGAGACTGAGCAAAAAGAGACTTTGAATGAGATAACACTGAGGAGCGGGTCTACTACTGCCGGGCCCACTGTGGCGAAAGAAGGGTCTGAAAAGAAGAAAGAAAGGGCGTCTGTGAACAGTGGCAAAATAAAGACAACTAGCAGCATAGGCAGTCGATCGGCTGCCTATCATGGTCGATCGACCGCCTTAAAAGAACAGTGGCGGAAGATTAATGAAGCAGAAACTTCAAACAAAGAAGGGACCGATCGATCGATCGACCATCATGGTCGATCGACCGGTCCCAAATTTCCAAGATTACTCATGCACGAAGACCTTGGTCGATCGACTGACCAACCTAGTCTATCGACCGAGGAAGCTGCTGAAAGTGCACAGTTCCGTCCTCCAATGCCTGATGACTTGAGAGACCATTTGTTTCGGGGTACGACAACTCCGAAAATATTGAGGCAAGACCCGAGTGCTGATGGGTCAGTCCCAGTTCCAAGGTATGACCCGATGACGATTAATGGTTCATTTTTGAGACGGTCTGAAGAAGGGTCGAGCTGCAACAAAGAGAAGGTAGTGGATTTTCAGCTTAAATCCACTGATGCCGGTGCGAGAGACTTAGAGGAGAGGGCTAAGTTACTTCTTTCAGTCTCATATCTGGAGAGACTAGTGCCGACGAAGGAACATGTATCATTTAATAAGTTTGAAAATGTTATCCGTAGCTTAAATGTACAAGTTCCTTTTCTTGAATAAGTTAAACAAGTGCCTGCTTACACGAAATTTATGAAGCAACTTTTGTCCAAAAAGAAGTCACTTGAAACTGTACATTCTGTCGCACAAACTGAGGAGTCATGTTCCTATCTGACCCATACTGCACCACCTAAGTTAGCTGACCCAAGTAGCTTTTCCGTTCCATGTAATATTGGTACCTTCTCAATTGAGAAGTCATTATGTGACCTAGGAGCCAGCATTAGCGTTATGCCTTTGAGTCTAGCAAGGAAATTGAAATTGACTAGGTTTGGAGTTACTAGCATGATAGTACAGATGGCTGATCGTTCTGCGGTTCAGCCTATAGGAGTCTTAGAAGACATTCCTGTGCAAATAGGAAAGTTTTTCTTCCCTGTTAACTTCGTTGTACTTGATATACCCGAGGATGCTCATATTCCTATTATTTTGGGTAGACCATTTCAGCACACTGCTGGTGCAGTTATAGATGTAGGCTCAGGGACGTTGACCTTTAAAGTAGGGAAACAGTCCATCGTTTTTACTCAGCCTGTTAAAAAGAAAGACCCCATGTGGCCCGTTACTTGTAATACGGTTTCTGAAAAGAAATCATATTTTGTGCTTCCTGATATGCCTGTCTCTATTCCTATTCCTGTTGTGACACCTCCGCCCCAGATTGGGAGCAAATTGGAGGAAGATTCGTCTGTTTTGACTATTGCAGGAGCTGGTTTGGGGAAGGAAGAGCCGCTTGTTGCTCTAGCTGCGAGGGAGCCAATCGTTTCAAGAGGCGGCTTAGGATGTCTTAGCTATGGCACTGATGAGGAGCCTGAGGATGAGCCAGTCAAAGTGACGGAGTCCGACCTGGACTTTGATGAGCCAGAAGATGTAGTTGCTTGGGAAGATGTTGAAGCTGTTGATCCGTTGAGTTTTGCGGATGTTGGAGCTGAGAAGAGTGCAGCTGAGAAGATGAGCACTGCTGAGGCTACCTCTTGTAGCTAGGAGCCGACCAAGTGGGCTATCCCGTGGCCGTTCTTGATCAACTATTAGTTTATTAAGACTTTCTCAAAAACTTTCATTTTATTGCTTTCGTTAAACTCTTTTTATTGCTTTTGTGTGCGCGAGACTTCGCATTTAATTATTTTGCTTAGGATTTTTAAGCACTTTAGACTTTACTTTGGGTTTTGCGCAATTTTGGGCGCGTATTATTGTGCATTTGCAGGTTTTTAGACCTCATTAGCTCAAGTTATTGAGCAAATACGAAGAAATCTGAAGTTACAGCAGTATTTTCCAGTCGATCGACTGGCCAGTATGGTCGATCGACTGGTCTGCAGTTTCCAGGAGCTATTGTTCCTTTCACCTTGGTCGATCGACCGCCCTGCACTGCTGTACCTGTTCACGACCTCTCCCCTGCTGTGTTTGGTCGATTTGTGGAATTGGGGGAGTCTTCTACTCCACTTTATCTTCCGTCATATTATTTATTTCTTCTATTTTTCTCAATTATGCACATAATATCGCTTCCACATTGCTTCCTCGGTTTTATGCGTGGTATTGTTGTCTTTTCAGGTATTTATTGGTAGCACTGCTGGCTACTGAAACCTCCTAGCTCACGCTGGTTTGGGGAGGTTTCCTTTCCTGCGCTTAAAGTCTTGTGAGTTTCCTTGTCTTTACTTCATGTCTTGTTTGTTTTATTTAACGCAAATTCCCGTTTCTCGTTTATTTCATTGCATGATTTTGCACAATGGGGACATTGTGCGATTTGGTTTGGGGAAGGGTTTTGCGTCGCATTTCATTTGCTTGCATTCACGTTTACATTTTTGTCTTGCATTGTTGTTTATTTCTTTATATATATACAAAAATCCAAAAAATTGAAAAAATTCAAAAAATTCAAAAAAAAATTCACGTTTATTTTAGCATATAGGTTGAGTCGGAACGGTAGTACTTCAATGATGACATTGCATTTGCATCTGTTTTATGCCTAGGCCTTGCTAATTGGCATGTTATTAGTAGAATCATATGCATAGTCTACGAGTTTTCGTTAAATTATTTGCTGAACTTGAGACTTGACTTAGATTTTTGGCAAGCTACATCATATTTCTGAGGTTTAGAGCTTATAACTGGTGACATTCATGACCAGTTTATCTAGGATTGTGAGTAGCTACTCCTTACGAGACATGTTACATCAATATGCATAAATATGAACTTAATCTGCTTAATAGCTGTATGCATTCAGTTTGTGGTTAGTTGACACATGTGGTAGAGGTTTCCCTTTATTCATTTTACCCATGAACCCCTCATAGCCAAAAATAGCTATTTTGTCCCTTAACTACATCCTATATTTAGCCTGCCTTTGTCAAGCTAGTAGTATCAGTTTTGGGAATGTGTTTATTTGCGGTTTGGTTATATGCTCATTTTGAGACGATGTTGGGAAGATGAAAAAAGGAAAGAAAGAAAAAGAATTGAAAAATGAAAAAAAAAAGAGAAGAAAAATGATTTGAAAAAAAGAAAAAAAGAGAATGCTGTACTCTAGAGGGTGGTCGATCGACTGGCCATTTTGGTCGATCGACTGCAGCCCGAGAAAAAAAAAAAAAGTTCGAAACAAAATCACATGCTTCATTTGTTACGAGTTGGTGATTTATACTCCCATATTATCATTTATATTCTTTGGGGAGTTAACTTTTATGGAGGTTGTGACTTTTGTGCCTCGAATTGGCACCGTCTTGTATCGTTTACATTGAGTTTGAAGTTGGAATTCGTTTATAGTTTGGATTGTAGTACTGGCTTGTCTTATTACTCCTCATATCCAAATTCATTTTAGCCCCTTCTTACCCATTACCTCACATATCCATATTTACCTCGGCATGTGTCATGGTCATTTGTTTGATGGAATGCATATGTACGGTTGTAGAGATCATTTTCATATTAGATTGCAGGCATGTTGTTATAGGTCGCAGTTAGGTGAGTGTCACTACAAAATGAATTCTTTCTATCTTTATATTATTCACCTGTGCTTATTTGAGTGATTTGAGCGACCCGTGAGAGTCCAATTTGATAAGTCTCTATAGTTGACGGTCCAGCCGTTTTTAACGACTTCATAACTCGTTTGCATGATTGATATTACCAATTGATTGTTAGTTATTGCATTAAATTGGTTAGGCTTTACATGTTTGCATTTCGCTCTGAGATTGAACTCGTTCCATTAAGTTTTAGGATCGAGTCTAGTTCTTGCTTGGGGACAAGCAAGGGTTTGGTTTGGGGAAGTTTGATGCGTGTCATTTATATGATATTTTACACCTCATTTTACACGCATTTCAGAGCTCATTTAAGTAGTTTATGCTACTATTTGCCCCATTTCGTCTACTTTCGTATTTTTATGTAATATTGCAGATTTATGCGGAAATGAGAAGAAATCAAGCTAACTCCATCCCTAAGTACTTAGCATTGCATTTTACATGAAGTAATGACTCGGGAATGAGCTTGGTGCGCGTTTCAAGGCCTAAAGATAGCAAAAGCATGGGTGCGTACGAGTTTAACAAGCGAAGAAGTGCTTCTCGACATTGCAGCCTTATTCAGATGGCCATATCTCGAGTTCTAGACCTGATAATCGAGTGATTACAATTGGAGGTGAAAGCTTATCCTCTTAGCTTTCCAACGCCGCATAGAACGCCTGATTTGACCAAGTAACGAAGAAATGGCAGCTGTTTTAAGATCGGTGCGCGCTGCAGGAATCGTCAGAATACAATTCTGTACAGCGCTCATGGTCGATCGACTGGCATCATTGGTCGATCGACCACCCCACGAGCTGATGCGCAAATCAAAAGGTCGAGAATTAGAAAGCCCAATGTATTCTTAGGTTTTGGAATAAGAACTACGTTGTATTCCTATATAACGCAGCTTGAGGCATCAGAAAATTATCGAGTTTTTATCAGTTTTAGTTCTATTTCATAATTAGGGTTCTTAAGACTATTGTTCTTCCATTAATAAAGTTCGGTTTGCAGTTGGTTTTTGATCTCTTCTTTACAATTCCTTTACGCGGTATTCTTCTGCTCTTATTTCAGTTTTACTACTTTATTGTCATTCGTAGTATAGGAATTGCTAGAATAGTCTCCCGAAAGCCAATTTATCGTTTTATGTTAATTGTTTATTTCATCGCTTTGATCATGAATTCTTCTGTGTTATTAAACAATTTTATTGTTATTGATATTCCTAGTATAAGTAGCTAATTTCATTGTGCTAGGATGTAGGGGAACTGTAGGATTAGGCGGCATTAGAATTAGGACGACCTAAATCGCGCCATGGTCGATCGACCACTATACCCGGTCGATCGACTGGCTCCGTGAGATACCCTTCGTTTTAATTGATTTAATTGTTATGTTTGACGAATCGAATGCATGCGACTAGTTAAATGTTTAGTATATGACTGACCCATTAGATCAAAAGATAGGGAAAGTTGTTAGACCATCAATTAAAATGACTAAACTATGCTAAGATCGAAAGATAGGTAAAGTTTAGATTTTTAGTCACTTTTCAGGACGAGAGTCAGTATTAGTGATATTAGGGACCCGTAGCTAGATCGAAAGATGCTACCTGTTATGAATGGACAGAGAGGACTTTTTATTTTCCTGCCTCACGTGATTGTTTTAGACTTACTTAGTATGCTGCCGCCGAAACTACAGTGAACCGACCATCTTTGCACCCTTTTTATATTTGATTTCATACATCTCCTTAGTTTACTTTTAAATTTCATTGCCATTAGTTATAGACCAATTCAACTCAAACCCCCACAATTGTTACTTTTAGACTGAAATCTAGAACAACTAAGATTCCCTTCCTCTCTGTGGTTCGACCCGACTGCCACTAGCTATAGTAGTAGTTGGAATTATAAATTTTATTTTTGACACCTTACGACGGGTATCAGATATCTCTGTCGATCCCTGGCATGTCTTTATAGGACCAAGCGAAAACGTCTTTGAACTCGTGTAGGAGGTCTATGAAACTGGCCCTTTCGGTGGGGCTCAGGGTAGTCCCTATCCTAAGTTCTTGGGGTTCTAGTTCGGTTCCTACATTGATGGGTTCGGTGTTCTCTATTACTGGTCCCCCTTCCCCCTCTTGTAGTATTTCTTTGGCTATGTATGGAGGTATCTCAATTGAGTTTGGGTCTGGGTCATCCTCAGTATCATCGTAAACAGAATTGCACTCAAGATAACACAAAGAGTAAGCAGAACCTGATTTATTCATATTAAAGTTTGAGAAAAGTTGAAACAAAGAAGCAATCTGATCCGCGGTCAGCGGCGGTAAAGGGACAGTTGTTGGGACATTTCCCGAACTACTGTTACTATTTGAGGCTAAGCTAGGAGAAACAAAGGGAATGGGGGTGACGACAGAAGGAGACTCCCTAGTGACTTCTCTAGACTCCGACTCTGACTCCGACTCTGACTCCGACTGTGACTCTGACTCGAATTCATCGTCTTCTGGTTCTCCCTTGAACATATCTGCTTCTCCAGTGGTGAGCTTGAAGAGTCTTCCTTGATTGTTGGTCCACTTGATTGATTTTCTCCATCCTTTCTGTTGGTTCGCATTTGTTTCTGTGATTAACGCGGTAGGGTTGAAGTGATCGTCTTGAAGTATCATGGTAATGATCTCATCCTGCGCGGCTCTAACAAATCGGTTTTCTCCAAATAGTAGACTAACAGCTTGTTCGTCTAAGCAAGGTGCTTGACGGGTTTTGACGGTAGGAACCGTTTCTGGAGGAATGAAGTAGCAATCGCGAAAGATCTCGATTCCGGCTAGCTTCCTTCCGAGGTAGTGCCAAGGTTCGGGAAATCCGTGAAAGAGTTCTTGACTTCCTTCCTTAACAAAGTATCCATTTAGGGTAGGGAAATATGGTCGCATTTGGACTCCTACGTGCTTACGGTTTTGAACTTGAGCGAGCATCTCGAGAACTTCCTCTTTAGTGGGTTTGTATCCTAGTCTAAGTGGTATTCTTTTTGAGTTGCCTTCCTTGTAGGGTGCGAAGGTGTTTCTTCGGGCAGGGTTCAAAGGCATTCCAGGGAAGTATCCCTGGGATTTGAGTATGTGGTTGACCACCAAGTTGGAGTAGGGATCGTAGTATAGGGGTGCCAACTCATTTTCTATGACACTTATGCTTTGAAAGCCCCCAAGTTCATATACTGGATCCGTAAGGACTTGATTATTCGACTTCTTTTCGATTATCGCCTTGATGGGTGACGAAGTTATCGTCACCACTTTGCCATTTAGTGGGATTTTGATCTTTTGGTGAAGGGTGGATATTACCGCTTTGGAAGCGTGAATCCATGGTCTTCCCAGAAGTATGTTGAAGGAAGCTTCAATGTCCACTATTTGAATGTTAACCTTTCGCTCAATTGGCCATGTGGCTATGGTTAGGTTAACGAGTCCTACTACCTTTCGTCGTGTACCATCATATGCGCGAACACCTTAATTGGTAGGGGTCCAATCCGACTCTCTCATGCCTAGTTTGTATGCCGTTTTCAGGGGTATGACGTTGACCGCGGAGCCATCATCCACCAAGGTCATTGGCACATTCTTCTTTAAGCAAATGACAGTGATGTAAAGAGCCAAGTTATGACTAGCGCCAAAGGGCGGCAAATCTTCGTCTGAGAAAGTAATAGGATTACTTAGCTTTGGTGATTCTTGGAAGACCAAGTTGACTACATCGTCAGGTGTAGAGTTATGTGCTACATTTAGTTTGGCCAAAGCTTGCAGTAAAGCTTGGCAATGTGGGAACGAGCTTGATACTAGTTGCCAGACTGATAGATCAGTCTTTGTCTTCTGTAATTGCTTGAGCAAATGATCAGTAGAGTCATCTTCGTTATCATTTGGTGTGATAACGTTGGTTGGACCATTTTGAGTAGTATTTTGATATGGACGCCCCGAACGAGTTAGGTGGTCCACATTTCGGTCTTCACCATTTTGGACTATTTCCTTGACTAGGGAGTGTTCAATGAGATACTCGTCTTCATCATCATCGGCCCATACCCTATTGATTGTAGCTAGTTCCCTCATTCTCATGATCTCGTCCTCTAATTGTGTGATTTGGTCGACTAGTTTATCAACCACGGCGACTATTTCTTGCATAGTAGCATTTTGAGAAACGATTAGTGGCGCATGTTCTTTAGGTGTTGCATTGGGGTCATGCAAAGTTGTCACCACATTTTCCAATTCCGAAACTTGCCTATCCACACTCCTTGCCCATGCGATGAAGTCGGCAATGGTAGGGGAAATGATAGAGTAGAACCCTTCATTCTCGATCGCCTGGATCTCATCTTAAACTGGAGAAATGAGGTGTGAACAATGTAAGGTAGATTCTTCACTTGTGATCACTAGAATTCCAAGAGAATTCTGAGTGTTGTTGGGCTTACCTCCCGGCGATATTGGTAGTCGACCATCCTCATGTTGGAGCCGGTGTCCTCCAGTTAGTGCGGATAACGTTATTGCACGTACACTTGTACGGACAAGTGGGAGTTTGTTGGGGCTGGTGTCCTCCACAGTTAGTGCAATGACATATAAATCTCTAAAAGGATCAAAGGGCATACTTTTGTATTATTATCAGTTGGTCCACGTTTATCAATAACGGTTGGCTTGCTAGATAAGGTTGACGTTATTGTCATACTGATGGCGGTGATCAACTGGTCCCTAAAACTCACACCTATAGGATACGTTTGAGAGATGTGACGGTATGAAAATACAGTCATGTTGATGCCTAATATGACTAAGCAGTTAGTCGGAGTTATTGACTAATAATTAGTCAAACGCGATGTTGAGATAATTATTTAATACGGATTAAATAATAATGGCTAAGACGAATTAAGCGGTTAATTCGTAAATTGAATATAAACGATTATATTTAATTGATGTATATTGAATTAATTATACAATATTGTCTTTGTCGGACAAGTATTAATATGTCGACTAATCCATGTTACTAGTCGATATTTTAATAACCGATAACCGATGACGATTTATAATTAAAACCCGTCATATACATTTTAGCGAAACGAGTCGGACCACAAGTTAAAATAAGGAGGAAGTGGAAAGCCCACTCCCTCCCCAATGTACACGGTTTGGACCGAAATGGGACAAAAAGGAGAGCTTCTCTCCTTTTGACAAAATTCATTCATTTTGCAAAAAAAAAAAAAATAGGTTTTAGAGCAATTCTCTCTGAAACCTAGATCTCACATCGAAAACCTCACAAAAACTCTCTCAATATTGCAAGGCAATTAGAGAGTAATTTCTAGCACAAGGGGCATAGTCTCAGACGGTCTTGGGTGCAACGATTAGGAGGAAATCTATATTGATTTCTGTTCTTAGGCCGTATTCACAAAGGACCCGAGGTTGATTCTTGTTCATTTATCGTTTTTCTCTTGTTTTTCGTTTATGACAATAATCACATGTTAAAGTTACGTTATAGTCCTAAAATTTAAGGGAATTTTACGGATATTTCCCTACAAGTGGTATCAGAGCGAGGCCACGTAAATTTTTCATTGTGATTTTCATAAAACGATTTGAATCGATAATCATTTTTGCATTGAATTCCGTGCGGCAGGATTTTTTTTTTTGTTTTTTTTTTTTTTTTTTTGTCTCGGCAGAAATTTTTTTTTGGTCTCGGCTGTTTTTTTTTTTTTTGGAAAACCGTGACATTTGCCTTGAAAACTGTGACAAACAGTTCCCGTCTGATCAGACGATGTTTTGTTTTCGATTTGTTTTTGCATATTGTTATCATGATTTATCTTTATTGCAATATGTTAAAGTTTAGACAATTGTAGATTTAATTCTATACGGATTAGGTTTAAATTGCAATTGGTTTTGTCAAATTGATTTTGTTTGGTTTTGGCCGAGCTTAAAAAACAAATTGAGCCGATGAAATTTTTTTTCTGCTCTCTTTTTGCTCTCGGCAAACAGCCGCTGAAAAAAAAAAAATTTAAAAAAAAAAAATTTTCGTGTTTTTATTTTTTTCGGCCATGATATGCATACAATACGGATTTTATGCACTCGCTTGATAGTGAAACGGTTCACTCACGTACCATTTAGTTATTTTAAAGCGATTTAAAGTAACGGATTATCATGAATTAAAATTAAGTTGATAGAAGCTGTTTTTTCACATAATTTTAATTGTTAAAAGGTGGTTTGGATAAATTTAACATAATTACGGAATTATGTCACGAATAAATTTAGTTTTAGTTGATGCATTTTAATTTATCGTTACTTTTGAATGCCATGTATGTTTTTATTACGTATTTAATTTTACAAACGGTTGTAACTTAGTGTGGCCTTAGTAGAACGTGTTACCGTAATGATGGAACACGGTCTTGGTTGTATTTTGAGATCTCGCATCTCCGTTTTGGTTTTTCTTTGTAATTACAGTTTTTATTTAGAATGTAAATAGGTTTATATTTTGTAATTTTTAAATTGTAATTTTGAGAAGACCAAAGATGGAGAATCGGATGCTCACTCCCGCTACATGGATCAAGATGGAACATCAAGACAAGCTTCTCGGGTCCAACGGTGGATTCCAAAGTTGTATTAGGTTCATTTTGCTAGGATAGGCCACACTAGGACTTTTATTTACGTTTTGCATTCTTTTATATTTTTTATATCGCAACGATAATTTTCATCATATTCCGCCTAAAACCAAACCACCTAATATTTGCATGAAAACTGACTCATATAGAGGTCACGCGTTAGTTTTCTATGACATACAGATGTCACACATTTTTTTTACTTAAGCCATCACCTAAGTTAATTCATTCACGTAATGCTAGATTTTCGTTCACTTAAAATGAATTAAAACTAAGCTGATGGGATCTTCCTCGTATAACCAAAAATTGAGAATAGTCTTTATAGGTCAAACTCCAATGAATCCCTTCTTCGTCGGTAGGCATAATATGACCCCTTCTACGTCGGGTAAGTTGGAACTGACTGACCTATTTTATCTCAACACTATGGTCACTCGTACGATCCTGTGATTATGGTGGACTATAGATAAGATTTACGGAAATCTATCGACCAAGAGTTCTAACGGTAGAACTAGCTAAACAGTTGGCTTATCAATTTATGGAAATTGAGTCTTGGGATCATTTGTATAATTCTTGAGGTAGATCGATTATACAAGTGCAATGAGTCTACACGTTAAAATGAATTTTAAAATAGACTTAAATCACCTCGATGAGTTGCTTATTTCGTTTTTGTTTTTCTTTCTTTTTCAGTGTAGAACACGATCATTTAAACTGCTAATAACATAATGGCTGGTCTTATTAACGACCCAATGCCAAGTGCCACATTGGACCGTGAGTCCTGGCTTCAGATCTTCATGAATCAGATGAATCAGTCTACTCGACTGAAGAATAATGGATCAAACTTCGCGGAATGGGAGGCGGCATTACGGAATGCTTGCCATTGCTGACGGGAAGCTCAAATATCTGACTGAGCCCATCCCGCCAAGCCCAGGCCCCACGGCTGACGCTAACGAGATCGCCAAGTATAGCGATTTCGCCATGGAAGCGGGTGCGATAAAGAACGTACTCATTTTTGCAATGGAATCCAATTTGCAGAAATGCTTCATAGCCCAAGGTGCAAACAAGATTTTCACCACGCTCACTAGGGAATTCTCGAAAGCACCGAGAATCGTGACCTATGAGCATACCTGTCGCTTCTTTGAGGTGAAACTCCAGAAGGGCCAACCGGTTAGCCCACACATTCTCAGCATGATTGAGAATGTCGAGAAACTGGAGGCGCTTGATTGTAAAATCAGCGAGAACATTGTGATTGACCGCATGCTTCATTCACTCCACGATGGTTTTGCGCTCTTTAGAGCCAATTACTATATGAATGATTTGAAGAAAAGTCCTCATGCACTACACTCCCTTCTCGTACAGACCGAGAAGGACATGAAGTTTAGTGGGAGCATGAAACAGGATGTTCTCGTTGTGTCAAACAAGGGCAAGGGTAAGGGCAAAGCTCAGACAGACCTAGCAGTAGGCAAACCGAAGTTTAAGAAGTCGGGATAAGGTAAGAGTGGGCCTGGTGAGTCGAGCACCTGACTGGGCGCGACAAAGAGAAAGAATGGTAACATGGAATGCCATCATTGCCACAAGACTGGGCATTGGAGGCGTACATGTCCCGTATACCATGAGGACATAAAAGCAGGTCGCGTTACTCCTGTTGGTATGTCTTCTTCTTCTTCTTCTTCTTTTATTCATATGATTGAGATTAACCACGCAAGTTACGGAACTTGGGTACTAGATACTGGTTGTGGTTCTCATCTGTGTAATCATGTGCAGGGGCTCCGAAACATCGAACCGCTCGTAAAGGGTGAGGTGGACCTGCGTGTCGGGAATGGAGCACGAGTGGCTGCCGTCTCGAGGGGAACATACGTGATCCAGCTTCCTACCGGATTTGAGTTATTTTTATATAACTGCTATTATGTACCCAGTCTTTCTAAAAACATTATTTCAGTTTCTGCACTTGACAAACTTGGTTTTTCATTTGTAATAGAGAATAATAGCTGCATTTTCTCATTACACGATATGATTTATGGCAAGGCAGTCTTCGTGAATGGAATTTATGTTTTAGATCAGACCACCGAAATATTGCACGTAATGAATAAGAAGTTAAAGGTTGGTGACAAAGATCAAACGTATCTATGGCACTGCCGTATGGGACACATTAATGAGAAACGCGTTAAACAGCTCATACAGAATGGAGCTATCTCGGCCTTTGATTTTCAATCATTTGGCACGTGTGAATCATGTCTCATTGGTAAGATGACTCGAATTTCCTTCAAAGGTTTTGGAATGCGCGCTGCTGACCTATTAGGACTCATACATACGGATGTGTGTGGACCTATGTCAATCACCGCACGAGAAGGCTATAGGTATTTCATCACTTTCACGAACAATTTAAGTAGATATGGCTATGTCTACTTAATGAAGCATAAAAGTGAGTCCTTTGAGAAATTCAAAGAATACCAGAATCGGGTACAGAACCAACTGGGTAGAAAGATTAAAACACTACGTTCAGATCGTGGTGGCGAGTATCTTTCACACGAGTTTGATCAACACCTTAAGGACTGTGGGATTGCCTTACAGTTAACTCCACCTGGAACACCTCAATTGAATAGTGTGTCCGAACGGAGAAATCGAACACTACTTGATATGGTTCGATCCATGATGATTCACACGGTATTGCCTGATTCATTTTGGGGTTATGCTCTTCTGTCAGCTGCTCTAATACTTAACCGAAGTCCGTCTAAAGCTGCTGACAAGACTCCATATGAAATATGGAAGGGAACGGACCCTAACTTGTCCTTTATACGGGTTTGGGGCTGCGAGGCTTATGTCAAGTGGAGACACGAGGATAAGCTCGGCCCGCGATCGGTCAAGACATACTTTATAGGTTATCCTAAAGGAACATTTGGTCATTACTTCTATTCGCCAACCGAATAACGTGTTTTTGTTGCGGCTAGTGCGACATTCTTAGAGAAGGAATTTCTCGAGAATGCGAAGAGTAATAGAACCTTCGAGCTATCGGAGATTCCAGAACCAAATGCCGAGCAACCATTGGAGGAACCAGTTCCTTCAATCCCGGCTGCGGTTAATATTCCTGAGGAACTTAGGAGGTCGGGAAGAGTCTCTATTCCTCCGGACAGATACATTGGTATGGTCGAGGAACATGACATAGATGACATTCTACTCTTAACGAGTAGTGAACCCGCAACCTATAAAGGTGCCATGACTAGTTCCGACTCAAAGCTATGGCTTGAGGCCATGCAA
Organism: Silene latifolia; assembly: GCF_048544455.1. Lineage (NCBI taxonomy): Eukaryota > Viridiplantae > Streptophyta > Magnoliopsida > Caryophyllales > Caryophyllaceae > Silene > Silene latifolia. Next base: position 40,090,044 of record NC_133533.1, read on the forward strand.
TCCGAGATGGACTCCATGTATGAGAACAACGTATGGGATCTTGTTGACTTGCCAGCTAAGGTTCGTCCCCTTCAATGCAAATGGCTTTACAAGATAAAGCATTTTGTGGAAGGTCAACAAGATATCTATAAAGCACAACTAGTTGCTAAAGGTTTCACCCAAGTGCCAGGTTTGCACTACGATGAAATTTTTGCACCCGTAGTCATGCTGCATTCCATTCGGATTATCTTAGCGATTGCCGCTTTTCATGACTATGAAATTTGGCAGATGGATGTGAAAACCGCCTTCTTAAACGGTTATTTGGAGGAAGAGTTGTACATGGTACAACCCGAAGGTTTCATCGATCCTGAACATCCTAAGAAAGTGTGCAAGCTTAAGCGTTCCATTTATGGACTTAAGCAAGCATCTCGGAGTTGGAATCATCGTTTCGACCAAGTGATAAAAGAAAATGGATTTACTCGATCGGTCGAGGAACCATGTCTATATATCAAGTCGAGTGGGAGCAAGATTGTCTTCCTAATATTGTATGTTGATGACATACTCCTGATTGGGAATGACATACCTCTCTTAACTTCGGTAAAAGTATGGTTGAAGAACCATTTCCAGATGAAAGATCTGGGTGAGGCACAAAGAATTTTGGGCATCCGTATCTATCGAGATAGATCACGTCGGATGTTATCTCTCAGTCAGGAGTCTTACATAGACAATATCCTAGAGAGATTAAGCATGACTAACTCCAAAACGGGGTTTCTTCCTATGGCTCCAGGGGTGCATTTGAGCAAGTCTCGTGGCACCGAGACACCGGAAGAGAAAGAGCGCATGACCGGATTCCTTATGCTTCGGCTATAGGATCAATCATGTATGCCATGATATGCACACGTCCGCACGTGGCATATGCATTGAGTGTGACAAGTCGATTCCAACAAAGCATCCAGGTGAATCACATTGGATGGTCACAAGAACATTCTTAAGTACCTACGGAGGACTAAAGATTGGGCATTGACTTATGGAGGCGATCAAAAGCTATGCGCTACCGGTTCGCAGATGCTAGCTTCCAAACGGATCGAGATGACTCGAAATCTCGGTCCGGATTCGTTTTTACTCTTAATGGCGCTGCATCATCACTGAAGAGTTCCAAACAAAGTGTTACAAAGAGATTCTACGATCGAGTCCGAGTACTATGCCGCGTCAGAAGCTGCAAAGGAAGCGATATGGATGCGTCAATTCTTACAAGGACTATCTGTAGTGCCTATTTCGAATGACCCGATCACCATTTATTGCGACAATAGAGGTGCCATCTTCCAAGCTATGGAGCCTAAGTCTAGCAACAAGTCTAGACATGTACAACGGAAAGCTCATCTAATCCGAGATTACGTGGAGCAAAAGGAGGTAGTGCTAGAAAAGATTGCTACAGATGATAATATAGCAGATCCTCTCACTAAACCATTACGACAAGATAAGCATGAAGGGCATGTTAATTCCATGGGAATTAAACGTGTTCCTGAGTTGTAGTACTCTTTTATGGATTAGATTCATTCTCTTATGTACTCTATACGACATCATCGTTTTGATATTTATATATTTTGTTTTTCATGTGGATTTGTACGACAATTTTGAACACCACAAAGTGAACTGAACAAACATTATATTTTTGGTCCTTAATTGCCCACGGGAGCTGATAACTCTGGCAATTATTTTGTGACATTGGTTGATGGTGGGTTCAACGAGCCATAAGTCAAACGGTTGACTGACCAATCACAGAGGCGAGTTATACGGATATCTCGTAGGACATAATTGTGACAACGCCGTGGAGTCCTAAATGTTTTATAACATTCGGTGCCAGGTCGTGGATAGGACCTCCATGGTGATCCTAAGAGTCGATTCTCTTGACTATCGACTGTCTCTTGAGATTAAGGAAGATTTTGGGTGACTTTGGTTTCTTTCTCACGGTCATCCGTAACAGGGGGCCAAGTAGATTTTTTTCTGGGTCATTTCATGCTGTGCTTATATCGGCAGGGGTCGAGTTGAAGGAAATATTCAGCCTTTATCGTGGTACTCGATATTTCTCGGGGCCACTCGAGGAGTCAGAATCGGCGAAAAGCATGGCCATGCACGAATACGGATTCGTTTTATCAGTTAAGTTACTCTCTAGTCGGGGAAACCACTCTAGATACAGATCGATTGTAAAATACGACCTTTGCGGATCCGGATCTGCAAATTGTTTTACATTGAGTGGGAGAAATTTTAAATGGATATGAGAATCGGTTATCGCACATACACTTGTACGGACAAGTGGGAGTTTGTTGGAGCCGGTGTCCTCCAGTTAGTGCGGATAACGTTATTGCACGTACACTTGTACGGACAAGTGGGAGTTTGTTGGGGCTGGTGTCCTCCACAGTTAGTGCAATGACATATAAATCTCTAAAAGGATCAAAGGGCATACTTTTTTATTATTATCAGTTGGTCCACGTTTATCAATAACGGTTGGCTTGCTAGATAAGTTTGACGTTATTGTCATACTGATGGCGGTGATCAACTGGTCCCTAAAAGTCACACCTATAGGATACGTTTGAGAGATGTGACGGTATGAAAATACAGTCATGTTGATGCCTAATATGACTAAGCAGTTAGTCGGCGTTATTGACTAATAATTAGTCAAACGCGATGTTGAGATAATTATTTAATACGGATTAAATAATAATGGCTAAGACGAATTAAGCGGTTAATTCGTAAATTGAATATAAACGATTATATTTAATTGATGTATATTTAATTAATTATACAATATTGTCTTTGTCGGACAAGTATTAATATGTCGACTAATCCATGTTACTAGTCGATATTTTAATAACCGATAACCGATGACGATTTATAATTAAAACCCGTCATATACATTTTAGCGAAACGAGTCGGACCACAAGTTAAAATAAGGAGGAAGTGGAAAGCCCACTCCCTCCCCAATGTACACGGTTTGGACCGAGATGGGACAAAAAGGAGAGCTTCTCTCCTTTTGACAAAACTCATTCATTTTGCAAAAAAAAAAAATAAGTTTTAGAGCAATTCTCTCTGAAACCTAGATCTCACATCGAAAACTTCACAAAAACTCTCTCAATATTGCAAGGCAATTAGAGAGTAATTTCTAGCACAAGGGGCATAGTCTCAGACGGTCTTGGGTGCAACGATTAGGAGGAAATCTATATTGATTTCTGTTCTTAGGCCGTATTCACAAAGGACCCGAGGTTGATTCTTGTTCATTTATCGTTTTTCTCTTGTTTTTCGTTTATGACAATAATCACATGTTAAAGTTACGTTATAGTCCTAAAATTTAAGGGAATTTGACGGATATTTCCCTACACCTCAATCATGTGTTGAAGCACATTCTTCAATTTGTAGCATTTTTCTGTGTCAAGCTCCTTACCCCTATGATATTCACAGTATGATTTCTCGTCCCAGAACTTGGATTTCTTTTCTGGTTCGAGCGTAGGTCCTATGGGTTGGAGCTTGCCTTGTTTCATTAACCTTTTTAGAGCATTGGAGTAAGTGTCCCCAAGATTTGTGAATTTCCTTGGTGGGGCACTCTTCTTGGATGGCTCGAGGAGGTTAACTTCATCGGTCTTGCTAGTGGAGCCGTAAGAAAAACTTGTTGAGCCTTGATATCCTCGACCTACCGTTTTGGACAAGAGTCCTTTACGGATGTCATCTTCGATCCTCGTTCCTAGTACGGTTAAATCTTTGAAAGTTTTGATGTTTTGGTACCTCAAATGGTTGGCATAGATGGGCTTTAAGTTGTCCACGAATTTCTCCACAAGGGTAGCCTCATCCGGGCGTTCAACTAGTTGGGTACTAGTCTTCCTCCACCTACTTAGGAAGTTGGTGAAACCTTCTTTGTCATTTTGGGTAAGAACCTCTAAAGTGCGCATGTTAACTTGGATTTCAGCATTATCCGCATATTGCTTAGCAAACTCGATCGCGGCATCTTCCCAAGTAGCGATCTTCTTGTGTTCTAGAGAGTAGAACCATTGCTTTGGGATGATGTCAAGAGATGAAGGAAAGATCCTTTAGAACATATCGAGTTTTATGCCTTTGATAGACATTAATCCTTGAAGGCACGGATGTGATTTAAAGGGTTTTCATGCCCCTTGAATTTAGGGATATCCGTCATGTTGAAGTTGGTTGGCAATTTGGAACTCACGGCCTCATACTTGCGATTATTCTCCCTATAAATATCATCCCCTTTAAGATACATCTGAAGGAAAAGTAGATCTATATACTTAACATATTCATATATGTTTTATTTAATTTGTCATAAAATTAATAAATGATCTTATGCATGCAAACTAATTAAACAAAATAAAGAAGAAATCATTGTCTTACATTGGATTTTCGGTTTATAGGGCACAAGAGAGATCACCTTCTCTCTTGTTCTTATGCTTTCCTTAGTGGAAGAACTAAGATCCAAGTATAGGATATCTCCCAAAGCTTTATACCCAAAGCACACTCTTAATTAAAATTAATATTATAAATACTAGTACAATATTAATCTTGTAGAAAAATTGACCCAAAAATATTATAGGACACTTAATATTTTCGGTTTTTATGAGAGGAGGAAGAAGGAAGTTTTTGTCTCTCTAGAATTCTTATTTTAGATGAGTGAATAATGAATGCTCTAACAATATGTTATGTATTGTTTTATGAAAATATAAGGCAAACACCCTTTGCCTTTCTTGTGGTAAAACCGGGTGGAAGAGGGAGAAGAGGGAGCCAATGCATGCCTTTGTTTATCTTCACAATGTAAACTAGGTGTGCATGGCTAGACAATTAGGGTAAATGATTGTGTTCTCCACTAATTAATCAACACAATATTTGCATAACCTTCCTCTTAATTTCGGCACTTTCATAAAATGGAATCCATTTTATTTTTGTCAATTTGTGTTATGTCACATGTCATATGTTACATAAATTTGTTATGTATTTTTAACATATTAAAAATCAACGTATTAATAAAAATACGTCATATAATTCATAATTACTTGTACTAAAATATTTTACCAATTATAAATCACAACAATTTGTATTTATAATAATTCATTCAAATTCAATTGTTTCCTTAAACAATAATTTCATCTGAGTAATGATCCAATTCGATTACTCAGACCGTATCTCATTTAATCAAATTTCAATGAGATACGTAAATATTACTTCCAAAATCGTCCGTCAATTTTAATTAAATTAATTGACTCGTAACATTATACGATCAATTAATTGATCAATTAAGAGTGTTGCCCTATAGGTATGACCTAGGGGATCAACTGATCACCACCGTCGCACGACATTAATGTCAAACTCTAGTCAGCCAATCATTACCGATATGTGTGGACCAGTTGACATTAAATATTACTTCCCAATTGTATTCTTTATAATGAGACTTAAACATGTGATCATCATGATCAACAGTCGTGATCGCATTATTGTCGGAGGACACATATTCCAACAATCTCCCACTTGTCCTCGACAAGTGTGCGTCACCAATTCTCTTGTCCTATTACTATCTCCCACTCAATGCAAGGTGTCTTTCAGGTCGTACTTGCAAGTGATCATATCGAGAGTGGTTTCCTCGATCTGGAGAATAACTGATTGACCGGATTTATCCACCATGGATATATTCCGAGCGTGGCCACGCATTTCCAGTTCATTACTCCTCGAGTGGCCCTGAGATATTGTTATAACCCTGACTAGGGGTGGACAATTCCTATCGCACTCATTCCCTTCGACTAGCCACAACCATCATAACCCAAAATATGCGCATTTGACCCCATTTACGAAGGTCGTAGTAACACAAATCAAAGTTAATCTGAAACTGTGCCATCTTAGGCGAATAGTCTTTAGTCAAAAGAATCGACTCATTTGAATACTATAGTAGCTCTCGCCACGACCAGGCTATATAAATTTGCCAGAACTGTATAAGCGGTCATAAGGCCCGACAAAATGTTCCTAACAGTCTGCCTATGTGATCGACTAGTCATTCTCATATGACTCTATGGCACTTGAACTTGCCATCAATCGCATCACCCTCTAGTCACTTCGAGACGTCACCTCATGTAAGTAACTATGGGCAAATACAATGTTAATCCGTGTTCACTTAAACGGGGTTCAATTGTCTCTACAACCCGTTGGATGTAACAAAGTATAAGGTGAGTTAATAATAACTCAAACGACAAATGTCAACATCACACTCGGGTAGTCAATACCATATTACAACCTTGTGATGCACATCGTAAGTGTGTAAACACTTGTTGATTGCAATAGAAGTTTAACATGTCATGTGTCCATGTGTTCAAACTTCTTAATCATATTATCCTTCACATTCATGTTATCACTCATAGCATAAACCTTACCAAGTACACATCAAGGTTCCCGACCTTGGTTTCGGTTCTTTATCTTGAAAGAACTTCCTTATCGATTATCACATAACGAACGAATTTGTGATGAATGATATAACTTGTACTGATCAAGTACTCCATCCACACACAATGCACTAGGTATATGTTTTGTAGAATCTTGCAACAATTGTCAAGATGATTAGCCTAGTACTTCTCACAAGTCCTAGCATATTTAGGAAAGATTAGTCTTGAGCAACCTTTTGTTCAACTAAGTATCTTTCCAAAACTTCTTATTTCTCTTTCTAGCTTTAAAGGTTTAGGATTTTCATAAATCCTTACGTGTGTTCGGATTCTCTATAATGTGTACAACTTCTTGACATATAACAGAGAATTCTGTCAAACAATGAAATCGCTCATCGAATTCTTCTCGAGAATTCATGACGTTTCTTCTATGGCTTACCATGATCCATCATGCTCTTATGCATATGATTCATAATTGGACATGTGCATGATTATTCTAATGGCGGAAACATTAGTAATTTTCAATCATGTCATCAACTTTATTTAGGTTCAAGGAACGACCATGACTGCTAATGGTAATTCCATTTCATTTAGATGAATAACCTATGTTCCTCGTTGATCCGATGTGTATCTCTCAATACTAATCCAACATCTCATGATGTAGTTGGATTCATCATGGTACATTTTCATCCATAATTGAAAACTCAAATCTTCCTCTATGAAAGAAGGTATTAGCTCGTCATTCTTCAATGAGTGATGAGTTATAACCTTTTATAAGATGATTGCTCCCACTAAATTCCATGTCATCACATGATAATTTCCTAACTCCCACTCAATTCCACATGTTTCAAAATTGACTTCTCAATCGAAACTTTTCAAGAATTGAAATATAAATTGCATTGCCAAGTTATTAAGATAGAACCATATATGTTCCCATCATATCCTTTCAAAATACCTATTTTGAAGTGGTCTCATCTTAACCTTATGGAAAGAGATTTTAATCTCTAACTCACACATATCATAATGATGTGTAGCAATGTCATTATTCAAATATAAATAATATTTAGAACACGTCCTTCGAAATACCCTTTCGGAAGGAGGTTTAACCATTTCATTTTCATAATGAGGTTAAGAAATGACATTTGCGAGGTTAAAACTTGGCTATTGAAGATATCGGTATATCAATCCTTGCAACTTGTTTATAACTAGTATGTTACTTTGATTCATTTAGGCTCTTAAGTAAATCTCAAGGTTTGAAACTATTGGTCAAAATTTATCATAAACTAGTCTAAACTTAGTCAAAACTCTTGTTAAGACTTTACATTAGTCATTTTTTATCCAAAACTTTCTTTTGGTGTCCTCACGTAGTTAGCTTAAGAATATTTTCTTTCGATTACTTCACATGGTCTCTTTAGTCATGTAGAACTATTCGAGACCATAGATCTCATCTATTTGGGTATACTATATGAATAGACATACCTTTATCCAAATCATTCTTCATTGTGTAGATCTCATTTACACAAGTTCACAAACTTGTTCACAAACTTATCTTGGTGTGTGTGTGTTGTGTCCTCATTTTTCTCCCACTCTATCTTTAGAATAAATATACTAGAGACTCAAAGATAGTATATGAGACACAAATAATGATTTTGAAGTATAAGGAGAACTACCTCATAGGTTAACTAATTAGTTTTTAGATATAGAAGTGTACTTGGTGATTGACATTCCTTTAAGAGAGTTCATAGACTCATTATCACTTTATAAATGATCATACACAAGCTTTAAGCATATGGACGTATAATATAATTGTCAATTAGATCACTTTAAGTGAATAATCATATGTTTCTATGAGCAAGCATTTAAATACGAATTTTAGAACAAAGGATAAAATGATAAAACGGGTGACTTGGGTTGCAAACCAAGTCACCATTATCCAAAATACAACCAATTATCCAAAATACCTTTCCATGTCGAACACGGAAACTTAAAGGTTCTAAAATGAATAAAATAAGACAATAAAAAAAAGCAAAGCTCCATGAAAGCTATTCCTAGCTTCTTGATGGTTTCTTAAGCTTGCTTTTCCTTTCCCTTGTCTTTGCTTGGTGGAGGCCCTATTTACAATAAAAAGGGAGATACATTATCACAACTTTGTATCACAATACCATAGTTGAATTAGAAACATAAAAGAAGGGATAGTCATTTACCTACTGGAGTAATCTTTCCAGCTTTAATATCACCAAGGTATTTGGAACAATTTCTTTTCCAATGTCCCATACCATTACAATAATGGCATTTATCAAGAGGACCCTTCTTGATTCTTGAAGTGCTTGCATCATTAGCCCTTGCTTTGGTGAAAGTGGGAGTTTGCTTCTTACCCTTTCTCCCATTCTTCTTGAACTTCCCCTTACTCTGAGTGCTTATGTTAAGCACATCCTTAGGTTGGTTCACATTTATCCCCATGTCCCTTTCGGCTTGCACAAGTAACTTGTGCAATTCTTCAAGAGACACATCCTTGTCTTGCATGTTAAAATTCACCCGGAATTGAACATACGCTTTGACTTTGGATAAGGAGTGTAGAATCCTATCTACGATGAGTTCTTTGGGGATTTCAACCTTTTGAATCTTCAAGGTCTCGACAAGCTCCATAAGTTTGAGCACATGAGGGCTAACCTTTTGGCCCTCTTTGAAGTCGAGATCAAAGAATGCCGCGGCCGCCTCATATTGGACGATCCGCGGAGTTTGTGAAAACATTGTCACAAGCTTGGACTAAACCTCATTAGCGGTGCCTTTTTTGAAGGCTCTCCTTTGGAGGTCCGCCTCCATCGCAAATATCAAGACATTTCTCATTGCGGCGGACTCCTTATGGTAAGCCTCATATGCTTCCCTAGTGGCGGCGGTCGACCTAGTAGTAGGTTCGGGTGGAGAGGCCTCGGTAAGGTAACGAAGCTTATCGTCACCTTGGGCGGCCAATTTGAGTTGGGCATCCCAATCGGAGAAATTTGACCCATTCTTTTCAAGTTTACATCGATCCATGAAGGATCGGAGCCAAGATGAATTAGCGAGAGGCGTGGAATTAGGGGTTGGTGTAGCCATTTGTTATGAGAAAAGAAGTGGTCTACAAAACAAAATAGAAGGAGTAAAACAAATGTCGTTTTAACAATAATACTCGTAAAAATTTATAATTTAAACAAGTTTTATGCATTTTTCTAGTGACCTCTATCCAACTAGATAAAAGATTCAAAAACCCAAATTCATATTAACTTGGGCACGGTGTGGCCGATACATCCCTTATCAATATAACTCGGTGGATTAACGCTTTAATCGATTCTACTTTTAGAACTCTTGGTCGATAATATTACATTAACATTTATCTTTAGCCCAAAACACTTTCAACAAGGGGACGGTGTGGCCGATAAAACCCTTATCGAAAAACTTTTGTTGAGTTCAATCCAAATTTCGAATAAATGTGTCCATGATCCAAACCTACATTAACTTGGGCACGGTGTGGCCGATTCATCCCTTATCAACATGAATTCGGTGGATAGACATTTATCACACACTTCCCCTACGTAACAAGGTTTGTACCCCGGTGTGGCCGAGTGCACTCCCTCGCGAAATAGGTTTTCATGGTTTCTACTATTTGGTAAGGCTATGTCTCAATTGATTTGTTTTAGCGAGAGGTCATGTCAATTTATTATCTATCACGTTTTAAGTGAACTAAACTGGTGAACTACGATAATTCTAATTGACACGGTCGATAAACTCGATGAAGATGATGATGCATGTTTTAGTTATGGCGATTTAGCGAAGCATGCGACATATAAATAAAATGCAAAGCATAAAAAAATCCTAGTATGGCCTTGATCGGTCCGTTTCGTGTTCACAATTGAATAGATATTGTCGTTGGGTCACGTCCGAATCAAAACACAATTTATAGCTTCACAAACAACTCTACAATTAGTAAAGAGGCAAGTAAAGGTCGGATCCCAAGGGACGGGAATTGAGATGAGATTTCTATTGAAACTAGTGGTGTCTTAGGGGTGTCACAATTTGGGTTGATGTAGAAGGTCACTAAACTAAATAGCAATGAAAGTAAACAAGCAAGATGAATTAAAAGGGTTGTAAACAATTGATTAAAAGCACTAGGGTATCATGGGGTCATAGGGGAATCATGGGATTTGATCATACAAACATGTTCTCAAATTATAAGCAAGCAATTATTGTTGTGATGGATTGAGTTGGGTTATATCTTACAATCCTAGGAAAGTTTGGGTCCCGGAGCCTAATCGATTAGATTGTACAACACCTACAAGTCGACTTAATCTTCCCTACTCAACAAGCAAGCAAATAAACCATGAAAACATATTAATTTAAGCATGAATCATTCCCCATGTTGGTTTCCCCTAATTACCCATTAACCCTAGCTAGGTGACTACTCACTCATTATCATATTGATCATGCTAGCAAGGTTGTCAATCATACCAACAAAGTTAAACATGATGAACAAATGAAAGTAATTAGCAATAATTAAAAAGGGATTAAGAGGATTATACCTACTAATGATTCCAATAATAAAGCAAAGATAAAAGAAGTACTTGATGCTTGATTGAGAGGTTGTCAATCTCCCAATAATAACCCAAATAATCTTCAATTACCCAAAATAAAGGATGAACAAAAGAGAGATTAAGGAAATAAAACTTGTATTAGAACTTGATTAATTGTTGATTACAATATTAAAGAGAGATTTGATTGCTATCTACTATACTAAGGATTGATAAGAAGAACATGATCTTCTCATTAGACTAATGGGGTATTTATAGTGGAAATTAGGTGTATGCATTAGGGTTAACTAAGGGCTAAACTAGTAATTACACTTTTTAGATTGAGCAGGGAGGAGCCGGTATTTTTCGAAGGAAGGGCGTCCTTCTTTGTAGCTTGGAGAAGATGAAATTGTGCTGTACAGGAATCCGTGCGTATTGGAGTCGGGACGGGCGGATTCTGGCGGTGGAAGACGAGCGTCTTCAGGGGAATCCGTTCGGATTCAGTGGCTGCAATCCGAGCGTCTTGGGATGAAACCGCACGGATTGTGCATGTGGAGGACGGGCGGATTGTGGAGAAACCGCACGGATTGTGCCTCAGCAACATTTCTTCTTCTTTTCTTCCCTTTCTTCATAAATTCCTTGGGGATTTCCTCGGGGACTCAGGGATCCTTTCTCAACATTGCTCATCTACTATAATATGTACAAAGGTCTTCTAATCTTGTCTCTCCTTGATGCTTGGTCATTGAATTCGATCAATTTAGTTTCGTTTTGCCATGAAAATGCAAGATTCTTACTACTTTCCTACCAAGGGATCAAAATCTCAAAGAATATGCAAAACAAAGAACTAAAGATAATAAATGACCCAAATACGCACTAAAAAGTATGGGAACAAGGCTAACTCGGGGGCTAAATATGCGCTAATTATGGTCACATCAAATATCTCCAAACCGAACCTTTGCTCGTCCTGAGTAAAGAGGTGACAAAGACTAGGACCATTATTTAAACTAACCAAATAACATAGCCGATATGAGACAATTAGCGGGTCTCACTCCGCCCCTTCAACTCACAACAAGACAACCATGAGGTAGGATGCCTTCTTGCAAGGCAAGGTGGGTCTTGCCAAAATGGCGACACATCCAATCATTAAGCACACAAAATCAAGTAATGGATGCATCTACAAAAGAATAGCCACTTTCCTCATCTAAGTGGCGGAAATTATCTACAAGGGAAGCAATTCAAGGGTACACACTCCTTCATAGATGCAATTTCTTCAAACTACTAAGCCTAGAAGGATACCAATAAATCACCTCCAAGTTGTGTCAAGCTATGGTACCTTTGTCCTTAATCGTTAAATGCTTTTGTCAAGAATAGACTCCCTATGGTGTTAGAAACACTGGAGGATCGCGGAATTCCCCCTCTTGCCTAGACAAGAAGAAGGGTCGTCCCCTCTCTACCATGCACAAAAATGGATACAATGGATAAAGGGATCGATAGATATTTGAGTTTCATTTTGGGAGTTTGCTTTGTTGTTGTTTTTCCCCCCAAATTCTTGTGGCATATGACATTTTGAGAACATTTTCTTTTTGCCATTTCTTTGATGTTTGGCATTTCAATACTTGACAACTTTCAACTTTTCTTTGCATTTTTCTTTGAACATTTTCAAAGTCACCCCATATGTAGGGAGGGTGGCTTATATTTTAAGCATAGGAGTTCTATTTTTGCTCCTCTTTTCTTTTGATGCATTTTGCAAACTTTTTCTTTTCTTTTCATTTCTTTGAACTCGAATTGATTTCTTTTTGTTCCCATTCCCTTTTGTTGACAAAAATGTGGTAGAACATGGATGATGGATGGATGGATGCATGGTTTCAAGGGTCAACTTGGAATAAACGGTAGCCAAGGAGTTATCACACCACAAGGTACTCTTGACTAGGCCTTATTCCATGGGTCAAAGGATACTAGCATGACACATCCTAGGGTGTTTTACAAGCATTCTAACAAGCGAAGTCTTAAGAACAAAAAGCATTTACTAAGGCCTATATACACTTGTCAAGCTTCCCAAGTAGACGGTTTCGCAAAATTTTTCTAACATGCAACTATATGCCATGATGCAACTAACATATAAACATCTTAATGCAAGTGATTCTACCAACTAATATGACATTTAATCTAAATGCAAGTCCTAAATTCATATTGTTATACCGCATCAATCAAAATAAAGCCACATAGTCATTAACATAAAGAGGAAAAAGGAGATTGGAAAGATCATACCATGCGGTCTTCAATATCCTCATGTCTCGGATGTGGCGTAGTCGATCAATGTGAACAAGGATAGAACAAACACAATATATACAACAATATATACATGACTACGCTACAAAGGAAATGAACATGTTTTTGGTTTTTCAATTTTCAAATTTTTATGGATTTTCGAAATTTTTCAATTTTTTTGGATTTTTAATAAAACTTAAGTTAGAATTCCCCATCCCCACACTAATATGGGCATTGTCCTCAATGGCCAAAATGATGGGAAATTATGCAAATATGATGCATGATTTCTACATTAAATGCAAGCTACACTAATCTACACTACATGATGCATGGTTTTTGTTTATGACGGAGAGGATAATTTAGATTACCTCCCGTTGTGTATGTATTAACTTCCCCAAACCGAGTTAGACACTATTGCTAATGTCCTAAGGATGGGTATAGTTCATGCATACATTATGCAATGCATGAAATTAATTTGTCATTTTGGATTTTGAAAGTGGGAACAATAAAATGAGAACACCTCAATGGTACTGAGGTGTGAGTCCTCTAAGGTGCTAGGACTACTCCAACAATGATCAAGAAATATAATTAAAACAAAGAGAGAAAGAAGCAAACCTCAAGAGGGTAGGAGCCTCCAAGCTTGCTAATCTTCCATCATATCATCACTACCATCATCTTCCTCATTAGAAGTGGTCTCATTGCCACTTCCCTCTTCATTTGCTTCACTATCTTCTTCCTCACCTTGCTCATCATACTCTTCTCCTTCTTCACTTGCTTCCTCATCAATGTTATCATCAACCTCTTCATTACCAACAACCTCATTATCACCCGGAACAACCCTAGATGCACTCGGAAAAAGGAGTTCTCTATCCGCCCAACTAGGCAAAGGACATGAAGGATCGAGTAGTCCTTGCCTAGCCAAGTGTAGTAGGGGTGGATATTGAGCTAAGTAAGCATTTTTCCAATCTTCAAAGGCTTGCTTGTGCATCTCTTGCATGAGAAGAGTCAAATAATCATTTCTTGCTTCAATGCCATCGGGCTTGAACTCTTGGTACTCGAAAGGGTATGGTGGTGTGACAATTGAAGAGGAGGGCATTTCAAGTTCACCCTTTTGTTGTCGGATAATGTACTCGGCCTCTTTTGAAAGGGGAAGTAGATAATTGGTCCGGTGAACGCTTAGACGACAAATCTTCGAAGGCAAAGTAAATGATCTAGCCTCCTTAGTGAGCCATCCATACTTGGTGTCAAGAGGGTTATGGGCAACCCACTTGTACTTGTGTATCATAGTATGCATATCAATAAGATGACCACCCTCTTTCGCCTCACACTTGTTATCTTTGTTGAAGTTAGGATCAAAGTATTTAGCTAGGATAGTGACTAGGCTGCCATTCACAATAACGGTAGTGCCTTTCTTCCCACAATCAATGTTGAGCCATCTATCTACCAAAAGCCTTAGAGAGTTGAAAGGCTTGGTGTGTACTCTTCCAATGTTCAAAGCCGACTCAAGAAGAACAAAATCAAGTTTAGTGAAATGGTTGGTATCTTTTCTTGCAATGATGGTGTTTCCTATGACCTTGTGCCATACTCTTATGCCCGGATGGTGGACTAAAAAAGCACGACTCGCATGAAAGTCCTCAAATTTCCTTCCGGAAATCGCCTCCCAAAGAGGGTCGGGGTCATATTTGCCAACATTCTTAAAATAACTCGGTTTATCACTAAGACCCAAAGCTTCACCCATTTCTCTAAAGGAGATTCATCTACTAACATTAGCTAGACGAAACTCGAGGTTCTCCCTAGTCTCAACTTTGTTGACTTTCAAAGAACTCAAAAATTCCAAGGTAAGGGAGGGGTATGTCAACTCTTTTGATTCAAACAATTTCTTCAACCCCATGGCTTTAAAGAAAACTCTAGTTTGCTCAAGGACACCCAACTTATTTAAGGTATCTTCACAAATAAACTTGGTGGATTGAAATGATTTTCTAGCAAACTTGGCAAAAGTGTCCCTATGGGTTTTGGAAATGAAATTTACCTCCGGATAGTAAAAAAAGTTGATCAATTTCCGGAGTAGTAGATGTTGTTGCACCCATGGGAGGTTGTTGTTGTTGTTGCACTTCCAAGTTTGGGCTAGCTACCACCATAGTCAATGCTTTCTTTGCTTGAAGAGCCTTTTGCCTTGATGAAAGTGTCTTTGCCTTTGGTGCCTTTATTGCCTTTGTTGCTCCCTTAGTCCTTGCCATTGATGAATTAACCAAGAAAGAGTGAAAAATCTTCAATTTGTAGTGTACCCAAATCGATTTAAAGATGAAAGGCTTTGCCTTTATGAATTCAAAAATCGACTCAAAGGTTGAAGATTTTGTGCTTGGTTTTGATTTTTATTGAAAAAGGAGTGATTGGTTTATTGTTAAAAGGATGTTTTGATTTGATTTTGGTGAATGTTGTTGCGGAATTTTGTTTTTGTGATGGAGAGGATGAGGGTTTTGATGTTTATGAGTAGTGTTATGAACGAAGGAATGAAGAAATGAAGGTGGGAGGGGTTTTATAAAGCCCGAAAAATTCGAACTGCAGGGGCAATCCGGGCGGTTTCTGCTCAAGACGCTCGGATATGGCCTGTCCTGGGTTGGGAAAAACTCGCCTAAAGACGGGCGTCTTTCAGGGAAGACGCTCGGATTCGCAGACACGGGACGTGCGTCTTTGGTATAAGACGGGCGGATTCCTTCACAGGGATTTTTCTTGTTTTCCTCAGCCAAGAAGACGGGCGTCTTCTTTTCAAGACGGACGGATTTTCAGAGACGGGCGGATTTGTATTCAGGACGCCCGGATTCTCTTACAGTCAAAAATATTTTAAAAGTTCAGCTCAGAGGGACGTGCGTCTTCTACCCAACACGTCCGGATTGTCTGAAGACGGGCGGATTCTCCTGAATCCGCTCGGATTCGACCCCTTTGTACCCGGATTCAATTCCATCCGTGTACAATGCATATCCCTTGTCATTCTTCCATTCTTCTTCATATCTTGTGTTCTTCATTGTGGGTGCACTACTAAGGCATGAATAGCCTAGGCAATTCCTATCCCCACACTAAGCTAAAGCACTACACATCAATTAAAATCATTAGTCCCTCCCTCACTTCTCTCAAACATGATGATTATCTTGATCAAAGTATAAAAATATCCAAAGATGACAAAAATGCAATAAAAGAATTGAAATGCGAGTTAGGGAGTTAGAAATATTTACAAATGGTGGTTTAGGGAGAATTCCACCAAACTCTCATTCTTGATGAGATGTCAAGGGGGCATGTCCAAGGTGTTGTTGATGTTGCTCAACACCTTGAAGGAATAATCAAAAGCTTGTTCATTATCGTGATAAAGTTCTTCAATAGACCTTGGCCCTTGTTGTCGGTTTTGATCAATATCATTTCCAACGTAGGGATTAAAGATCCCTTCAAATTCGTCGTCCCAAAGACCACATACTTCATCCACTTGATCATTGAAAATCTCTTGATTTGATGGAGACAACTCTCCCAATTTATTTTCTTGGCCAATGAGGCCATCCTCTTCTTCTTTGCTTGGTTTTGATGAGCTTTGCAAGCTCTCCTTGTCACAATTCACTTGCTCTTTGAATGGGGCATCTTCAATTTTCTTCTTCCATTGGAATTCCGACTTCTTCCTATCATCCTTCCGGCAATAATGATCAACCATGAAACACGGTTCATGCAAATGGGGAGCTCTCATAGTCTTGTCAAGGTTGAAAGTTATACTCTCATCTCCCACTTCTAGAGTGAGCTCACCATGTTTTACATCAATCACCGCACCCTCGGTATGTAAGAAAGGTCTTCCTAGAATGATTGGAATGTTGGAATCTTCTTCCATATCAACAATGACAAAGTCCACCGGGATGAAAAACTTCCCAATTCGTACGGGAACATCTTCCCATATCCCTAATGGTGTCTTCGTCGATCTATCGGCCATTTGGAGTAAGATATTGATGCACTTAAGCTCTCCCATCCCCAACCTTTTACTCACCGAGTACGGCATAACACTCACACTAGCCCCTAGATCACATAAGGCTTTGTTGATCGTGGTGTCGCCAATGGTACACGGTATTGAGAAGCTTCCCGGATCCTTTAGTTTTGGAGGTGAACTCCCTTGAAGTATTGCACTACTCACCTTAGTGAAGGCGATAGTCTCAAGCTTCCGGATTGACTTCTTCTTTGTGAGGATGTCTTTCATGTATTTCGCATAGGCCGGCACGTGATTGATTAATTCCGTGAAAGGAATCGAGACTTCCAAATTCTTCACAATTTCCATAAACTTTCCAAGTTGGTCATCAAGTTTGGGCTTGGCTTGACGACTTGGAAAAGGAAGTCTAATCACAATGGGCTCCTTCTCCTTGACCTTGTCTTCATTTTTCTTTGAAACTTCTTCTTTTGATTGTTCTCCAACCATGGAGTTTTGCACAACTTCTTCCTTATCACTAGTTTCCACAACTTCATCCTCAACTTGCTTCTTCGGTGCTTCATACCTTGTGCCACTTCTCAAGTGAATGGCACTAACCATTTTATGTCTTGGGGGATTATTTTGAGGTGGTAATTGCCCCTTTTGTCTTTGTGAACTTGAAGATGCTAGTTGAGTCAATTGGGTTTCCAACATTTTGGTGTGAGCTAGGATGTTGTTGATGGTGATTTCCTTTGCTTGACTATCTTTTTGCATTTTAGTGAAAAATTCTTGTTGATTCTTTTGCATTTGGAGGACCGCTTTTTGAACATCCAAACCTTGGTCATGTTGTTGATTGTATGGAGATTGGTTTTGATAACCTTGGTTTTGGTTGTAAAAGGGTCTTTGGTTTTGGTTTCTCATGGGAGGTGGGGTGTATGTTGTTTGAGGGTTTTGAACATTTTAGCTTTTGTATGAGAGATTTGGATGGAATTCGGTGTTTTCATTGTAATAGTTGGAATAAGGGGTACCACTCTTGTATGCTTGGAAAGCATTTACTTGTTCGGTTGTTCCCCTACATTCACTTTGGTCATGTCCCAAAGTTCCACAATTCTCACATAACCCACTTGGGATTGATGAAGATGCCGTCATGGCATTGACATAATGCTTTGGTGATTTTGAGACTTCTTCAAGTCTAGCCATTGCTTTCTCGAACTTCAAGTTGATAGTATCGATATGGGAGCTAAGTTGAGCACCTAATTGAGTAACGGCGTCCACCTCGTGCTTTCCTCCTCTAGTGGCCTTGCGAGGCCTACTATATTGTGAGTTTTGGATTGCCATCTCTTCAATTTTGCTCCAAGTTTGGTTGTCATCAACCTCGGTGAACATCCCATTCGATCCCATATTAAGGATATTTCTTGAATCTTCATAAAGACCATTCCAAAATTGTTGTACCAAGAACCATTCGCTAAGTTCATGATGAGGACATGAGCGACAAATTCCCTTGAATCGCTCCCAAGCTTCATACAAAGATTCTTCATCCCTTTGCTTAAAACCCGTAATTTGAGCTCTTAGCATGTTAGTCTTTTCCGGTGGGTAGAATTTTTTGTAGAAAGCTAGAGCCAACTTCTTCCAAGAATCTATTCCGAGAGTAGCCTTATCAAGGCTCTTCAACCATTGTTTCGCGGTGCCAATTAGAGAAAAAGAAAATAAGACCCATCGAATTTGGTCTTGAGTTACACCGGTTTGAGAAATCGCATCACAATAGTCACAAAAAGCCTCCATATGAGAATGAGGGTCTTCACTAGGCATCCCCCCAAATTGGCTTCTTTCAACTAATTGGATAAATGCGGATTTGGCGATAAAATTTCCGGTTAGATGTTGTGGTGTGGGAGTACCATTGGGTAGGTTCTCCTCGGTAGGTACGGAATGTGATGAAAACTTAGGCATTGTGGGTTGATTTTGTGGTTGATTTTGTGTTGGGTTCTCCTCACCTTCTCTTGCAAAAGGGTTGATGAACTCAATAGTTGGTTGAATATCTACAACTCACCAATACCTTTAAAATTTCTCCTAGCAAGTCTTCTATTGGTTGTCAAAGTTCTTTCAATTTCACGATCAAAAGGTAACAAGTCACCTTGTGACCTTCTAGACATGCAAAATATCAAACAACTTGAAAACAATTAGAATAAACCTTGAGGAGTTTTACTTTCCCAAGGCAAAGAAAGACACAACGAATAACAATATAAGAAAATCTAAATCAAGTTAACACCGTCCCCGGCAACGGCGCCATTTTTGATCGGTCCGTTTCGTGTTCACAATTGAATAGATATTGTCGTTGGGTCACGTCCGAATCAAAACACAATTTATAGCTTCACAAACAACTCTACAATTAGTAAAGAGGCAAGTAAAGGTCGGATCCCAAGGGACGGGAATTGAGATGAGATTTCTATTGAAACTAGTGGTGTCTTAGGGGTGTCACAATTTGGGTTGATGTAGAAGGTCACTAAACTAAATAGCAATGAAAGTAAACAAGCAAGAAGAATTAAAAGGGTTGTAAACAATTGATTAAAAGCACTAGGGTATCATGGGGTCATAGGGGAATCATGGGATTTGATCATACAAACATGTTCTCAAATTATAAGCAAGCAATTATTGTTGTGATGGATTGAGTTGGGTTATATCTTACAATCCTAGGAAAGTTTGGGTCCCGGAGCCGAATCGATTAGATTGTACAACACCTACAAGTCGACTTAATCTTCCCTACTCAACAACATGCATGGTCTAATGAGACTCGAGTTGGTTTATGTCTTACAAGTCTCATTGAAATGATAGGTCATGGGTAAAAAATGCAAGGATTCATAGGCTCGCATTTCATCAAACATAACATGTGCGTGAGTCGAGATCAAAACAAGCAAGCAAATAAACCATGAAAGCATATTCATTTAAGCATGAATCATTCCCCATGTTGGTTTCCCCTAATTACCCATTAACCCTAGCTTGGTGACTACTCACTCATTATCATATTGATCATGCTAGCAAAGTTGTCAATCATACCAACAAAGTTAAACATGATGAACAAATGAAAGTAATTAGCAATAATTAAAAAGGGATTAAGAGGATTATACCTACTAATGATTCCAATAATAAAGCAAAGATAAAAGAAGTACTTGATGCTTGATTGAAAGGTTGTCAATCTCCCAATAATAACCCAAATAATCATCAATTACCCAAAATAAAGGATGAACAAAAGAGAGATTAAGGAAATAAAACTTGTATTAGAACTTGATTAATTGTTGATTACAATATTAAAGAGAGATTTGATTGCTATCTACTATACTAAGGATTGATAAGAAGAACATGATCTTCTCATTAGACTAATGGGGTATTTATAGTGGAAATTAGGGGGATGCATTAGGGTTAACTAAGGGCTAAACTAGTAATTACACTTTTTAGATTGAGCAGGGAGGAGCCGGTATTTTTCGAGGGAAGGGCGTCCTTCTTTGTAGCTTGGAGAAGACGAAATTGTGCTGTACAGGAATCCGTGCGTATTGGAGTCGGGACGGGCGGATTCTGGCGGTGGAAGACGAGCGTCTTCAGGGGAATCCGTTCGGATTCAGTGGCTGCAATCCGAGCGTCTTGGGATGAAACCGCACGGATTGTGCATGTGGAGGACGGGCGGATTGTGGAGAAACCGCACGGATTGTGCCTCAGCAACATTTCTTCTTCTTTTCTTCCCTTTCTTCATAAATTCCTTGGGGATTTCCTCGGGGACTCAAGGATCCTTTCTCAACATTGCTCATCTACTATAATATGTACAAATGCCTTCTAATCTTGTCTCTCCTTGATGCTTGGTCATTGAATTCGATCAATTTAGTCTCGTTTTGCCATGTAAATGCAAGATTCTTACTCCTTTCCTACCAAGGGATCAAAATCTCAAAGAATATGCAAAACAAAGAACTAAAGATAATAAATGACCTAAATACGCACTAAAAAGCATGGGAACAAGGCTAATTCGGGGGCTAAATATGCGCTAATTATGGTCACATCAGGCCTTCCTAAAATAGAAAAAAAAAACTATTTAACTATTACATATTCGGAAACCAACTCCATTGGTCCCTTGAACTTCGGTTGTGGCACGCATCTCGAGGTAACACCGTCTTTATGTATTGCCATCTTGAAGAAATCCGTCTTTGGGAACTCCGAAATAAATAAAATTACATAACAAATTACATAATTTCCTATTATACATTTGTAACTAATAATAAAATAAATCTATTATATTACAAAACGGTGATACGAGATCACAATAAATTACAACCGAATCGATATTCCCATACATTTCGGGTAATACCAATTAAAACTAAGGCCATACTAAGTAAAATTACATAATTCAAAAATTACATAAAATAAAATTATGACAATCATAAAGAAAATGCATCATTATAATATGTATGAACATGCCCAATTTTATGCTAAATCGCCTTTAAGTAGCCAATATCGTATATTACTCGGTTTTTACGGATTTGCGTGATTCAACATTTTAAAATCACAAAAATTACATAAATTCATATTTATGCATAAGTTAATGACCCTAACCTATTAGGAGTCAAAATTTAGTCTTCATTAATTATTTGACCATAATTAACTCATATTTCTAAAATTTGTTCATTTATGGACTTAAAATTATAAAAATAAGCTATAAACTTCAAATAAATCACAAAATTTCAAATAAATTCAAAATTTGAAATTTAAACTCATGAACATTCTGGAAAAATACCATGACACTCATAATGTTCAAAAATTTGGGTTAAAAATTTCGAAAATTTTCGGAAAAACAATGTTGCTGTTTATCGGTTTTTAACTAAATAGTCATAAAAACATGTGAAAAATTATATTCATTAACTTTTCAATTTTAGATCTGAAAACGATAATAAAATGCAACATATGATGTTTTTCTTTAGTCATAGAGTATGTTTTATTAATATTTCACTAATAAAGTCACTATTCATGCTATTTTTCTTCAAAAATCCATAAATCATGCAAAAAGACTTCAATATAGCCTATTATTTTACACACATCTTTTAAAATTGCATGTGACAACATACTAAATTTCTATTACCAGATTCGAAATTTATCTCATATTAACCTATTTTTCACCTAAATCCGAATTTAATAATGAAAAATCCATTTTTCGAGCATAAGAAGTCCAAAAATTATGAAAATTTACAGGTTATCTCAAAATAATATATGTGACAACATATCCAAAAATCACTGGAAAATTCTAAGTTTAGCTATTTTTAGTCCGAAAATGACATTTTATTCATAAAATCATATTTTTAATGTCATTATTATGTAATATGAACAATAAAATCCATAAAATAACCAAAATATCCTAAAAACATTTTAGGATCAGAAACTTTAACATGCAAAAATTAATTTCGTGATATATCATAATAACACAAATTATACAAGTTTTATATGTTATTCTTATAACCCGGAAAAACTTTTAACCGATTTGCATGCAAACAACCATGGCTCATGATACCGATTGAAGGAAAAGTAGATCTATATACTTAACATATTCATATATGTTTTATTTAATTTGTCATAAAATTAATAAATGATCTTATGCATGCAAACTAATTAAACAAAATAAAGAAGAAATCATTGTCTTACATTGGATTTTCGGTTTATAGGGCACAAGAGAGATCACCTTCTCTCTTGTTCTTGTGCTTTCCTTAGTGGAAGAATTAAGATCCAAGTATAGGATCTCTCCCAAAGCTTTATACCCAAAGCACACTCTTAATTAAAATTAATATTATAAATACTAGTACAATATTAATCTTGTAGAAAAATTGACCCAAAAATATTATAGGACACTTAATATTTTCGATTTTTATGAGAGGAGGAAGAAGGAAGTTTTTGTCTCTCTAGAATTCTTATTTTAGATGAGTGAATAATGAATGCTCTAACAATATGTTATGTATTGTTTTATGAAAATATAAGGCAAAAACCCTTTGCCTTTCTTGTGGTAAAACCGGGTGGAAGAGGGAGAAGAGGGAGCCAATGCATGCCTTTGTTTATCTTCACAATGTAAACTAGGTGTGCATGGCTAGACAATTAGGGTAAATGATTGTGTTCTCCACTAATTAATCAACACAATATTTGCATAACCTTCCTCTTAATTTCGGCACTTTCATAAAATGGAATCCATTTTATTTTTGTCAATTTGTGTTATGTCACATGTCATATGTTACATAAATTTGTTATGTATTTTTAACATATTAAAAATCAACGTATTAATAAAAATACGTCATATACAAAAATCGACTTAGTAATTCATAATTACTTGTACTAAAATATTTTACCAATTATAAATCACAACAATTTGTATTTATAATAATTCATTCAAATTCAATTGTTTCCTTAAACAATAATTTCATCTGAGTAATGATCCAATTCGATTACTCAGACTGTATCTCATTTAATCAAATTTCAATGAGATACGTAAATATTACTTCCAAAATCGTCCGTTAATTTTAATTTAATTAATTGACTCGTAACGTTATAAGATCAATTAATTGATCAATTAAGAGTGTTGCCCTATAGGTATGACCTAGGGGATCAACTGATCACCACCGTCGCACGACAGTAATGTCAAACTCTAGTCAGCCAATCATTACCGATATGTGTGGACCAGTTGACAGTAAATATTACTTCCCAATTGTATTCTTTATAATGAGACTTAAACATGTGATCATCATGATCAACAGTCGTGATCCCATTATTGTCGGAGGACACATATTCCAACAACATCAATTGCTCCTCTAAGTATTGGAGTCTTTTCTCAGCTGCAGTCATTCCCATGGGAGGGTTTTCGTCCTTGAAGTCATTCACGAAGTCATCAACGATTTCACTTTCTCGAGGAGGCAACCTCGCTTCTACGGCATAAATCCGACCCTTGATGGTGTCAAGGCGATCATACACTTGGTCTTGGGTAACTTGGAGTTGAGCTAGCGCGGTTAGGATTCGATCATTACCATCTTGGAGTTGATTGAAGTTCACGTCGCTTGTTTCAGGCATCTTGGAAACTGGATAAGAGATCGACGACGAATCAAAACACGATCGACCATTCTAACACACTTACGAAGAAAGAAATGTTTTGACTCGTGAAGTGGGTGTGTGCCACTTGTGTTGAGTGAGTTTTGAAGAAATGACAATGTTTGAAAATGTGTCTCCTAGTCAACTATAGTGTAGTTGTAGGAGTGGACTCCAAGTGAGGTTTTGAAATGGGCTTGGACCCGGAATTTTGACTCGACAAATGGATAGGGTTTTGACTCGGTTTTGCGCTAATCATTGGCCTTTTTTCGAAATTTGCATTTTAAAAGGGATTTTGATTTTACAAAAAATCGTCATGGTTTCGTTTAGAAATGGTGATCACGTAAGGTACAAACATTTATACAAGCATTATTACAGGATGCTGAGTGCATTTAAAAGGGTTTTGGTTTAAAGGGTGGGTTGACATACCGAACAATCAAACCCGAAGTCTGTGGAGTGGCTCGTACCAAACAAGAGTAAGGCCGATCCCTAGTCCATTTCCTCAAGTAGTAAAAGTCCTTGATACAAACAAGAGTAAACATCATGGTATGGATGACGTCAATCGCTATCCATCCTTAGGCCCAAATAAGAATTAGGACCGTTTAGACAGGACGATTGGTCGAATGGGTTGGGTTGGGCCTAGGAAGGCCGAATAAAATGATCTAGTAAGACCGAGTTATGAAAACCGACAATTGTCTTGTACAAACTATTCCCTAACCTTGTTCAAGTTTCACCCTTGGCTACACATAAGTGTATTATCCCCAACGGAGTCGCCAAACTGTGGACGCGGGCCCACGGGGGCGCTTGGGAGGAAGAGAACAAGAGTTTGCATTTGTGGAGTCGCCACCAATTTATTGTGGAAAATTGGAAACCGTTCGAATACCTCGTGTCATGTCAAGACACAAAGTAATGACATGAACACCAAGAACTCGTTGCCCTTAGCATTCTATGTCTAGAATGACTCTCGTGGATGCCAATGAACACGGATGTTAACAGAAATCTGGAGTAAGGGGTGAGGGTACGTATTAGGAAGCTCTTTTGATCGAACACCTAATCCCGCCCGCCTCGATAGCGGCCTCTACTAATGATTAGGGAAAATCGTCTATACTTGATATATTGTCGATTATATGCATGCAATGCAACATCCAACGTTTTAATCCTAGCATGTGAAGAATAGACTAAGTCGGTGAACAATTAATTTAATCATACAATTGGGTCGAATTGGGATTTAAGTTCAATTACATGTGAAAGCATAAAAGTGATACAATAAAGGAAATACAATAATGCAATAAAGAAAATTACAATAATTACATCGGATTTATTGATTGATATCGAAAATACCTTTAAAACGGATAATTTGAGAAAGAATGAATAAACGATTTAACGAACATGAATTAGGTGATAATACGATTAGTAGTTAATTAAATACGTAAACTAATTAAACTAGGTCAAGGCAGAACGGAAGGTCAGAGACAGAAGTCAACCTTGAACTGGCGCAGCAGAACTGTGCCCTCTGGAAGAGGCGCAACAGTTGTTGCGTCTGTTCCAAGGGTGAGTTCTGGCTGTGAAGCCGGAACTGCAAATCGTTAATATTCATTGGTGATTTTAAGGATTGATTATGATATTTAACTCGGATGAAAGTGATTTAATAGATTAATTACATGCGAATGAGTCATAAAAGCGATAAAACATGGATGAGACGGAATTAAGATGAATTAATTACATGAATGAAAGATTGATTAATGACGTGGGTGAACTAAATAGGTTGAATATAACGAATTAATGAAGAACTAATGACGAATAAACGATGAATATGACAATAGACAAATGGAAATATATCAAAGATCGAATTCCAGAAACTCAATATGAACGAATCAAATTTCTACAACCCGGATTGATTTTAATGACGAAAACCCGCAAATATTGAATTATAAGGGATTTAAGTCGGAATTTAGTGATGAATTATATGCTAATGACGATGAACAATGTACATGTAAAATTATTATGCTATTATATCAAAGATTTGAAGAACAAACGAAAACACATAAAAAACAACGAATTTACAGAGGACGAAGGAAGAAGAAAGGAAGCAGGAACCGCGGCAGCCTCACGAAGAGGCGCAGCAGGCACTGCGCTCCTTTGAAGAGGCGCAGCAGTTGCTGCGTCCTTTCTCGACGGTCATCTTCTGGTAATCCGTAAAAAAGGGTTTTAAAGATGGTTTTATAAATCGGTTTTAATTGTATTTTCGACATAAATCTTACATTAATGATACAAAAAGTAAATAACAATAAATAAAGAAGGATTTACACCCTCAAACATACATGTTTGACGAAACGAGATGAACTAAGTTTATGTTTTAGCGATGCTCGACTCGAATATAACGAAAGTGCCCTCGTAAGAGGAAAACGATTAAGATTAATTAAGTTGATTAGTTGTGGAGTTGGTCAAATTGGTCGGTCATGCAAACGAGGCCGGTACTCATAAAGATCCGAGCTTACGTGGTCGAAAATTCAAGCACGTAGACGCTAAAAAGTAAGAACGTGGTCTAGAATGCAAAGGGAGAAGAGAAGGGCGGACACTCGCGTGAGAAATATGAGGAGCGAAGGCTCCTATTTATACTAATCACGTGAAGGAATAGGGTTTTCGGAGAAACTTTGGAAGTGAATCTCGAAAAGATATGAAAAGATACGAAAATACGCGAAAAGGACTGGGAAGAGGCGCAGCAGTCACTGCGTCCCTTGGAAGAGGCGCAGCACCTGCTGCGTCTGTTCCCAGGTGGTTTCCTCCTGCGGAAGAAAGATTTCCGTGTTTAAATTATGGAATAACGGAATAATCTTATTTTCCTTAATATTTTGTATGAATATTACGGAAAATTGTTTACCAAAGATTAAAAGGTTGTGAAATATTTATAAAATATGGAATAGAAATATCCGGAACATTCCAGAACATTCTGACTCGGGATTTAGCGGTTATCAGAAAATGAAGACGGTTTTAGGCCCGGACTCCAAATGTACTGTGACACCCCTCGATAGGGCATCAAAATTAAAGCGGAAAATACGAGATTTTTAAAACCTCTAAAAGCTTAAAGTGCGAAATCCACCATAAGTGATCGAACAAAAATGAAAAGAAAGATAATTAAGTTTTACAATTTAAAACAAGTGCGTTGGGGAAAAGATATCCCACGAATAAACACAAGTCTAACGATAGGTGAGTCTAAGCAACCTATAACTAAGGTCCAAGGGTCAACGTTCTCGCTAGCTCACACGTCTTCCCCATAATCTGCATCACAAACCTGTCATTCATGTAAACATGAACGCCACGGTCGGTGGGGAGTAACTCGGGGTTCTCCCACCACCATATGTCGAAATGCACATAAGCAAGAACTTAATTAAACATATCGATCATGCATCATACTTGAATAATATGAACAAGGGAATATAACGATAATCATAACGATATAGGCATGTTGCATTCTTAATGAGATAGGCATCGAATCATATGAAGAAAGTAAATAACGGATCAATTAAATAGAAAATACATGGATGGAAACCAATAGCCATTCCTTTGAAAACCTCTTAACAACCATAGCACGGGACGTGGCTACTAATGTCACATTCATACTTATGGCTTACATCTCACCATAAGAACGGATGGGAACATCAATCCCGGCGATCATATCGCAACTAGGGGCTTGCATCTCACCACTAGTATCCGATAGGACCAAGACTCTCACAAACAAGCATAGAAGACGTGCACTCTCGTATATAAGAACACACCAATGACCGTAACAAGCAAGACATTTACAAAGGATTGACTCAAAACAAGACAAACCCGTAGACTCCAACCTCCTGGTAGGACGACGATCATAATACGGTCCTAGTCTAAATCTGGCCAGACTCTCGGGATGGACGACACCCGATTCGACATACAATCCCAAATCGTATCCAAGACTCGATCCATGACACCTAGCCGTGCCCCAAGGTCGAGTAACCCCAAATCGGAACCATGGTACCTATCCGTACCCCAAGGTCCGAAGAGGCGGAAGGAAGATAGCCCAACCCGGAAACAATGGCACATAATCGTGACCCAATGTCCGAGGGCAAATAAATAAGGAATGTCGAGTAGTCACACAATGTAAACCGTCACACTCCGGTCACAAATACGAGTAACAATGATTGCACAACATAACGTAAACAATTCATGTGAAGCATGTATGAACATAAGAGTATAATGATTACCAGGTGCTCTCTGCACGTGGGCACTTGCACCGCCGCCCCCACCGGCAGAGGATTCATGCTAGGTGAAACAAGGCCAAAAATAGAAGTAGGTGTATTCTCTGTAGGTCCACCGCTCTTGACGCCCACCCCAGGGGATACAAGCCAAGGTAAAACAAAGCCAAAAGGCTGAAAGTGTATTCTCTGCCGGTCCACCGCCGCTCCCACCGGCAGGGAATACAGGTCAAGGTAAACAAGGTCAACATATGCTCAATGTGTATTCTCTGCCGGTGACCATCACTTGCCCACCCACCGGCAGGAATACACCCTATAGCCAAATAAGCTCAACTTGCACATTATGTATTCTCTGCGGTTGATCTGGCTGCCCACCCACCGGGGAGTACACCCTATAAACAATTAAGTTCAACATTTCACATTGTGTATTCTCTGCGGTGACCGACTTGTGCCACGCCAGCGCAGGGGATACACCCTATTATAAAAGACACCAAAATTCCATGTACTCGCTGCCGGCCCACCGGCAGGGGATCACAAAGGCTTAATTCTCTATTTTTACGAGTCATAAATGCAAAGACGCGCTGCCGGTTGGGTAGGCGGTGCCGCCCACCACCGGCAGAGGATCACTGAACACGAAAAACTCATCAAACATCCATCTAAAGTCTTCCAAATTCAACCATCTTTCATTCAATCATTTCATACTTCTCTAATATGATGGATACTCGGTAAATTTAGCATGTTAGGATAATTTAAACATATGACATCAATTATGAACCTTAAAATAAGATAGCATGTCAACCAAACATATGAAAATGCTCATAAAACCACTTCATTCAACATAACAATGGAATGAAACATGAAAGTTACCAACTTTAACATTTGTATGCATCCAACCACACATAAAACACACACATTTGACATGTAAGTCGAGTAACCCATCACCGTTACCTTTTAGCTCTTAATCTCTATTGTAATCGTCTCACAAGCAAGAATCCACTTCCGGGTCAACTAAACTTTCTCCTAAACATAAGAAAACACCAAATAAGACTAAAAATCGAAACTAGAAAAAAGGGTACCATGAGAAATTGGCTCGACAGCCCCATTAATGGAGGAAAGATAGTTCTTTTCTTACCTAGAAAGAAGGAGGGCGATGAGAGGAAGAGATAGACGCGAAAATCACTGAAAACCGATGAGAAATGAAGGTTTTATGGCCAATTTAGTGAAGAAGGTGGAGGTTGTGTAACAATGGTGTTGTAGTTGTGTGTTTGTTGGGAAATTTCAGAATTTAGGAGTGAGGGAGATGGAGTTGTGAGGGTTTAGTTGGGGGTTTTGTGAAGGGAAAAGAGAAGGGAAAAGCCCATAAGTTATAAAAAGCCCAACAACTCAAATTGAGTCGGTATACACTAGAAGTTTCGTCTCAAGCCCACTACAACTCAAGACGGGGAATATTATTATTATTATTATTATTATTATCCGACCAAAATATTTATTTCACATAACTTAAGCTTTAAAAATATAATATTTATAAAAAATCATGTTTAATAATGAAATCAATTAAATTAAATAATTTAAAATATAAATAAGACAATAGAACGGTTAATTAAATTATATTTGCCAAAATGGAAAATTCGCGGGTGTTACAATCACCCCAACTTTTAAAAAGTTTCGTCCTCGAAACTTGAAAGTAGAAAGGAAAAGTAATATAAAAATAAAACCGAAATTTTGGAAATCGGTAAACAAAACATTAAAAGGTTACTTATCGTAAGAATCGAAATCCTTTCAAAAATCCCAAATAAAATTTTCCGACATAACCAAATTCTCATCAAAGGAACGAAAATGCTCTCGTTGCGCATTCAAGAACATCACATTCCAAATCGAAGATATGGTCAAAAGCAAATCATTTGTATAAATCGAAAATCAAAATACTTTCAAAAACATTAATAAAGAATTTTCAAAAGTATAAGTCTCATTCATGGAACGAAATTGCTCTTGTCGTGCACACAAGAACGCTAACTTTCCAAGTCTAAGACAAATTTAAAACAAAAATCATTCGCCGACAAGCGCAGAACAAGTTATTAAACGTTTCAAATAACGAGTTCTAACATCCGATCAACGTCAAAATCAAAAGAGAAGGCAATTCACTCAAATTTTCTTTTGCAAAGATCAAAATAGAAGTAGAGGTTTCATTTCTAAATTCAAAAGGAAGTCAAATTCCTGAAAATATAATATTAAACTTTTGACAACGAAATCATAAGTAGATCAAAGCTAGTTAGAAATTGAGCAAAGTTAAAAGTAACTCGGGTTTAGCAATTAAAAATCAATAAAAAGGAGTTATACTCGTAGGACAAAAGGATAACTAAATCAAATTTTCATTTTTTGAACTCTTAAAATAGGTAGGGTTTAGTAAAAGTAACATAAACTTTTAACGACGAACCAAAAATGGTAGTTTGAAATGTTTAGAAATTTTATGAATTGAAAAGTAACTTAGATATCATGAAAACAAGATACGCTAAGAGGGTTCAAACTTAACCAACAAAAGAGATATGATGAACTTCCTAGGAGAAGAGTTGAAATCGAATCTACAAGGATATCAAAGATTGAATTTCATAGGTTAACATCAAATTCTAAAGGAGGAGCAAGCATAAACGAGGAAGAGAGGTATGAACGGAAACACTTATGGTCAAAGAGGACGGGAAATTAGGCAACAAGGAAACACTAGATACTTAAATCTCGAACAACAAAGTCATCCTGAACGGTTCCGAAAACTTCCTAACCACAAAACTCATAACCACATAACTCCCAAGCATTTCCTCAAAATACCCACACTTTACTCTTATGCTACCCCGTGGGTCAAGTAACTCCACCACAATTGTGATTCCATAACTCTCAAATATAAATCATCTATAACCGATTTCCACGAAAGATCAAAACTACTAAAACAGTTACACACCTAACCAACTATCGACCACTAGGAGTTCTCACTATAGTAAAATCCTCAATCAAAGGTCAAAATCTTAAGGTCTTCATACTTTCTAACACTCCAAACCAAAATCTTATTCACACCCGAGTCCACAAGCATAGATGATCGCATTCCCCAAATCATAAAGACCACCAACCAAAAGTAAATAGGTTTGTCATACAATTTTTCCTACCCAACTCAACTCAAGTTCCACTTATCCAATTTTGACGAAATCAAGGTTCACAAAATATCCTCAAAGAGCATCTCACTCACTCTACAACATAGCCAACAATGCCATCACTCCACTAAAGAGACAAAGAGTAATAACTAGGTCAAGAAATGATAGGAAATTTCAAGGGGATACATGGACATGACGAGGTGTGAGATTAAAGGAGTCAATAGTAAAGGTAACTAGTTAACACCAGTAAGAGACATTAGAATTAGAGAGGTATTCAAGGCAAGGAAACGACAAGTAAACTTTTATACTTAAGAAATAAATCCAATCAAGTATGAACGAAGGGAAGGAAGATGATTAAAGGTACGAGGGGGATTTTAGGGCTTAAACCACACACTTTCTAAGACTTAAGGTTCTCTCTAACAAGGTCACACCTATTAGGATATTGTGCCTTCATAACAAAACGACCAAATTCCAAAACGAGGGTCAAGGCAATTCATCTCATTCCTTATATGCAAGTCTCTCTTAAAGGGTTACACCTCTATGACTGATCAAGGTAAAAATAAACGCTTGCTTAAGGGTTGATACATTGGTTAGACTCATTGTTCACCTATCCTATCACGTATTAGGATATCCCTAAAGTAAGTCTACCACTCAAGTATAACAACGTCTCTTTATCTCAAGTTCTCGACACAACCTCGATGTTTTAAAAACCAAAGAACGAATTAACAAAGACTTCTCAACAAAATCCTCAAGGGACAACTAATATCAAATCACATCACCATTCTATACGGGATCATTAACATCAAAAATGGGTTTTCTTCCAAATTCATATCCTAAACTTATCTCATTTTTACTCCTAAGGTAACGACACTCAACCTACTAAGCTTTCAAATCCCAAACATAACCAACGAAGCCAAGTTCTATAATTTTAATCACATAGGCAACTCATTCCTAACACAGAGAATCCACCAATCAATTACACTCACTTGTCCAAGGGACTAGGTATAAGAATCACTAAGTATGTCTCATCACATTACCTAAGTCTTTCTAACATCACGACCTCTCAAAACCGGGGTTAAGGGTCGAACACAAACAAACTCCACAACGTTAAATTATCCGACCAAAGTTAACATTCCATAAGGCAAAGATGAAGGGGTACAAGAGGGCTCTTATAAGAGGAAAAGGTACAAAGACATCTTCCAGGATATGGGATAAGAGTTGCGAAAGGTATAGAAACACAAAGATAAGGGAATGTGACAAGGTGCTCGAAGAGAGGGAGGTATCTTTAAGACGGTAAAGAAATCCTTCAAGATAAAGAGATCCACAAGCAAGATGTTATGGAAGGAGAAGTAAAAACGAAGGATAAGTCGAGTGAGTACTAAACTAGTTCCCAAGGTTAAGCAAAAGAGAGCTTATGAAGGAAAGGATGAGCATCACAGGATAAAAGTAAGGAAAGGTGGATCAATGATAGAAAACACACCCATAACGGTGTCGGGAGGAACGGCGGTTCCGACTTGATTCTCGACAAGAGTGACGCTTCTTGGCTCGGCTTCCGGAGCATGAGGGAGAGGAGGAGGGATAGTCTTCTTCTCGGGGCAATTCCTGAAGAGATGTCCGGGCTTCTTGCAATGGTAACACTTCAAGGGCATAGCATAGCATCCAATCCCGGGGTGATAAGTTTGCCCACACTTGAAGCACTTGCGGTTCTCCTTAAGCCTATTAGTAGATGTAGGTACTTGTCCTTTCGGCTCTTGCACTATTGGCTCTTGTCCTCCATGGTCTTGTACTCCTTGTCCTTGGACTCTCGGCACCAACCTCTTCTTGCTAGGATATGACGAGGATGAGGGCACAGATGGCCTCTTGCCACGGCGGTTAGAGCGACGATTAACTTGAGCATTAGCATTCCGTTGATTCCGAAGAATTAGAGTAAGGGCTTCCATGATAGTATTCTCCACCTTGGTTGGTCGTACCATCTTCTCAAGACACCAAAAGAGTCAACCATGTTAGCACCTAACAAATAGCATGCACAAAGAGACTACCAACTTAGGTCCTTAGTCCTACCCATCTCTCATTCATTATTCAAGGTCAAGTTCAAGGTTAAGTTCGGGGTACACGTGTGTGCGTCGGGAGCAACATATGCTCGATACCAACAACTGTGACACCCCTCGATAGGGCATCAAAATTAAAGCGGAAAATACGAGATTTTTAAAACCTCTAAAAGCTTAAAGTGCGAAATCCACCATAAGTGATCGAACAAAAATGAAAAGAAAGATAATTAAGTTTTACAATTTAAAACAAGTGCGTTGGGGAAAAGATATCCCACGAATAAACACAAGTCTAACGATAGGTGAGTCTAAGCAACCTATAACTAAGGTCCAAGGGTCAACGTTCTCGCTAGCTCACACGTCTTCCCCATAATCTGCATCACAAACTGTCATTCATGTAAACATGAACGCCACGACGATCGGTGGGGAGTAACTCGGGGTTCTCCCACCACCATATGTCGAAATGCACATAAGCAAGAACTTAATTAAACATATCGATCATGCATCATACTTGAATAATATGAACAAGGGAATATAACGATAATCATAACGATATAGGCATGTTGCATTCTTAATGAGATAGGCATCGAATCATATGAAGAAAGTAAATAACGGATCAATTAAATAGAAAATACATGGATGGAAACCAATAGCCATTCCTTTGAAAACCTCTTAACAACCATAGCACGGGACGTGGCTACTAATGTCACATTCATACTTATGGCTTACATCTCACCATAAGAACGGATGGGAACATCAATCCCGGCGATCATATCGCAACTAGGGGCTTGCATCTCACCACTAGTATCCGATAGGACCAAGACTCTCACAAACAAGCATAGAAGACGTGCACTCTCGTATATAAGAACACACCAATGACCGTAACAAGCAAGACATTTACAAAGGATTGACTCAAAACAAGACAAACCCGTAGACTCCAACCTCCTGGTAGGACGACGATCATAATACGGTCCTAGTCTAAATCGGCCGGACTCTCGGGATGGACGACACCCGATTCGACATACAATCCCAAATCGTATCCAAGACTCGATCCATGACACCTAGCCGTGCCCCAAGGTCGAGTAACCCCAAATCGGAACCATGGTACCTATCCGTACCCCAAGGTCCGAAGAGGCGGAAGGAAGATAGCCCAACTCGGAAACAATGGCACATAATCGTGACCCAATGTCCGAGGGCAAATAAATAAGGAATGTCGAGTAGTCACACAATGTAAACCGTCACACTCCGGTCACAAATACGAGTAACAATGATTGCACAACATAACGTAAACAATTCATGTGAAGCATGTATGAACATAAGAGTATAATGATTACCGGTGCTCTCTGGCGTGGGCACCGCTGCCCCCACCGGCAGGATTCATGCTAGGTGAAACAAGGCCAAAAATAGAAGTAGGTGTATTCTCTGCCGGTCCACCGGCCCCACCGGCGGGGATACAAGCCAAGGTAAAACAAAGCCAAAAAGGCTGAAAGTGTATTCTCTGCCGGTCCACCGGCCGCCGCCCACCCACCGCAGGGAATACAGGTCAAGGTAAACAAGGTCAACATATGCTCAATGTGTATTCTCTGCCGGTGACCGACCGGCTGCCGCCCACCGGCGGCGGAATACACCCTATAGCCAAATAAGCTCAACTTGCACATTATGTATTCTCTGTAGGTTGACCATTCTGCTGCCCACCGGCAGGGAGTACACCCTATAAACAATTAAGTTCAACATTTCACATTGTGTATTCTCTGCCGGCCGACCGACTTACCCCGCCGCGGGGATACACCCTATTATAAAAGACACCAAAATTCCATGTACTCGCTGCCGGTTGGGTAGGCTTTGCTGCCGCCCACCGGCGAGGGGATCACAAAGGCTTAATTCTCTATTTTTACGAGTCAGAAATGCAAAGACGCGCTGCCGGTTGGGTAGGCCGGCTGCCGCCCACCGGCAGGGATCACCGAACACGAAAAACTCATCAAACATCCATCTAAAGTCTTCCAAATTCAACCATCTTTCATTTAATCATTTCATACTTCTCTAATATGATGGATACTCGGTAAATTTAGCATGTTAGGATAATTTAAACATATGACATCAATTATGAACCTTAAAATAAGATAGCATGTCAACCAAACATATGAAAATGCTCATAAAACCACTTCATTCAACATAACAATGGAATGAAACATGAAAGTTACCAACTTTAACATTTGTATGCATCCAACCACACATAAAACACACAAATTTGACATGTAAGTCGAGTAACCCATCACCGTTACCTTTTAGCTCTTAATCTCTATTGTAATAGTCTCACAAGCAAGAATCCACTTCCGGGTCAACTAAACTTTCTCCTAAACATAAGAAAACACCAAATAAGACTAAAAATCGAAACTAGAAAAAAGGGTACCATGAGAAATTGGCTCGACAGCCCCATTAATGGAGGAAAGATAGTTCTTTTCTTACCTAGAAAGAAGGAGGGCGATGAGAGGAAGAGATAGACGCGAAAATCACTGAAAACCGATGAGAAATGAAGGTTTTATGGCCAATTTAGTGAAGAAGGTGGAGGTTGTGTAACAATGGTGTTGTAGTTGTGTGTTTGTTGGGAAATTTCAGAATTTAGGAGTGAGGGAGATGGAGTTGTGAGGGTTTAGTTGGGGGTTTTGTGAAGGGAAAAGAGAAGGGAAAAGCCCATAAGTTATAAAAAGCCCAACAGCTCAAATTGAGTCGGTATACAATAGAAGTTTCGTCTCAAGCCCACTACAACTCAAGACGGGGAATATTATTATTATTATTATTATTATCCGACCAAAATATTTATTTCACATAACTTAAGCTTTAAAAATATAATATTTATAAAAAATCATGTTTAATAATGAAATCAATTAAATTAAATAATTTAAAATATAAATAAGACAATAGAACGGTTAATTAAATTATATTTGCCAAAATGGAAAATTCGCGGGTGTTACATGTACTCTAATTACTGTCAAAACGACCGTATCGGCGCGTAGATGACATTTAAGAGGTAGACATCAGTGTTTTAGCAATCACTTGACGAATCCCTTTTTGTACTCTAATTATGTGTAACTCTTAGACATCAAATGTACTCTAATTATGTGTAACTCTTAGACATTTCTGTGTAACTTCAACTTATATTATGTATAACTCGAATCCCTTTTTGTATAACTTCACCTAACTTCAGTCATAATTTATCGAAATATTTCATATACTGTTACTCTTTCACCATTCTGTATAACTTCAACAAAAATTATGGGTAACTTCTACGCGATTTTGTATAACTTTTATTTTAGTTAAAACAGAGCAAAAAAATAATACTAACAATCTATTCACAAAAAGTTGCCTAGGTTGTTTTGACAACAGACTAGAGTTACAAAATAC
Organism: Silene latifolia; assembly: GCF_048544455.1. Lineage (NCBI taxonomy): Eukaryota > Viridiplantae > Streptophyta > Magnoliopsida > Caryophyllales > Caryophyllaceae > Silene > Silene latifolia. Next base: position 40,127,093 of record NC_133533.1, read on the forward strand.
ACCATATGTTCACTACAAAATACACCATATGTTTACTACAAAAATAAAAGAGACACTACAAAATGAACAGAAACACGTTTTATTTTTTGACAGGTTTTTTGGCCAATATCCTCTTAAGTTTTCGTCTGGCTTCTACTTGCTTCAGGATCTCATCTTTCTAAGCTATGAAACTAGTGACCCTGTTCAAAATTCCTTTTCCTATGACGCTCATGTCAGCTAGGACAAGGGTCCCTGCCAGCTGGATTACCAAATACCGACGGTTCACCTTCCTCTCAAGATCCACATGACGAAAAGTATCCCCCTCGTACATTAACATGTGCATCATTGTGAACAAGCCAGACTCAGTGTCGTTGATCGATTGCTTATGCCAAACAAACTAAACCTGACGAAATTGGAACTCGGGTATGAATTTCCCGCCCTTCTCATCTCTAGATTCCAAATAGTCGCTCATGTGGCTCGCCTGGACACAAAAAACAAAAGTTATCAGAGAAATTGTAAAGCACAAACAAAACTGTTAAATTGAATTTAATAACATTTCACCTCCACTTATAATTATATGACACGCTTTGCATATGTCCGACCTCTCCGCATTAGGGTAGTTCTTATGGTCAAGGAGATCAATCGTACGTGAAATAAAGTTTATACATGCACAAGCATAATGGGCTTCAATCTTAATGGGTACGAAGATTAAATCTGCCTTCAAGCTAAAATCAGATTCACTGTCTTGTCTAAAAACGTCCCACGTTGTGTACAGCTTTTTGGTGTTCTGTATTTGTTGCTCAGGGTTTCATGCAGTGTCCAAGATTGTTTCCTGTTCATGTAGAAGTACATCTGTGAGTGGTCAAATCTCGACTTAACTGAACAAATAAGGTAAGTTGAAGTTACACAATATTTGGTGTAAGTGAACTATGCAGGTTGATACGTGCATTTTATATAGCCTTTTCAAGTCTCAAATGCACGTATTTCTGTGCGATTCTCGTAGTTTTATGCTAAGAAAGGCCTCGAATAGTCTACTTTGATTTGCTTTGCTTTAATTGCAGGAACGGACCTGAAAGTAGCAGAATTGAGCTTGAAAATGTCCCTTTTGCTTGCATTTAGAAGATGAGTGGATTTCGAGCGAAAACGCTGCTGCGTTGGGATGCGTGAAGTCGTTTTGGAAGAAATTCAACGTTTAAATGTTGCTGGCTAAGTGGTAGATGACTCGATCGAAGACTCTTAATGTTCGATCGAGTAGTTTGGATGAGAGAAGGCCTCGATCGAACACTCCATTGTGTTCGATCGAGAGGTGCATATTTAAGGTTTCTCGATCGCTTAGACAAAGTCCTCGATCGAGAATTTTGGCCGAGGATTTGTTCGATTGAGAGGTTTCAAGCTATTCGATCAAATAGATATCTATCTGAACACGAGATTTTATTTCGCGTGAATTTATTTATCTTATTAGGTTATGTAGAATAAATATCTTTCCTATATAAAGGAAAGATGTCAATTAGGTTTATATATCTCTTTCACACCTCAAAATTTCTGAACTTTTATCTTAGCCTCATTCGACATTGCACTTTTTATCTTCCGGATCTCAACTTTTGTAATCCTTCTTACTCTTTCTATTTAATCTATTTCACTTTTGCTTATAAATTTTTACCATGTCTATTCTTGCTTTATCTCTCTTTATTGTTTTATTAGTTATTATGTGCAGCTAGTCCCTTAATGCTAGGATTAGGGGAGCCATGACAGTAAAATGATGATGCTTTAATTGGTTTAGGAGGTTTTGTTGTGAGAATTGTTTGATAGCAATATAACTGTAATTGTTAGGTTGAATTCATGCAACGGAGCCAGTTAATCCGGTTAAATTCGTACGTAGATCGAGAGATTGGAATGAATAGACTTGTTATGGACAATAGACTACGCTAATGAAGTCGAGAGCTAAGTTAGTAGTACTCTAGGGCGGAAAGCGGACCGAGAGGACCTTTCCTTTACCCTTCTCACATCAAACCGATTGACCTACCTTTAGCAGAATTGTGTAATATCATGGTGTACCGACATCCTGGCATATTTCTCTCAATTTGACCTTAATTCTCTTTACTCTTGTTTTATTACTCTTTAATTTAGAAATCAACTCAAACCCCCAAATTGTGACCTTAGACAAACTAGAATAGCGATTAGATAGTGACATCCTCCCTGTGGATACGATACCCGACTTACCTCTGCTCTATTAGTTAGAGCCGGTTGGTTTTATTTTTGATAGGGTTGCAACAATCGTGTCAAATTTTGGCGACGTTGCCGGGGAGGCAACTATTTTATTTGCTTGTTTTTTTGTCTGTCTTTAGCCTCGAGGAATTTATTCCTTCAGGCAGTTCTTATCTTTTCTTCTAGTTTTGTTTTGATAGGTTCTACAAATCCTACCAAGACAGGTTTCTAAGAGAAAGATCATCAAAGGGAAGTCTTGAGTACCTTTGATCCTTCTACCAAGTTGGCAAATGTCTCCAGAATTATAGCACAATTTGAAGCTCAGCATGCATGGTCTTACAAGCTGGAGAGTGGATAATCTTAGGGTACTCCACCTCAGTTCCATACTGTGGCACAACAGGTGGTCTACGTGAGAGATGTGGTGCTGCGGGGCACGACGCGGTTATTTGTTTGGCAAACAACGATGAAGTCTATGCGTTTAAGAAGCATAGAAAAGCTAGTCAATCCTTTGCATATGTGCCGCCACATCCGCTTCAGCAACGAGGCTATCAAAAGCCTCTATTTTTTTGGCCGCTACAACAACAAACTACTCCTCGTGCTGAAAAGAACAAAGAGATTGCTGAATTGAAGTCTTTGGTGAAGACACTTGCACTTCAACTATAAGAGAATGATAAATATATAGAGGCCCATATCAAGGAACTTGAGTCCCATATAGCTAAAATAGTTGCTGAGTTGGATCTTAGGCAATCAAAGTTGCCTATTGACAACGATGATATGTATGACTCGGAGTTCGAAGATTTAGCTGCAAATGGAGTATCGTACGAAGACTTCTGCACAATATAGCAAAAGAGGTTCGATCGAACAGCTGATGACACTCGATCGAACAATTTGGAGGAGGATTTGCTCGATCGACCAGATGTTGGTGTTCGATTGACCACTGCTGAGGAATAACCACTCGATCGAATGGTCAATACTCCTCGATCGAGTAATTTTAATGAATAAACTCTTCGATGGAGCACTATTTACACTAGATCGAATGATTGGATATGAACAGTGCTGACTCATCATTTGCGCCTATTCCGAATGACGATAAGAAGGTAATTGAAGACCAATCTTGTAAAATTAGAGGTAATGTTATTCCTTCTATTGCACTCAGTGGGATTCCTTCTTTTCCTTCCGTTAGATCATATACTGCTGTTGATTTAACGCCTCCGCCCCAGTTTGGGAGAAAGTTCGAGGAATATCGTCTTGTTTCTTCTTATATAGGTCTTGACAGGTAGAATACCCGGGAGGAGGATTTGAAGATTCTATCCCACATAAGAGGAAGGCGTGGGATATGGCTAAGAAAGATGGTGGCGAGGTTGACACTGTAAAGAGTCGCTGTTCTTCCGATGCGGTGGTGTAGCGACCAAAAGTCGCTAATGGATGCTGAGGCGACTTCATTTAGTTTGAAGCCTTGTTGGGGGACATTGATTTGCATGGATGGATAAAGAGGAGAAGGTCGAGCTGGGACCTATCTGAAACTAGCGCTGTCCGGGTGGCAACCCGGAGTTTAAACTATGTAGTTGATTTTCAAACATTTTAGTTTTGTTGGACTTGTAATAATTGGTTTTCTGACGATAGACTGGAACATTTGGATTTGTTTTGTTAGTTCTATGGCTTGCTGCAGGTTTCTCAATCGTGTGCTTTCATTTTCCTCGATCGAGCACTTTCGAGGCTCTTTATACTCGATTGAGTGCTTTCTGTCCTTGATCGAGTTCGCTTGTTTTGATTCGCTTCCAGTGATGTTGCTATGAAGCTATTAGCAACCTCCCATGTTGGTGGCTGGTTTGGGGAGGTCCCTACTTCACGTTATCTTGTAAATTTTACGCATCTTCACTCTTCTTTTCAGTTTGCATTTCCTTTCCTTATTTTTGGGTACAATGGGGGCATTGTACAGTTTGGTTTGGGGAGGGTATATGCATCCATATCTGTGTCTGCATAATGTTTTTATTGGATTTCTGTTATCACGTTTAATTTTCCGCTTGCATTGTCTTTTATTTTCAAAGAATATGAAAATCTCATAAAAATTATAAAATTCAAAAATTCAAAAAAATTTCACGTTTACTTTTGCATATAGGTTGAGTCGGAACGGTGTATTTCGATGATGGAATTGCACTACTTTTAGTCCTTTTTACTTAAGCCTTCCATACAACTGATGTCTTTTTAACATTGTCTTATCGCATAGTCTACGAGTTAATGTTAAAATTTAGGTGAACGAATAGACTTGACCTGAGATTTTGGCAACCTACTTATAATTTCTAAGGTTTTAGAGTTGAATAACTGGTGTCATTCATGACCAGTTCATGTAGGATTGTGAGTAATATACTCCTTGAATAACATGTAACATTAATTTGCACATATATGAAATTCAATTGCTTTTTGCCTACGTACATTCGGGTTTGTTGTTGGTGTCACATGTAGGGAGGTACTTACATTCCCTTTTTCTTTAATTTTTACCCATTTAACTCCACATTAGCCATTATGAAAAACATGAGAGAGAAAGCTCTAAAATTCATGACCTAATATTTTACTTTTCTGCAACAACCATGACGGCGCTAAAATACTCACAGAATCGCTTCAGTCCATTAAATTCAGTAACAAAATCTTTCTTAAATTCTGTTAAAGCTTCGATTGTGCAATCCCCAACTACTGGCGGTCCTAAAGGTTGCAACTTTCCTCGTCCTTTAACATCAAACACTGGTAAAACAAGAGCTATCAACGATATTCAGGGTGTTCCAGTTCTGAATTTGAATGAAGGAGAATTAGTTGTGACTGATAGCTGGTATGTTAGGCAGGGTGGTAAGGATGTCCCGGTTATGGAACCGATTTTAGAAGAGGAGGAAGCTTCTGACCTGCTTCAGTTTACACCAGAGGATGTCAAACCTGAGGTAGAATTCTGGAACCACTATGTTATATGTTACAACAAGACATAACAACATACACACACCACCACCTCCAATCACCCGCACACCTCTGACTGCCCGAAGGTCCAGTCCTACCAGATTACCAAGCGCGACCAGTAATCCACATCGCCAGTGGGGGACCGCAACCGTTCCCACCTAATCCCCGCTCATCTCATCCGAGCGATAACCCATGTTCCTTAATTTGCACATCCCCTATGTGGCGGGTTCCACAGAGGGCAAATCGAGGGCGTGAAGCCACTCTCGCTAGTGACTCCACTCAGCCGAGGACGCACCTCGTGAACCAGAGACAGACAAACAACAATGATCAACAACAACCAATCTACACCACCAACAACGACACTAAACCAATTATAAAATACAATCGACACTATAGACCACCAACAGTACTGAGTAAGAAAACTTACCTTTAGCAAACCGCAGCAATTCCGCGCACGACCATAAGACAACAAGCAATCACCATAACCACCTATACCAAACCGTATAACAATCTATTACTACTCCCAGAATCATAAACGAAACCAAGGGAGACGATGATGATGATGAGAACATACCTATATAAAGCAATCTGGCGTTAAGACCGCTACCCGACTCATGCTTCCCATCCCCATGGTGTCTCCACCCTCAAAGGCTCCAAAAAGTTGACTCAAGGTGAAAGAGAAATGATATGACGGCATCTAGGTTTAGGAGAAAAGGAAAGAAAATGATTTGGGTTTCATGACATTACGATTTATAATTCCCCGCTGAACTCACGTTACTTGATCGAGTAAATAAGTAACTCGATCGAGTGACCTCTACTCGATCGAGGGACTAAGTTACTCGATCGAGTAGCCTCCGCTAGATCGAGTAACACGAACTCAAAGGCTCACAATGTCACAAGGTTAACTCGTAAGGTTTCTGAAGTTCTAGATAGGCGTCTAAGGTCAGTCATCCATTCAATGGGTCTCTAAAATGACGGGTATTACAACATCCATATATCAAAATCAAACAAGGGCTTATAAATAAGGCCTAAAATCATTCCTAAGTTTCTCTCCATCAACACCAGTCACCACGAACTACTTCACTAACGGCCACCTCCGACGCCGCTAGGACGGCCGCCTCACCGACTACATCTCAAATCCCGCCATCGATAATTTGACGACCACCGTTGCCTTCATTTCCGTCCAGATGACACCTCTCCTTCATCTTTTCTCGTTTTCGTTCCCTTGCATTACTCACCGTTGGCTGTCTGGTGTTCCCTTATGTTTCGCGCCTGCGATGATATTTAATGTCAACCTTTTCGATCACCCAGGCGTATGCCAGCATCGATGTCCGCTTCGCCATTTGGTTTTTTGTGTGGTATAATCATGAATAATTGATTTTATGATTCCAAATCTACAAAATAAAAGCACCATTTCAAACAAACAAGAGTATTTCGTGCTGGATCGACATATTTCGGGCCGGAAACATCAATTATATGTATGAATTCCGTCACCGACGGAGGACGATTGTTGTTATTGGTGGTATGGTTGTCGGCATCTACTAGTTTGGTGTTACTCGGTTGTCTCGTTGATGGGATGGTGGAGGATGCCGACAAGGTCTGGGATGGCTGGTGACAATGGCGGCGTTGGTGTTGAGTCTGTGGTGGTATGGCAGTGGAGGGTAGAGGTGGTTGGCAGTGAGGACATGTAAAATTGTAAATACGTACATAGACTTTCGATACACTTTTTACTTGTCGAGATACAAATATTACTTGGTCTAGGTATGCAAACATAAGATACTTCATATGATTTTTGAAACAGTTGTTTTGAATTATAATTTACCTACACCTTCCTGATTATTGATTAGCTATACGGTCTTCTATTTAGTCCTAGACCTTCAAGTTGATGCACAAACATGGTAGCTTAGTATCATTCAATATAAAACAACTGAATTATGTACATATCTAGCTAATTGAAAGTATGTAGCTAACAACTTAAAGAATGTATCTAGCAAGGTAAAAGTACGTATCTAGTAATTTAAAGTGATGTATCTAATAAACAAAAGGGTTGTATCTAACAACCTAAAGAACTGTATCTAGCTAATTAAAGGAGTGTATCTAGCAATGTAAAAGTACATATCTAGCAAGCTAAATGACTGTATCTAGCTTACCAGAGATGTGTATCTGACAAGGTAAATGTACGTCTTTAGCAAGGTAAAGGAGTGTATCTAGTTTACAAGGTAAAGGTTGGCCAACAACTGTGTTTGGGATGCTTCAAGACGTTACCTCTATATTATTCTTCACCTATTTTAGAAGTATGAGCCCTCTACCGCGGAGCCGCCTAATCCAACCCTAAACCCTTTTCCTTATTATCAGAAAGGGGTCATTCGGAAGAAACGTACCTACTATAGATTAAATATGAACCTATGAATCTTTTGAAATGTATCTAGTAGGTAAAGGGATTAAACGAGGGGGTCGGATATCCTAAAACGGGACAGGAAAGGGTTTAGGGTTGGAATAGGCGGCCCGCTATCGCGGAGCTACCTAATCCAACCCTAAACCCTTTCCCTTATTATCGGAATAGGAACCGTAAACTGAGCCCTAAATGGGAAAGGGTGAACCCCTTTCCAAGGGGGCCGGGTATCCTTAAACGGGACGGGAAAGGGTTTAGGGTTGGATTATGTTGCCCTCTACCATGGGCCGCCTAATCCAACCCTAAACCCTTTCCCTTATTTTCGGAACGGGGTTATTTAGAAGAAACATACCTACTAGAGATTTAAAATGAACCTAGGACTCTTTTAAAATGTTCCTAGTAGATAAAGGGATTAAACGAGGGAGTCGGGTATCCTAAAACAGGACGGGAAAGGTTCAGGGTTGGATTAGGCGGCTCCGCTACCGCGCAACCGTCTAATCCAACCCTAAACCCTTTCTCTTATTATCGGAACGAGGTTATTTAGAAGAAACGTACCTACTATATATTTAAAATGAACCTAGGACTCTTTTGAAACGTACCTAGGCATCACATGAAACTAACAGAAACCACCTTGATAACACATGCAATCGTAAGAAGAATATAAAATCATGATTAACCAACACGACCCAAGGTATGATCAATCAATCTCTCACACAAGTCCAAGAGAACGGAGTATAGGATTCAACAAGGGACACTCGATCGAGTCCGGAATAGGCTACTCGATCGAGTGTGGCGTACTCGATCGGGTACCGAGTGGTCAGTATGCTGCCTAGGTCATACTCAATAGGTACTCGATCGAGTAGATGGCACTCGATCGAGTATCCACTGGTCAGGTCACCCTCCAATGCCAACAGGAAGTGAAGAAATAATAGTTAAACTCTGGGGTCTCGCCTCAACATCATCCACCTATATTACGAGTCCATACAAATTCGACAAAATACAGCCTTATGGCCAGTTACAAACCAAAAACAAATCCAATATATTCATAAGGTTATTATCTGTTATTCCATGTAAAATATTCCGTTGGGATCTAGTAAAGCGGTTTTAAGGAAGTTGTATTGAGTCAGTGCCTATGGGATTGTATACGTTGCGATGACTATTGATGTGGTTGTTGTGCCTCGGGTGGCGATCCGGGTACGGTACATCATGTTGTGATATGAGTATTTTCGCGTTGCGGTGCGGTTGTTGATGGCGGTGTTGCGATGCCGTCATAGGTTGTGGTGGAGTAGGCGCGAAACTTATGAGACGAGTTTTCGAAAGTGTATACCAGTTATATAGATTGTTGTTTTGTTTACTGCTGTTTCTTGTGAGTTTCGGTCTGGACATATGGACGGTTGTTTTGTTTATTGATGTTTCTTACCCGTTTCGGCTTGGGAGTGAGGGTAGAGTGTGATATGGAAGAGAGTTGCACATTTGGTCATTGTAATTATGTTATAGTGATATCCTGTTGATGGGACACAATTGTGAGGAGTTGTTAAAGTACTTTTGATCTTGTTTTAGAGGAGGCATTGTTTGACATAATTGTGGTAAGAGTTTTGTGGAATGGGTATGCGTTGAGCCAGATGCGGCAAGTGGTTCGTAATATTTACTGGGACAGTGAGTATAGGGTTTTGGGAACTAGTATTTTGTTAAGTTATGGATGAGTTTTACGGTAATAAACCGGAGAACTTGAGGATCTAGTGTGATTGTGTTGGAATATGTGTCCTCCGACAATAATGCGATCACGACTGTTGATCATAATGATCACATGTTTAAGTCTCATTAAAATGAATACAATTGGGAAGTAATATTGTTACTGTCAACTGGTCAACATATATCGGTAATGATTGGCTGACTAGAGTTTGACATTACTGTCGTGTGACGGTGGTGATCAGTTGACCCCCTAGGTCATACCTAAAGGGCAACACTCTTAATTGATTATTTATTTAATCGTATAATGTTACGAGTTAATTAAATTACTTGAAAATTGACGGACGATTTTGGAAGTAAAATTTACGTATCATATTGAAATGTGATTAAATAAGATACGGTCTGAGTAATTGAATTGTATCATTACTCGAATGAAATAATTGTTTAATGTAACAATTAAATTGAATGAATTGTTATAAATACAATCAGTTGTGATTTATAAATTGGTAAAATTTTTGGCACAAGTAAATATGAAATTACTAAGTCAATTTTTGTATGTGACGTATTTTTATTAATACGTTGATTTTTAATATGTTAAAAATACATAACAAATATATGTGACATGTGACATGTAACATATAGACAATTGACAAAAATAATATGGAATCCATTTTATCAAATGGACCGAAAAAACAAGTGGTGGATTAAGCTAATTAATTATTTAATTACTAGCTAAACATAATGATTGTTTTACTTTTCTAGCCATGCAAGCCTATTGTTCCTTGTGAAGAACAACCTTACCATGCATTGGCTCACCTTATGTCCTCCTCTTACACGGTTTGGAGAAGGCAAATGCCATCATTGTTTTTCCTATAATTTTCACCTAATAACACTAAAATGTTTTAGTGTATTCATTCATTCAACTCATCCAAAAAATATAGAGTTCTAGTGAGAAGAAAAATCCTCTCTTCTTCTCTCTTAAAAACCGAAATATATAAGAGTTTTATAAATATTTTGGTTCAATTTTCTTCTTAATTAATATTATACTAGTATTTGTAATATTAATTAAATTAAGAGAAGCCTTGGGTATAAAGCTTGGGGAGAGATCTTATGCTTAGATCTTGTTCATCCATAGAGGAAAAGCTCAAGAACAAAAGAGAAAGGTGATCTCTTTTGTGCCCTAATAACCGAAATTTACTATGTAAGGACATGATTTCTCCTCTATTTATATTATTGTTTGCATGCATAAAATCCGTTTTAATTTGATGACAAATTAATCATGACATATTTGAATATGTTAGTATGTATATGAATCTACATTTCCTTCAATCGGTATCAAGAGCCACGGTTGTTTGCATGCAAATTGGTTAAAAGTTTTTCCGAGTTATATGAATAACAAATAAAACTTGTAAAATTTGTGTTATTATGATATATCACGAAATTATTACATGCATGTTAATATTTCTGGTCCTAAAGTGTTTTAGGATATTTTGGTTAATTTTTCGGATTTTTATTGTTCATAATTTACAATAATGGCATTTAAATGTGATTTTATGAGTAAAAATGTCATTTTTGGTCTAAAAATAGCTATACTTCGAATTTTCACTTGGTTTTTGGATATGTTGTCACATATATTATTTTGAGATAACCTGTAAATTTTCATAAGTTTTGGACTAGTTATGCTCGAAAAATGATTTATTCATTATTTAATTCGGATTTAAGTGAAAAATAGGTAATATGAGTTAAATTTCGAATCTGGTCATAGAAAATTAATATGTTGTCACATGCAATTTTACAAGATGTATGTAAAATAATTGGCTATAAAGAAGTCTTTTAGCATGATTTATGAATTTTTGAAGAAAAATAGCATAAATAGTGACATTATTAGTGGAAAATTAATAAAACATAATCTATGACTTAGGAAAAACGTCTAATGTTGCATTTTATTATATTTTGCAGATCTAAACATGAAAAGTTAATGAAAATAATTTTTCCATGTTTTTATGATTATTTTATTAAAAATCGATAAACCGCAACATTGTTTTTCCGGAAAAATCTCGAAATTTTTAACCTAAGATTTTGAACATTATGAGTGTCATGGAATTTTTCCAGAATGTTCATGAATTAAAATTTCAAATTTTGAATTTATTTGGAATTTTTGGATTTATTTGAAGTTTAATAGCTTATTTTTGTAATTTTTGGTCCATTTATGAACAATTTTGTATATAAAGGTTAATTATGGTCAAATTTTTTAGTGAAGACTAAATTTTGAGTCCTAAGAGGTTAGGGTAATTAACTTATGCATAAATATGAGTTTATGTATTTTTGTGATTATAAAATGTTGAAATCACGCAAATCCGTAAAAACCGAGTAATATACGATATTGGCTAATTAAAGGCGATTTAGCATAAAATTGAGCATGTTCATACATATTATAATGCTGCATTTTTCTTTATGATTGTCATAATTTTAATTTATGTAATTTTGAATTATGTAATTTTACTTAGTATGGCCTTAGATTTTAATTGGTATTTCCCGAAATGTATGGGAATATCGATTCGGTTGTAATTTTTATTGTGATCTCGTATCACCGTTTTGTAATTTAATAGATTTATTTTATTTTAGTTACAAATGTATAATAGGAAATTATGTAATTTATTATGTAATTTTATTCATTCCGGAGTTCCAAAAGACGGATTTCTTCAAGAATGGCGATACATAAAGACGGTGTTACCTCGAGATGTGTGCCACAACCGAAGTTCAAGGGACCAATGGAGTTGGTTTCCGAATATGTAATAGATTAATAGTTTTTCTATTTTAGGAAAGGCCATACTAGGATTTATTTATCTTTATGCTTGCATTTTATTTTATGTCACATGCATCGCTAAATCGCCATAACTAAACATGCATTGTCTTTTTATCGAGTTTATCGACCGTGTCAATTAGACTTATCGTAGTTCACCGCTTTAGTTCACTTAAAACGTGATAGATAATAAATTGACATGACCTCTCGCTAAAACTATCAATTGAGACATAGCCTTACCAAATAGTAGAAACCATGAAAACCTATTTCGCGAGGGAGTGCGCTCGGCCCCACCGGGTACAAACCTTGTTACGTAGGGGAAGTGGGTGATGAATGTTAATCCACCGAATTCATGTTGATAAGGGATGTATCCGCCACACCGTGCCCAAGTTAATGTGGGTTTGGATCATGGACACATTTATTCGAAATTTGGATTGAACTCAACAAAAGTATTTGATAAGGGATGTATCGGCCCCACCGTGCCCTTGTCGATGTGTTTTGGGCTATAGATAATTGTTAATGTAATATTATCGACCAAGAGTTCTAAAAGTAGAATCGATTAAACGTTAATCCACCAAGTTATATTGATAAAGGATGTATCGGCCCCACCGTGCCTAAGTCGATATGAATTTGGGTCTTGGAATCATTTATCTAGTTGGGTAGAGGTCACTAGAAAAATGCGTAAAACTTGTTTAAATCATACATTTTTACGAGTATAATTAAAACGACATTTGTTTTACTCCTTATATTTTGTTTTGTAGACCACTTCTTATTCATAACAAATGGCAACACCAACTCCTAATGCTACACCTCTCGCTAGTTCGTCTTGGCTCCGATCCTTCATGGATCGATGTAAACTTGAAAAGAATAGGTCAAATTTCTCCGAGTGGGATGCCCAACTCAAATTAGCCGCCGAGGGTGACGACAAGCTTCGTTACCTTACCGAGGCCTCTCCACCCGAGCCCTCCACTAGGCCACCGCGGCCACTAGGGAAGCATATGAGGCTTACCAAAAGGAGCCCGCCGCAATGAAAAATGTCTTAATATTTGCGATGGAGGCGGACCTCCAAAGGAGAGCCTTCAAAATGGGCAATGCTAATGAGATTTACTCCAAACTTGTGACCATGTTTTCACAAACTCCGCGGATCGTCCAATATGAGGCGGCCGCGGCATTCTTTGATCTCGACTTCAAAGAGGGCCAAAAGGTTAGCCCTCATGTGCTCAAACTCATGGAGCTTGTCGAGACCTTGAAAATTCAAAAGGTTGAAATCCCCAAAGAACTCATCGTAGATAGGATTCTACACTCCTTGTCCAAAGTCAAGGCATATGTACAATTCCGGGTGAATTTCAACATGCAAGACAAGGACGTGTCTCTTGAGGAGTTGCACAAGTTACTTGTGCAAGCCGAGAGGGACATGGGGTTAAATGTGAACCCTCCCAAGGATGTGCTTAACATAAGCACAAAGAGTAAGGGGAAGTTCAAGAAGAATGGGAGAAAGGGCAAGAAGCAAGCTCCCACATTCACCAAAGCTAAGTCTTGTGAAGCTAGCACCTCCAAAGTCAAGAAGGGTCCTCTTGATAAGTGTCATTATTGTAATGGCATGGGACATTGGAAAAGAAATTGTTCCAAGTACCTTGGTGATATCAAAGCTGGAAAGATCACTCCAGTAGGTAAATGACTAACCTTCTTTTATGTTTCTAAATTCAACTATGGTATTATGATGCAAAGTTGTGATAATGTATCTCCCTTTTATTGTAAATAGGGCCTCCACCAAGCAAAGACAAGGGAAAAGAAAAACAAGCATAAGAAACCATGGAGAAGCTAAGGATAGCTTTTGTGGAGCTTTGTTTTTCATTGTCTTATTTTAAGTTATGTTTTGAATTTTTAGAACTTTAAGTTTCCATGTTCGACATGGAAAGGTATTTTGGATAATGGTTTGTATTTTGAATAATGGTGACTTGGTTTGCAACCCAAGTCACCCGTTTTTATCATTTATCCTTTATGTTCTAAATTTTCATCTTTAAATGCTTGCGTTTTGAAACATAAAATTATTCACTTAAAGGTGATCTAATAGACAATTATAGTGACGGGTTTCATTATATGTCCACATGCTTAAGGCTTGTGTATGATCATTTATAAAGTGATTTTGAGTCTATGAACTCTCTTAAAGGTATGTCAAATCACCAAGTACACATATAAAATCAATAACAATTAGTCTACCTATGAGGTAGTTCTCCTTATAATTCAACATCATTAATTTGTGTCTCATATGCTATCTTTGAATGTTTAATGTATTTATTCTAAAGATAGAGTGGGAGAAAAATGAGGACACATCACACAAGGCAAGATAAAATTGTGTACTTGTGTATATGAAGATCTACACAAGAGAGAATGATTTGAATAAAGGTATATTTTGGATGATGAGTATGCCAAATAGATGAGATCTATGGTCTCAAGTTAGTTCTATTTGACTAAAGAGACCAAGTGTAGTAATCATAAGAGAATTTTCTCAAGATAACTACACGAGGAGACCAAAAGAAAGTTTTGGAAGAAAAATAACTAATGTATAGTCTTAACAAGTTTTGACTAAGTTTATGAAACATTTGACCAATAGTTTCAATCATGAGTTTTACTTAAGAGCCTAAATGAATCATAGTAACACACTAGTTATGATCAAAATCAAGTTGCAAAATTGATATTCCGATATCTTCTATAGCCAACGTTTTAACCATACAAATGTCATTGCTTAAACCTTCCTATGAAATGGTTAAATCTCCTTCCAAAAGGGTATTTGCGAGGGACGTATTCTAAATATTATTTGTATTTGAATAATGACATTTGCTACACATCATTATGACATGAGTGTGTTAGAGAATTAAAATCTCTTTCCGTAAGGTTGAGATAAGACCACTTCAAAATAGGCATTTTGAAAGGATATGATGGGAACATATATGGTTTTATCCTAGTAACTTGGCAAAGCAATTTATATTTATATTCTTGACAAATTTCGATTGAGAAGTCAATTTCGAAATATGTTGAATTGAGTGGGAGTTAGGAAATTCTCATGTGAAGACATGGAATTTAGTGGGAGCTATCATCCTTGAATGTATAAAAGTCATTACTCATTAAAGAATGACGAGCCAATGCCTTCTTTCATAAAGAAGCTTTTGAGTTTTCAATTCTGGATGAAAATGGACAATGATGAATCCAATTACATCATGGGATGTTGGATTAGTATTAAAGAGATACACATCGTATCAACATATACATAGGTTATTCATATGAATGAAAATGGGATTACCGTTAGCAGTCATGGTAGTTCATTGAACCTGAGAACGGTTGATCTCATGATTATTAGTGACTAATGTTTCCGCCATTAGAATAATCATATACATGTCCAATTATGAATCATGTGCATAAGAGCATGATGATTGATTTGTGAGCCATAACAAGAAACGTCATGAATTCTCAAGTAGAATCCAATGAGCGGTTTCAAAGCTTGACGGAATGTTCCATTATGTGATAAGAGGTTGCACATTTTGTAGAAGATCCGAGCACATATAAGGATTTATGAGAATCCCAAATCTTTCAAACTTGAAAAGAGAAATGAGAAGTTTTGGAAAGATGGTTGGTTGAATAAGAAGTTATTCAAAGATAATCTTTCCTAGTTAAGCTAGGACTTGTGAGAAGTACTAAGCTAATAATCTTGTCAATTGTTACAAGATTCTACAAAACATATACCTAGTGCATTGTGTGTGGATGGAATACTTGATCGGTACAAGTTGTATTATTCATCGCAAATTCGTTCGTTATGAGATGATCGATAAGAAAGTTCTTTCAAGTTAAAGAACCAAAACCAAGGTCGAGAACCTTGATGTGTACTTGGTAAAATTCATGGCATGAGGACATGAATGTGAAGGAAATTGCAAGTGTAAGAAGTTTGAACACATGGACACATGAGATGTTAAACTTCTATTGCAATCAATAAAGTGTTTACACTTATGATAAACATCACAAGGTTGTAATATGATATTGACTGCCCGAGTGTGATGTCGACATTTGTCGTTTGAGTTATTATTAACTCACTTTGTACATTGTTATATCCAAACGGGTTGTAGAGACAATTGAACCCCGTTAAAGTGAACATGGATTAACATTGTTTTTGCCCATAGTTACTTGTATGAGGTGACGTCTCGAAGTGACTAGAGTGTGATGCGATTGATGGCAAGTTCAAGTGCCATAGAGTCATGTGAGATGACTAGTCGATCACATAGGCAGACTGTTAGGAACATTTTGTCGGGCCTTATGACCGCTTGTAGAGTTCTGGCAAATTTATATAGCCTGGTCGTGGCGAGAGCTACTATAGTATTCAAAATGAGTCGATTCTTTTGACTAAAGGCTATTCACCTAAGATGGCACAGTTTCAGATTAACTTTGATTTGTGTTACTACGACCTTCGTAAATGGGGTCAAATGGGCATATTTTGGGTTATGATGGCTGTGGCTAGTCGAAGGGAATGAGTGCAATAGGAATTGTCCACCCCTAGTCAGGGTTATAACAATATCTCAGGGCCACTCGAGGAGTAATGAATCGAAATGCGTGGCCACGCTCGGATGGTATCCGAGTGGATAAATCCGGTCAATCGATTTATTCTCCGGATCGAGGAAACCACTCTCGATATGATCACTTGCAAGTACGACCTGAAAGACACCTTGCATTGAGTGGGAGATAGTAATAGGACAAGAGAATTGGTGACGCACACTTGTCGAGGACAAGTGGGAGATTGTTGGAATATGTGTCCTCCGACAATAATGCGATCACATTTGTTGATCATAATGATCACATGTTTAAGTCTCATTAAAATGAATACAATTGGGAAGTAATATTGTTACTGTCAACTGGTCAACATATATCGGTAATGATTGGCTGACTAGAGTTTGACATTACTGTCGTGTGACGGTGGTGATCAGTTGACCCCCTAGGTCATACCTAAAGGGCAACACTCTTAATTGATTATTTATTTAATCGTATAATTTTACGAGTTAATTAAATTACTTGAAAATTGACGGACGATTTTGGAAGTAAAATTTACGTATCATATTGAAATGTGATTAAATAAGATACGGTCTGAGTAATTGAATTGTATCATTACTCGGATGAAATAATTGTTTAATGTAACAATTAAAATGAATGAATTGTTATAAATACAATCAATTGTGATTTATAAATTGGTAAAAATTTTGGCACAAGTAAATATGAAATTACTAAGTCAATTTTTGTATGTGACGTATTTTTATTAATACGTTGATTTTTAATATGTTAAAAATACATAACAAATATATGTGACATGTGACATGTAACATATAGACAATTGACAAAAATAATATGGAATCCATTTTATCAAATGGACCGAAAAAACAAGTGGTGGATTAAGCTAATTAATTATTTAATTAGTAGCTAAACATAATGATTGTTTTACTTTTCTAGCCATGCAAGCCTATTGTTCCTTGTGAAGAACAACCTTACCATGCATTGGCTCACCTTATGTCCTCCTCTTACACGGTTTGGAGAAGGCAAATGCCATCATTGTTTTTCCTATAATTTTCACCTAATAACACTAAAATGTTTTAGTGTATTCATTCATTCAACTCATCCAAAAAATATAGAGTCCTAGTGAGAAGAAAAATCCTCTCTTCTTCTCTCTTAAAAACCGAAATATATAAGAGTTTTATAAATATTTTGGTTCAATTTTCTTCTTAATTAATATTATACTAGTATTTGTAATATTAATTAAATTAAGAGAAGCCTTGGGTATAAAGCTTGGGGAGAGATCTTATGCTTAGATCTTGTTCATCCATAGAGGAAAAGCTCAAGAACAAAAGAGAAAGGTGATCTCTTTTGTGCCCTAATAACCGAAATTTACTATGTAAGGACATGATTTCTTCTCTATTTATATTATTGTTTGCATGCATAAAATCCGTTTTAATTTTATGACAAATTAATCATGACATATTTGAATATGTTAGTATGTATATGAATCTACATTTCCTTCAGATTGTATATAACAATTGTGGATCGTGAGTTATGATTGTGGAGATAAGTGCATGTATAAAGAAGTATGTCCTTTGTGGTATAGGTTAGATGGTGTGCCGAATGAATTGAGGTATGAGAACGGCTAGAGTAAGAGAGCCCTAGATATATGAATGGATGTAGGTAGGTACTGAAGCTATAGGCGGTTATTGGTGACATGCGGTGGTGATGAAGATAATGAGAAAATATAGCTAAGGATCTAGTATTATTGAGTTACGAGGACGTAACATTTATCTTAAAAGGAGTGGGATGCGACAAAGAGAGTTTGAGGGTTGTACATGTTGTGGTTTAATTGGAAGTTAGGTGTTGGTATAGAATAAAGGATGGAATTGTGTTGTGGTTGATTTTATTACAAGTAATGGCAGTACTTGTAGTAGTATGATGTTTTTTAGTGTGATTAAATTTCGAGGGCGAAGTTCATTTTAAGGGTGGTAGAATGTAACATTCTGTTTTGGGGGCCGATCTTGCTTGGTGGATTGTTTTGGTATTGAGTTTGCTAGTGAGCGTTATGGGAGTAAGACAGAGTTGGCAACACTTATGTTGTTGGTATTCGATAGTATTATGGAGTTAGTGTCGAGAGGCTATGCTGTAGTGAGACGATATCGTGAGCCGTGTTGTGGAAGTAAGCATGGTTGGTGGAGTTAGTGTTGGGTGTTCATCTTTTATAGGTTGGGCTTGAACTTCGAGGACGAAGTTCATTTTTAAGGAGGGAAGACTGCAATACTACGATTTTTCTAAGTCTATTACCCGGCCGAGTAATGCGTCGTGTATTTCTGGTCAGGCTACTATCTAGGAATACTCGGCCGAGTATGGTAATAATCGAGCGAGTAGGGGATACTCGGCCGAGTATACTCTATACTCGACCGAGTATCCGGTCTGACGGTGTTTATTTCTGCGGTCTGATTTAGAGAGGGTTAGAGTTATATAAACGAGACTTACAGTTTCTTAATCACTTTCACCAAAACCTAAACTTACAACGTAACTTTAATCATCTTCAAATCTCTCTCAAGTTCTTGGATCGTTAGCGAGTCTTGTTTATCCTTCCTTCGCGTCGATTGTGTTGGTAAACCTCTAATTCTATAAGTTTGGTTTTTTGTCTTTTAGGGTTTTGCCCTAGTTTATGATTTGAGGAAAAGGGGATTTTGACATGTTTGTAATTGGAATTTGTGGACGCGGGCCCACGGGGGTCGCTGGGAGTAAAAAGCGAGCAAGCTTTTGCATTTGTGGAGTCGCCACCAATTTGTTGTGGAAAATTGGAAATCGTTCGAATACCTCGTGCCATGTCAAGACACAAAGTAGTGACATGAACACCAAGAACTCGTTACCCTTAGCATTCTATGTCTAGAATGACTCTCGTGGATGCCAATGAACACGGATGTCCACAGAGATCTGGAGTAAGGGGTGAGGGTACGTATTAGGAAGTTCTTTTGATCGAACACCTAATCCCGCCCGCCTCGATAGCGGCCTCTACTAATGATTAGGGAAGTCATCTATACTCGATATGTTGTCGGTTATATGCATGCAATGCAACATCCAACGTTTTAAACCTAGCATGTGAGAATTAACTAAGTCGGTGACCAAGTAGTTTAGCATGCAATTAGGTCAAAGTAGGAATTTAGGGTTTGTTTACATGTGAGAGCATACAAACAATATGATAAAGAAATACAATAAAAATACAATAAAGAAAATTACAATAATTATAACGGGTTAATTGATTTACATCGAAAATACACTTAAAACGGATAATTTGAGAAAAGAAAGAATAAATAAATTAACGAACAGATTATTAGGTGATAATACGATTAACAGTAAATTAATACGTAAACCAATAAACTAGGTCAAAGCAGAAATGGGAGTTCAGAGACAGAACTCAACCCGGAATAGGCGCAGCAGATCGAGCTGCGTCCTTTGGTAGAGGCGCAGCAAACGCTGCGTCTGTTCCTGAGTTCAGTTCTGGCTGTGAAGCCGGAATTGCAAATTGTTATTGTTCGTGGGTGATTTTAATGCCTGACTATTGATAATTGACTCGGATAGAAGTGATTTAACATATTATTTACATGTGATTGAGTCATAAAAATGATAAAACATGGATAAAATTAATCAAGACGAATTAATTATGAGATTAATAACGAATTGAACAAAATAAGACAAATTAATTAGATTAATCAGATTATTAATGACGAACTAATGATGGTGACGATAAATAACAGATGCAAATATACCAACGATGAATTTCAGAGACTCAATATGGATGAATCGAATCTCTAAAAACCCGAATCGGTTTTAATGACGAAAACCCGCAAATATGAATTATAAGGGATTTAAGTCGGGAATTAAAAGATGAATTAATTAATAATGAATTACATGTTAAAATTATTATGCTAAAAATTACCGTGTTAATGAACAATGAACAATTGAAAGCAAAGCAAAACAATCAGACGAACAAAAGACGAAGGAAGAAGAAAGGAAGCAGGAACTGCGGCAGCCTCAGGAAGAGGCGCAGCAGGTGCTGCGTCCCTTCGAAGAGGCGCAGCAGTTGCTGCGTCCTTTCTCGACGTTTGTCTCCTGTTAAGCCGTAAAAAACAGTTCGAAACATGGTTTTACAAATCGGTTTTAAATGTATTTTCGACGTAAACCTTACAATAATGATTACAAGAATAAAATACAATAATAAAAATAGGATTTACACCCTCAAACTTACATGTTAGACGAAACGAGATTGACTAAGTTAATGTTTAGTGATGCTCGACTCGAATGTACAACGAAAGTGCCCTCTTAGAGGAAAACGAACAAAGTTGATTAAAGTTGATTGAGGTGGAGTTGGTCAAATTGGTCGGTCATGCAAAACGAGGCTGGTACTCAGAAAGATCCGAGCTTACGAGGTCGAAAGTTCAAGCACGTAGACGCTAAAAAGCAAGAGCGTGGTCTAGAATGCAAAGGGAGAAGAGAAGGGCAGACACTCGCGTGAGAAATATGAGGAACGAAGGTCCCTATTTATACTAATCACACGGAAGAAATAGGGTTTCGGAGAAACTTTGGAAGTGAATCTCGAAAAGATATGAAAAAATACGCAGAGAGGACTTGAGGAAGAGGCGTAGCAGGCACTGCGTCTCGTGGAAGAGGCGCAGCACCTGCTGCGTCCTTTCCCAAGTGGTTTCCTCCCGCGGAAGAAAGATTTCCGCGTTTCTATTATGGAATTGCGGTTTGATCTCAATTTCCTTATTATTTTATATAATATTTCCGGGATATAATTTACCAAAGAGATAAAAGTTTGAAAATATGGAATAGAAATATCCAGAACATTCCAGAATATTCAGACTCGGCATTTTAAACGGTTATTAGAAAATGAAGACGATTTTTTGACCCGGACTCCAAATGTACTCTAATTACTGTCAAAACGACCGTATCGGCGCGTAGATGACGACTATGAGGTAGACACAAGTGTTTGAGCTATCACTTGACGATAAACTTAAGAACTGTCATAAATCATTTCGTGTACTAAACATGCGACCCAATCATTACCGGGTGGTTTGCGAGAGGTGCAGAAATGAGGTATCTACAGAGCTCCCACTTTGACTGAGGCTTGGACAAGGCGAAAGTCAAAGTATAGCCATCAGGTCAATCGAAGATTACAACCTGACGACTATGGCGACGCGAGGCGGCTCAAGGGGCCTGAGCCAAGGACCTGTCGTCGGGAACATTTTAGAGTCTGTCGACTATCGGGGAGGGTCGTTTAAAATCTATTAGACTACGTAAGGAGGCTCTCCAGCCATAAGAAGAGACCATACTTGAGATTCCTTGAGACTCCAAGGGAAGGCAAAACGTGATATCGAAGAAGCAGCAGGACGTCGGCAGGAACTGCTGGGGAAATCTACTCGGGTCGGTTTTCAAACAAACTTCGGGAAAACGTAAGGTTGATGTTTAACTCCACGTGTTGAGAGGGACGATTGGAAGTCCGGAACTCTCGCTGGGGGAACACAATCTGGGACAGATCTCCATGTCTTGAGAGGGACAATTGTCTGTCCAGAACTCTCGCTGGGGGAACAGAATAGAGGTGTGTCGAAACACCTGTCAGAGGTTACTCGCTCGTTGTGACAAGCAAGGTCTTGATAAAATACTGTAGATACCCATATCTGTTGATATTGGCATTTATAGAAAACCCATCAAACACCCGATGATGATAGGACAACATGTATTCGTCAGTTGGCGTTGTCATTATTTGTGGCTCGTTTTACGATGTGGAACGGCCGTCGTCGACGGATTTTTATTAATTTAAATGAAATTTAAGTTAATGTTCATTTTCAAATAAATTCATTTTATTGTTTTAATTTGAGTTTATTTTTTTCAAGTTTATTTTATTGAAAATGGAGTAAACTTTCTATTTGAATTTATTTAATTTGATTTGATAAATCATTTTAATTGAATTTATTCGTTTTATAAATCGTATTTGAGAAACTCGATTTTAAGACGGTTTTGTACGCGATTTCAAGCTCGGTTTTGAGCTCGATTTAAGCTCGAATTGGACTCGAATTTCGATGTAACTTCGACCCAATTTCCAACCCAACTCTCACCTCACGCCTAGACCACATACCAAGCTATCATTCCAGGCCATTTCCCATGCAACCCACGTCCAAAAACCTCCATTTTCGAAGCCCAAAACAGGCCATGCGAACAGGCCCCGGTTTTCCCCCTTTAACCCGCGCAGCCCATATCGAAGCCTCAAACCCGCTCCAAACTGACCCAGACCCGCAACCCACTAACTCAAACCCATACCCGACTATCCTACCCATATTCCCGTGCCTTAACCTACAAGAAAGCGACCCTAAAACCCTCACAAACACCCACGAAAGCTGCTGGACAGCAGCTATGCGAAACAGGCCCAAGCTGCTTGTCACTCCGTTTTGCCCTACTTTTAACCCTTGAAACCTTCCTATATATACTCCCTAACCACCACACTTAACGACTCTTAGAACCTACCATCGCCTACCAGCAATAACGAGCCAGAATCAACCCTAAACCTAGCACGAATCCTCTCGAAAAGCAGAGTGGTAAACACTCTGTTTTCGCGTGTTTTCCTGCGCACCAGCCTGTTCTGCCTCGCTTTTCGTGCCTGAAACAATACCGTTGTTTCCATCCATTTACACTTTAAAAGACTACATATTTCCCTGATTCCAGAACACTTTCCGAATCAAATTTTCGTTGAGAAACGAGTCCGTGGTAAGCTTTTGAAAATCGCTGCTCAAACCTTTCAAAAACCGTGTTTACAATTCAATCTTCGTCGACGACGGCCCCTCAAGACAAGATCTACAATCGATTGCGACACAAGACTTCGTCAACGATACATGTAGGTTGAGGGTGCATTAAAACTCCCTTCTCTCCTTTTTATTTCGTTTTTTTATTGTTTATTTACTAACCATTGTCTAACATCGTCTAACTAATATCGAAACTAGAATAGTTTGAGTATGAGTTAAAGTACCATTCCGGCACCCGCGCTGACTCGAGTTTAAAAGGCTTAATTCGTCTGAAGTGACCGAAATGCCTCGCTCGTTTACATATCCTCGTGTTGGAATAGGGCAATTTAATAAATCGAGTTTATTTAATTTATGTGTATTTATTTTTAACCATATAAAAATTGATTTTTAATGATTTTCCAGACCTATAATTTGTAATTTTAATTTTAATTTAGGTAGATTTTCGTAATTTATTGCATTGATTTAGTATTTATTTCGTAACTAGCAATGTATTAATTAAAAACCCGCGCAGTGCACGGGTCAATTCTGACATATTTCGAAAATTTCAGATCCGTGCGATTGCACGGTTTGTCCAGGTTTTGTGTTTTAATTTGCTTCCTTGTTTGACTTTGTTTGATTAATCCTTAGTTTAATTAGTTTATGTTTTAGATTTTAATTTACATTATTTATAATTTATATTGTATGTATGAGCTAACCACTAATGTTTGTTAATACATCTTATGCTAAGCGTAAGCCTTCCTACCCTCTCTTTGGATGTGGTTTCTAGTTTAATCAATGAACCTCACATGCTAAACCACTTCGACGAAGTTAAATGCATTTTAAACGACTTAGAATGAAATTCGCATGATAGGATTTAAATTCAATGGTTGCATACGCATGTGATAGCTTTCCGAAATAACCATCTTTTACCTAGTAGAGACCGTTATTGCAACGGGCGGGGTTGGGTGTTGTTTTAATGAAATTAAATTAACTTCCTAACACGTAAAGTCACACGAATTCAAATCTCTAAAATTGGTTTCTAAATTCCATTTAAAAATTTAGTGGCGACTCTTTTAAAATTAAAAATGTTTTGAAAAAGCATTTGAGTGGAGCGTTTTTCCATGGTCCACAATTTGGCGACTCTGCTGGGGAAAGTGAAACTTGAAAAGTTTAAGATGGCTATTAGGATTGTTGTCACATTTTTTTATGTTAATCATGCATAAACCCCCGAGACCTTAGGCGGGCCAAAGAATCTCTTAGGGTAATTCCAAGGGAGGATATTGATGTCCACTATGTCCGATTTAAGTATCAAGGTGATTCCGTGGAGGTAGGCAGCTGCATACGAGGCATATTGCTACGGGCATATGACGGTATGTGGACTCCCTGACAAAGCGGTTTCACTGGCATAGACCCGTTTTAGAGGACTGATCGAGACTTAGAAGAGTCTAGTTCATGCATCGCATCCCTAAAATGCGAATGATTACATGCTATGTGAATCCCGGGTCATGTTTTCAAAACAGCATTTTCAAATCCATCTGCTTTTTCTTTCGAAAATTTGATTCTTTTTCAAGTCCATTTCTTTTCGAAAATTTCGGCCCTCTATTTCGAAATTTTGAACCCTCTTTCAAGCCGAAGTGCTGCCCATTTTAAAAGTCAATTCAATCCTTCTCGATTTCAAATTTCGATGAACTGTATCCCAGGTCCAACCCAAACCTAGAATAGAGTTTGAGTAAGTGGGGTCGGGTTAGTCTAGTTGGGCTTTTGCTTGCTCGATATAGGCGAGCTAGTCCACCCTTAGGCTCGAGTGAGCCTTTGTTTGGTTAGAACACTGGTCAAGTGAGTCACCTAAACCGATCTTTGGGTCTGAGTCATGAAAGTCGACCATTTGGTCCAAGTCAGTCCACCAAAACGTCCCCACTAGGCCACCAAGGGCGTTTGTCACAAAGCCCAAGAGCCATGTCTGGTTTGAACACGGGTTTGTCATGTCGGATTTATGATCACGTTGAGTCTAAAACCCAAGCCACGTGTTTATCACGGTTAGGACCCGTTCCAACGAGCCAGAATAGTTCGTTCGTAGGATCCATGTCAAATTATAGCCAGTTTTTAGGTTTGAAAAACCGTCCCTAGACGTGTATGACCCAAACCGAGGGGGCCCAATTGCTCGTTCTCCGGGTCTAAGCCCAATATCGAGTCGCATAGAGTCCGTCATGTTGTTATGAGTCGAGTCCTGTTTGTGTAGGGGATTTTGATTCGATAACTGATACTCGCTCGGGATTTTATTGTAGAAAGGCCACTACAAACAAGAAGTATGACTACCGCAGAGGCACTGAAGCAGATTAACGACACTTTGGTCGCAATGATGGAACGCTTGACGACTGTGGAAGCCAAGATCGCGGTGGAAGCTCCCATACCACCGCCCCCGGAAACTGAATTCGAAAAGAGGTTCCGACTAATAGAGGAACAGTTGAAGCTATCCCGAGGGGAAAATGTGCATTATGAGAATGCCAGAGGGTACATGCCGGTCCAGGACAAGCTACCAACCAATTTTATCCTAACTGATATCCCAAAGTTCAAAGGGACGGAAGATCCATTGCAACATATCCGTTCCTACAAGGAGTACCTTGCGTTGAAAGGGGTACCTTTCTTGAGATGTTGCCCCACATTTTTGCTCAATCCCTAGGAGAACACCCGAAGGCGTGGTTCTACAACCTTGAGCTTAAGAATTTCCCCACTTTCGAAGATATAGCGGTGGAGTTCTCGCAAACACTTTGCTGATAATGCCGAGATTCGGACTCATCGTGCGCACACTCGAGGTGATGACACGAAGGATAAGGAGGGATTTCTCTGAATTCCTCAACCGCCGGCGCTACCTGAAAGCGTGAAGTTGGCCAAAATGCCAGAGGAGACTGAAATGGTAGATTAGTTCATCAAAAATCTTCGACCTGTCTACCGTGACGCTATCAAATATCAACATTTCGGCTCGTTCAAGGACCTTATTCGAGTCGGAAGAAAAATTGAGGACGACGTTCGTTCTGTTTGAGGCCGAAAAGCCAAAAGGGTATCGGGTGCCTCCTCTTCCAAAGCTAAGGCATCCGATTCGCCAATCATATCCAAGCCATCGGTCTTTTGGGAGGAGCTCCTAAGGGATCGCAACGCCATGGGCCAAGAGCGTTCACTGACATCGGGTGTACCTACGCATACGCCCTCCAAAGGCTTTCGGCCCAAGGGAAACTGAACCCAATTAGTCCAACTCCGGACCCGCCTGCGGATCGACAGGGTAAATGGTATAAGCCCAACGCCTACTGTGCTTATCATCAAGGAAAAGGTCATGATACCGAAAATTGTTATCGTCTTAAACATGAAATCCAAGACATGATCGAGAATGGGTCGCTCCCCATCCCCACCGTCCGACCTAACAACCTCGAACAATCCTTTTGGCGACCATGCCAATGCGGTGATCGTCGAAGACAATACCGATGTATCTCACTTAATCCAACCCATCTGCCGTCTCACCGGGTTTTTCGTGGGAAGGTCTATGTAAGTCGCTCCGAGTGTATCCCTCAAGCTAAGAACGAAGTTCGAATTGGAGATTTTGCTATCGATTGCACACCATACATTCTTGAAGCGAGAATGAAATTAATGGGGTCTCAGGGCCGACGATGAAGACGATATCTATCTCACCGAAGGTGCGATTATTCCCGAACTCGAAGAAATTTCTAAATTGAGGAAAGATGTCCTCGAATCTAATCATTTGACTCGATCGGGACGTCCCTATCGTGTCGAGAAGGCAAACCATGTCTCTATCTTTGGAGACAGTCAAGTAAGACACCCACCAAGGAGGCCACCTCGGTCCGGGCTCTTGGTGAAGGGTCGACCTCGGAGGCCTCCCTCATCAAGCGATTACAAAGACTAAGGCAGATGTCTCCATCTGAGAGTTAATGTTGAGCTCGTTTGAACACCGACAAGCTCTGCTTCAAGCCTTAATGAATATGACCGTGTCACCGCACACTACTCCAAATGACGTGGTCTCATTTTTTGCTCAAAACCAACCTCGGCTCACTAATGCCGTAACTTTTTCTGATGAAGACCTGCCCTCATTTGGGCCACAACATTGTCTCGCTATGTACATCACGGTAGAATGCCGTCATAAGCGACTCCCAATGACCCTTGTCGACGACGGGTCTGCAGTTAATGTTCTCCCACTACGGACCGCTTTCATTTTGGGACTCGAGAAAAGTGACTTCGCACCCACTACGCAAACGGTTCGGGCTTTCGATGGCACAGTGCGTCGAGTGTCCGGACTCGTCACTTTAAGCGTGAATGTGGGAAAGGTGGAGCGCAAGGTCAATTTCCAAGTGATAGATGTTGCCTCATCTTTCAACATTTTGCTCGGGAGACCATGGATTCACACAGCTGGAGCCGTGTCTTCTACCCTCCATCGCAAGATTAAAATCCCTCTCAAGGGAGAGGTAGTGACCATCGATGCTACTCCTATAATTGTGACGGGAGGAGATGTTACTTCCGAAGTGCAAACTGATAATACCGCCTTGGAGTCTTGTGGTTTCGAGGTAGTAAACGAAATCGAGTCCACTTTCGAGGCACCGAATATGGACTTATATATGGGAAGCCGTGTTTGTAAAAAAATACGGGCTTGGGTATGAGCCAACTGAAGAAGACTCCCTGAGAAAGAGAGTCTCGATCGAAGACCGAGACATCAAGATGGGGCCGTACTTGCTAACTCTACACGGCCACTTTGTGAAAGCCGGGGAGGAAATGCCGAGTTTAGACTTCCCCGAACCACTATTCAACTCAAAGGCCAACAAGCTGGTCCCCGGAATCGAAGTATTCCGTGATTGTTTCTATACTCCCGAAGACATTATGGCAGTAGCTACAATAAAGAAGGAGTCTGTTCCGATCGGAGATGGGAAAGCTATGGGTCTCCTCTTTGGAGAGGAAAAGAAGCCGGAAATACCAAACGAAGTCTTGGTAAACATGATCGTAAGGAGTGATCGTTTCGATCCATCTACCCTCATTACTGATGTAGATCCTCGAGGAATACATCGGATGGCGGAAAACCATGAAATGGACCGACAACAAGGGTTCGCATTTCAAGATGACCATTGGAGAAGGGCAAATGTTCAAGCCTGATGACGATTCTGAGTCTGAGTCTGAGTCCGAGTCTGAGTCTGAAATAAGTCCTAAGGCTAAGTCTAGGGTTTTAGGTGTCGAAGATACCCCTTCCCCAGTCTTTACTTTTCCTGTACCTCCCCCTAGTGCTGGTATTCCGGGGCCTGTCCCGAATACTGCTCCTATCTCGCAACTGACCTCTGATCAGTTGGCCCAAATGTTAACGCAATTTGTGCAGTTTCAAATCAATAATAAGATGAATCAGTTTGCTTACGACTTGTCTCATTTATATTGCGATTCAATTGATTATTTTAATAACGTTGAGAATGAGGTCGAGGATAGACAGGTGGAAGAAGAAGAGGAGGAGGTGGAACCGCCTCCCCAGTTAGTAAAAGGGTTGGAAGAATACGACCAAAGAAGCTTGGTCATCGAAGATACCGAAGTTGTTAATGTGGGGACTACCTTAGAGCCTCAGGAGCTTAAGATAGGAACAACCTTAGATCCCGCAGAAAAGAAGGGGTTTGTTGAATTGTTGAATAAATTCAAAGATGTATTTGCTTGGTCCTACAAAGATATGTCGGGTACTGATAGGGAAATTGCAGAGCACAAGATTCCGATCATGCCAGGGTTCAAACCAGTAAAGCAGAAGCCACGTAGAATGCGTGCGAGTGGTCTTTGAAAGTCAAAGAAGAGATTGATAAACAGTTCAAGGGCGGGTTCATCAAAGTATCGGAATACTCAGATTGGGTAGCTAATGTGGTGCCGGTCCCAAAGAAAGACGGAAAGGTTCGGGTCTGTGTTGATTTTCGTGATCTAAATAAGGCAAGTCCAAAGGACGACTATCCGTTACCTCACATTGACATCTTGGTTGACAATACCGCTAACCATGCATTATTATCCTTTATTGATGGGTACGCCGGTTACAACCAGATAAAAATGGCCGAGGAAGATATGCACAAGACTGCTTTCACAACACAATGGGGCACTTATTGCTACACAGTGATGCCGTTTAGATTAATAAATGCAGGTGCGACCTACCAGAGAACAGCAACGACGTTGTTGCATGATATGATTCATAAGGAAGTAGAGGTCTACGTCGATGACATGATCATAAAATCTAAGGAACGTAATAACCATCTGATGGCATTACGAAAATTCTTCGAGAGGTTGAGAAAGTATAATATGAGATTAAACCCACAGAAGTGCGCGTTCGGGGTCACCTCTGGCAAGCTTTTGGGTCATATCGTTAGCCACCGTGGCATCGAAATCGACCCATCAAAGATTAAAGCCATTATGGAAATGCCCCATCCTAAAACCGAGAAAGAAATTCGAGGTTTCTTAGGCCGAGTGCAATACATAAGCCGTTTCGTCTCAAAATTAACTATGATCTGCGAACCAATTTTTAAGAAATTGAAAGTTGGGGAGCATATTATGTGGGATGACCAATGCCAAGCCGCGTTTGATAAGATAAAGGAAGTGTTATCTTCTCCGCCAGTTCTCAGTCCGCCTGTAGCCGGCTTGCCTCTATCACTGTATTTAACAGTTACAAATACCGCGATGGGAGCATTGCTGGCACAAACCGTTGACAAAGAAGAAAGAGCAATTTACTACCTTAGTAAAAAGTTCTTGGAGTATGAATCAAAGTATACAGCATTAGAAAAGACATGCCTAGCTTTAGTCTGGGCAACGAAGAAGCTACGTCACTATATGCTCAGCTACAGTGTGAGTATATATTCCAGAATGGACCCCATCAAGTACTTGTTTGAAAAACCGGTGCTAAACGGCAGAATGTCAAGATGGACCCTCATGCTATCGGAATTCGATCTCAAATATGTGCCGCTGAAAGCGATAAAAGGAAAGGTCGTTGCCGATTTCCTGGCCGATAATCCAGTCGAAGAAACTGACATTGTTGACACTTGGTCGTTCCCAGATGAGGATATTGTCCATGTCGAAGATGATGTATGGGATCTATATTTCGATAGGGCTTCGAATAACATGGGATGCGGAATAGGTGTCCTTATCATTTCACCGAGAGGAGAGCACGTACCAGTTTCGATCAAATTGGACTTCGCCGTCACAAATAACGCCGCGGAATACGAAGCATGCCTACTTGGTTTGCACAGCGCTAATAAGTTAGGAGTCATGAAGTTGACAGTACACGGGGATTCCTCCTTGGTCATTAATCAAGTGACGGGGTCATGGAAGATCAAAAGTAGCAGCCTGGCACCCTACCAGGCTAAGATAGAAGAGCTAGAAAAACTCTTCAAGAGGTGCGATACGTGTACCTCCCAAGGAGGAAAATCGGTTCGACGCATCAAAACTGGCAGCGTTGATAAACATCCCTGATCATATGGATAGCATGCCATTGTGTGTCGAACGAAGGTCTTCACCAGCTTATATAAATGCTGTCGATGATGCCGAGGAAAGCGAAGCCGAACCTTGGTATGCATCCATTGTGAGATTCAAAGAAGCAGGAGAATACCCTGCAGACCTCGATACACGTGGAAAGCGTGCATTGCGAATGTTATCCGCCCAATTCGTTAAAACTAACGATGGACAATTATATAAGAAGACAACACAGGGTGTCTTGTTGCGATGCGTCGACAAGACAACGTCAGAAAAGGTCATGGAAGAAGTCCAAGACGGGGAATGTGGGTCGCATATGAACTCCCACATGCTAGTTCGGAAGATCATGAGGTTAGGATACTATTGGACAACAATGGAAACAGATTGTCGCAGATATGTCCGGCATTGTCACAATTGCCAAATATTTGCGAATATTCAACATGTACCACCTTCTATGCTATACACCATGACGTCACCTTGGCCTTTCTCAACCTGGGGAATCGACATCATCGGAAAAGTAAACCCTTCTGGAACAGGAGGGCATTGTTATATCCTAGTCGCTATTGATTACTTTACCAAGTGGGTAGAGGCCAAGTCTTACAAAGTGCTAAATGCGAAGCAAGTAGCCAAGTTTATTCGAATGACATCATCTCGCCGGTGCGGAGTGCCGCACGAGTTCATCGATGATCATGGAACTCACTTTCAAGTTGAGACAGCCGTTATACTTGAAAAGTATAGAATCAAGCATCATAAGTCATCTCCATATCGACCTCGGACAAATGGAGCAAAGGGAGGCCGCTAACAAAACGGTGGCTACTATATTGAGAAAGATGTCTGACAATTACAAGGAGTGGTCGGAGAAGATACCCTTCGCGTTGTGGGGATATAGAACATCCATCGAATGCCACGGGGGCAACCCCGTACTATCTAGTTTACGGGATGGAAGCGAAGACAACCAAATGAGCCGAAGTACCCTCCCTACGCATCTTGCTCGAAAGCCAGGTCCCGGAAGCGGATTGGGTCCAAGCCAGATATGATTCGTTGGTGTTGCTCGATGAGCGTCGTTTGAATGCGTTGTATCATGTTCAGCTCTATCAGAAAAGGATAGAGCGGGCTTTTAACAAGAAGGTGAAGCCCACGGGAATTAATGAAGGCGATTTAGTTCTCAAATCGCAAGGGCTCTATTACCAGACGATCCAAGAGGGAAGTTTAAGCCTAATTGGGCCGGTCCTTATCTCGTGAAGAAGATACTCACGGGAGGCGCGGTACGTTTGACGATTTGGATGGAAATGATTTCTCGAATCCAACGAATGCTGGATCGATTGAAGAAGTACTATCCTTAAGACCTCACTCTCAAAGTTATGAAATAACACTTGAATTGTGATGTATTTGAATAAGTTTTAAGTTTGGCATTTGTTGCCACTTTGCACGAAAAGTTTTATGAGAGAACTACGACCTCGGTTTGATTCTCATTGAAAAGCGATATACGTAGGCAACCCTTGAAAAGGGTACAACCACAATAAAAATGAAATATTCAATGCAGAAACCGAGGATTTCTAATAAATAATACGTGTCTTTTATTTTGATAAATCCGGCGACGCCATTACAAATCAAACTAACAAGAAAGCAAATAAAAGCATAATAGTAGTACTAAATAATAGAGCCGTAACTACCGCCTATCTTTAGTTGGGTCGCGTGTCCCGTCACTACGAGACGATGTCTCACCCATCCTCATTCTTGCCCGTTTCTTCGGGGGGACCACGCTGTCTTCTCGCGGGCCCAATCTCTCTTTTACGCTTGGTCGAGGGCCAAGTCTCTCTGCAAGTGTCGGAACGTCACCACTTGTAGTACCCGGTCGGTCCCACACGCTAGAGCACCAGTTTAGCCCTAGGGTTCTCGTCAGGCTTAGTCTCGGTCTCAGTCGGGCCCGGAATCGGCCCAATAAAGAATTGTCGATTTTTTAACCCCCTGTCATGCTTCTCCCGATCAATCCATCATCTTTCTCGTAGTTTCTTCCTTGCATTAAGGCCCGGTTCTGTAGTCCATTTGAGATATGAAGGAGAAACCCAAGTAGACTCGCGTGGCTCGGGAATGCGCCACACGGTCCTTCGGCGCCACGCATGGAGCCAAGTATGACATCTACCCTGAGAAATAACAAAAGCAGGACCTCGCGAAGCCTCCGTCGCAGGGACAATTTGTTGACGACCGAATTGGCGAAGCACTCGGTCCGGGTAAAAATAGACAGGGTGATCCAAGCCCCAACAAAGTGACATACCGTGTATGATCGTGTCTCTCATGAGCCCGGTAAGTGAGCTCAAATGAAGCCATGGTAAGGACCAGCGAATGTGAGACCCTGTTCGCTAATCGATATTTCGCCAGTAATCGGATCCTTGCTCAGAACTGTAGCGCCGTCGCCGATTAGTGAGACTTCTGAGATGATAATCTTCTGGTTTCAACGGCGGATCAATCAAACCAAGATGCTCGCTGAGCCATACCTGTTAGACAGTCAAAAAAAGGCAGGTCAAAAAAAAAAAAAAAAAAAAAAAAAAAAAAAAAAAAAAAAACGAAAAAAAAAGAAAAAAGACGAAAAAAAAAGAAGAAAAAAGACGAAAAAAAAAGAAGAAAAAAAAAGAGACGAAGAA
Organism: Silene latifolia; assembly: GCF_048544455.1. Classification (NCBI taxonomy): domain Eukaryota; kingdom Viridiplantae; phylum Streptophyta; class Magnoliopsida; order Caryophyllales; family Caryophyllaceae; genus Silene; species Silene latifolia. Next base: position 40,160,540 of record NC_133533.1, read on the forward strand.
AAAAAGAGAAAAAAAGGAAAAAAGAGAAGAAAGACAAACTTGCAGTAGACGGGTTGATCCCATGAATACAGCATCCAGATTGGCTTTTTGTGCATCCAAGCTTTTAATAGTCTCAGCTAGTATAATCCATGCAGGATTAGCACCATTCTCCATTTGCTCCACGACTCGGATTAGTCTAGCTTGGCCGCGATAAGATGGAATTTCTATCGCCCCCTCGAAACAATAAAGATGCAATAGAATGAGGCCAAAGGCGCGGTGTCGATAAATGATCGGTATATCTGGGTCATTCGCACGCCGGAATCTATGCACTAGCGCAAGCAGGTCCACCTTTCCACCATCGACGATGGTACGGGCTTCATCACGCGACAAGTTTAGATATTCGCGGTATTTTCGGGTCCAGTTGGACGCAAAGTCGGGAACCACAGGCTCTTGCGTGGTCCTCCATCCTCCCAAGACGGTAAATTCTTCAGGAAGGGGACAGATTTCTCCCTCCGAAAAAGAAAAGACATGATGCCCGGGATCCCACACTCTCAGGCACTCTTTAAGAAATGCGGGTTGAATCATGACTTGCCTCAGGAAAATAATTTGTTGAATTCCCGCCGCATTCAGATTTTGGATTTCTAAACCCCTGAATTCTGTCGCCCATCCCTTCATGGTCCCAAACAAGGAATTCATGACTAGTTTTTTCTAAGAAAGATATTCTTTTAAGCAGAGAGATTTCTGTTTGAGAAATTGTGGGAAATCTCAACCCTTAGCCCTTCCTTGTATATGAAAAGAGATGAGGAATTTCGGAAGTATAATTCCTTTAGGTTTTGGAAACCTAAATCTTCTAGGAAATTTGGAAACTTGGAAGCCTACTAGCTTTAGGAAGTTTGGTAGCTTTTTGAAATAAGAAGGCAAGTCCCATACCTCCTCTATTTCGGCCGTGTAAGGCCTGTGTGGCGCGCCAAGTGGGCCCCATCCGTCCCGGGTTTTGTTCGCTCATTTCTCTTGCGGAATTTGTCATAGTTCGTGCACCGAAGTGACTAATTTACAATTTCATCCCCTGCGCGTCCCATGTTGAATTAACATCCCGTACACACTTACGGATTTTATTGGGTTACGCCCACATTGGTTACGGGTCAGAAAGTCCGAGTCTTTTTGTCAAAAGGTCGTGTCTACCCATCGCTTTGACTCCAGAAATTTGAAATAAACTTATGCGTTTAATTTTATTGAAAATAAAATTATGTTTTGATTTGAAAAATCATTTAACTCCAAAAATTTGAAATAATTTTTCGCAATTAATTTTATTGAAAATAAAATTATGTGTTGATTCGAAAAATCATTTGGATCCGTAAAACCGAAATAAATTCTCGCCTCGAAGAGGCCAATCATTTTCGAGATATTCAAAGTTCGGGTCACCGACCCACCTTTTCTAAGCAATGTTCATGTCTCATGGGTCGATAACCCATTTTCCTTTTCTTTCAATCGGGGGGGCTCTGTCGCCGTCGGCTCCAGAGACCCATCAAAATTCGGTCGATAACCATTTCAAGTATCAAAATGTCGCTACGTGAATCGCGTGCTATATATTATGATTAAATGTGCAGAATATGCTCCAACTGGGGGCTCTGTCGCCGTCGGCTCCAGAGACCACCACAAAACAGACAGGATGGCATCCTCATAACAAAGATCAACAACAGAATGCTACGGAAATGACATTTCCCCAACAGAAACGTCAGTTTCAGTGAATCGTTCTCCCTAGCAAAACAGCGAAATTGATAAGCAAAGCGCAAGTTTTGTCTTTACTCACATGAACAATGGGATATTGGCATCCGAGCCGAAGCAGCAGAAAGCTACAGGCCATCGAGCTCGAACTACGATACGGGTTTGATTTCGTTGGAAACGGATACGTAGGCGCCTGAGGATAAGGCTCAACCCACCTTCCAATGATGAAAATGCAAAAGTCGAGGCGTCCAGAACCGTGTTTCAGGTATGATCTCTTCTTATGGCTGGCGAGCTTACATACGCAAGTCTAATGGACTCTAAACGACCCGCAGAATCCTCAGGTCGAGAGGGACCTGGGGTATACTTTGACTTTCGCCTTGTCCAAGCCTCAGTCAAAGTGGGGGCTCTGTAGATACCCATATCTGTCGATATTGGCATTTATAGAAAACCCATCAAACACCCGATGATGATAGGACAACATGTATTCGTCAGTTGGCGTTGTCATTATTTGTGGCTCGTTTTACGATGTGGAACGGGCGTCGTCGACGGATTTTTATTAATTTAAATGAAATTTAAGTTAATGTTCATTTTCAAATAAATTCATTTTATTATTTTAATTTGAGTTTATTTTTTTCAAGTTTATTTTAATGAAAATGGAGTAAACTTTCTATTTGAATTTATTTAATTTGATTTGATAAATCATTTTAATTGAATTTATTCGTTTTATAAATCGCATTTGAGAAACTCGATTTTAAGACGGTTTTGTACGCGATTTCAAGCTCGGTTTTGAGCTCGATTTAAGCTCGAATTGGACTCGAATTTCGATGCAACTTCGACCCAATTTACAACCCAACTCTCACCTCACGCCTAGCCCACATACCAAGCTATCATTCCAGGCCATTTCCCATGCAACCCACGTCCAAAAACCTCCATTTTCGAAGCCCAAAACAGGCCATGCGAACAGGCCCCGGTTTTGCCCCTTTAACCCGCGCAGCCCATATCGAAGCCTCAAACCCGCTCCAAACTGACCCGGACCCGCAACCCACTAACTCAAACCCATACCCGACTATCCTACCCATATTCCCGTGCCTTAACCTACAAGAAAGCGTCCCTGAAACCCTCACAAACACCCACGAAAGCTGCTGGACAGCAGCTATGCGAAACAGGCCCAAGCTGCTTGTCACTCCGTTTTGCCCTACTTTTAACCCTTGAAACCTTCCTATATATACTCCCTAACCACCACATTTAACGACTCTTAGAACCTACCATCGCCTACCAGCAATAACGAGCCAGAATCAACCCTAAACCTAGCACGAATCCTCTCGAAAAGCAGAGTGGTAAACACTCTATTTTCGCGTGTTTTCTTGCGCACCAGCCTGTTCGGCCTCGCTTTTCGTGCCTGAAACAATACCGTGGTTTCCATCCATTTACACTTTCAAAGACTACATATTTCCCTGATTCCAGAACACTTTCCGAATCAAATTTTCGTTGAGAAACGAGTCCGTGGTAAGCTTTTGAAAATCGCTGCTCAAACCTTTCAAAAACCGTGTTTACAATTCAATCTTCGTCGACGACGGCCCCTCAAGACAAGATCTACAATCGATTGCGACACAAGAATTCGTCAACGATACATGTAGGTTGAGGGTGCATTAAAACTCCCTTCTCTCCTTTTTATTTCGTTTTTTTTATTGTTTATTTACTAACCATTGTCTAACATCGTCTAACTAATATCGAAACTAGAATAGTTTGAATATGAGTTAAAGTACCATTCCGGCACCCGCGTTGATTCGAGTTTAAAAGGCTTAATTCGTCTGAAGTGACCGAAATGCCTCGCTCGTTTACATATCCTCGTGTTGGAATAGGGCAATTTAATAAATCGAGTTTATTTAATTTATGTGTATTTATTTTTAACCATATAAAAATTGATTTTTAATGATTTTCCAGACCTATAATTTGTAATTTTAATTTAGGTAGATTTTCGTAATTTATTGCATTGATTTAGTATTTATTTCGTAATTAGCAATATATTAATTCAAAACCCGCGCAGTGCACGGGTCAATTCTGACATATTTCGTAAATTTCAGATCCGTGCAGTGCACGGGTTTGTCCAGGTTTTGTGTTTTAATTTGCTTCCTTGTTTGACTTTGTTTGATTAATCCTTAGTTTAATTAGTTTATGTTTTAGATTTTAATTTACATTATTTATAATTTATATTGTATGTATGAGCTAACCACTAATGTTTGTTAATACATCTTATGCTAAGCGTAAGCCTTCCTATCCCTTTCTTTGGATGTGTTTTCTAGTTCAATCAATGAACCTCACATGCTAAACCACTTCGACGAAGTTAAATGCATTTTAAACGACTTAGAATGAAATTTGCATGATAGGATTTAAATTCAATGGTTGCATACGCATGTGATATCTTTCCGAAATAGCCATCTTTTACCTAGTAGAGACCGTTATTGCAACGGGCGGGGTTGGGAGTTGTTTTAATGAAATTAAATTAACTTCCTAACACGTAAAGTCACACGAATTCAAATCTCTAAAATTGGTTTCTAAATTCCATTTAAAAATTTAGTGGCGACTCTTTTAAAATTAAAAATGTTTTGAAAAAGCATTTGAGTGGAGCGTTTTTCCATGGTCCACAAATACCGTGACAGTTTGCAGTTGGTTTAGAAATGCGGGTCCGGGCAAAGAATAAACGTCAAACGGACCAAATATACGATATATGGTATCGAGGAAGAGGCGCACCAAAGATGGGCCCACAAATAACGAACTTATAACGAATCTTCGAAAATTGATTTGGAGGGAAACTGAGGAAGAGGCGCAGCAAGAGCTGCGTCTCTTGGAAGAGGCGCAACACCTGCTGCGTCTTTTCCTGGGTGTGGGTTGGTCTGAGTAAAAACTCGATAAAACACGGGTTTTCTTCATAATTTCGAAACACAAATCATCATAATACTCTCTCGAATTCCAACCATTTCTTGCCAAAATTTGATCAAAAGCTTGCATTTGCCATGACTAAGCGAGGTATGTGTATTATTTTTGCATTAATCTTCCGTATTTGATCAAATTGGATCGACAAATTAGGGTTTCCAACCCTAAAAATGTCGAAAATTTGGGGCTTTTCCCCCAAACGATTTTGCCTTGTAAAATTGACTTGGTAAATGGACAATTGGTAGTATAAGGATCATAACCATGTATTTATTTCGAATTTTCGTTAAGTTTTGAGCATTTGAGTGAAATTGTGACGGTCTCACAGCTGGACCGTAAATTGCTTCGAAAATAGCCTTAGGATTACCCATTTGTGATGAAACTTGATATTTGAAATCCTTGTATGATGGGTAAACTTCCTACCATTTCGTATTTTCGATTTGTGACGGCTTTTTCAGGACACTTTTTAGGGCATAATCACTATAATAACGAAATGCTGTCGAAATTCCGACTTGAACCCGTGACTAGGCTTCAATCTTTAACTTGACCCATACTATCACATGAGCGGACGGGTTTGTGGGAAAACGGCCAAAGATGGCGAGAAAAGAGCGATTTAGGAGCTTTGAAAACTCGAAAATCGCCTAACTAAGGCTTGTCGTCATTTGACGCGGCCTAAATTCACTTTAATTTCACAGGTGACGAGGCTTATACGTCAGGGAGAGATCCCATGGACGTGGACACCGCTCTTTACCCTTCTCGTACGATCGATGAGGCTTTAGAGCAGGCTTTTACTACTGCGGTGGCAGCAGCTGAGGACGAGGTCGTCGAGGAGGAGGCTGTTGAGGAGGAGGAGGCCCCGAGGCGGGCCAACGTTGGACGAGGTGGTCGCCAGCTGAGGGGAGCACCCGAGTGGGCTGAGAGTTGGGACAACAGACACGGTATCTGGGCTGTAGAGGGTCACCTGTCCTACAGGACGGTGAAGAGCTTGGTAATCTTAACCCATCACTCTTTCATTTATCTTCTTCTATTCCTATTTACTACTCCTTTTCTGTTTCATTCGAGCTAAATATAGCTCTTGCTTTGAATTAAAATAGGAGGCCGGGAACATCAGGTCTTTCTCGGGCTACACGACGATGATGAAGTTCTACGGGAGGCTGTCAGCGGAGGAGTGGGCCATCAAGGGAAGGAAGATTCGGGCTAACCTTAGCCTGGTTCGAGCTTTCCTTGATCGGTTTTGGGACACGACCTCTACCTTTCACATGCCTTTTGGTAAGGTTGGGGCACGTTGGAGGACTACGGCATGATTTCTGGCTTGTCGTACGGGACTGAGGTTATGGAGTAGCCGGAGATAGCCATGAGGGTGGACTCGGCTGAGACTAGGAGCTTGATCGGTTGGAACCTGATGCCGAAGGCTTATGCGGTTTCTGGATTGGTGCCTAGTTCTTATCTCCGGGATTACTTCGTTGGGAAGAGACCGACGATGGTGCTGATCGATGGGAGGGAGACGACTCCCCCTCCTTGCACTGCAGAGCAGAGAGCTCGTTTGTGGCTGTGGTGGTTCTTGTCTTCCATCTACCTCGGCGACAAGGGAGAGAGGCTATCGACGAAGCTTCTTCTCTTCCTTTCTGACCTGAGTGACCTAGGCCATTGGGACTGGGTCACTGCTGGCTTTGCGGTCCTCATTCGCTATATGAGGCCCATGGTTCGTCCGTAGTTGATGGAGAAGGGGACTTCTCCTGCCACCGTTGGCCCTGGACTGCTGCTGGGTCCCGTGTGGTACTTAGACGAGCGTTTGACTCGTCAGTGCTCTCGAGATGTCTTGACGGTTCCCATCGATCCTCCTCGGACGATGTTCAGGGAGCCTTCCGATGCTGAGAGGGAGGCAGACTTGGCAGACGTCGGTGGCGACGCCCTCCTTCTTCCTGGCAAGGACTACTCGGCGTTCCTCTACCGGAGGTCGGCGTACTGGCCAGTCGTGGTAAGTGCATTACTCTTCTTTCGATTGTCTCTAAGACATGATGAATGATCATTGATTAATGGAAACCATTTGACTTTTGCAGGGGGGTTGAGGTGGCGGGCATCGAGCCCCCAGTGTACCCCGAGACCCTCGAGTACACTGATGCGACGGGGATGACGACGATCTCCGAGCTTCGCGATTTTGACGTGGCGGTGACAGATGATGGCCTGGACGAGTGGCAGCATCTGATTCGGAGGGTAAGTTTCCCAACTTTGCATATAATTTTTGGTATAAGAATACACTTGTTTAAACTTGTCCAATCATTGAGAATCCTTGTTTATTGAAATGCAGGTAGCGCCATCCCGGTTCGTGGCTTTGTGGAGGGTAGCCAACCGGCTACGGGCTAGTGCCATCGAGGCACTTGTTGGCGGTCGAGGACGTCAGGTATGAACCTTCCGTTTACTTCATTTTTGAATTTTCTAACTTTTCTTTATGCTTGAAATGATTGACATGAGCCAAATCTTGTCGTTTGCAGAGGGAGCGTGACTTGGAGCGAGAGTTAGCCCGGTCCCGAGAGGAGACAGCTCGCCTGTTGAGGGAGCTAGAGGTCCGCGACGCCGAGATCGCTGCTCTCGAGGCGAGAGTTACCGAGTTGGGCGGCGACCAGTAGTAGTTTGTTGCTTTTTTGTTCTTTTTGTTGTTGGCTGTACTTCATACACTTTTGTACATTTTAGGACCTTCATTTTGCACTTTATACACTTTGTTTCGGGCTCGACCCCCCAGTTTGGTGTACATATTCTTTTTTGGTTGTATATATGATGGCCTGAGTGCCTTTGCTGCTGGGTTGCTTTCTTTGTTCCTGCAGGTTAGCTTTGAACGGGTTAGGTAGATGACGGTTTATGCCGTCATGCTGCCGAAATTTACACAGAAATTGCATATAAAACACATATTTGTACACATGGCCTAAATTAGCGCAAGACAACGACTCGAGAAAATGCAAAAAATTTACCGAAAATTTACCGAAAATGACCGGACGGTAGGGAGGGTTACCCCCTAAAAAAATGAAAATAGAAACATATATGTTTGAAATGAAACGAGAATGAAATGATTCCCCCAAAAAGAGAAATTAAAAGAAATGGCTAAGTTTGAAAATGAATAATTTAATTGGTGTAATGATTCCCCAAGAAAGAAAATTAAAAAGAAATGGATAAGTGTGCTAAAATGACGAAAATATCGTTGTCGCCTCGAAGTGCGTGCCCGTGGAATTTAGGAAACTCAAAACATGGTAATTTGACGGATTTACCAAAATAATAACCCGTATGAATAGGAAATTATTCTTTGAGGAATTAGGAAAGATCCAACGCGGAAAATCACATAAATACAGTTGAGGAAGAGGTGCAGCAGGTGCTGCGTCCCTTTGAAGAGGCGCAGCAGGTGCTGCGCCTTTTCCTCAGTGTGTCCGTCCTGACAGATTTTAGGAAACAACGTTTAGTATAAATATAGACGTCGATGGAGGTTTTATTCACATAATTCTTCCGTCTTTCTTCCGTCTATTACATAAAATTTCTCTAATTGATCATACATCATGAATACTTTAGAAATCCGTCTCAAAGAATGGACAAACGAGTTATCAAATGTGGAGAAACACGATATGGGTGCCTACAACTTTGGATCAATTTTGAGTTTGAAGCTGATCAAGGTGGTCAAACTGTTCTTGGATGATTGTCTTGAGTATTGGGACCCGAATTATCACGTATTTGCCTTTCGTGGAGGCGATATCTGCCCATTCCCTGAAAAAATTGCTGCAATTGGCGGTTGGGACCCGGAACATTTACCTGCTATACCCTCTACTTCCCAAGGGTATAAGAACAAATTCAGAGATTTGCTCGGGTTGACCAGAGCTGAGGTTGACTGTCTTGTGACCTCGAAAGGAGTTCGAATGCTTGACTTCATCGATCGATTCATAAATAGGGCAGACCCTACTATCTCCTATGTTGCAAGGCGTATGGCATTCGGGTTTTGCCTATTACATGTTTATGTCCTTCAAGGGCATGTTGATGAGGATGTGAGAGGTGACCCTCGCTATTTGAGCCTAGTTGAGCAAATGGAGCTGCACATGAGCCCAGCTTGCTTATGTTTAGGAGAGATCCTGTTGGGGTTAGATAACAGGAAAGCCAACCGCGACCTTCCTTATTTAGGAAGTCCTATCATCTTGCAGGTAAAAGAACAAAACTTTTTTTCTTTCTTTTTTTTTTGTTCGTCTTTTTTTTTCGTTTTTTTTTTTGTTTTTTTTTGTTTTTTTCTGATTCTAATACCTGCTTTTGGTAGGTCTGGCTTATGGAGCGCTTGCGATTGATCGAGCCCCCAGTTAATGTTCCTGCTTATCATGCTCGTTCAATTGCAATGAGGACTAGGCTTTACATGGTGGACTTTACTCGAGTCTGCAACTACTGGGAGAACAAGCTGAAGAGCGAGGATGGTCCCCTGATTAGATGGATCGTACCATGGCGGCATCTCAAATCTGTCACTGGAGTATCGTCCTTGGATCCTACCCGATCGGTGCGCATTCCTGGCTTGGAATTCATGATATGCATCTTCCCAGAGAGGCTGATGAGGCAGGTTTGATTGAAGCAGATGATTCCGAAGCTTGACACTGTTCCGCAGACTGCCATGGCGCTTACTACTGAGAGCCGAAGAGAGTGGGCCATCAAATGGGCTCAAAGAAACATGTTGTTCTTGAACTCTTCGGTGAGTGCACTATTGGTATCAGATTCCTACATGCAGTGGAGGAAAGCTACTACCCCTGAGGAGCGCGAAAGGCTAAGGAAGCGTGAGCCTGTTGACTACAAGATCCGCGATGTAGAGAAGGAGAAAGAGAAGCACTTGACCGAGGGAGAGGAAGAAGCCGGATTTCGAGTTGTTCATCCTTCGAAGAAGCCGAGGACCTCTCATGTCGTTGAAAAGGTGGTCGATAAGAATGGCAAGGCTAGGCCACGAGAGAGACCGTTGGTGATTAGGTCTAAGATAGCGCAGGAGCGCCCGACTCGTGGTCGAGACAAGAAATATGACAAGAATGACAAAGGCAAGGGGAAAATGGAAGAATATCCTAAGTCTTATTATTATTATTTATTATTATTATTATTTGTAATAAAAGGTGGGGTTTTTAAAAACCTAGCCTATTTATTTTTAGCATTTATTTTATTATGTAGCGTATTATTATTATGGAAAGAAATGAAATAAAAAGGTTAATTGGTTATGAAACCGTTGTGATTTTTTCTTTTATTATTCTTGTCGAATTCCAAATGCAGACGCAAATGTCCTTCTATTTACATTTAAAAATAATGGGTTGTATCCTGTGAAGGATTGCCTACGTATTCATTTAAAAATGAAATCAAACCCTTGCGCGTAGTTCAAGTAAATGTAAAAGAATAGTTGTTCTAAGCAAGAGCTTGTAATGAACTAGAAAATAAGCATGAGATGTTTACTTACTCCTAAAGTACAATTCAGTTTATTTGATGATATGAGGATGACGAATTGTCAAAATGCAAGAGCAAGGCGACATTAGCTTTATTTCAGCTGGCCAGGGGCCGTTTATATTCCGTGCCATAGGAGCGACACGTGAGGTTACGCGAGGTGCATTTTTGTTCCTATTCTAGGCATAGTAACGTTTTAATTGGTCAAGGTTTGTCGGGTTGGCAAATTCATTCCCATCTAAGTCTGTGATCCTAACCACACCCCCCGGGAGTATGGATTTGACTAGAAACGGTCCAACCCAGTTGGGTTTAAACTTTCCTCGTGGATCGACAGGTAAAAGAGCTCTAACTGATTTTAGAACAAAGTCTCCATCTTTGATGTTCCTTAGCTTAACCCTTTTGTTGAAGGCTCGTTTGATACGTGCCTGATATGTCTGCACAATATGTAGTGCGCGCAATCTCCGTTCATCCAGGAGGATGAGTTCTTCATATCTATCCCTCTCCCAATCGGCTTCTGGGATTTGACTTTCGAATAAAATACGTAAGGATGGTATTTCTAGCTCGACTGGTTGTACAGCTTCCATGCCGTAGGTCAAATAGAAAGGGGTGGCCCCAGTGGGCATCCTAACGAATATGTGATATCCCCATAAGGCAAATGGTATCTTTCTTGGCCAATCTCTATAGTTGTCAATCATTTTCTTGAGGATTGTGACAACGTTCTTGTTTGCTGCCTCTACCGCGCCATTAGTTTGTGGTCTATATGGCGAGGAATGGTGATGTTTTATTTTGTACTTGGCTAGCAATTGCTCGGTCTCAGCCTGAAAATGCGACCCGTTATCACTGATGATCTCATGTGGGCAACCGTATCGATAGATGATATTGGTTTGTATGAATTTTGCGACGTTCTTGGCTGTGAGACTAGTGTAGGAAGCCGCTTCTACCCATTTGGTGAAATAGTCGATTGCCACCAGAATGAAACAGTGACCTCCATTTCCGGCTGGGGTGATCTTTCCAATGATGTCAATTCCCCAAGCAGAAAATGGCCAAGGAGATGTCATGGTGTAGAGCAATGAAGGAGGGACATGTTGCACATTCCCGAAGATTTGGCAGTTTTGGCAATGTCTGACATATTTGATGCAATCGAATTCCATTGTGGTCCAATAATACCCTAAACGCGTGATTTTCTTTGCCATCATTGGTCCACTCATGTGAGGGCCACACTCTCCATCATGGACTTCTTCCTTCACTTTCCGTGCCTGTTAATGATCAAGGCAGCGTAGGATTACACCAAGTGGTGTTCTTTTGTATAATTCTCCTTGCATGAGGATGTATTGGGAAGCGAGTAAGCGTATAGCATGTTGTCCCCTCTTGTCCATATCCGGTGGATAGGTGTCGTTGAGTTTGAAGTTCAGGATCGCTTGGAACCAAGGTTCCTCAGGATTTTCTTCTTCATCAGTGATTTGGTGCACATAAGCCGGTTCTGACCGTCGTTCGATGCATAAAGGCATTTCTACCATATTATCCGGCATGTTAATCAAAGATGCGAGTTTTGCAAGAGCATTTGAAAATTTATTCTCTACTCGAGGCAGGTGTAGGTAGGTTACTTGATCGAAGAATTGGGCAACCTGGTCTATTCTGGCCCGATAAGGTGCTAGGCTTTCGCTTCGAATTTTCCAAGATCCCGTAATTTGGTTGATGATCAAAGATGAATCCCCATGTACTCGAAGATTTTTTATGCCTAAACCTACTGGTGCTTGTAGTCCAATGAGGCAAGCTTTGTATTCTACCGCGTTATTTGTCACCTCGAAGTCGAGTTTGACAGAGAGTGGTGTATGCTCGCCTTCAGGAGAAATGAGCAACACTCCTATTCCAAATCCTCTTAAGTTTGATGCTCCATCAAAGTAAAGGTCCCAGGAGTCTACATCTGTTTGTAGTATATCCTCATCCGGAAAGGACCAGGTGTATATTGTTTGTGAATCATTGATGGGATTTTCTGCGAAGAACTCGGCAACGGCGCGCCCTTTTATAACTTTCAGAGGTACATACTTGAGGTCGAACTCCGAGAGCATCAAAGTCCATCTTGCTAGGCGTCCGTTGAGAACGGGTTTCTCGAAGAGGTATTTGACAGGATCCATTTTGGAGTATATTTTAACGGAGTAGCTAAGCATGTAATGGCGTAGTTTCTTCGTTGCCCACACAAGAGCGAGGCATGTCTTTTCGAGTGGTGTGTATTTGCACTCATACTCCAAGAACTTCTTACTAAGGTAGTAGATAACTCTTTCTTCTTTTCCCACGGTTTGGGCTAGCATGGCACCCATGGCTGTTTCAGTTACTGTGAGATATAAACCAAGAGGTTGATCTCGTTGGGGTGGCATGAGCACTGGTGGTTTGGCTAGTATCTCCTTGATTCGGTCAAACGCCTTTTGACAATCATCATCCCACACGGTGTGATCTGTTTTCTTTAGCTTTTTGAATATAGGTTCACAGATCATGGTGAGTTTCGATGTAAATCGACTTATGTATTGCACCTTACCTAGGAATCCTCTAACTTCTTTCTCTGTTTGAGGTTGCGGCATTTCGATTAGAGCTTTGATTTTGGAAGGGTCTATTTCTATCCCTGGTTGGCTAACAACATACCCCAGGAGTTTCCCGGATGTTACTCCAAATGCACATTTCTGAGGGTTAAGCCTCATGTTGTATTTTCGTAATCTGGAGAAGAATTTACGAAGGTTCGCAATGTGCCCCTCTCTATCTTTTGACTTGACAATCATATCATCTACGTAGACCACAACTTCTTTATGCATCATGTCATGTAATAGTGTAGTTGCGGTGCGTTGATATGTAGCCCCGACATTGATTAACCCAAATGGCATAACCGTGTAGCAATAGGTGCCCCATTGAGTGACGAAGGCGGTCTTGTGCATATCTTCTATGGCCATCTTAATTTGGTTATATCCCGCGTACCCATCCATGAAGGACAACAACGCGGGGTCTGTTGTGTTATCTACCAATATGTCGATATGTGGTAGAGGAAAGTCATCCTTAGGACTTGCTTTGTTTAAGTCTCTGAAATCAACACAAACACGGATTCTCCCATCCTTTTTGGGTACGGGTACTATGTTGGCTAACCAGTCTGAGTACTCGGAAACTTTGATGAACCCGGCTTTGAATTGCTTATCGACTTCTTCTTTGATCTTAAGAGCCCATTCTGTCCTCATTCGGCGAAGCTTCTGTTTTACGGGTTTGAAGCCTGGTTTAATCGGGAATCTGTGCTCTGCGATATCCATGTCGATCCATGGCATGTCTTTGTAAGACCAAGAAAAAACGTCTTTGAACTCGTGTAGGAGGTCTACAAAACTGGCCCTTTCGGTGGGGCTCAAGGTCATCCCTATCCTAAGTTCTTGGGGTTCTAGTTCGGTTCCTACATTGATGGGTTCAGTGTTTTCTATAACTGGTCCCCCTTCCCCTTCTTGTAGTATTTCTTTGGCTATATAGGGAGGTATTTCGATCGAGTCTGGGTCATCCTCATTATCATCGTAAACAGAATTTCATTCAGAATAACACAAAGAGTAAGCGGAACCTGATTTACTCATATTAAAATTTGAAAAGAGTTGAAAAAAGAAGCCATCTGTTCAGTAGTCAGTAGCGGTAAAGGGACAGCCGTTGGGACATTTCCCAAACTACTGTTGCTATTTGATGCTAAGCTAGGAGAAACAAGGGGAGTGGGAGTGACGACAGGAGGAGACTCTCTAGGGACTTTTCTAGACTCCGACTCTGACTCTGACTCAAATTCATCGTCTTCCGTTCTCCTTTGAACATCTCTCCTTCTCCAGTGGTGAGCTTGAAGAGTCTTCCTTGGTTGTTTGTCCACATGATCGACTTTCTCCATCCTTTCTGTTGATTCGAACTGGTTTCTGTGATTAATGCGGTAGGGTTGAAGTGATCGTCTTGAAGTATCATGGTAATGATCTCATCCTGCGCGGCTCTAATAAATCGATCTTCTCCAAATAGTAGACTAACAGCTTATTCGTCTAAGCAAGGTGATTGACGAGTCATGACGGTAGGAACGGTTTCTAAAGGAATGAAGTAGCAATCGTGAAAGATCTCGATTCCAGCCAACTTCCTTTCGAGATAGTGCCAAGGTTAAGGAAACCCTTGAAAGATTTCTTGACTCCCCTCCCTAACGAAGTATCCATTTAGGGTAGGGAGGTAGGGTCGCATTTGGATTCCCACGTTCTTGCGGTTTTGAACTTGGGCGAGCATCTCGAGAGCTTCCTCTTTAGTTGGTTTGTACCCTAAGCCGAGTGGTATCCTTTGTGAGTTGCCTTCTTTGTAGGGTGCAAAGGTGTTTCTTCGGATAGGATTGAAAGGCATTCCCGGGAAGTATCCCTGAGATTTGAGTATGTGGTTGACCACTAAATTAGAGTAGGGATTGAAGTACAAGGGTGCCAACTCGCTTTCTATGACGTTTATGCTATGGAAGCCCCCAAGTTCATATATTAGGTCTACGAGTACTTGGTTACTTGACCTCTTTTCTATTACCGCCTTGATGGGTGACGAAGTGATCGTCACCACTTTACCATTTAGTGGGATCTTGATCTCCTGGTGGAGGGTGGATGTTACCGCTTTTGAAGCGTGAATCCAAGGTCTTCCCAGAAGTATGTTAAAATATACTTCAATGTCCACTATTTGGAAGTTAACCTTTCGTTCAATCGGACCTATGGCTATGGTAAGGTTAACCAGTCCTACCACTTTTCGTCGTGTACCATCATATGCGCGAACACCTTGGATGGTAGGGGTCAAATCTGACTCTTTCATGCCCAATTTGTATGCCGTTTTCAAGGGTATGACGTTGACTGCCGAGCCATCATCTACCAAAGTCATTGGCACATTGTTTTTCAAGGAAATGACAGTAATTTAAAGAGCCAAGTTGTGATTAGCGCCGAAAGGTGGCAAATCTTCATCCGAGAAAGTAACATGGTCACTTAGCTTAGGTGACTCTTGGAAGACCAAGTTGACCACGTCATCGGGTGTGGAGTTATGTGCCACGTTTAGTTTGGCCAAGGCTTGCAGTAATGCTTGGCGATGTGGGAACGAGCTCGCAACTAGTTGCCAGACTAAAAGATCAACCTTTGTCTTCTGTAGTTGCTTTAGCAAATGGTCAGTAGAGGTATCCTCGTTATCATTTGGCGTGACAACGTTGGTATTGGTGATTGGACCGTTTGCTATGGGACCATTTTGAGAAACATATTGATATGGACTCCCTGAACGAGTAAGGTGGTCTACATCTTGGTCCTCACTGTTTTGGACTATTTCCTCACTGACTTTGACTAGGTAGTGTTCGGTGAGGTATTCATCTTCATCATCGCTGGCTCATACTCCATTGATAGTAGCAAGTTCTCTCATCCTTATGATCTCGGCCTCCAATTGGATAATTTGGTCGATTAGTTCATCAACCACGGCTACTACTTCTTGCATTGTAGCATTTTGAGAGAAACTTAGTGGCGCATGTTCTTTGGGTGTCGTATTTGGATCACGTAGGGTTGCCACTACACTTTCTAATTCTGAAACTTGCCTATTCACACTCTTTGCCCATGCGATAAAGTCGGTGATAGTAGGGGAAATGGTGGAGTAATTCACTTCTTCTTCTATTGCATGGATCTCATCTTCGACTGGAGAAATGAGGTGTGAACAATCTAAGGTAGATTCTTCACCTGTAATCATCAGAACTCCAAGAGGTTTCTGAGTATTGTTATGCTTGCCTCCAGGCGGTATTGGTAGGCGACCGTCTTCAATCATGTCTTGAAGTACATGTTTTAGCTTGTAGCATTTTTCTGTGTCATGTCACTTACCTCTATGATATTCGCAGTACGAATTCTCGTCCCAGGACTTGGATTTCTTTTCTAGTTCAGGTGTAGGCCCTATAGGTTGAAGCTTGCCCTGTTTCATCAATCTCTTGAGAGCATTGGAGTATGTATCCCTAATGTTTGTGAACTTTCTTGGTGGGGTACTCTTCTTCGATGGTTCGAGAAGGTTAACTTCATCAGTCTTGCTAGTAGAGCCGTAAGAACGACTTGTTGAACCTTGATATCCACGACCCACCGTTTTGGACAAGAGCCCTTTACGGATGTCATCTTCGATCCTTGTTCCTAGTACGGTTAAGTCCTTGAAGATCTTAATGTTTTGGTACCTCAAATGACTTGCATAAATGGGCTTTAAATTGTCCACGAATTTCTCCATGAGGGTAGCTTCATCTGGACGTTCGACAAGTTGGGTACTAGTCTTCCTCCACCTACTTCGGAAGTCGGTGAAGCCTTCTTTATCATTTTGGGTAAGAACTTCTAAGGTGCGCATATTGACTTGGATCTCGGCATTACCCGTATATTGCTTAGCAAACTCGATCGCGGCATCATCCCAGGTGGCAATCTTCTCGTGCTCTAGGGAATAGAACCATTGCTTAGGAATATTGTCGAGAGATGAAGGAAAGATCCTTAAGAACATCTCGGGTTTAATGCCTTTGATAGACATGTAATCCTTGAAAGCACGGATATGGTTCAAAGGGTTTTCATGCCCCTTGAATTTTGGGATATCCGTCATGTTGAAGTTGGTTAGAAACTTGGAACTCACGGCCTCATACTTGCGATTGTTTTCCCTATAGATATCATCCCCATTGAGATATATCAGTTGTTCCTCCATGTATTGGAGTCGTCTCTCAGCTGCAGTCGGGTCTACGGGAGGGTTGACCTCTTGTGCTCCTACAAAAGGTGGAGGATTTTCATTCACGAAGTCATTCACAAATTCACTAGGTACTTCATTTTCTGTAGCAGGCAACCTAGTTTCTACAGCAACAATTCGGCCCTCGATCGTGTTGAGGCGATCATTCAGTAGGTCTTGGCTAGTTTGGAGACGAGTGAGTGCGGCTAGGATTAGATCATTACCATTCGGTGGTTGTCCATTGACAATTGCGTGACTAGTTCCAGGCATCTTGAAAACTGGATAAGAGATCGACGACGAATTAAAACACGATCGACCATTCTAGCACACTTACTCAAAGAAAGGGTTTGACTTGTGAAGTGGGAGTGTGCCACTTGTGTCAAGTGGGTTTTGAAGAAATGACAAGGTTTGAAAATGTTGGTCCTAGTCAACTATAACATAGTTGTAGGAGTGGACTCGAAGTGAGGTTTTGAAATGGGCTTTGAGGCCCGAATTTTGACTCGACAATTGGACAGAGTTTTGACTGATTTTGCGCTAAAATTGGCCTATTTCGAAAATTTTACATTTTGAAAGAAATTTTGATTTTTTTTACAAAATTCGTCATGGTTTTGTTTAGAAATGGTGATCACATATAATACAAGCATTTATACAGGCATTATAACGGGATGCTGAGTTCTTTTAAAATGGTTTTAGTTTAAAGGGTGGGTTGCCATACCGAACAATCAAACCCGGGGTCTGTGGAGAGGCGCGTACCAAACAAGAGTAAGGCCGATTCCTAGTCCATTTCCTCGAGTAGTCAAAATCCTTGATACAAACAGGAGTAAGCATCATGGTATGGTTGACATCAATCGCTATCCATCCTTAGGCCCAAATAAGAATTTGGACCGTCTAGACGGGACGATTGGTCGAATGGGTTTGGTTGGGCCTTAGGAAGGCCGAATAAATGGTCTAGGAAGACCGAGTTATGAAAACTAACAACTGTCTCGTACAAACTATTCCCTAACCTTGTTCAAGTTTAACCTTTGGATACACGTAAGTGTATTATCCCCAGCGGAGTCGCCAAACTGTGGACGCGGGCCCACGGGGGTCGCTGGGGAGTGAAAAGCGAGCAAGCTTTTTCATTTGTGGAGTCGCCACCAATTTATTGTGGAAAATTGGAAACCGTTCGAATACCTCGTGCCATGTCAAGACACAAAGTAGTGACATGAACACCAAGAACTCGTTACCCTTAGCATTCCATGTCTAGAATGACTCTCGTGGATGCCAATGAACACGGATGTCCACAGAGATCTGGAGTAAGGGGTGAGGGTACGTATTAGGAAGTTCTTTTGATCGAACACCTAATCCCGCCCGCCTCGATAGCGGCCTCTACTAATGATTAGGGAATTCATCTATACTCGACATGTTGTCGGTTATATGCATGCAATGCAACATCCAACGTTTTAAACCTAGCATGTGAGAATTAACTAAGTCGGTGAACAAGTAGTTTAGCATGCAATTAGGTCAAAGTAGGAATTTAGGGTTTGTTTACACGTGAGAGCATACAAACAATATGATAAAGAATTACAATAAAAATACAATAAAGAAAATTACAATAATTATAACGGGTTAATTGATTTACGTCGAAAATACACTTAAAACGGATAATTTGAGAAAAGAAAGAATAAATAAATTAACGAACAGATTATTAGGTGATAATACGATTAACAGTAAATTAATACGTAAACCAATAAACTAGGTCAAAGCAGAAACGGGAGTTCAGAGACAGAACTCAACCCGGAACAGGCGCATCAGATCGAGCTGTGTCCTTTGGAAGAGGCGCAGCAAACGCTGCGTCTGTTCCTGAGTTCAGTTCTGGCTGTGAAGCCGGAATTGCAAATTGTTAATGTTCGTGGGTGATTTTAATGCCTGATTATTGATAATTGACTCGGATAGAAGTGATTTAACATATTATTTACATGTGATTGAGTCATAAAAACGATAAAACATGGATACAATTAATCAAGACGAATTAATTATGAGATTAACAACGAATTGAACAAACTAAGACAAATTAATTAGATTAATCGGATTATTAATGACGAAATAATGATGGTGACGATAAATAACAGTTGCAAATATACCAACGCTGAATTTTAGAGACTCAATATGGATGAATCGAATCTCTAAAAACTTAAATCGATTTTAATGACGAAAACCCGCAAATATGAATTATAAGGGATTTAAGTCGGGAATTAAAAGATGAATTAATTAATAATGAATTACATGTTAAAATTATTATGCTAAAAATTACCGTGTTAATGAACAATGAACAATTGAAAGCAAAGCAAAACAATCAGACGAACAAAAGACGAAGGAAGAAGAAAGGAAGCAGGAACTGCGGCAGCCTCTGGAAGAAGCGCAGCAGGTGCTGCGTCCCTTCGAAGAGGCGCAGCAGTTGCTGCGTCCTTTCTCGACGTTTGTCTCCTGTTAAGCCGTAAAAAAAGGGTTCCAAACAAGGTTTTACATATCGGTTTTAAATGTGTTTTCGACGTAAACCTTACAATAATGATTACAAGAATAAAATACAATAATAAAAATAGGATATACACCCTCGGACTTACATGTTTGACGAAACGAGATTGACTAAGTTAACGTTTTGTGATGCTCGACTCGAATGTACGACGAAAGTGCCCTCTTAGAAGAAAACGAACAAAGTTGATTAAAGTTGATTGATGTGGAGTTGGTCAAATTGGTCGGTAATGCAAAACGAGGTTGGTACTCAGCAAGATCCGAGCTTACGTGGTCGAAAGTTCAAGCACGTAGACGCCAAAAAGCAAGAGCGTGGTCTAGAATGTAAAGGGAGAAGAGAAGGGTGGACACTCGCGTGAGAAATATGAGGAACGAAGATCCCTATTTATACTAATGACACAGAAGAATTAGGGTTTCGGAGAAACTTTGGAAGTGAATGTAACACCCCCTCATACCAAGGTACCTTACCAAGGACTACCCTAGCATGAAAGGCTGTTACCATCTCGGTTGCCCGAGGTAAGTATATATCAAAAGCAACAATCCACAAACACATCTATTAAAGTATAAAAAGTTAGCGATTACATTATCTCAGACCAACTCAAATTAAAAGTACAAGGTCTCTATACAAATGAAATCTAAGACATCTAAACTCATAACAACGGAAGCTAGACTTGACGTGATGACTCCCCATGACTGTCCCATAGCTAAACATATGCATTACCTGTCATAATCTGTTCACCATCCCCGAATGGATCACCGCAGGTTTTACAAACAACAACACGGGGTCAGTACCGTTCAATCAAGATAAGACAAACAAATAATGTAATCGGCTGATCATCCTCTACAGTACCTGAGTACACACCGAAGTGTATAGTCCTGCCGGATTACCCATCGCAACAGGTAATCCACTCCGCCGGTGGGGGACCGCAGCCCATTGTTGGAGTAGTGTCCTCCACAATGAGTGCGTTTACATATTAAATCTCGTAAAAGGAATATTGGGGATTTATTTTATTTATTTGACAGCTGGTCTTCGTTAATCGGTAATGATTGGCTGACTAGAGTTTGACATTACGGTCGTGTGACGGCGGTGATCAGCTGATCCCTTTAGGTCACACCTATAGGATGACGCCCAAAATAGAATAAATTAATTGTTTGTATGAGATACGAGATAATTAATTCCATGTATTACTTGACTTTTAATTAGTCACGTAAAAGTATTATTTGATGACGGGTTACGAACTCGGGACAAGGATATTTATTATTTAATTATGTGATATTTAAATAATAAATTATTAGAATTTATTAATTAATTGTTAATTAATTAATTTTATACGATATGTGTATATTGTTTGAGGTGGAATTTATTAGCTATTTATATTTTACAAGAGGTTGTAAAATTAGCTAAGTGGGATAATATTGACACATTGTATGTTGATAAAATGATCTTATGATTACTTAATGGTTAAGTAGTTATTGGTAGTTAATTTGTATTATTTAAGTGTGAAATAATTAAATTAATATTTAATTATGTAAGATAATTAAATATAAGACTTATAAGCATTTGTGGGGCAAATGTCGAAAACCGAAATGGACCCATATAAGTCCACTATGACCGGTTTTTTGAGAGGACAACAAGTGTCCATTAAGTGGCAATTTCCAGTTAGTTTTGTTCCCAACTTTTGCCTATAAATACCCACTAAATCACACCATTTCTTAGGTTGAAAAAATTTGAAGAAAATTTTGGTCTTTAAGGGTGCTTTGGCCGGTTTCTCTTCATCACCAAGAGACCAAATTTTCTTCTTATTTTGTTCATCATTTTCATCATAAAACACATATAAAAACTAACTAATAATATTAACAAGGTAATAATATTATCTATTACATCAAATATACAAAAACAAGGTTACTACTACATTTACCTAGTTAGTATTTTTAGTAGTATTTTGGGTTAATCTTGGGTGCCACCAAAGGAGATTACCTATATTGGTAATTGGTGTTCTTGGAGGATCATCCAAAGTTAAATAGCTCAAGAACTATAAAGGTAGGAGACCTTTGTAGTGCCCATATTTGCCTTATAGCAATGTAAGGAACTTTTGTCTTAAGATGGTTTAATACCATCTTTTATACATTTTATTTGCATGCATGTAGATTTAGACCACATTAAATTAATTTGTAATTTTAATATCATAAGATGAGTATTAATTTGGTCTAAATAACTAACAAGTGGTATCAGAGCATTGTTAAATACATGCATGTTGTCTTAAGACGATTTTAGTAATTTATGAGATAAATTAATAAAATTGATATTATGTTACTAAAATTTGTTTTATCACATAATATAGTCTTGCATGTAAATAATCTGGTCTTAGGATGATATGGGACGAAAATTTGATTTTTGTTAAATTTTTCCACTTTTTATAACTTAATTTGGCATAAAATTGAGTAAAAATGCATTAAAAATTAATTAAGAGTTAATTAAATTGGGTTGCATGTTAATTTTATGCATATTTATTTATAAATAACCACATGCATGTTCTATTTATGAGATAAGTAGATACTTTAATTTAATGTGATTAATTTAGGTAGTTTATTGATTTTTATTTGATAAAAATGGGTATATAATGGTTATTTTGTAAATAAATATTGATTTAACTTTAGGGCTCGAAATTTCTGAATTTTTAGCTCCTGGAAATTGTTCCAAAATGTACTAAATTTTATTTTAAGTCATTTCAATTTTTATGGTTTGATTTAGAATTAAATCGTAAAAATTATCGCTTTACCGATTATATTGTGAAATCGTTTTAAATAAATTTTAAAATCAAAAATTTTCACTTGCATGGCATTTTTGGTGTAAGACCAGAATGTTCATGGTTTTGAAATTTATTTTTCCATAAATTTTTATATTAAATAGAATTTTTGTATGATAATTGTGAATTATTATATCATTTTTGTCACAATTGTGTTTTAATTCCCATATAAATTCAAGATAATTGTTGAGAATAATTATTTTGATATTAGACCAGATTAGTATGATGAGTAAATCTTAAAAGTGATTTAAGAATTGATTATGAATTCTTATTGGTAAAAATTTCGTCAAAGCAAGCTCAAATGATCGTTGTTGGTAAGTTAGACGATTTGGCATGTCATTTTCCATAATGCATTTTATTAATCATTTAGATGAATAGTTTTTAGAATTATAATTATGTATTTTTTTTCCTAATATGGCCATAGGTAGAAGTTGGTATTTCCCGAAATGTAAGGGAATATCGACTTGTTTTGTAATTAATTGCGATTTCGCATCGCCTAATTTGTAATTAATTAATAGTTTTATTTTAATTTTATTACAAATTGTATAATAGGGTATTGTTATGTAATTTAATTATTAGTAATTAGATGAAGCTTCTAAAGATGGAGTTTTCATGAAGACGGTGTTTTCGGAAAGGCGTTCCGAAATCCTAAAGAAGGAGGCCAATTTATGAAGACTCAAGGGACCAAGGAGTTGGTTTCCGAAGTGTAATATTTTTTTAGTTAATTAGATTAACTAGGTGGCCATATTAGGACTTATTTGTTTTAATTCTTTTATGCATTCATGCCAAATCGTCACTACATGTTTTCTTTTTGTTGTTATCGATTTAATCGTCTAGCATTCACTAATTTTGTTCACTTAAAAGTGATAGACAATTAAATTGATAAGATCTCTCACATTTGTTTAAAATTGAGATTAAACCTTACCAAATAATAGCACCTATGAATCCCTTCTTCATTAGAGGTAGGTTCGGATCACCGAGGTACACTCTTTTTACGTTGGGTAAGTAGGGTAATAAAAGTTATTACGCGTGAAAATTGGTTGGACTCAACGGGATAAATATGGGTTGAATCGGTCCACCGTGCCCATATTTATTCTGGGGCTAAAAGATAGATTTTAAGAAAATCCGTCAACCAAGAGTTCTAGTAGTAGAATCAGTCAAAGTTGTTAACTCACCAAATTTATATAAATATGGGTTGAATCGGTCCACCGTGCCCGTGTTTATATAAAAATCTCATAACGTATAAACACTCTGCCAACTCCTTACTCCCTTAATACCTCAAAACCGACGGCTAACATGTCGTCCTAAATTCCCAGATAACTATTAACTCACATCCTCTCATAATGCTATCGTGCCTTTCCATGATTCCTTATTTTCGTGTCCCATAACTTTGATCAACGTTCTTCCAACTTACTTCCATCCAATAATACCAATTAATAAATCATCTCCTACTTTCTCCTACCTAACTCTGCAGTAATCCGATTACCTTATTTTTGCTCCACAACTCAAATTCCATTAATTCATATAAATATCCTCCCATTCTTCTTTATCGCTCATCCTCTCTCATCTTACTACTTACTCACACTTGTCACCATCAAGTCCCCACGACTAGCTGTTACCCTTTAATTAGTTGTATCTCCCTTTCGTATCCCTAGAAAACCAACAATTCACCTCATACCGTTAATTGCCCAAAGAATTTTACATTAGACTCACCTCTTGATAATCCAAATTCCCAACTTGGTCACTATCTACAAATCCACGTCGCGACATAACTACATCCAAGTTCACTATATACCCCTCTTCTCCATCCCTCTAAAGCAATCTTTCATTACATATATCCTTAAGCAACATAATGCTAATTGTCTCCCTCCATAAATCCTTACACATCCCAATATGCCACTATTCTTATCCCTCATATCAATCTTTCATTGTCACGTTTCTTTAAACTTATATCACTCTTGCCCATAAACACTTACTTTTATATTACTCAACACACGTCTATATCACTCACAATATCTCACAAAACATGCTCCTTACCTCGATTAGCTCATCATTCCTCCTTTTTTTTCCACTATCCCTCACAACCACATTAACGCATGTCTTCCTTATCCAACACATGTCCCTCATAAGCCGGCATTCTCCATATCATCACATCCGGTAACTTACGTATCAAGACCGTCACATATATAAAAGAATGCGTTAAGACTCAAAACATACGTGTGCACATACCCCACGACTCAAAAAAATGTAAGAACATAGCCACCGACTCAAAAGGAGGTGAGAACATAACCACCGACTCAAAATTAGGGTAAAAACATAGCCACCGACTCAAAATGGCCGCCCACTGAGGTACTCGGTCGAGTACATGGCATACTAGGCCGAGTACAGGATACTCGGTCGAGTAATGACACTACTGGGCCGAGTTCACGACTCCAGAAGCTAAACAGAATTATCACAGCGATATTACTCGGCCGAATATGGAATACTCGGTCGAGTATGAAAGCTACTCGGCCGAGTAGGAACTACTCGGTCGAGTATAGGCACAGTTCTCAGCAACGTCCAGTTTTCGTAAAACAGTCATATCTCACTCGTTACTTAGTCAATATGGGCGTCTGACCTATCGTTAGAATCGTAAGAAGACAAGCTATCACCTCCAATTGGAATTACTGAAATATCATTTCGAGAACTCGACTTATGACAGTTTTAAGACAGCTCTTCTATAATCGGTCTTCATACAAATCAAATTTTTCTAAACCAAAACAATTTGAACATGCATAAGGCAACAACAACAACTCAATACTTCAAGAAACCAGAATATAATTGAACTCTTATCATACCCACATGAAAATTTACACACATCATTCGTATATATATATAGACGCATGCCCTTAATCACATGCTACTACCAACAAACCAAACATTAACATCATCATGCTCATTTATACATGAACCACTACTATTTTGAAAGCCACGTATTAAACAGGTAACATGCTCGACATATATCATGCTCAAGATCTATCGTATACAAATCCACAATTCATCCTTCATATATTACCACGTGCCAACACTTTCACCATCCTTCCAACAACTTCACAAGATTCACGTTATAGGTATCAAACATACATGACTCAAACATACAACAATTTCCCCCCTATGCGACCGGCTTGAGATCATAAGGGCCTTAATGCGACTTCGGGACGTCTCCCAAGTCTTTGCGGTAGCTCCAAACTACTCTCCCCGGGTTCATTTTATTTAGACTCCCTAAGTTCATTGGGTTCATTTGTTCCAGGTGCCGGAATCGTCGGCTCTGATACCACTTTGTAACACCCCCTCATACCTAGGTACCTTACCAAGGACTACCCTAGCATGAAAGGTTGTTACCATCTCGGTTGCCCGAGGTAAGTATATATCGAAAGCAATAATCCACAAACATATCTATTAAAGTATAAAAAGTTAGCGATTACATTATCTTAGACCAACTCAAAATAAAAGTACAAGGTCTCTATACAAATGAAATCTAAGACATCTAAACTCATAACGACGGAAGCTAGACTTGACGTGATGACTCCCCATGACTGTCCCATAGCTAAACATCAGCATTACTTGTCATAATCTGCTCACCATCCCCGAATGGATCACCGCAGGTTTTACAAACAACAACACGGGGCCAGTACCGTTCAATCAAGATAAGACAAACAAATAATGTAACCGGCTGATCATCCTCCACAGTAACTGACTACACACCGAAGTGTGTAGCCCTGCCGGATTACCCATCGCAACAGGTAACCCACTCCGCCGGTGGGGGACCGCAGCCCATCCCCACCAAGTCCAGCTCATCAACGAGCGACTATCAATCCCTGTCCCTTAATGTGCACATCCTCTCCCGTGACGGGTTCCACGGAGGGCGAACTAGGGTGTGAAGCCACTCCCGCAAGTGACTCCACCACAATCACACACACCACAGCATCACAGCTCTCACAACACCACAACCGTCACAACACAACCACATCACCACCGTCACCACAACACCCATACTCCGATGATCAGCAGATAACAACAATTACAAACCAAACACAATCTTAATCAATCAATAGTAACTGAGTAGGGGAAACCCTACCTTTTCGCAATCCGCTTACGCGCAATCAACCATATAAATACATTGCAAGTATGAGTCAGATACCCATAAGGAGCCAACAGGAACTCGTATGAACCACATATTCCTCTGAGCCCACCTAATTGCCCATTCCCGACAAATCTCTGTAGTATGCGCCAATGCAGTTTGAGGGACGATTTCAAGCTTCAGAATCTTCTGCTTAAGGCCCACTTTCCTCATCAACCTCTTCGGATAAATGCAAATCATAAAATCCAAATCGGGGACACGAACTGACCGTGTCAGGTCCAAGGATGAGACTCCAGTGACTGACCTGAGATGCCACCACGGAACGATCCACCGGATCAGAGGACCTCCTTCATTCTTCAATTTATTTTCCCAGTAATTGTAAACCCGAGTGAAGTCCACCATGCATAGCCTAGTTCTCATTGCAATCTATCGAGCATGATATCCTGCCACATTAACTGGGGGCTCGATCAATCGTAGCCGCTCTATTAGCCAAACCTGCAAAGAAAGACGCGAGTTAAAGCCCTTTCATCAACCGAAAAAAAAGAAACACAAAAAAAAATGGAAAAACACGAAACACGAAGAAAAAAAAGAAACGGTTGACATATATGAAAAAGAAAGAAAGTGGGTTCTTACCTGTAGAATGATGGGACTTCCCAAATAAGGAAGTTCGCGGTTGGCCTTTCTGTTATCCAAACCAAGAATGGTCTCCCCTAAGCGAAGGCATGCTGGGCTCTTGCGCAGTTCCATTTGTTCCACTAGGCTCATAAAACGTGGATCCCTTCTCATCTCCTTAACAACATGCCCTTGAAGGACATAGCAGTGAAGTAGACAAAACCCAAACGCCCTGCGTCTTGCAACATAAGAAATAGAAGGGTCTTCCCTATTTATAAATCGATCAATAAAGTCAAATATACGTCCTCCTTTCGAGGTCACGAGACAGTCCACCTCAGCCTTGGTCAATCCGAGCAAGTCTCTAAATTTACTTTTATACCCTTGAGAGCTAAGAGGTATAGCGGGTGCATTCTCCGGGCCCCATCCTCCAATAGCAGCTATTTCTTCAGGAAAAGGACAATATCGCCTCCAGGAAAGGCGAATGCATCAAAATTTGGGTACCAATACTCCAGACAGGCATCTAAGAAAGGCTTCATAGTTTTGAGTAATTTGAGACTCAAGATCGATCCCAAATTAAAAGCACCCATGTCATGTTTCTCAACATTCGTGAACTCGTTTGTCCACTCTTTGAGACGATTTTCAAAAGCATCCATGATTTTGAAATTTTTATGAAGATATGAGAGCTTTTATGTGATAGACGGAATAAAGATGAAGGAATTGTGTGAATAAAAGCTTCCCCGAAGTCTCTATTTATACTAAGCGCAACTTCCTAATTTCTATCGAGGTCTGACTAGCTGGGGTGGTGCGCCTATTCGCAAAGTCGCGGCTCTTGCTGCGCCTCTTCCCCAGGCTATTTTCCGTGATTTTTAGCTTTGGATCTTTCCTAATTTATTTTTCCTATAATTTCCTATTCCTAAAGGTTATTATTTTTGGTAATTCCGTGAAATTACCAAATTTTATATTTCCTAATTTTTTTCGGGTTCGCTTTTCGAGACGAACTCGACATTTTCGCCAAACAAGCACACTTACCCGTTTATTTAATTTTTTTTAGGGGAATCATTTCACTCTTCGTTTTCACTACATTTCACACTTATACATTTCTTTTTATGTTTTTTTAGGGGGTAGGCCTCCCTACCGTCCGATCATCTTTTTTTTTATTGCTCATTTTTGGGCATATTTTTGTTCATTTATGGGCCTTTTTTGGCACTTTTTCATGCTTTTTTGTCATTTTTTCTCATTTTCGGGCACTTTTTCACTTTTTCTCTTTTTGCGCCCCATGTGCTATGTGTTTTATTTGTAAATTCTATGAAAATTTCGGAAGCATGACGGCACAAACCGTCCCCTACCAAACCTTGTTTTTAAGCTAACCTGCAGGAACAGCAAACTACCAGCAACAAAGGCACTCAGGCTATCATATATACAACCAAAATGCGACATATACATCAAACTGAGGGGCTCTCGCCCAAAACAGGTCCGAAAAATCCAAAATGAAGTCCAAACTGTACAAAGTATATACAAGACGACAACAAAAAAAGGGCAATTAGTCCTGGTCGCCACTCAGTTCAGCTACGGTCGCCTCGAAAGCACCGATCTCAGCGTCCCTAACCTCCAACTCGCTCAACAGACGAGCTGCCTCCTCTCGGTACTGCGCCAGGTCGCGCTCCAGGTCACACTCTCTCTGCATACAAATGAAGGAGAAATGCCTCATTTCAATCATTTCAAAACAAAATGCGAGAAATTGCAATAAAAATTCGAAATATCAATGAAATGAAATAAGTAAGAGAATGAGAGGTTCATATCTGTCATCCTCGGCCACCTGCAAGTGCCTCGATGGCCCGTGGCTCGCAGTCGGATAGCCGTCCTGCACAACACCACGTACTAAGACGGTGCCACCTGCATTCGAATACAAAGAAGGTTCAAAGGGAACGAACGCATTCTTATGCAATAAGAAACAATAAAGACAGTCAAACTAGGGGCTTACCCTTCTCACTAAGTGTTGCGACTCCCCCAAACCGGCGCCCGTCAGTGTACTCGAGCGTCTCTGGGAAAGCTGGGGGCTCGACGCCTGCCACCTCGATCTCCTATGAGTTTCAAATGCTTTTTTATTTAACGGTCATTCGTCATTTGTCAAGTTAATTCAAAAGCGGAAAAGTGAGATACTTACCACGATCGGCCAGAACGCCAACCTCCGGTGAACGAACTCAGAGTACTCCTCGCTAGAAAGAAGAAGGGCCTCACCGCTAGCGTCTGTCAAGTCAGCCTCTCTCTCAGCGTCAGAAGGCTCCATAAACATCGTCCGTGGAGGATCGATGGTAACCACGAAGGTGTCACGAGAGCACTGACGAGTCAAACGCTTGCCCAGGTACCAAATAGGTCCCATGGACGTCCTCAGCAACAACTGGCTCGAGCTCCTAGGACGAAGGACCTCGGCCACGAAGGCTGGAGCGTCGGGGTAGTCCTTCTAAGGTCTAGGCACCCACTAAAACAACCAAACGAGGGGTCATTCCTATGATCGGCTCTAAGCAAGCAGGGAAAGGGGTCATTCCTATGATCGCTTCTAAATAATAGTAAATAAACATAAGTAAAGGAAAGGTAGTCAAAAGTACTTACGCTCTCCAACATTAGGGCGTTCACGCCCCGTCGACAAACATCATAAAAAGGGCGCTGGCTCTTCCTACGACACACTACCCAGTCTCTTACAACTGGGTACGCCCTCGGCTCAGGCTCCGTACTCTTGGGTGCGAAGCTGGGGAAGTAGGAGTACACCCACGCCTGCAAACAAAATAATCGATAATGATCTTTCATAATTCCATAGAAATAAAAATAAATGAAGAAATAATGATCTTTCATAATGCAAAAGAAGGTTCGTACCTCCAACAAGAGTCCAAGACCGACAGTAGCAGGAGAAGTCCCCTTCTCCATCAGCTCAGGACGTACCATGGCCCTCATGTAGCGAGTGAGGACCACAAAGCCAGGAGTAACCAAGTCTCACCGACCTAGGCTACTCAAGTCAGACAGAAAAGGAAGAAGCTTCGTCGACAGCCTCTCCCCCTTGTCTCCGAGGTAAATCGAAGACAAGAACCACCACAACCACAAGCGAGCCCTCTGCTCAGCAGTACAAGGAAGAGGAGGCACCTTCCTCCGATCCATCATCACCGTTGCCGGGGTCCTACCTGCAAAGTAATCCCTGACGTAAGAATTCGGCACCAACCCAGGAACACTAGTAGCACCCTCTGCCAGGTTCCAGCCGATCAGCCTCTTCGCCTCGGCTGAGTCCACCCTCATGGCCAATAATGGCCACACCAACGCCTCATCTCCGCACGACACAACAGAGATCCTACTGTAGTCCTCCAAGGACCCCGACCTCTCCAAAAGACATATGGAAGGTCGAGGTCATGTTCCAATACCGATCAAGGAAAGTTCGAATCAGGCAAAGGTTAGCCCGAATCTTCCTTTCCCTAATCGCCCTCCATGCTCCCACCAAAGCTCTGAAGGTTCCCAACTCGATGATGGCCTTCTCCTCCTTCGACAGTCTCTCGAAGGTGTCCATCATCGTCGTGTAGCCGGAAAAGGACTTCATGTGCCCAGCATCCTGCATCAATTCGAAGCAAATGCTGTATTTAGCGCGAAGGCTAGTGAGAAATGAAACGATAAACGAGTAAGGATGGTAAATAAGAAATTACAAGTTTGAAATTTACCAGACTCCTCGCTATCCTGTAGGACAGGTGTCTCTCTGCCACCCAAATGAGATGTATACCATCCCATTTCTCGGCCCACTCGGGTGCACCTACTGACTGGCGACCACCACGTCCCACGTTGGCCCGCCTCGGGACCTCCTCAAACTCCTCACCAACCACCTCCTCTCTCTCACCCCATACAAGAGCGAGAGAAGGGTCGAAGTCTACGTCCACGTTCATGGGAGTCCTCCCTGACGTAGAAGGAATGTCACCTGCAAATTTAAAGTAAATTAGGCTGCGTCAAGCCGCAACGAGCCTTGATGAGGTCGTTTTTCGAGTGTTTTCAAGCCCTAAAAGGGGTATTTTCTCACCATCCTTGGCCATTTCTTTCGAAACCCGACCACTCATGTGGTAAATTGGGTCAAGTCAGGTCTAAGTTTAAGCCTGGTCACAGGTCTGAGTCAAAATTTCGGCAGCATTTCGCTATAATAGCAATTATGCCCTAGAAAAGTGTCCTGAAAAGTCATCACAAATCAAAAATCCGACATGGTAGGAAGTTCACCCATTACACAAGAGTTCCAGAAAACCAAATTTCATCAAAAATGGACAATCCTAAAGGCATTTTCGAAGCAATTTTCAAAGCAGCTGAGAACCCGTCTCAATTTCGCTCAAATGCTCAATACTTGACGAAAATTCAAAAAGAATACATGGTATTGTTCCTAACATTACCAATTATCCATTTCTAATGTCAATTTTATCAAACAAATCCATTAAGGGCAAAACCCCCAAATTTTCGACATAAAGGAGAGGGGAAACACTAATTTTTCGGCTCTAATTGATAAAAAACAAGAACTAAAAGCAAGAATGTGATGCATACCTCTATTAGTCATGATTAATGGAGTGGATTGATCAAATTTTGACAGAAAATGGTTAGAATTTGAAAGGATTTATGAAGGATTTGTGTTTTGTTAATTATGAATAATACACGGTTTTTTCGAGTTTTTACTCAAACAGGGATGAACCCGGGAAAGGACGCAGCACCTGCTGCGCCTCTTCCATGAGTCCCAGCTCTTACTGCGCCTCTTCCCCAGCTCCCTTCCAGCTCAATTTTCAAAAGTTCGTTATAAGTTAGTTGTTTGTGGGCTCATCTTTGGTGCGCCTCTTCTCCCACACCTTATATCATATATTTGGTTCTCTTGGACATTTATTTTTAGCCGGACCCGTATTTTGCCAAAGTAGACTGCGAAACCGTCGCAGTATAATATCTCCCAGCAAGGATCTCTCTTGCAACAACGAGCTGATTTCCAACGGTGCTTAGGACGCGCCATTATAAGTCAAGCCCCTATGACGGTGTTTCGACACACCTTTATTAATACCTTTTTCCCACCGAGAGTTCATGACAGCCGATTGCACTTCTCGAGAGATAGATTTTGTTTCGAAGCAGACACAAGCAGAACCCCAGAAAATGATTCAATCCTGACAGAATCATCAGCATATTCCCCGAGAAGAGTTCGCTTGAGACCGACGCAAGAAGATTCCCTCAGCAGTTTCTACCGACGTCCTGTTGTCCTCAATATTATTCGTTTCGAGAAAGAAGTCTCAGGTATAATCTATTCTTATGGCTAGCGAGCTTTCTTATGTAGTCTAATGGACTATAACTGACCCTCCCCGATAGGCGACATACTCTAAAATGTTCCCGACGACAGGTCCTTGGCTCAGACCCCTTGAGCCGCCTCTATTCGCCATAGTCGCATGTTGTAATCTTTGATTGACCTGATGGTATACTTTGACTTTCGCCTTGTCCAAGCCTCAGTCAAAGTTGGAGCTCTGTAGATACCTCATTTCTACACCTTCCGCCAACGACCCAATGATGTTTAGGCCCCATGTTTGGTACGCGGAACGATTTATGACAGTTCGTAATTTTATCGTCAAGTGATAGCTCAAACACTTGTGTCTACCCCTTGGTCGTCATCTACGCGCCGATACGGTTGTTTTGACAGTAATTAGAGTTCATTTAGAGTCCGGGTCAAAAACTGCTTCATTTTCTAAAAACCGTTTAAGATGCCGAGTCGGAATGTCCTAGAATATTCCGGATATTTATTCCATAAATTAATTTTATATTTTTGGTAAAATGTATCCCGAAAATCGTATTTTACAAAATAAGGAAGTTGAGATCCACCGTAATTCTCTAAAAGAAACGCGGAATTCTTTCTTCCGCAGGAGGAAACCCATGGGGAAGTGACGCAGCAGATGCTGCGCCTCTTCGAAGGATCGCAGCAGATGCTGCGCCTCTTTCCTAGCTCGTTTCTGCCTGTTTTCATATTTTTTCCGTGATTTGTTTCCAAAGTTTGAGTCATTCCATAACTCTCCATATTTTTTAGTATAAATAGGTATCTTCGTTCCACATATTTTTCACGTGAGTGTCCGCCCTTCTCTTCTCCATTTGCATTCTAAGAACGTGCTCTAAGCTTTCGATGCCTACGTGCTTGATCAATTGACCACGTAAGCTCAGATCATTCTGAGTTCCAGGCACGTTGCATGACCGACCAATTTGACCACTACACATCAATCAATTTAATCTAAATCCTCTAACAAGGGCACTTTCTACATATATTCGAGTCGAGCAATCACTAAACGTTAACTTAGTTAATCTCGTTTCGTCAAACATGTAATTCTGAGGGTGTAAATCACATCTTTTTATTGTATTTTATTTTTGTATTCATCGTTGTAAGATTTACGTCAAAAGTATGCTTAAAATCGACTTCTAAAAACCCCATTATTAAACCGTTTTTACGGATCAGCAGCAAACAGACATCGAGAAGAAACGCAGCAACAGCCGCGCCTCTTCTAAGAGTCGCAACATCTGATGCGCCTCTTCCAGAGGCTGCCGTAGTTTCTGCTCTTCTTCTTCTTCCTCGGTTTTTCTGTTGATTTCGTTCCTTTTATTTTACTTTGTTATTTTCTTCTTTTCTTCATGCATAATATATCCTAATACATTCTTAATAACTATCACGCTTTATTTACGGTTTAAATCCCTTATAAATAATATTTGCGGGTTTTCACCATTAAATCAAAATCGGCTTTTTAGAGACTCGATTCGTTTATATCAAGTTTTTGGAGTTCGACTCTTGTATATGTTTTTATTATTTATTTCCGGTTTATCATGTCTTTCAAATTCGTTTCCGTCTTCATAATTAAACCTAATTAGTTTTAGCTCATTAATTCATTTTTAACTCGTTTCAATCCGTTTTAATTTGTGTTTATTGCTTTTGTGACGGTTTTATATGTAATTAATATGTTAAATCATTTTCACTTGAGCCGAATATCGATAATCAATCATTAAAACACCCTAACAAATGTTAACTGCCCGCAGTTCAGACTTCACAGCCAGAACTCACCTCAGGAACAGACGCAGTGAAAGCTGCGCCTCTTCCAAGGGACGCATCAATGATGCGCCTGTTCCGGGATGAGTTCTGTCTCTGAATTTTTGTTCTTGCTTTGACTTAATCCTTTAGTTACGTAATTAATTGACCATTAGCTGTAATATCTGTTGGAGCTTGTGTCCTCCACAAATTAGTGTGATAACATTTGTAAATCTCTTACAGGTTCACAAGGGTATACTTCGTATATTTAATCAGTTGATTAACGTTTACCTAATAACGGTTGGCTTGCTAGAAAGTTTGACGTTATTATCATACAGATGGCGGTGATCAACTGGTCCCTAAAGGTCACACCTATAGGATGTGTTTGAGAAATGTGGTTATAGAAATATAATTACATTGATGCCCAATATGACTAAAAAGTTAGTCAATGTGTTGATGAGATAATTATTTAATGAAAATTAAATAATTTTAGTTGAGACGAATTAACTGTCAATTCGTAAATTAAATATAATAAGTTATATTTAATTAAATATATATAATGTTAGCTTGGACGAATTAATCTGTTAATTCGTAATTAAATATAATCAGTTATATTTAATATCAACAAGTTGAATGTGTCATAGTGGTAATAGTTAGGGTACACAAGCCAAGAGGTCATGGGTTCGATCCTCACTAGATGACAATTTAACACACTTTATATATTTTTGGAAAGACCAAAAATAAGGAGCTTATAGTCCTTTTTTCGGTCTGATGGCCGAAAATTAGGAAAGTATTATTCTTTCCTAATTGCTCCATAATTCGGTCAGTATAAGAAAGAAAGGTAGATGTTTTATTCTACCCTAATTCTTTTTCTTGACCTAGCCTCTCTCTCTCATCACAAGAAAACACAAAACAACTAAAATTTACAGAAATTTTTAGATCGATTCTAGCATAATCAAAGGGCATATCTCATATCGTCTTGGGTGCAACTAATAGGCGAATATCAATTTTGATATTGTTCTTAGGCCAATTTTGCTAGGACCGAAGGTTAATTCTAAATCCTTATACTTTGTTTATGTATTTTGTTTATGACCATTGATCATCATTGTTAAACTCGTTATAATCCTTCTAGTTTAAGGGAAGTATACAGATTATTTCCCACAAGTGGTATCAGAGCTAGGCCACGGATTTTAATTTTGATGATTTTCGTAAAATTGTATGTAAACAATGAGGAATTTCGATAAGAGAAAATAAATTTTTGTTTCGGCTGAATTTTTTTTTTTTGCCGTGAGGTAAAATTTTTTTTACCGTATGTTTTTCTCGTTTTTTTTCTCTTATTGTTGATGATTTATTTCCATTTGATTCATACAAATTATTGTTTTAATAAGTTAAGATGATAATAAAATAAATTTGTAGATATCTTGATTTAATTCGGATTAAATTAAATTGTTAATGGAATAATCATGTCGATGATACAAGAACTTGTTTTTGCTATATAGTTTTAGCATATAAGATTAATCATGTTCATTAATTCATTTGCTAAATCATGTTCTATATGGCAACTGTAAACATTTTCTTCATCGGGTTTGTTTTAGGGCAATTCTTGCCGCAAGTTTTTTTTGTGACGGCTGTTTTATTTTTTTTTTTTTGCCGTTGAGTTTTTTTTCCTGTTCGGGTACTGTTCACCGTGAACAGTGTTCATTAAAAAAAAAAAAAAAACGAGTTTAAAAGTAAACAAAACGGGCTGTTTTGTTTTGTTGTTTTGCCGAAAAGAAATAAAACAAAAGGATGGGCTGTTATTTTTATTTCGGCCGTGAGCTAAAAAATAAAAAAAAATAAAAATTTTCTGTTTTAAATTTTTGCCGAGACAAAAAAAAAAGGATTTTTTTTTTTTATTTTGGCCAATTGGATATTGTGAAACGGTTCACAATTTAAAGATATCACATTATTTTAAAGCAGTTTAAAATTTTGACGGATAGAATTCATATTACAAGTTTAATATGGATTAAGAATGAAATTAATGTAATTAATTGCGGAATTGTCACTTAATTTAATTTAAATAGGTGGTTTGGATAAATTAATCAACATAATTAAGGAATTGTGTCATGTATGTTTAATTTATTTTAGTTGATGCTTTTTAATTTTGTTGAATGAATCGAATGAATTTTATTTTATTTACGTATTTAATTTTGCAATCGGTTGTAAATTGTAATACTTAGTGTGGCCTTAGTCAAATTATGTTTTCGTAATGAAGGAAACATGATTTTTTATGTAATTATGAGATCTCGAATCTCCTTTATTTTTAGTTTTGGGTTTTGAAATTAGATTGTAATAAATAGGTTTATTATGTAATTTTATTTATTGTAATTTCAAAGAAGACTAAAGATGGAGATTAGAGCTCACCCCCGCTACATGGATCAAGATGGAACATCAAGACAAGCTTCTCGGGTCCAAGGATGGATTCCAAACTTGTATTTATTGTTCATTTTGATAGGATAGGCCACACTAGGACTTTTTCTGTTTTTTTTTACGTTTTCATTCTTATTGCCTTTCATTCACAAGTTAGTTTTTGCATCATATTCCGCCTAAAACAGAACCACCTACTACTAAAATGCATGAAAATTGACTCATATAGGTTGTATGTTAGTTTTCATGGACATACAGATGTCACACAGTCTTATTAAGCCATCACCTTAGTTTATTCATTCTCGCATGCTAGATATTAGTTCACTTAAAATGAATTAAGATAAAGTTGATGGGATCTTCCTCTAAAACGGAAATTGAGATTAGTCTTTATAAGGGCAAACAATCTATGAATCCCTTCTTCGTCGGTAGGCCTAATATGACCCCTTCTACGTTGGGTAAGTAGTTGTGTTGACTTAGTTTACCTCAACATCATAGTCCGAAGAGTTTCTCGTGATTATGATGGGCTAAAGATAGTATTTACAGAAATTTATCGACCAAGAATTCTAACGGTAGAATTAGCTAAAAGGTTAGCTTATCAATTTACAGAGAATTGAGTCTTGGGATCATTTATATAATTCTTGAGGGAGGTCAATTGTATAAATGTTTTGAGTCTTCGCGTTATGACATTAGTTCATTAGACTTAAAATCAAAACGATGCACATGCTTATTATTTTTATTCTTCTTTTTCGCAGTGTAGAACACGATTATTTTCGATAATCTTTATAACAAAAAATGGCTGGAAATAACGCAATCCCAATGCCTAGTGCCACACTAGATCGTTCGTCCTGGCTAAAAATGTTCATGGACCAAATGAATCAGTCCACGCGACTGAAGAATGATGGGTCCAACTTTGTGGACTGGGAGGCGGCACTACGGAATGCTGCCATTGCTGACGGTAAGCTCAAGTATTTCACTAAGCCAAAACCCGTCAACCCAGGCCCGAATGCAGGAGTCAACGAGTCACTCGCTTATAGTGATTTCGTTATGGAAGCGGGTGCGATAAAGAATGTACTCATCTTTGCAATGGAAACCAATTTGCAGAGACGCTTCATTCCCCAAGGTGCAAACAAGATTTTCACCACGCTCACTAACGAGTTCTCAAAGGCACCGAGAATCGTTACATATGAGCATACCTGTCGCTTCTTTGATGCGTAACTCCAGAAGGGCCAACCGGTTAGCCCACACATTCTTCACATGATTGAGAATGTCGAGAAGCTGGAGGCACTTAATTGTAAAATCAGTGAGAGCATTGTCATTGGCCGAATGCTTCATTCTCTTCATGATGGTTTTGCCCTTTTCAGGGCGAACTACTACATGAATGACTTGAAAAAGAGTCCTCATGAGCTACACTCCCTTCTCGTACAGACCGAGAAGGATATGAAATTGAGTGGGAGCATGAAGCAAGATGTTCTCATGATTTCAAACAAGGGTAAAGGTAAGGGCAAGGCTCATGGCGACCTAGCTGTAGGTAAGCCAAAGTTTAAAAAGCCAGGAAATGGTAAGAGTGCGCCTGGTGAGACTAGTGGCTCACAGGGCAAGACAAAGAGCAAGGGCGGTGACATTGAGTGCCACCATTGTCACAAGACTGGACATTGGAGGAGGAACTGTCCCGTGTACCGTGAGGACATAAAAGCAGGCCGCGTCGTTCCTGTTGGTATGTCATCTTATATTCATATGATTGAGATTAACCATGGAAGTTTCAGAACTTGGGTACTAGTTACTGGTTGTGTTTCTCATCTGTGTATTAATTTGTAGGGCCTAAAGAACATCACACCTCTCGAAAAGGGTGATGTGTACCTGCGAGTCGGGAATGGAGCACCGATTCTGTGCAGTCTCGAAGGAACATATGTAATCCAACTCCCTAGTGGTTTTGAGTTATTTTATATAATCACATACTATGTACCCAGTTTATCTAAGAACATTATTTCTATTTCCGTACTTGATATAGACGGTTTTGCATTTTCAATAAAGGATAATAGCTGTATTTTCTCTTTCAATGAAATGATTTATGGCAAAGCAGTTTCCATGAATGGAATTTACATCTTAGATCAAACCACGAAAGAATTACACATGAATAATAAGAAATTAAAGGTTGGTGACAAAGATCAAACCTATCTATGGCATTGTCGAATGGGACACGTAAATGAGAAACGCGTAAAGAAACTCGTCGATAATGGGACTATTCCCGCATTCGAATTTTCTGCATATGACACGTGTGAATCATGTCTCATTGGCAAAATGACTTGAATTTCCTTCAAATGTGTTGGAATGCACGCTAGTGACCTATTAGGACTCATACATACGGACGTATGTGGACCTATGTCAATTACCGCTAGAGATGGCTATAGATATTTTATCACTTTCACGGACGATTTAATTAGACACGGATATGTCTACTTAATGAAGCATAAAAGTGAGTCCTTTGAGAAATTCAAGGAATACCAGAACAGGGTATAGAACCAACTGGGTAGAAAGGTTAAAGCACTCCGTTCAGATCGGGGTGGCGAATATCTTTCAAATGAGTTTGATCATCACCTTAAAGACTGTGGAATAGTTCTACAGTTAACTCCACCTGGAACACCTCAATTGAATGGTGTGTCCGAACGGAGAAATCGAACCTTACTTGATATGGTTCGATCCATGATGAGTCACACAAAGAGTGCCTCGATTCATTATGGGGTTATGCTCTTTGTCACCGCTCTTATACTTAACCGAAGTCCGACTAAAGCTGTCGACAAGACTCCATATGAAATGTGGAAGGGAACGGTCCCTAACTTATCCTTTATTCGGGTTTGGGGCTGCGAGGCTTATGTCAAGTGCAGACACGAGGATAAGCTCGGCCAGCGATCGGTCAAGACATACTTTATAGGTTATCCAAAAGGAACATTTGGTCATTACTTCTATTCGCCTGCCGAACATCGAGTTTTTGTTGCGGCTAGTGCGACGTTTTTAGAGAAAGAATTTCTCGAGAACAAGACGAGTAATAGAACCGTAGAGCTGTCGGAGATTCCAGAACCAACAATCGAGGAACGGATGGAGGAAGTTGTTCCTCCAACTGACGATACGGTTAATAATCCTGAGGAACCTAGGAGGTCGGGTACAGTCTCTCATCCTCCGGACAGATACATTGGTATGGTCGAGGAGAATGACATTTTACTCCTAGAGAGTAATGAACTCGTTACCTATAAAGGTGCTATGACCTGTTCCGACTCAAAGCTATGGCTCGAAGCCATGCAATCCGAGATGGACTCCATGTATGAGAATGACGTATGGAATCTAGTTGATTTACCTAATAAGGTAAAACCTCTAAAGTGCAATTGGCTTTACAAAATAAAGCGTTCTGTAGACGCGCAACCAGATACCTATAAGGCACGACTTGTGGCAAAAGGTTTCACTCAAGTGCACGGATTGCATTATGATGAGATTTTTGCACCTGTAGTCATGCTACGTTCCATTCGGATAATCTTAGCGATTGCCGCATTCCATGATTATGAGATTTGGCAAATGGATGTGAAAACCGCCTTCTTAAACGGTTATTTGGAGGAAGAGTTGTACATGGTGCAACCCGAAGGTTTCATAGATCCTGAGCATCCTAAGAAAGTATGCAAGCTTAAGCGTTCCATTTATAGACTTAAGCAAGCTTCTCGGAGTTGGAATCATCGTTTCGACCAAGTGATAAAAGAGTATGGTTTCACTCGATCAGTCGAAGAACCATGCTTATATATCAAGTCGAGTGGGAGCAAGATTGTATTCTTGATATTGTATGTCGATGACATACTCTTGATTGGGAATGACTGTTGATTGGGAATGACATTCCTCTCCTATTCTAGGTTAAAGAATGGTTGAAGAACCATTTCCAGATGAAAGATCTGGGTGAGGCACAGCGCATTTTGGGAATCCGTATCTACCGAGATAGATCACGACGGACGTTATCACTTAGTCAGGAGTCTTATTTGAATAAGATTCTTGATAGGTTCAGCATGACCAACTCCAAGAAGGGGAACCTTCCAATGACGACTGGGATGCAGTTGAGCAAGTCTCAAGTCACCCACGACGCCTGAAGGGGTTGAACCCATGAATCGTGTTCCTCATGCATCAGCTATAGGATTAATCATGTATGCCATGATATGCATACGTCCAGACGTGGCATATTCATTGAGTATGACGAGTCGGTACCAAAAGAATCCATGTACCCACGGAGGTCTAAGGAATGGGTATTGACTTATGGAGGAGATACTAAGCTATGCGCAACCGGTTACGCAGATGCTAGCTTCCAAACGGATCTCAGTCCGGTTCGTCTTCATTCTTAGTGTGTTGTAGCAGATTCTACTACTGAATCGTTGAATTATGATAAGCATGTAGGGCACGTCATTTCCATGGGAATTAAACGTGTTCCTGAGTTGTAGTACTTGATTATGGATTTGATACATTATCTTTTTCATATACTATTTATAACTTCATTGTTTTATTATAATATTTTGTTTTTCAAGTGGATTGTACTGACAACATTGAACGCCACAAAGTGAACTGAATTACATTAAATTTCTTTTGGTCCGTAATCGCCAATGTGAGCTGATAACTCCGGCCATTATATTGTGCAGTCGATTGATGGTGGGTTCAACGAGCCATAAGTCAAACAGTTGACTGATCGATCACAGATGCGAGATTATGACGATACCTCGTAGGAGAACTTTTTGTGACAACGTAATGGAGTCCTAAATGTTTAATAACATTCGGTGCCAGGTCGTGGATAGGACATCCATTGTGTTCCTAGAGTCGATTCTTTTGACTATCGACTGTCTCTTGAGATTAAGGCAGTTTTTGGGTGACTTTGGTTTCTTTCTCACGGTCTGCCGTAACTGGAGGCTAAGTAGTTTTTTTCTGGGTCATTTCATATTGTGCTTACATCTGCAGGATTCGAGTTGAGGAAAATATCCAACCCTTATCAGGTATAGTTATTTCTCAGGGCCACTCGAGGAGTTGTAACTGAAATGCATGGCCATGCTCGAATGTTGATTCGTTTATCAGTTAAGTTACTCTCTAGTCGGGGAAACCACTCTTGATATTGATCGCTTGTAAAATACGACCTTTGTGAATTCGGATTTGCAAATTGTTTTACATTGAGTGGGAGAAATTTTAGTATATGAGAATCGGTTATCGCACATACACTTGTGAGGACAAGTGGGAGTTTGTTGGAGCTTGTGTCCTCCACAAATTAGTGTGATAACATTTGTAAATCTCTTTCAGGTTCACAAGGGTATACTTCGTATATTTAATCAGTTGATTAACGTTTACCTAATAACGGTTGGCTTGCTAGAAAGTTTGACGTTATTATCATACAGATGGCGGTGATCAACTGGTCCCTAAAGGTCACACCTATAGGATGTGTTTGAGAAATGTGGTTATAGAAATATAATTACATTGATGCCCAATATGACTAAAAAGTTAGTCAATGTGTTGATGAGATAATTGTTTAATGAAAATTAAATAATTTTAGTTGAGACGAATTAACTGTCAAATCGTAAATTAAATATAATAAGTTATATTTAATTAAATATATATAATGTTAGCTTGGACGAATTAATCTGTTAATTCGTAATTAAATATAATCAGTTATATTTAATATCAACAAGTTGAATGTGTCATAGTGGTAATAGTGAGGGTACACAAGCCAAGAGGTCATGGGTTCGATCCTCACTAGATGACAATTTAACACACTTTATATATTTATGGAAAGACCAAAAATAAGGAGCTTATAGTCCTTTTTTCGGTCTGATGGCCGAAAATTAGGAAAGTATTATTCTTTCCTAATTGCTCCATAATTCGGTCAGTATAAGAAAGAAAGGTAGATGTTTTATTCTACCCTAATTCTTTTTCTTGACCTAGCCTCTCTCTCTCATCACAAGAAAACACAAAACAACTAAAATTTACAGAAATTTGTAGATCGATTCTAGCATAATCAAAGGGCA
Source organism: Silene latifolia (assembly GCF_048544455.1). Taxonomy (NCBI): domain Eukaryota; kingdom Viridiplantae; phylum Streptophyta; class Magnoliopsida; order Caryophyllales; family Caryophyllaceae; genus Silene; species Silene latifolia. The sequence continues at coordinate 40,202,843 of NC_133533.1, forward strand.
TATCTCATATCGTCTTGGGTGCAACTAATAGGCGAATATCAATTTTGATATTGTTCTTAGGCCAATTTTGCTTGGACCGAAGGTTAATTCTAAATCCTTATACTTTGTTTATGTATTTTGTTTATGACCATTGATCATCATTGTTAAACTCGTTATAATCCTTCTAGTTTAAGGGAAGTATACAGATTATTTCCCACAATATCACCCCTAATCTGTCCATATTTTTCCAACCTTATTTATTTTCCTCAAATCGTCAGTCTTAAGTATATTTTTGACGTAAATCAATTAAATCATTTTAATTCATTCTAATTTTAATTATCGCTATTTATTTTTTTATTTATTAGGGTTGATTTATTTGTTTGTTTTTCACATGTAATCAATTCTAACTCTCAAGTCGACATTAATGGTTGCTAATTTATTTGCTCACCGACATAGTTTAATTCACATAATAGGATTAAAACGTTTGATGTTGCATTGTATGCATATAATCCACACCATGTCAAGTACGAACGATTACCCTAATCATTAGTAGAGGCCGCTATTGAGGCGGGCGGGATTAGGTGTTTAGTAAAAAAACTTCCTAATACGTACCCTCATCCCTTACTCCAGATCTATGTGAACATCCGTGTTCATTGACATCCACGAGAGTCATTCTAGACATAGAATGCTAAGGGTAACGAGTTCTTAGTGTTCATGTCACTACTTTGTGTCTTGACATGACACGAGGTATTCGAACGGTTCCAATTTCCCATAAAAATTGGTGGCGACTCCACAAATACAAGCGTTTGTCCCAAGGGCCCCCGTGTCCACACAAAGTGGTAACATTTTAAAGATATAACATATGTCACCATCTAGGTAGCACCAAAACGGACACGGACACGGACACGGACACTGACACGACACGGACACGCGACACGGCTTCCCATGAAATTTAGGACACGGGACACGTCATTTAAATTTAATAAAATATATATTTTATAGTTATTTATGTGTGATTTTATTTTTGAAAAAGTATTGAATATTAAATTTAAATAAGTGAAGGTAAAACTTGACGTTAATTATAACCCATTCTCATTTCCAAAACCAAAAACCAACTTATAATCAATTTATTTCGACATCTCATTACTAGTCTAAAAAACATTATTTCCCCCAATTCAACTTTTTTCCCCACCAAATTCAACCATATAACAATTCACGCCATTTACCTTAAATGCAGCTTAATTCCGTTTGAAGGTGTGTCCAAATACCATGGACACGGCTCAAAATACCATGGACACGTGTCAGACACGTGCCCAAATAATAGAGGAAAGTTAGACACGGCTTTACAAGTGTCCGACACGTTTTGACGTGTGTCCGACTCGTGTCGTGTCCGACACGGGAAGGCCGATTAGGAGGAGTGTTCGTGCTACCTAGGTCACCATGATTTAGGATAGATATTATCATGTTAAGTTCAATTCAAAACACAAAAACATTGGTACATATATCTTATTAGGTGTCACATTTTCAACAATCATATATATGTCTCCATGTCTATTCAATTTTGTTAACATGTTTAGAATAGTTATTAACACAAAAACACATAACATTAATAACATTCCTGAGTTAAACTGGTCACATTTTTGTCATCATCTTTATTCATTTATGTTACTAAAACAAATATTTTTAAAATCTTCACAAAAAGTAAACTTTGGTACATGTCTTAGCTACAATGGTCTCATATTTTGACACAAATTTGTTGACATGCTAAGCTTCGTATTAAACCCAAAAGAAACAGCCATTTGAATATCAAAAACATAAACTCCAACATAGGCACATTACTCAACTCTTGTGGTCACATTACTCGCTGTTATGGTCACATTATAGCACTTCAGTAGTTACATTTTCCAAGAAAAACGCAAATTTAATACAGATTACAGGCATACCGTATGTCGCTTTCTTGCTCTTCTTTTTTGCGCTAAGACCAGCTGTCATCTTAACTACGACCTCAAGCGCCTCTACATACAAGCAAAATCCATTACCAGTTGACCTCAACACAATTCTAATATTAACCAACAAATTATACATTTATTTTACCACCTTCCAAACCATCACCTGCAGATTTCGACGACTCACCGTCCTTGTCACCAGTACCAATTTCTACTATTAATTACTAAACAAAAATTACCACCATAAAATCAACATGTTCAACACAATACCTTTTATATATTTTTTTCGGGGCTGTCCTCTTAGCCATTTGTTTTTTCCCATCATCTTGATCAAGCTCGATAAGATGAAAATGTTACCGCACTTTTTTTTTTGTAGCTGTAAATTGAAGATAATGACGAAAGGTAGGAGATGAAGATTTCAAGAGTTTTGAGCTGAAAATTGAAGATGATGACGGAAGATTTTAGCTAAAAATATTGTTTTTTTGATTTTTTTTAGGAAGATATTGAGCTAATAATTAAGATTTGAAAATGAAATCTGAAAAGTAGGAGGAAGGGACAATTCTCTGGTTTCTTTACACAAGCAGCCGCCTAGCATTGGGACTCCCCTTTTTTTCCAATTTTTTATTCTCTTTTGTCAAATCACATTTATCATATTTTATTGACAAAAGGGCTCATTTGTATCCATATTGTGTTAATATGGTATAAATCCACTCCGTCTTTAACTTGTGACGGATAGCTTCCGTCACAAGGGAGACTAATTTGTTACTAAAAAGGAAGAGACGTGGGCATTGGGAAATTGTGGGTTTCCTTTGCTTTTTTCTTTAGTTGTATTTGAAATCTTAGCCAATCTTTTTTATCTGAATATTTTAAAAGCACTCAAGCTGAAATATTCGTGAACTCAATAACTTTGTCACTTTTTCTTCCATGCAAAAATTTGAGTTTAAAGTAACTAATCTAAGTATTTGGCAACCCTATCATACATTGGATGCCATTTTGATAATGTTTTGTCCCATGAACTAGGGGTCATGAGCATAATTTTCTTTTTTCTATATGACTTTTATAGACAATGATATGACCGAGGAATATAGTTACAAGCTTGATGTCAATGGCCACACAATAAGTTATTGTATATTATCGATCTCCCTCCTTTATGTTTGGCTTCGCATTAATGAAAACAATGGGAATACATTCGTATACATGCACAAGAGAGATATCAACTAATTTTTGAAACTGATAATTGTAAGTGGATGTTAAGGTCTTTCTCAAAAAGTTTAGAGTCTATATTCTCGCCCAATTCTTTTAACCCAACAATCGATACCCAACATGGATTATTTGGAATGTTATCTTTCACTATTATTGTCATGAAAGATAGCTCAATGAATATGGCACCTTCCAACCACAAAGACCTTTGAAGTTCACCACGTCCCAAGTAATTAATTGTAACCATAATAATCTTGAATGAATATTGTTTGGTCCAAGTCGATAATAAAGACGAGCCTTCTTGTTTTGGTAGTTTTCTACCGAATTAGGTTAAGCGAGGTCAATGTGGTCTTACTCGTTGTATGTTGATTGTATGTTTATGTTGATGCTAAATAAGGAGTTTAAAGACGTAAATAAAGGTTAACACAAGAGATTTGGTGACGTGGAAAACCCAATGTGGGAAACGACCGTGGGAAGGGACGGTACCCTTCCAAGGATTGCACTAGCTGTTTATATGAGGACGAGTACAAAGAAGACGAAATGTAAACCTAGCTAGCACAAGGTGTTGCGTATGTATGAGAGGTCTTGAATGCCCTTTGTCCCTTGCTTCCTCGACTATTTATAGGGTAAGAATCCTAGATGTCTCCTACTCCGTTTATGGTAAGCAATATCAATCCTACTATGCTTCTTTCCATAAACACGGTCTTGTACCCTATTCTCCCTAATCTCCCTGAATTCTCCCTGAAGAATCCTTGGCGTGCGGGCTCCTTCTATTCATGGACTTCTTATAGTCATAAGCTCCTCGGCCTAACTCATTAGACGGATTTACTTGGGCTTGCTCCTTATTAGACCAATAAGCGGATTTTGGCCCCAACAGTTTGCCACTAATTCCTTGTGAGATACACCTCGAGCTGTCGAATAAGGAATTACGGATTACTTTCAAACCTCGCGCCGTCTTTTGCAGACTCCAACTGACAGGCGCCCCGCAACATATCATCCACATTCTGCAAAAATATCACCAATCAGGCAAAGCAAAACAAAAAGCAACAAAAACAAAAACCTTACAAAAAATTACCCCATGCAGCATAGTAATCAAGTTAGCAGCATGATCCCTAGAGCGATACATAGCAGCCAAAGCACGAGCAGAAGACTCCTCAGCCTGATACTTGTTGAAAGGATCGTCGACCAAGAAAGAATGGGCCTGGATATGCTCTTTAGCAAACTGGACCTCGTCAAGCCTGGCCCTAACTCCCATAATCTCATAAACCCCCTCTGAAGTCTCATCAGGCCTCTTCCTCTTTTCAGCACGACCAGACTCATCATCCACAACCTTCACAGGAGACACCAACTGAGCCTGTTGAACAGGTGCCTGAACCTGCAATGCACTATCACTCCTTGTAGCCTCACTCCTACGGGACTTCTCCCCTGTAATTTGAGAAACACCTGCCTTCAGCAGGGATAATCCAAAGCTAGAAATCCTAGCAGAAACCCTAACAGCTACACGACGAGGCTCTACATCAGCAATATTAACATATGTCCAAACAAAATAACCCACAAAGCAAAGGCAATAAAATTTACTGCCTGATGAAGAAGCCCTTGAAGCTTTAGCGCCCTTGACCGCTTTATAGGTGCTCAACTTGGCTTTCTTAAAACGAGGCATAGGTGCTTGCCCCAGACGGGCAGGCATGTTCTTTCCTCCTCAGGCAACGCCATAAAAGCAGCAATTCGATCAGCCGATCCCTCAGCATCAGGATTATTAGCCCAATCAGCCGCTACAAGGACAAATCAAGTAAGCCTATTTTTAACAAATTAAAGCAAATTATTCATAACCAAAATTGAGTGCAGGAAAAAGAAATTACATTCCTCGACAGCAGCAAAACTAATATAATCCAGATCAGGGGCAATGGAGTCAGCCCTGATGAACATATAAGTCTGCGCCCATCCCTTATCATCCCCTGAATCAAAGTTGGTAATCAGATGAGCTGTCTTCGACCTGACTCGAAGATTAAAACGACCAGTAGAGTTGCTCTTCAGGAGATAAACATTCTTAAAATCATCAAGAGTAATGACCAGTTTGTGCTTAGCACTCAAATGCTCAACAGAATGCACAATCTTCCAAACCATTGGCATAAGTTGGAAAGGAGGGACCCTGACGGCCCTGATAACCTCAACCATGAATGAAGAGAGCGGAAGTTGACAGCCACCCTTGAACACCCACTCAAAAATACAAAACCACCCAGGACTACACCAATTAGCCCTGACTGGACCACCTTCTAGAGTACGTCCAAACATCACCTTCAGCAGGGAGAAGATCCCTGCCCTTCAAATAATGCTCGAAAGCAGGTTTCAACTGATTAGCCTCAGGGAAGGAGGCAGACAAAGCCTTCACAAGGGCATAAGTAACTCCTCTGTGCGTCATAGATAAAATTTCTGGAGGAGCAGAAATCTCCATAACCTCATCCTTTGGAATAACTTCAGGAACATCAACAACTACATGAGTTTTCTCAACCTCAGCAGCAGCCTTAGATGTAGCTGTCTTCCTTCTCCCCCCAGCCATTTTTCAAATTTAAAGTAGAAGTTGATTTTTAAGAAAATTGCAAAGAGAATTCTAGAGAGAGAAAGAAAAATTGAGGGAATGAAAATATGAAGGCAGAGATAAACGGAGCAAAGTATTTATAGCTGCAAAAATAAACGGCCAAATACAAGTGGACAAACCTAATCATGACTGTCCTAGGGTTTGATGAATCTACCTTATTTATGGTAAACTAGCCGTTGTAGAAGTTGAAGCAAACACAAACTCTTTCCGGTGAAAAATCTTATATATCTTCTTGCCTGGCCGGAATTTTTATCTCCTTATTCCTGGCCAGATCCATTAGAGAATAAGAAGATAATGGGCAATTGTTGGGCCCAGAACTACCCTGACTCACCAGACATAAGTCAGACAACACTCAAGGCCGAGCCTGAACTAAAGACATCTAAAGAAAGATAATTGGAACGCCTGGTCAGGCATCAAGCATGAGGGAAACACAGGATAAGGCAACTGACAAGGCTGGCCTGAAAAGACACCACGTCAGGCATATGGGCAGCATCATCAAAGCAAGTCAGGCGACAAAGGAAAGCACGGGCAGGTTGTGAAAACAAAGTCCTTATAAACAAGGAATACCTAATCAAACACCCAAAAGAAGAACATAGATGAAAAGATCAAAGGCAGCGGCTGGAATATAGCACAAGTCAAACAACTACTTCCGGGTAAATAAGGCACGAGTCCTATTTACCAGGAAACCCTAAAAACAACTTAGAAGGACCGTTAACAAGCTGCTATAAATAGAAAGGAAGAAGCGAAGAAGAGGACACGCAACTTTTACTCTACTACTCACTGATATTTTCTACTCGTTTGTATTCAATTAAAAGCATTATCACTATTGTTAAGCAGCCTTATCCATTATATCGCCTGACATACACATCCCCTATCAGGCTAACCAAAATCATAGTAATAATCCCTCCTGACTCGGTGCCCGTGGTTTCTTCTCTTATTCCCAGGGTTTTTCCACGTATAAATCTTTGTGTTATTGTTTTTCATTCATTTACTTATCTATTCAACTAGTCAGGCGATTAATATTGAGTTAGATTACCCTGTTAAAACTTTCCTCGCAAGACATTTACATTGCGCAAATTCTTGCTAAAACAATATCCATTCCCCATGTCATGAATGGCCAGGGAGAAATGGTAGGATGTAGGGGCTCTACTGGCTGATGGATCATTGCCGCTGAGCGCTGGCAGGCCTCGCACTTCCGGGCATATTCTGCCGAGTCTGCCCTCATTGTGGGCCATAAGTAACCTTGTCTGAGGGCTTTGTTTCACAGACTCCTACCCCCTGCATGATTTCCACATTTGCCACTATGGAGGGCATGCAACACAGTCGGTGCTTCTTGTCTATCCAGGCACCGTAAGTAGGGTCCTGCCAGTGACTTTCTAAAAAGCATCGTCAATTAATATGAATCTGGAGGCTTTTATTTTAAAACCTCTTATCTCCTTCTTGTCATCTGGCAGCTTGTTGTGTCGCAACCAATCTAGGCACCGTAAGTAGGGTCCTGCCAGTGACTTTCTAAAAAGCACATCGTCAATTAGTATGAATCTGGTGGCTTTTATTTTAAAACCTCTTATCTCCTTCTTGTCCTTTGTGCCGACTCCGACGCCTGGGACCTATACTTCGATGGTGCATCTAATTTGAGAGGCTTTGGGGTAGGAATCCTTCTAATATCACCAGAGGGAGAACATGTTCTGATCTCGGTCAAGCTGGATTTCGCCGTCACCAACAATGTCGCCGAATATGAAGCATGCCTCATCGGCCTACAAGCAGCCATAACACCTGGCATCAAGAGACTGAGGGTCCACGGCGATTCCTCACTCATCATCAATCAGGTGTCCGAATCATGGAAAATCTGAAGTGACAGCTTAGCTCCCTACCGAGTAAAAATCAATCAAGAAGCCGAGTTCTTCGACCAAGCCGACTACTTCCACCTGCCACGAGAGGAAAATCAATTTGTTGATTCCCTGGCAAAACATGCCGCGCTCGTCAACATACCTGACGACATGACATCAATGCCCCTATGTGTGATAAACCAAGAACAAGCTCACATCTGCGCCATCAACAACGACGAGGAAAACCATGATGATCCTTGATACCAAGCTATCCTCAACTATAAAACCAAAAACGAATTCCCTTCTAACTCTGATCCAAGGGGACAAAGAGACATCCGTTTACTTGCATCACAATTCGTGATAAACCAAGAACAATTATACAAAAGAACACCCCAAGGGATTCTCCTCCTTTTCATTAACCATCACAAAGCCAAAAAAGTCATGGGAGAGGTTCACGACGGAGAATGCGACCCTCCCATGAGCGCAATGATGCTGACCCGAAAAATCATGCGGTTAGGCTACTACTGGACCACCATAGAAGTTGATTGCCGCAACTACGTCAAACATTGCCACAATTGCCAAATCTTTGCCAACATACATCACATATCACCATCACTTTTGTACACCATGACGTCACCCTGGCCTTTCTCAACCTGGGGCATCGACATCATCAGGAAAGTCAACCCGATAGGCACCAAAGGGCATTGCTTTGTCCTCGTCGCCATCGACTACTTCACCAAATGGGTGGAGGCACAGTCCTATACAGTCTTGACCGCCAAACAAGTGGCCAAGTTCATCCAAGACAACATCATCTGCAGATATGGGGTACCCCATGAGATCATCAGTGATCAAGGCTCTCACTTCCGGGCGGAAACACAAGCCTTGCTGGACAAATACAAGATCAAACGGCATCGGTCATCCCCATACCGTCCCCAAACCAACGGAGCGGGGAGGCAGCAAACAAAACTCTTGTCTTCATTATCAAGAAAATGCAAGATAATTACCGCGATTGGCCGAGCAAACTCCCATTCGCTCTCTGGGGATACCGAACCTCCATTCGAACACTGACAGGTGCCACGCCCTTCTACCTAGCATACGGCATGGAGGCGGTTCAGTTGGTAGAGTTAGAGGTCTCATCTCTACGCATCCTACTGGAAAGTCAAGTTCCTGAGGCGGAATGGACCCGTCGAAGGTTCGAACAACTCACACTTCTAGACGAGCGGCGGCTCAACGCCCTACACAACGTACAGCTATACCAATGACGTATACAACGGGCATTTAACAAAAAGGTTAAACCCATAAACATTAAGGAAGGCGACTTGGTCCTCAAGTCGGTTCGAGCACCGTTACCCGTCGATCCGAGGGGGAAATTGAAACCCAATTGGGCCGGGCCATACCTGGTCAAGAAAATACTTTCGGGAGACGCATTGAGACTGAGTGACTTAGATGGAGAGGATTTTACAAACCCGACCAGCCTAGACCAACTCAAGAAATACTATCCTTGAACCGTAGCGACCAACAACCTCACCCTAGTTTTACAACTAGCGACCACCTTAACCCTTTCAAGTCAAGTTCCTCAACGCGTTCTGATTTGAAATTGCATGTTTTATCGAGTCTAAGTTGCGGCACCTTGTCCGTTTCGAATGCCCTTTGATCTGTCAGAGGCAAAATCCATTTGTACTCAAATAAAACCCCTGAACTACGAGCATGGTTTGATTTCACCTCTTCAGGTGGATACGTAGGCAGACTTTTCTTATACAAGAGGGATACAACCACAAAACCCAATTAAGTTCACAAAACATTTTGAACTACGAGCACGGTTTGATTTCACCTCTTCAGGTGGATACGTAGGCAGTCCTTTCTTACGCGAGAAGGATACAACCGTCCCCATAATCAAAAAAAAAAACATTCCCTTATGTTTACCCACATACAAAAAAAAAACCATCACCCATATCAACTCAAAAAAGAGAGGGAACATCACTCCCTTTCCCACAAAAATACATATAAAAAAAAAGGCCTTTCTCCCTTCATACAAAAATCCAATTTCCCAATTGCAATGTTTAGGATAATTCAAACCGAATTGCTTTTACAAAATGGATGGAAGAAACAAGCGTTCACAGTTCGTTTTGATACAAGCAATCCTCTTATTTAATTAATAATGAGAAGGATTACAAATTAAACAACAAATGAAGCTCGGCAAGTCTACAACTTTTCAAAGCTAAGGTGTCGACTACGGCACCTCACATAGTAAAACTAGCACAATACACACAATACATAGCTAGTACAACATAATAAAAACTCACAATAACTAATACAACATAATAACAAAGTGGGTAATGAAGGTCTTCGTTCTTCCATTCTACCCTTGCCTTTTCCCTCGGGGTACATCTTCCCCTTATCCTTCTTGTTGGCCCGCCTACCATGAACTTCATCTTTAGAACGGATCCTCAACGGATCTACAACGGCGACGGCCTTCGGTCTCTTGAACGACCCCATATTCGGTCCAAAGCGAGCCCCACACACGGCCCACTATATCTTTGAGACCCGAGGTTCTCCTCTTTGGTGGCCTCATCACATCCGGGCTAGGTCCATCAATATAGTCCTCAAAGAAGGCACGGTTGGCCTAGCCAACCTCTCTATACTTCAAGTCAACAACCTCGTCCTTACGAGACTTGGACCTTTCCTCCAAGGTTTGAGCTCTTGACCACTTGACATAAGCGGGAGTCACCCATGTCGTGGCAACGGGGTTTGGTACCTCCCAAAGCGGCCGATGTCCCACCATCTTTCGAAGACCTCCACAAGCTCGGAGTTTCGAAAAACACTCTCTTGGACAAGAGTATCTTGAGCGGGCACCTTTTGTTGACGCCCCATTTGCCTCATGAGCCTTTCAGGATAAATGAAGGAAACGACCTTCAAACCCACTATCATCAAAGAGCGAGAATTAGCACCCGAAGCGGGCAACCACGTGAAGGACCTCAAGTGCCACCATGGCACCACCCAACGGATATGAGGACCACCCTCCTCCGCCAATCTTGCGGCCCAATAGGCCTCGGTGGATGCGAAGCTATCTGAGTACAACTTCTTCCTCATGGTAAGGTGACGGAAAGAATAAGAAGAAGAATCGGTCGGAGGCTCTACATACCTTAGCCTCTCCAATAGCCACACTTGGAGGTTTCTTGGAGATCCGAACGAGGGAGCTTCTCCATAATAGCCCTTCTTGTCCAAAGCTTGGATGATCTCGCTAAGCACCAACCATGATGGATCTCTACCATGCTCCATTTACTCAACCACGTGCACAAGGGTCATACTACCATAGCATTTTGGCCCCTCTTTCTTCAAAGCATAAACAAAGAGGTATGCATGGACAAGGCAAAAGGCAAGAGCCCTTCTCCTAGCTACCTACGAAACATTGACATCCAATCGATTTGAGAAAATGTTGATAAGAGCCAACATATCCACACCATGAGGAGCAAGAAGAAAATTGACTTGACTTGTTGACAAACCCATGTTGGAGTAGTGTCCTCCACAATGAGTGCGTTTACATATTAAATCTTGTAAAAGGAATATCAGGGATTTATCTTTTTATTTGTCAGCTGGTCATCGTTAATCGGTAATGATTGGCTGACTAGAGTTTGACATTGTTGTCGTGTGACGACGGTGATCAGCTGATCCCTTTAGGTCATACCTATAGGATGACGCCCAAATAGAATAAATTAATTATTTGTATGAGATACAAGATAATTAATTCCTTGTATTATTTGACTTTTAGTTAGTCACATAAATGTATTATTTGATGACAGGTTACGAACTCGGGATAAGGAGATTTATTATTTAATTATGTGATGTTGAAATAATAAATGATTAGAATTTATTAATTAATAGTTAATGAATTAATTTTATACGATATGTGTATATGTTTTTGTAATACTCCGTATTTATAAGTCTCTGGGTACTCTATCGAGTAGGCCTTACTCTGTCGAGTAAGGGGGAGTTGCGTTTTAAAATAGTTTCTGACCTGTTGGGTAATCGATCGGGTAACTATGATACTCGATCATGTAAGGGGGAACTCGATCGAGTACCTCAGCTACTCGATCGAGTAGCCGGTTTACGGGGTGATGATTTGTCGGGTTTTGTTAATAATGCGATTGGATATATAAACAGTTCCGTCACTTCCTTAATACACTTCTATCAAACCTATTTACGTTCAAAGAGAAAATAAACTACGTTCTTCGCATCAATCACATTATTGGCAAATCCCGGAGCTTGAGAGGTCGGATTTCATTGTCCTTTGTGTCTTTGTGGTCCTTGCGTCAAGGGTAAGTCCTACATACCAATTTTATAGTATTTCGTTAAGTTTCATTAAACCCTAATTTTGGGATTGGGGGTTTTTGTTATGTTTCTTGATTGGTAGTAATTGCATGATTGTATGTTAGGAGAAGGATTCATAGAAGAAGCCTTTTGAGATCACCAATTGAGATCGTCGATTGTATTGCTTTCCGGGTAGGATTTCCTACTCAGTATTAGTCCCATAATGGGATATTGGTTGATGTGTTGAGATTAATTGTTGATGTAATAATTGTATTGTGACGGTTGTGATTGTGATTGTGATTGTAACTGCTGTCTGTGGTTCTTGAGGCGTGTCCTCGGCTGAGTGGGGTCACTTGCGGGAGTGGCTTCACGCCCTAGTTTCGCTTACATGGAACCCGCCACAGAAGGGATGTGCACATTAATGAACAGGTTATCGCTCACTATGTGGAGCGGGGATTTGGTGGGTACGGCTGCGGTCCCCCAGCTGGCGGGCTGTCCAAATGGACGATTAGTGATTGAGATGATTGGAATTGGTGGTTGTGTGTGTGTGTGACGGTTAAAAGTTTATCTTTTATCTTATTGTTGATATATTGAATTGTGTGATTAGTCTTGACCCGTTTAAATGTTTTAAAAACTGTGGTGATCCATTCGGGGTGGTGGCGTTATTGAGCGGTATGGTGATGCGTATGGGATAAGCTGGAGGAGTCACCACGATGCAGTTTAGAAGTCTTCCGCTGTGTTTGATAGTTTTATAGTCTTCTGATAGTAGATAGTTTTGGAGAACTTGTATCTCTTTATCAGTTTTGGTTTTTGGCATGTAATCACTTTAAACGTTAATTACTATTTAAATATGTTTCTTTATTGTCTTATGATAATCATTGCCTCGGGTAACCGAGATGGTAGCATTTCCATGCCTTAAGTGGTCCTGGTAAGGCACTTGGAGTATGGGGGTGTTACAAATGGTATTAGAGCGACGATCCTTAAACCTGTAACCAATGAACCTAATGAATATAGGAGTCAAATTAAAATGAACCCGGGGTAAAAGTTGTAGGAGCTAATGCAAAGGCTTGGGAGACGTCCTAAAGTCGCGAACTCGCCCTACAATTTTGAACCGGACACCATGGGATATGAGTCGGGAACGCTATGTGTTTATTTTGTGAATTGTGTACCAATATGGTGATGTGTGGCATGAATAAGGGTGATTTTGTATACTATTGGTTGAAAGCATGTTGGATGTTACCTGGTTTACCATGTTGATTGGAATAGTTGGAAAAGTATGTGAGAATGACGAATGATGTGGTGAAAAAAAAAAAAAAAAAAAAAAAAAAGGAAATAGTTTATATGTGATGATTAATGATGTGCAGGATGAATGATTTATAATGTGTACATACTAGTAACTTGTGGTTAGAGGATGTGACATGATTTTTTTTTATAATCCTGTTTGCGTAAAGTTAGATAATAAGTTCATATAATTGTCTACTGTTGTATCATATGCGCTTGTTAGATGAAGTATGTGATTGAACTAGATGAATTAATTGGAAAAGATGAAGTGGCAATTTCAAGAGAATATGAATTTCTTGAGTATAAAGTGTTTATGTGATGAAGTGGATTTGTAATATTGTTGTATTAGCAACATGGAAATAGGATTTGTAATGTATGAGAATGATTTGTGTTACGAAAAGTTATAAAATTTAAAGCATGCGGTTAGTACATGACTAATGAGTTAAATAATATATGTGCATGATGGATGATGTTGCTTGATTTTTGAAGATGGTAACATGAGATTAGCAATACTGGTTTTATGAGTACTGAGTCGTTTTGTCTACCTTGTTGTTGTTTAAGTCGTTTGGGAAGTAAAAATCAATAGTTGTGTTTTTCGATGATAAAGAGGTTCTCTTTAAACTGTTATAACTTGAGATGCATAAATGATTTTGATGTGATTCCAATTGGAGGTGATAGCTTGTCCTTTTACGATTCTAACGATAGGTCACACGTCCAAAACGACCAAGAAATGAGTGAGTTATGACTGTTTTACGAAAACTGGACAGTGCTGAGAAATGCGTAGGTACTCGATCGAGTAGCCTTGGTACTCGATCGAGTATGGGGGTACTCGATCGAGTAGGGGGGTACTCGATCGAGTACGTCAGTTACTCGATCGAGTGGCCCTGGTAATTTGTTTTACGTGCTTCTGATCTTTACCTACTCGATCGAGTAAGTCACTTACTCGATAGAGTGGCCTGTACTCGATCTAGTGACCCCTATTTTGGGTCATATGCTTATCTTTTGAATTCGTTGCATATTTTGTTTAATTCAAAGTTGTTATATTGTTTCTTTATGCATTGTTTTACATGTACGTTGGTCTTGACGCGTAAGTTACCCAATCTTATGGTGTAGTGAGTGACACCTGTGGTGAGTATGAGTTCGGTGGGAGGACATGAGTTATATGTGGTTGTGATAGATAGTGGAAAAGGAAAAGGAAGATCGTTATGGTTTATTGAGACATGGAGCATGTTTTGTGAGATGAGATGAGCGATATGTCTGTACGTTGAGTAATGCAAAAGTAATTAAATGTGAGCAAAGGATGATGTGAGTTTATGGAACGTGAGAATGAAAAGATTGAAATGAGGGACGCAAATGGTGGCATCTTGAGATGTGTAAAGAATCATGGAGGGGGATGGTTAGAAATAGTGTTGAGTAAGAATATATTTAATGAAAAGTCGTTTTAGAGAAATTTAGAAGAGTGGTATATAGTGAACTTAATGGAGACATGTCGCGACATGGATTTACAGGTCGTGACTAAGTTTGGAAATTTATGTTATCAAGAGACGAAACTACTGTGTGATTTCCTTGGGCAATTAGCGGTATGAAAGGAATTTTGATTTCTAGAGATGTAATTGTTGAACAGTAAACGTTGATTCTATGGATAGATTACTGGCAAGGGTAATTGATGACATAATAAGAGAATACTTATGGTAAGAAAGAGTGAGATGATATCGATATGAAATAATGAAATGTGAGTTTTGGAGCAATGAGAAAGTAACCGGAACACTAAAGAGTTAGGTAGAAGTGATAAAGAGTTGAATGGTTAATTGATTTTGTCGAGTGTAAAAGAAAAGAATGAGGGGAATAAAACTAGGAAAATGTTGACCGGAGTTATGTGATATAGAGGTAAGGAGTCGTCGAGATGTGCGATAACAATCATGAGGATGTTAGTTGATGGTTAAATAGGAGTTTCAGGACAACATGATTAGTCTTGAGTTTTGAGGAATTAAGGAAAGTAAAAATTTGGTAGAATATCTGCACGATATGAGATATTGGTGGAGAGTTAGATAACGATACGATTAAGGATAGTGTTGGGAAGGAGGTTGAGGTAAATTTTGTTGGTGGATTTGACGTTCGTTATTTGGAATGTTAACCAAAGCTAGGAAAGAAATCGGGATGTTTAGAGATGAGTGTAAGAGGTTTGATGTTCGGACCGTCGTAGTGTTATGGTTTGTAACTAGTGGTTAAGGGTGATGGTATATTAGAAAGGTAGCGATTCTAATGAGGTTGATTTTGTAGAGGCCGGATTGATATGTATGGTTGTAAGGAAGTATAAGATGTGGTTAGATGAGGCGGGTGCTAATCGTTGAATAGTAATGGTATGGTTATATTTGGCAAGAGGTGATGGTTATATGAATAGGGGAATGTATTATGAGGTGTATACGAGTTAAGCTCGGGTGAGAAGTAACTTTTAAGGGTGGTAACTTACGTGATCAGGATTGACTGGTTGGATGTGATTACGGGTCTATGATGTGTATAAATGTTTGTGTGAGGTTCTGACCTCACGAGAAGTGATATGGTGTGATAGTTATAAAGCTGTTATCTTAATGTTCTGTAATATATGTTGGAAACGGTAATTTAATTGAATGATGTGTAAAAGGTAATAATTTGACTGTTTTGGCATGACTAGTTATGCTTGTATGTATTCATGATACATGTGTATTCCGTGAAAGGGTAAGGATGATGTTCATGAGATTCTTGTCTGTTTATTCCGCATAATATTTTGTGTTGTGATTTAGTAAAGCAGTCTGAGTAAGTTTTCTTGTCCGAGATGTTATACTGAGTCAGTGTTTATGGGATCGTGTAGTTGTGATGTCTATCGATGTGGTTGTGGTGCCTCGGGTGGTGATCCGTGCACGATATTTAGTGTTGTGATGCGGTTATTTTCGCACTGCGGTGTGGCTGTTAGTGGCGGTGTTGTGATGCCGTCACCGGTTGTGGTGGAGTAGGGAGGATGATTATGATTCGAGTTTCGAAAGTACATACCAGTTATACATAGATTGTTGTTTTGTTTGATGTTGCTCCCTGCGAGTTTTAGTTTGTGCAGATAGACAGTTGTCTTGTTTATTGATATTTTTTCCTAGTTAAGTTGGGAATGAGGGTATAGTATGATATGAAATAGAGTTGTATATGTCTTCGTTGTTGTCATGGTATAGTGATATTCTGTTGATGGGACACAGTTG
The DNA here is from genome assembly GCF_048544455.1 of Silene latifolia. Taxonomy (NCBI): domain Eukaryota; kingdom Viridiplantae; phylum Streptophyta; class Magnoliopsida; order Caryophyllales; family Caryophyllaceae; genus Silene; species Silene latifolia. The sequence continues at coordinate 40,219,203 of NC_133533.1, forward strand.
TGAGAAGTTGTTACAGTAATTTTGATCTTGTTTTAAGATGAGGCATCGGTAGTCTTAGTCGTGGCAAGTGATTCGTAAAACATGTGTGGTAATGACCTGAAAGATGCAGGTGATCCATAATCCTTTGTTGAGACAGTGAGTGTAGGGTGTTGGGGAAATTAGTGTCATGTTAAGTTACGTTTGAGTTTTGCGATAATGAAGGAAAGAACTTGAGGACCTAGTGTGAGTATACGTAACAAGTGTGGATCGTGAGTTATGCTTTTGGCGATAAGAGTTTTATATAGTTTGTATAGCGAGGTGTGTCATGTTGCGGTAACAGGGAACAAGCAAAGTTTTGGGTTAAGCTAAGGATTTTGTGTTATAGGTTAGGTGGTGTGACGGGTGAAGTGAAGTATGAGAGTTGTTTAGGTAAGAGAGCCTTGGATATGTGCATGGCGAGTGTTTAGATTGTAGGTGGTTATCTTTGACATGCGGTGGTGATGAGGATAATGAAAAGATATATCTATGATTTAGTATTAGCGAGTTACGAGGACGTAACATTTATCTTAAGAGGAGTAGGATGCGATAAAAGAGATTTTGATGGGTGTGTATATGGTAATATATTTGGAAGTGTGAGTCTTGATGTCGAATAAAAGGTTGATTCGTGTTGTGGTTAATTTTGTTAAAGGTCATGACCGTGCTTGTAGTAGTTAGATGTTTAGGAGTGTGGGAATATTTCACTAGTGTTGACAGTTGGATGATGATGTTTATGAGTGTTAGTAAACTTCGAGGACGAAGTTCCTTTTAAGGGTGGTAGAATGTAACATTCCGTTTGACCGTTTGACGTCTATGAGTGTCAGGAGAGTTTATGATGAAGTTGATACGATATCGTGAGCCATGTTGTGGAGGTAGGAATAGTTAGTGGAGTTGGTGTTACGAGTTCAAGTTTGGGTTGGAGTTTTGTTTTGAGTTCTTAGTCACGTTGTTGTGTCTTGATCGAGTTAGTATGTTTGTTTTTGAGTATGGGTTGAACTTCGGGGACGAAGTTCTTTTTAAGGAGGGAAGACTGTAATACTCCGTATTTATAAGTCTCTGGGTACTCTATCGAGTAGGCCTTACTCTGTCGAGTAAGGGGGAGTTGCGTTTTAAAATAGTTTCTGACCTGTTGGGTACTCGATCGAGTAACTATGATACTCGATCGAGTAAGGGGGCACTCGATCGAGTACCTCAGCTACTCGATCGAGTAGCCGGTTTACGGGGTGATGATTTGTCGGGTTTTGTTAATAATGCGATTGGATATATAAACAGTTCCGTCACTTCCTTAATACACTTCTATCAAACCTATTTACGTTCAAAGAGAAAATAAACTACGTTCTTCGCATCAATCACATTATTGGCAAATCCCGGAGCTTGAGAGGTCGGATTTCATTGTCCTTTGTGTCTTTGTGGTCCTTGCGTCAAGGGTAAGTAGTACATACCAATTTTATAGTATTTCGTTAAGTTTCATTAAACCCTAATTTTGGGATTGGGGGTTTTTGTTATGTTTCTTGATTGGTAGTAATTGCATGATTGTATGTTAGGAGAAGGATTCATAGAAGAAGCCTTTTGAGATCAGCTGTTGAGATCGTCTGATTGTATTGCTTTCCAGGTAGGATTTCCTACTCAGTATTAGTCCCATAATGGGATATTGGTTGATGTGTTGAGATTAATTGTTGATGTAATAATTGTATTGCGACGGTTGTGATTGTGATTGTGATTGTAACTGCTGTCTGTGGTTCTTGAGGCGTGTCCTCGGCTGAGTGGGGTCACTTGCGGGAGTGGCTTCACGCCCTAGTTTCGCCTTCTGTGGAACCCGCCACAGAAGGGATGTGCACATTAATGGACAGGGTTATCGCTCACTATGTGGAGCGGGGATTTGGTGGGTACGGCTGCGGTCCCCCACTGGTAGGGCTGGTCCAGTGGACAGTCAGTGATTGAGATGATTGGAATTGGTGGTTGTGTGTGTGTGTGTGACGGTTAAGCTATCTGTTTATCTTATTGTTGATATATTGAATTGTGTGATTCGTACTGACCCCGTTTAAATGTTTTAAAAACTGTGGTGATCCATTCGGGGGTGGTGAGCAGTTATTGAGCAGGTATGAGCTGATGCGTATGGGATAACTGGGAGTAGTCACCACGATGCAGTTTAGAAGTCTTCCGCTGTGTTTGATAGTTTTCTATTCTTCTGATAGTAGATAGTTTTGGAGAACTTGTATCTCTTTATCAGTTTTGGTTTTTGGCATGTAATCACTTTAAACGTTAATTACTATTTAAATATGTTTCTTTATTGTCTTATGATAATCATTGCCTCGGGTAACCGAGATGGTAGCATTTCCATGCCTTAAGTGGTCCTGGTAAGGCACTTGGAGTATGGGCGTGTTACAGTTTTAACGTGGAATTAATTAGCTATTAAATATTACAAGAGGTTGTAAAATTAGCTAAGTGGGATAATATTGACACATTGTGTAACACCCCCATACTCCAAGTGCCTTACCAGGACCACTCAGGTATGAAGACATTACCATCTCGGTTACCCGAGGCAATGATAATCAAACAACAATAAAGAAACAACGTTTAATATAAATAGATTAGTGAATAGATACAATCCTCAAACCAAACCAAAAGTACGATACATTATTTCAAACTGACTGTCTAACTGAATTATAAGTAAACTAAAGGCTACAGCGGAAGACTCCTATCATCATGTCATGGCATCCCAGCTATCCCAGTACTCATCTCAATACCTGCTCAATATCTGCTCACCATCCCCGAATGGATCACCGCAGGTTTACAAAACAACACCGGGGTCAGTACTAATCACACAATCAATATAGATAACAATAATAAGATAAACAGACAGCTGAACTGTCACACACACACACACACACCACCAATTCCCATCATCTCAATCCTGACTGTCCACTGGACCAGCCCTGTCAGTGGGGGACCGCAGCCGTTCCCACCTAAGCCCCGCTCATCATACCGAGCGATAAACCTGTCCATTAATGTGCACATCCCCTCCCGTGGCGGGTTCCACGGAGGGCGAAACTAGGGCGTGAAGTCACTCCCGCAAGTGACCCCACTCAGCCGAGAACGCATCTCGAGAACCATCAACAACAATCACAACCACAAACACAGCACAATCATTATATCAAACAACTGAATACAACACATCACCAATACCCCATTATGGGACTAATACTGAGTAGGAAATCCTACCGGAAAGCACAACATCGAGACGGTATCAATCGTATCAAAAAGCCTCTTCTACGAACCCTCCTCCTATCATATAACACATAAAGGCTACACATTACACACTACACATAAAAACCCCCAATCTCTAAATTAGGGTTTAACCAAAACAAGGGAAAGACAAGAAAAAGGGTACGTAGATCTTACCCTCGACGCAAGGAATCCAACGATATAAACAACGACAAGAACTGACCGTCTGAACTCCGGGAATTGCTAAGAATGCGATTAGGAAGATGAACTGGTTGCTTTCTCTCTTAAACAGGGTTTTAGGTTTTGTAAAAGTGATTTAAAACAATGACGGCGAAACTTAAATACCTTAATCGCATAATTAACAAAACCCGAGAAAATCCCCCGTAAAACCGGACACTCGATCGAGTACCCAAGGTACTCGATCGAGTACCCCCCTACTCGATCGAGAACCCCAGCTACTCGATCGAGTACCCAACAGGTCAGAAACTATTTTATTTCGCAACTTGCCCTTACTCGACAGAGTAAGGGCTACTCGATAGAGTACCCCAAGACATATAAATACGGAGTATTACAGTCTTCCCTCCTTAAAAGGAACTTCGTCCCCGAAGTTCAAACCACTACTAAACAAAGGTACTCCCATAAGCTTCCCGACTCGGCAACCAAAATAAAATTCAACATAAAACATGATACTAACCCCAACTCATCCCGACAAACATACCGACACTACATATAAAAGGTGTATAAAACTCTTAAAAACTGCTCGCGATCATATCCTACCCCCATAAAAGAAACAAGGTTACGTCCCCGTAACCATACATACCTGATCAAAAAGGAAAGGGTAACGCTCTTTCATGATATCCTCTGCCTCCCATGTAGCTTCCTCAGTCTCGCGGTTAGACCAAATGATCTTAAGCAAAACTGTCTCACCACTCCTAGTCTTCCTAACCTTTCGGTCTAGGATCTGCTTAGGCACCTCAAGATATGATAAGGACTCATCTAGCTCTAAACTCTCTGCCTCCAACACATGTGACGGGTCACTCACATACTTCCGCAGCTGCGATACATGAAACACATTATGCACTCTCTCTAACGCAACCGGTAAAGCCAGACGATAAGCTACTTCCCCAACTCGCTCTAAGATCTCATAAGGCCCTATAAACTTCTGACTTAGCTTGCCTTTCTTCCCAAATCTCATAACTCCGCGCATAGGAGACACTTTCAAAAGAACTTTGTCCCCAACTTGAAACTCTATGTCCCGACGATGTAGATCTGCATAACTCTTTTGTCGATCCTGGGCTGCTCTCATCCGTTCCCTGATCATCTTAATCTGTTCCACCATCTCATGCACCATCTCTGGTCCTAAAACCACTGCCTCAACACTGTCGTCCCAACAGATTGGACTCCTACACCTCCTCCCGTACAAAGCCTCAAACGGTGCCATACCAATACTGGTGTGATAGCTGTTGTTGTAAGAAAATTCTATCAAGTCTAACCTCTGCTCCCAGCTACCACAAAAATCCATCACACAAGCTCGCAACATATCCTCCAGAGTCTTGATTGTTCTCTCAGTCTGCCCATCTGTCGCAGGATGAAATGCTGTACTCATCTTCAAAGTTGTTCCCAACGATTCCTGCAACTCTTTCCAAAACCTCGATATAAACCTCGCATCTCTGTCAGACACTATGTCCTTAGGGACCTCATGTAACTTAAGCACGTTCTTTCGATAGGCCATAGCCAATTGTGCCTTAGTCCATGTATCTTTCATTGGAACAAAGTGAGCTGACTTGGTCAGACGATCCACTATCACCCAAATCATGTTGTTACCTTGTTGACTCTTAGGCAAACCCACAATGAAATCCATGGAAATGGATTCCCACTTCCACTCAGGCACCTCTAAAGACTGAATCTTACCTTGTGGTCTTCTCTGTTCCCCTTTAACTCTATGGCATGTCAAACAACGGGACACAAACTCAGTTGTCTCTTTCTTCATCCCAGGCCACCAAAACGTTTTCTTCAAATCCTTGTATAGCTTGTCTCCACCTGGATGAACTGAATATGGTGTGCAATGCGCCTCTGTCATGATCGTCTTTTTCAACTCCTCATCATTAGGAACACACCACCTACCATCAAACCTCAAACTACCATCTGTATGAATAGAAAACGGACACTTTGTCCCTTTCTCTACTCCACTCTCCCACTCAACTATCTTAGGATCCAAAGCCTGTTTACCTCGAATATCATCATAAAACTCAAGCTGTACTGTCATATCACCCATGGCATCTCCTTTCTGCATCATATGTATCCCAAAGCTCGCTACCTCATCCCTCAGCCTCATCAAAGATAGAGCTGTACACAAGGAATGTACACTCTTCCTACTCAAAGCATCAGCTACAACATTGGCCTTCCCTTCATGGTAGATGATTTCCATGTCATAATCGCCAATCAGCTCCATCCACCTCCTCTGTTTCATGTTCAACTCCTTCTGAGTGAAGATGTACTTGGGACTTTTGTGATCAGAAAATACCTTAAAGATTGCTCCATAAAGGTAATGTCTCCAAATCTTGAGAGCAAACACCACTGCACCCAACTCCAGATCATGAGTAGGGTAGTTCTCCTCATAAGGCTTCAACTGCCTAGAAGCATAGGCAATCACTTTACCATTCTGCATCAACACACATCCCAACCCATTCTTCGAGGCATCTGTATAAACCTCGAAATTCTCGCTCCCTTCAGGCAATGCTAGGACAGGAGCTGTGGTCAAACGCTCCTTTAATGTTTGGAACGCCGTCTCACAACTCTCATCCCAACGAAACCTGTTCTCTTTCCTCATCAACGCTGTCATCGGTCTAGCTATCTTGGAGAAATCTTTCACGAACCGTCTGTAGTATCCAGCTAAACCCAAGAAACTCCTAACCTCAGCAACATTCTTTGGTGCTTCCCACTTTGTCACTGCCTCAATCTTCGCCGGATCCACAGCTACCCCATCTTTAGAGATCACATGCCCCAGAAAAGCAACTTTCTCTAACCAGAACTCACACTTGGACAGCTTAGCATACAACTCATGCTCCCTCAAAGTCTGCAACACGATCCTCAAATGCTCCTCATGCTCCTCCTTAGTCTTAGAGTAGACTAAGATATCATCGATAAACACCACTACAAACTGGTCCAAGAACTGTCTGAAGATTCTATTCATCAAATCCATAAACACTGCCGGTGCATTAGACAACCCAAACGGCATCACCACATACTCGTAATGGCCATACCTCGACGTGAAAGCTGTCTTTGGTATGTCCACCTCTCTAATCTTCACCTGATGGTACCCCGACCTCAAATCAATCTTAGAAAAGACTGTCGCACCACTCAACTGATCAAACAGGTCATCTATCCTTGGCAAAGGATACTTGTTCTTTATCGTCACACGGTTCAGCTCTCTGTAATCTATGCATAGCCTCAAACTCCCATCTTTCTTCTTCACGAAAAGAACTGGTGCTCCCCAAGGCGATACACTTGGTCTAATGTATCCCTTCTCTATCAGATCATCCAACTGCTTCCTAAGCTCCTCCATCTCCTTAGGACCCATACGGTACGGTGCCTTAGAGATTGGCCCCGTCCCTGGCTTCAACTCTACGGTGAAATCTATCTCCCTCTTCGGTGGCAACCCCGAAATCTCCTCTGGAAAAACATCTGCAAACTCCCCCACCACTGGTATCTCATCCACTGCCGGGCTCTCTATCCGGTCATCTCTCACATGGCATAGGATCAAAGGACATCCCTTCCTCAGATAAGACTTCAAGGTAACAGCTGTAATCAACTTAACTTTGGGTTTGACGAGAAACCCACGATAAGGCACACTAACACCCTTTGGACCTCTTAAGGACACTTTCTTTTGATGACAGTCTATCTTAGCTTTATACTTTCCTAACCAATCCATCCCAACTATCATCTCAAAACCGTTAAAAGGAAACTCTAACAAGTCTACAGGGAAATCAACTTGCCCAACTATCAAAGATACATCTCTAAACAACCTCCCACATGATACAGACTCACCCGAAGGTATGAAAACTTGCTCACTAACAGATTCATATACTCTCAAACCCAACTGTTTAACATGAATCGAAGACACAAACGACTGAGAAGCCCCCGAATCGAACAAAACAAAGGTAGGAATACCATTAACAAGGAATGTACCGGTGATAACATGCGCATCTTCCTCAGCTGCTTTCTTCTCCATCATGAATAACTTGCCACTGGTCTTCTGCCCACCTCCCTGGACAGTACTGGCTGATGCGGTCGGCTTAGCACCCGACCCTTGGTTGTTGTTGTTGTTTGTCGGTGTTTTCTGATAAGAATTACCGCCGTTGCGGTTGCCCCCACTGTAAATCGACTTCCCGGTTTGGCCATGATCCAGTAGGTCATTTGCTCGCGAAACTCTGTGCGAGGTCTCGGAAAAGATCCCGGTGCACTCGTGCACTCATGTCTCTTGTGGCCTACACCACCACAACCAAAGCAGGTCACCCCCCAACTATTACTCACACTCCCACGGCCACGCCCAAAGGAAGCCCCAGCACTAAACCCAGACCCAGAAGAAAATCCCTTAGACTGATTGTGGTTGCCTTTCTTGTAGTTAGATTGGCCACCACCCTCGCTCTCAGACTTCCTCTTCTCACCACCAGACCTCTCCTGAGCCATCTCCACCAACCTCTCCGCTCTCCCAGCCCTCTCATAAGCTTCCTTAACATCAGTAAGGATTCCCACGGGTAACTTATCCATAATCGTGGTAGTCAACCCTCTCTCAAACCTCAATGCCAGGTTCTCCTCAGTCAAACCCATATCCTCAGCATACTTGGACTTCTCATTGAAATGTCTGTAGTACTCGGCTACCGACATCTCAGCGGTCATCTTAAACTTATCAAACTCTTCCCTCAACTTACTCCTCACATGCTCCGGCACAAACTCCTTCCTCACAGCCCTACGAAACTCCTCCCAAGGTATAGCAGGTAAGCCTTGGTTGGTATATATCTCCTTAGCACTCACCTTCACTGTATCCCACCACTTGCCAGCTGCCTCCCTCAGGTAGAATGCAGCCTGTTCCACTCTCATCTCATCAGGACAATGAACCAGGTCTAAGATGTTCTCCATCTCTCTCAGCCAACTATCAAGCAGATTAGGCTCCCCAATTCCCTTGTACTCTTTCGGGTTAAACCTCGCAATATAGAGGCTGATTTTTGAATGATCAACCTTCTTCTCCTTATCCTTACCCTTGTCCTCATTCACTCTCTTCAGGGTCTCATTAAGAGCATCCTGGTGCTCTAACATCTTAACGATGTCATCCGTGGTCATAAGCTCAGCTCTCGCATACAAAGCAGTTCTCTTGGGCGGCATCTTGAAGCTATATAAGAAAGGGTAAACATAAACACACGTACTAAACCTCAAAACACGAAAACACGCTGCCAAGAACCCACTCGATCGAGTTCCCAAACACACTCGATCGAGTAACGGGCTACTCGATCGAGTGCCCCACGTACTCGATCGAGTACCCAAACTCCAGAACCCAAACAGACCTTCTGATCTCTTACCTACTCGATCGAGTATCTAGGCTACTCGATCGAGTGACCCCCTACTCGATCGAGTACCCCTAGTTACTCGATCGAGTGCCCCAAAACTCGATTCTGGACTCAAAATAGCCAAAAACCCACCCGATCGAGTCAGTCTCACTCGATCGAGTAACACTAATTCGTAGAAGCTACCCGCATGTTACGTCATATGCTAACATGCTAAACTTTATAAGTCACATTATATCATAATAAGCATACTACGCATCTTTTCTACTATCTGCGAAATCATTTCATCATATTATTAAATGCCACATTGTAAATCATCCAACATGTTATCATCTCATCAACAAATTTCCTCATATCACCATTTTCTTTCAAATGCTCAACTTTCTACTTCAACATCCAACAATTAACACATTCCATCACATTCATAAACCAGTTAACCAAACACACATACGACTCGACAAACACTTCCCCCATGTGACCGGTTCAAAGTTGTAGGGCGACCCCTGCGACTTTAGGACGTCTCCCAAGCCTTTGCACTAGCTCCTACAACTTTTACCCCGGGTTCATTTTAATTGACTCCCTATGTTCATTAAGTTCATTGGTTACAGGTTTCAGGATCGTCGCTCTGATACCATTTGTAACACCCCATACTCCAAGTGCCTTACCAGGACCACTCAGGTATGAAGACATTACCATCTCGGTTACCCGAGGCAATGATAATCAAACAACAATAAAGAAACAACGTTTAATATAAATTGTTTAGTGAATAGATACAATCCTCAAACCAAACCAAAAGTACGATACATTATTTCAAACTGACTGTCTAACTGAATTATAAGTAAACTAAAGGCTACAGCGGAAGACTCCTATCATCATGTCGTGGCATCCCAGCTATCCCAGTACTCATCTCAATACCTGCTCAATATCTGCTCACCATCCCCGAATGGATCACCGCAGGTTTACAAAACAACACCGGGTCGACTAATCACACAATCAATATAGATAACAATAATAAGATAAACAGACAGCTGAACTGTCACACACACACACACACCACCAATTCCCATCATCTCAATCCTGACTGTCCACTGGACCAGCCCTGCCAGTGGGGGACCGCAGCCGTTCCCACCTAAGCCCCGCTCATCATACCGAGCGATAACCCTGTCCATTAATGTGCACATCCCCTCCCGTGGCGGGTTCCACGGAGGGCGAAACTAGGGCGTGAAGTCACTCCCGCAAGTGACCCCACTCAGCCGAGAACGCATCTCGAGAACCATCAACAGCAATCACAACCACAAACACAGCACAATCATTATATCAAACAACTGAATACAACACATCACCAATACCCCATTATGGGACTAATACTAAGTAGGAAATCCTACCTGGAAAGCACAACAGTCAGACGGTATCAACAGCTGTATCAAAAAGCCTCTTCTACGAACCCTCCTTCTATCATATAACACATAAAGGCTACACATTACACACTACACATAAAAACCCCCAATCTCTAAATTAGGGTTTAACCAAAACAAGGGAAAGACAATAAAAAGGGTACGTAGATCTTACCCTCGACGCAAGGAATCCAACGATATAAACAACGACAAGAACTGACCGTCTAAACTCCGGGAATTGCTAAGAATGCGATTAGGAAGATGAACTGGTTGCTTTTGTTGGGGTTGGTGTCCTTAACAGTTAGTGCAAGGACTTATAAACCTCTAAAAGGATCAAAGGGCATACTTTGGTATTATTATCAGTTGATCCACGTTTATCAATAACGGTTGGCTTGCTAGATAAGTTTGACGTTATTGTCATACAGATGGCGGTGATCAACTGGTCCCTAAAAGTCACACCTATAGGATACGTTTGAGAGACGTGACAGTATGAAAATACTGTCATGTAGATGCCAAAATTGACTAACCAGTTAGTCCGAGTTATTTTGACTAGTAATTAGTCAAAATGTGATGTTGAGATATTATATTTAATACGGATTAAATGTTATGGGCTAAGGCGAATTAACCAGTTAATTCGTAAAATTGAATATAAACGTTTTATATTTAATTAAATGTATATTGAATATAATTATACAATACTGTTTTGTCGGACACGTATTAATAATTCAGCTTACCCGTATTATTAGCTGATGCCTTAATTTCCGATAACCGATAACAGTTTATAATCAGACCGTGTCATATACATTTAGGATTTCGGATCGTACCATGAGTTAAAAATAAGAGAAAGTGGAAAGCCCACTCTCCCCATGAGAAACTCACGGCCGAACCATACAAAGAGGGAGTCTCTCCTCTTTGTAACCTAATTGTCATTTGCCAAAACAAATTAGGGTTTTGGAGATTAATTTTTCTCTGAAACTGAGATCTCACATCTCGAGAAAAACTCACAACAAGTTCTCCCAATATTGCAAGGCAATCGGAGAACACGTTCTAGCACAAGGGCATTTCTCGGACAAGGTCTTGGGTGCAACAATTAGGAGGGAATCTCGTTTGATTTCTGTTCTTTACGCCGTGCATCAAAGGACCCGAGGTTGATTCTTTATCTTTATCGTTTCATTGTTATTTTCGTTTTATGACTATAAATTACATGTTAAATTTGCGTTATAGTCCTACAATTAAAGGGTATTATACGGATATTTACCCACAGCTTTCTCTCTTAAACAGGGTTTTAGGTTTTGTAAAAGTGATTTAAAACAATGACGGCGAAACTTAAATACCTTAATCGCATAATTAACAAAACCTGAGAAAATCCCCCGTAAAACCGGACACTCGATCGAGTACCCAAGGTACTCGATCGAGTACCCCCCTACTCGATCGAGTACCCCAGCTACTCGATCGAGTACCCAACAGGTCAGAAACTATTTTATTTCGCAACTTGCCCTTACTCGACAGAGTAAGGGCTACTCGATAGAGTACCCCAAGACATATAAATACGGAGTATTACACATTGTATGTTGATAAAATAGTCTTATGACCACTTAATAGTTAAGTAGTCATTGTTAGTTAATTTGTATTATTTAAGTGTTAAATAATAAAATTAATATTTAATTATGTAAGATAATTAAATATAAGACTTATAAGCATTTGTGGGGCAAATGTCGAAAATCGAAATGGACCCAAAATGGTCCATATGGACTGATTTTTTAGGGCATTACAAGTGTTCATTTGGTGGCATTTTCCACTCATAATTGTCCCCCCCAAATTGCCTATAAATACCACCAAACTCCACCATTTTTTGTTGTTGGAAAAATTGGAAGAAAAATTGGTCTTTTCTTGTTGTTTTGGAAGGCTCACTTGGAGCTTTTAAAGACCATTTTTCTTCTTATTTTGTTCATCTTAAAACATTTAAAACACATATAAAATAAAATAATAATATTATCAAAGTAATAATATAATTAGTACATCAAAAATACAAATAAACAAGGTTACTACTACATTTACCTAGTTAGTATTTTAGTAGTATTTTGGGTTAATCTTGGGTGCCACCTTAGGCGATTACCTACTTTGGTAATTAAGGTGTTGGAGGATCATCCTTATTGCATTAGCTCAAGAACAACTTCAAGGAAGGAGTCCTTGAGTTGTGCCCATTTTGCCTTATAACAATGTAAGGAATTTTTGTCTTAAGATGGTTTTATACCATCTCTTTAATACTTTTCTTTGCATGCATGTAGATTTAGACCACAAAAATTAACTTGTAATTTTGATATCATAAGATGAGTATTAATTTGGTTTAAATAACTAACAAGTGGTATCAGAGCATTGTTAAATACATGCATGTTGTCTTAAGACGATTTTAGTAATTTATGAGATAAATTAATAAAATTGATATTATTTTACTGTTTAGGTATTTTTACCCAAGTCGATTAATTAGGGTCAATGTAGTCTTACTCGTTGGTTGATTGTAAGATCATTCGTATGTCACTAAGTAAATAAAGCGCGTAATGTAAATTGACACGCGAGTTTTGGTGACGCGGAAAACCCGATGTGGGAACAACAACGGGAGGGACGGTACCCTGCCAAGTATTGCACTATTTGAATAGGTGGATGATTACAATTGTGGCTCGAAGCTAATCTTGCTGCCACTAGGCGTCAGGCCTGCAATATCTCGAACGAATATAAATCTGAATACCATAATATGCCGTGGTGTAGATGTGTTTCTTGGATGTGAATGTGTGAATGCGGATGTGTTGAATGAATGCCCTTCTTGATTTGCTCCTTTGGCTATTTATAGGGTAAGAACCCTAGATATGTTCTACCTGGAATATGTTTGTCTCGAAATCCGTGCCTTGTATACACGGCAGAAATTTTTGAAACCGTGACATGTATTACACGGTTGTTTCATCTTTTTCATTTTGTTTTTATGCATATTGTTGTTTTATACGGAGATTATAACAATATGTGTCATGTCTTGTCATTTGTAAAATTGATTTTATGCGTTTTTTGATCAATATTGCAAAAGTTTTATTTTGACAAACTGTTTCCACGAGGGTTTTGTTTTTCCAGAAATTTTTTCCCTCGATCGAGCATGTTTTTAGTCGATCGAATGGTTTTTCTGACATGTTTTTACTCGATCGAGTCCTTGACGTACTCGATCGACCATTTTCAAAACCCCACTGCTCGATCGAGAAGTCCTCGTACTCGATCGATCAGTATTGCTGATATAAGTCCTCGATCGACCACCAGTTTTGTCGATCGAGTACTTCCTGATTAGCACACCTCTCGATCGACTAGCATTTCAGTCGATCGAGCCCTTTCGTTCCTCGATCGAGCACCTGTGTCCCTGGATCGAGGGATTTCTGTTTTGACAGCTTTGAAAATTTATTCCTTTTGCTTTAAATTTTCTTTTGGCTACAATATGTACATTATACGGATATTGTACACTCGCTATGATTGTGAAACGGTTCACACACGTACCATTAAGTTATTTTAAAGCGTATTTAAAGTAACGGATTGTAATGGATTAAAATTAAATGATAGAAGCGGTTTTATCACATGAATTTTAATCATTAAAAGGTGGTTTGGATAAATTTAACATAATTACGGAATTATGTCACGAATGAATTTGTTTTTAGTTGATGCTTTTTGTTTATCGTTTATCGTGAATGCCGTGAATGCCTTTTATTACGTATTTAATTTTTACAATCAGTTGTAACTTAGTGTGGCCTTAGTAGAACGTGTTACCGTAATGATGGAACACGGTCTTGGTTGTATTTTGAGATCTCGTATCTCCGTTTTGGATTTTTCACTTGTAATTACAGTTTTTAATTAGAATGTAAATAGGTTATATTTTGTAATTTTAATTGTAATTTTTGAGAAGACCAAAGATGGAGACCGGATGCTCACTCCCGCTACATGGATCAAGATGGAACATCAAGACAAGCCTTTAGGGTCCAACGGTGGATTCCAAAGTTGTATTATGTTCTTATACTAGGATAGGCCACACTAGGAAATTTTTATTTACGTATTGCTTTCTTTTATTTATTTTTCGCAACGATAATATGCATCATATTCCGCCTAAAAACCAAACCACCTAATTTATTGCATGAAAACTGACACATTTAGAGGTCACGAGTTAGTTTTCATTGACATTCTCATGTCACACGTTTTAAAGCCATCATCCAAATAAATTCATTCACGACAGACGCTAGTTATTCGTTCACTTAAAATGAATTATAATTTTGTTGATGGGATCTTCCTCGTATAAACCAAAATTGAGAACGGTCTTTATAGGTCAAACTCCAATGAGTCCCGTCTTCGTCGGTAGGCATAATATGACCCCTTCTACGTCGGGTAAGTTGGAACCGATTGACCTATTTTATCTCAACACTATGGTCACTCGTACGATTCTGTGATCATGGTGGACTATAGATAGGATTTACGGAAATCTATCGACCAAGAGTTCTTCCGGAAGAATTAGCTAAACAGTTGGCTTATCAATTTACAGAAATTGAGTCTTGGGATCACTTGTGTCATTCTTGAGGGAGATCAATTATGCAAGTGCGAGAGTCTACATGTTAAAATAAATTTTAAATAGACTTAAATCACCTCGATGAGTTGCTTATTTCGTTTTGTTGTTTTTCTTTCTTTTTCAGTGTAGATCACGTTTTTTAAACTGCTAATAACAAATGGCTGGTTCTACTGATAACCCAATGCCAAGTGCCACATTGGACCGTGAGTCCGGCGGATCTTCATGAATCGGATGAATCGGTCTACTCGATCAAGAATGATGGATCCAACTTCGCGGACTGGGAGGCGGCATTACGGAATGCTGCTGCGGCTAACGGGAAGCTCAAATATTTATTAGAGCCCATCCCGGCAAACCCAGGTCCCACGGCTAGAGCTGCTGAAATCACCAAGTTCAATGATTTCTGTATGGAAGCGGGTGCGATTAAAAACGTACTCATTTTTGCAATGGAACCCAATTTGCAGAAACGCTTCATAGCCCATGGTGCAAACAAGATTTTCACCACGCTCACTAAGGAATTCTCGAAAGCACCGAGAATCGTGACCTATGAGCATACCACTCGCTTCTTTGATGCGAGACTCCAGAAGGGCCAACCGGTTAGCCCACACATTCTCAGCATGATTGAGAATGTCGAGAAGCTGGAGACCTTTAATTGTAACATCAGCGAGAACATTGTTATCGACCGCATGCTTCACTCACTCCACGATGGTTTTTCGCAATTTAGAGCGAATTACTATATGAATGATTTGAAGAAAACCCCACATGAATCGCACTCCCTTCTCGTACGGGCCGAGAAGGACATGAAGTTCAGTGGGAGTTTGAAACAAGATGTTCTCGTTGTGTCAAACAAAGGGAAAGGTAAGGGCAAAGCTCGAGCAAACCTAGCGAGAGGTAAGGCGAAGTTTAAGAAGTCGGGTTCAGGAAAGAGTGGTCCTGGTGAGTCGAGCAACTCATCAGGCGCGACAAAGAGCAAGAATGATAACATGGAATGCCATCATTGCCACAAGACTGGGCATTGGAGGCGTACATGTCCTGTTTATCATGAGGACTTAAAGGCAGGTCGTGTTAAACCTGTTGGTATGTCTTCATCTTCTTCTACTTTTATTCATATGATTGAGATTAACCACGCAAGTTACGGAACTTGGGTACTTGATACTGGTTGTGGTTCTCATCTGTGTAATCATGTGCAGGGGCTCCGGAACATCGAACCCCACGTAAAGGGTGAGGTGGACCTGCATGTCGGGAATAGAGCACAAATGGCTGCCGTCTCGAGGGGAACATATGTGATCCAGCTACCAAGCGGATTTGAGTTATTTTTATATAACTGCTATTATGTACCCAGTCTTTCCAAAACATTATTTCAGTTTCTGCACTTTACAAGCTTGAATTTTCATTTGTAATAGAGAATAATAATTGCATTTTCTCATTACACGATATGATTTTTGGCAAGGCAGTCTCCATGAATGGAATTTATGTTTTAGATCAGATCACCGATATATTACACGTAATGAATAAAAGGTTAAAGGTTGGTGACAAAGATCAAACGTACCTATGGCACTGCCGTATGGGACACATTAATGAGAAACGCGTAAAACAGCTCATCAAAAATGGAGCTATCTCGGCCTTTAATTTTCAATCATTTGGCACGTGTGAATCATGTCTCATCGGTAAGATGACTCGGATTTGTTTCAAAGGTGTTGGAATGCGCGCTGCTGACCTATTAGGACTCATACACACGGATGTATGTGGACCTATGTCAATCACCGCACGAGAAGGCTATAGGTATTTCATCACTTTCACGGACGATTTAAGTAGATATGGCTATGTCTACTTAATGAAGCACAAAAGTGAATCCTTTGAGAAATTCAAAGAATACCAGAATAGCGTGCAGAACCTATTAGGTAGAAAGATTAAAACACTACGTTCAGATCGTGGTGGCGAGTATCTTTCTCACGAGTTTGATCAACACCTCAAAGACTGGTGGATTGCCTTACAGCTTAACTCCACCGAACACCTCAATTGAATGGTGTGTCCGAACGGAGAAATCGAACACTACTTGATATGGTTCGATCCATGATGAGTCACACGATATTACCTCGATTCATTATGGGGTTATGCTCTTATGTCACCGCTCTAATACTTAACCAAGTCCGTCTAAAGTCATTGACAAGACTCCATATGAACTATGGAAGGGAACGGTCCCTAACTTGTCCTTTATACGGGTTTGGGGCTGCGAGGCTTATGTCAAGTGGAGACACGAGGATAAGCTCGGCCGGCGATCAATCAAGACATTCTTTATAGGTTATCCTAAAGGAACACTTGGTCATTACTTCTATTCGCCAACCGAACAACGTGTTTTTGTTGCGGCTAGTGCGACATTCTTAGAGAAGGAATTTCTCGAGAATGCAAAGAGTGATAGAACCTTCGACCTGTCGGAGGTTCCAGAACCAAATACCGAGCAACTATTGGAGGAACCTATTCCTTCAATCCCGGCTGCGGTTAACATTCCTGAGGAACCTAGGAGGTCGGGAAGAGTCTCTATTCCTCCGGACAGATACATTGGTATGGTCGAGGAACATGACATAGATGACATTCTACTCTTAACGAGTAGTGAACCCGCAACCTATAAAGGTGCCATGACTAGTTCTGACTCAAAGCTATGGCTTGAGGCCATGCAATCCGAGATGGACTCCATGTATGAGAACAACGTGTGGGATCTTGTTGACTTACCTGCTAAGGTTCGTCCCCTTCAATGCAAATGGCTTTACAAGATAAAGCATTCTGTGGAAGGTCAGCAAGATATCTACAAAGCACGACTAGTTGCTAAAGGTTTCACCCAAGTGCCAGGTTTGCACTACGATGAGATTTTTGCACCCGTAGTCATGCTGCGTTCCCATTCGGATTATCTTAGCGATTGCCGCTTTTCATGACTATGAAATTTGGCAAATGGATGTGAAACCGCCTTCTTAAACGGCTTTTTGGAGGAAGAGTTGTACATGGTACACCCCAAGGTTTCATCGATCCAAGACATCCTAAGAAAGTATGCAAACTTAAGCGTTCCATTTATGGACTTAAGCAAGCATCTCGGAGTTGGAATCATCGCTTCGACCAAGTGATAAAAGAAAATGGATTTACTCGATCGGTCGAGGAACCATGTTTATATATCAAGTCGAGTGGGAGCAAGATTGTCTTCCTAATATTGTATGTTGACGAGATACTCCTGATTGGGAATGACATACCTCTCTTGTCTTCGGTGAAAGTATGGTTGAAAAACCATTTCCAGATTAAAGATCTGGGAGAGGCACAAAGAATTCTGGGCATCCGTATCTATCGAGATAGATCACGTCGGATGTTATCTCTCGATCGAGTCTTACATAGACAAAGTCCTAGAGAGATTCAAAGATGACTAACTCCAAGAAGGGGTTTCTTCCTATGGCTCCAGGGGTGCATTTGAGCAAGTCTCAAGCACCAGAGACACCGGAAGAGAAAGAGCGCATGACACGGATTCCTTATGCTTCGGCAATAGGATCAATCATGTATGCCATGATATGCACACGTCCGGACGTGGCATATGCATTGAGTATGACAAGTCGATTCCAACAGCAACCAGGTGAATCACATTGGTTGGCTGTCAAGAACATTCTTAAGTACCTCCGGAGGACTAAAGATTGGGCATTAATTTATGGAGGCGAACAAAATCTATGCGCAACCGGTTACGCAGATGCTAGCTTCCAAACGGATCGAGATGACTCGAAATCTCAGTCTGGATTCGTTTTTACTCTCAATGGCGCTGCAGTCAGCTGGAAGAGTTCCAAGCAAACTATTACAGCAGATTCTACAACTGAGTCCGAGTACTATGCCGCGTCTGAAGCAACAAAGGAAGCGATATGGATGCGTCAATTCTTACATGGACTATCTGTAGTGCCTAGTTCGAATGACCCAATCACCATCTATTGCGACAATAGTGGTGCCATCTTCCAAGCTAAGGAGCCTAAGTCTAGCAACAAATCTAGACATGTACAACGGAAAGCTCATCTAATCCGGGATTACGTGGAGCAAAAGGAAGTAGTGATAGAAAAGATTGCTACAGATGATAACATAGCAGATCCTCTCACTAAAGCATTACGACAAGATAAGCATGAAGGGCACGTTAATTCCATGGGAATCAAACGTGTTCCTGAGTTGTAGTACTTCTTATGGATTAGATTCATTCTCGTTTGTACTCTATACGACATCGTTGTTTTGATATTTATATATATTTTGTTTTTCATGTGGAATTGTACGACAATTTTGAACACCACAAAGTGAACTGAACAAACATTATATCTTTTCAGTCCTTGATTGCCCACATGAGCTGATAACTCGGCAATTATTTTGTGACGTTGGTTGATGGTGGGTTCAACGAGCCATAAGTCAACCGGTTGACTGACCAATCACAGAGGCGATTTATACGGATATTTCGTAGGACACAATTGTGACATCGACGTGGAGTCCTAAATGTTTTATAACATTCGTTGCCCGGTCGTGGATAGGACTTCCATGGTGATCCTAAGAGTCGATTCTTTTGACTATCGACTGTCTCTTGAGACTACGGCAGATTTTGGGTGACTTTGGTTTCTTTCTCACGGTCATCCGTAACAGGGGGCCAAGTAGATTTTTTCTGGGTCATTTCATGCTGTGCTTAGATCGGAAGGAGTCGAGTTGAAGGAAATATTCAGCCTTTATCGTGTACTCGATATTTCTCGGGGCCACTCGAGGAGTCAGAATCGAAATGCATGGCCATGCTCGGATACGGATTCGTTTTATCGGTTAAGTTACTCTCTAGTCGGGGAAACCACTCTTGATACAGATCGATTGTAAAATACGACCTTTGCGGATCCGGATCTGCAAATTGTTTTACATTGAGTGGGAGAAATTTTAAATGAATATGAGGATCGGTTATCGCACATACACTTGTACGGACAAGTGGGAGTTTGTTGGAGCTTGTGTCCTCCAGTTAGTGCGGATAACGTCATTGCACATACACTTGTACGGACAAGTGGGAGCTTGTTGGGGTTGGTGTCCTTAACAGTTAGTGCAAGGACTTATAAACCTCTAAAAGGATCAAAGGGCATACTTTGGTATTATTATCAGTTGATCCACGTTTATCAATAACGGTTGGCTTGCTAGATAAGTTTGACGTTATTGTCATACAGATGGCGGTGATCAACTGGTCCTTAAAAGTCACACCTATAGGATACGTTTGAGAGACGTGATGCGATGAAAATACTTGTCATGTAGATGCCAAAATTGACTAACCGGTTAGTCGAGTTATTTTGACTAGTAATTAGTCAAAATGTGATGTTGAGATATTATATTTAATACGGATTAAATGTTATGGGCTAAGGCGAATTAACCAGTTAATTCGTAAAATTGAATATAAACGTTTTATATTTAATTAAATGTATATTGAATATAATTATACAATACTGTTTTGTCGGACACGTATTAATAATTCAGCTAACCCGTATTATTAGCTGATGCCTTAATTTCCGATAACCGATAACAGTTTATAATCAGACCGTGTCATATACATTTAGGATTTCGGATCGTACCATGAGTTAAAAATAAGAGAAAGTGGAAAGCCCACTCTCCCCATGAGAAACTCACGGCCGAACCATACAAAGAGGGAGTCTCTCCTCTTTGTAACCTAATTGTCATTTGCCAAAACAAATTAGGGTTTTGGAGATTAATTTTTCTCTGAAACTGAGATCTCACATCTCGAGAAAAACTCACAACAAGTTCTCCCAATATTGCAAGGCAATCGGAGAACACGTTCTAGCACAAGGGCATTTCTCGGACAAGGTCTTGGGTGCAACAATTAGGAGGGAATCTCGTTTGATTTCTGTTCTTTACGCCGTGCATCAAAGGACCCGAGGTTGATTCTTTATCTTTATCGTTTCATTGTTATTTTCGTTTTATGACTATAAATTACATGTTAAATTTGCGTTATAGTCCTACAATTAAAGGGTATTATACGGATATTTACCCACAGCTTTCTCTCTTAAACAGGGTTTTAGGTTTTGTAAAAGTGATTTAAAACAATGACGGCGAAACTTAAATACCTTAATCGCATAATTAACAAAAGCTGAGAAAATCCCCCGTAAAACCGGACACTTGATCGAGTACCCAAGGTACTCGATCGAGTACCCCCCTACTCGATCGAGTACCCCAGCTACTCGATCGAGTACCCAACAGGTCAGAAAGTATTTTATTTCGCAACTTGCCCTTACTCGACAGAGTAAGGGCTACTCGATAGAGTACCCCAAGACATATAAATACGGAGTATTACACATTGTATGTTGATAAAATAGTCTTATGACCACTTAATAGTTAAGTAGTCATTGTTAGTTAATTTGTATTATTTAAGTGTTAAATAATAAAATTAATATTTAATTATGTAAGATAATTAAATATAAGACTTATAAGCATTTGTGGGGCAAATGTCGAAAATCGAAATGGACCCAAAATGGTCCATATGGACTGATTTTTTAGGGCATTACAAGTGTTCATTTGGTGGCATTTTCCACTCATAATTGTCCCCCCCAAATTGCCTATAAATACCACCAAACTCCACCATTTTTTGTTGTTGGAAAAATTGGAAGAAAAATTGGTCTTTTCTTGTTGTTTTGGAAGGCTCACTTGGAGCTTTTAAAGACCATTTTTCTTCTTATTTTGTTCATCTTAAAACATTTAAAACACATATAAAATAAAATAATAATATTATCAAAGTAATAATATAATTAGTACATCAAAAATACAAATAAACAAGGTTACTACTACATTTACCTAGTTAGTATTTTAGTAGTATTTTGGGTTAATCTTGGGTGCCACCTTAGGCGATTACCTACTTTGGTAATTAAGGTGTTGGAGGATCATCCTTATTGCATTAGCTCAAGAACAACTTCAAGGAAGGAGTCCTTGAGTTGTGCCCATTTTGCCTTATAACAATGTAAGGAATTTTTGTCTTAAGATGGTTTTATACCATCTCTTTAATACTTTTCTTTGCATGCATGTAGATTTAGACCACAAAAATTAACTTGTAATTTTGATATCATAAGATGAGTATTAATTTGGTTTAAATAACTAACAAGTGGTATCAGAGCATTGTTAAATACATGCATGTTGTCTTAAGACGATTTTAGTAATTTATGAGATAAATTAATAAAATTGATATTATTTTACTGTTTAGGTATTTTTACCCAAGTCGATTAATTAGGGTCAATGTAGTCTTACTCGTTGGTTGATTGTAAGATCATTCGTATGTCACTAAGTAAATAAAGCGCGTAATGTAAATTGACACGCGAGTTTTGGTGACGCGGAAAACCCGGTGTGGGAACAACCGCGGGAGGGACGGTACCCTGCCAAGTATTGCACTATTTGAATAGGTGGATGATTACAATTGTGGCTCGAAGCTAATCTTGCTGCCACTAGGCGTCAGGCCTGCAATATCTCGAACGAATATAAATCTGAATACCATAATATGCCGTGGTGTAGATGTGTTTCTTGGATGTGAATGTGTGAATGCGGATGTGTTGAATGAATGCCCTTCTTGATTTGCTCCTTTGGCTATTTATAGGGTAAGAACCCTAGATATGTTCTACCTCGAATATGGAAAGGTAATATAATTCCCATAAGGACTCTTTCCAAACTCGGACGCCTTTCCCAATTTTCCCTGATCTCCCTAACTTCTCCCTAACTTCTCCCTAACTCCTCTTTCCTTAATTCGGACGCCTTCTATGATGTGCTCATGATCTTCCTTCTAGCCCGTTTCCCCTTTCTCCAACCGCGGGCTTACTTCCTCCTTATCACTCCCTCCATAGCTTCTTATTTTATTAAGTGGGCCTTCTTCATTGTGCTATTTTTAGCCCAAACAGTTTGCCCCAAATTTCTTGTGAAGTACGCTTTCAGGTATCGAACAAGGAATTTACGTAACCAAATGCTAAAAACCCTAAGCCATCTTTTACACACCTTCCCATGCAATCCATCATTTCAGCCGCCCTATTCCTCTTATCTCGTACCCAACTCCCTCTCTCCTCTTTATAACTCCAACGTCCATCTTCCACTTTCATTAATCATTTCAAAAAATACTCCTCTCTCTTAAACCCTCAACCTTCCTTCTTCTTTATCCTTCGCCGGCTTCACTGTTCCTCTTCTCCGTCTCTCTCATCAGGTATTTCTCCCCCTTTCTTTTCTTTAGTTTCCATTTTCTCTCTCCACCATGGGTAAAACTCGACAATCCTCCACTCCCTTTGACCGTAATCTCGACCCCACCTTTCCTTCTCGGGGACTTTTCAAACACCCCCACGACTGTGACTCTGTCTTGACTGCGACCGATATTCCCATGATCAAGAATCTGCTTGGTCTTAGTGACGGGGTGGTCATTGCCATTCCTGAACCGGGACAGAAAGCCGATGCCGTCCGTCCAGGGTGGGTTAGTTTTTGTCTGTACCCATTTAGATACGGCCTTCGTTTTCCTTTCCCTAAACTCGTTCAAGACTTCATCTTCACCAACAGCTTTGCCATGGCGCAAATTTCTGCTGCCATTTGGAGAGTTCTTCTCTATTCTCTTGCCGCCAGTCAGAATACCGGTAAATCTGTCACTCTGGGCGACCTAGCCCATATGTACAATATCAGATCTCTGGGCAGGGGTCAATTCTTATTCCGGGGCCGTAGAGAGGCTCCCTTCAGACACGCGTCAAAATCGCGTGATGAGAAATGGTTTGAGGACTTCTTCTACGTGAGGAAGGACTCCGATCCATCCAGCCTCCTGCTGATTATATTTTCGAGAAATGGGTTATGACTTCGAGTAAGTAGCCTTCCTGTCACCTGATTTATTTTATCTCGCTGCTTACTAGTTTACTTCATCGTCTTCGTGCAGGCCCCTGTGACCTTACCCGTATTGGTGCCAAGATCCCTGCCTGCAGTAAACTGTTCAGCATCTCTGAATCTGAGAGAATGTTTCCAGATCTGCTTCCTGGTTTTTCACCTGCTTTCTCCTCCAATCCTCCTCAGTCGGCTCACAGTATGTCTTCTGGTAAGACTTCTACAACCGTTTTAATTTGCATGTTGTTTCTGCTGATGTTTTAAGCATTCTGTCGTCCGAGACTATATATGCTTGCAGGTTCAAAAGCTGATGAATTAGAAATCATCCTCCAAAGTGCCAAAAGAAAGAGACCTTCTGCCAGCCCTGATGTGGCCTCTGCCTCCAAGAGGAGTGCTCCTGCTGCCTCCTTTCAGACTCCTCCTACGTTTTCCAGCTCTACTGCACCCGAGCCCTTGGAGGTTGACCCGTTGTCTCGTCATCCGCCTACTCCTCCTACCAGTCCTCGTGCTTCATCCAGCGGAGGTATCACTGCTCATTTCCCAAAGGGCTTTGGGAATGTGGACAAGGTGCCGTACTGGCCGGAGATTGACCAGCTGCTCTTCCCTCCTCTTAAGGAGACATTCTCAGAGTTCTCCCCAGAGGAGATGGCTGAGAACGATGTGCACAATGCCTTCATGGTAAATATTCTTCGTCCTCTACCTGTTTGTCTTCTCTCGTTTATATTTTATCTTCCAACTTCCTTGCTGACTTCTGATTTTTCTGCCCCACACCCTCCAGTCTGCACTCTATAATAGGAAGATGATCAACATAGTGCAGACCACCAGCCGTGCTACCAACATTAAGAACCAGGAGCTGAAGGGTTTATCTGAAGGAGCGTGTGGTGGAGCTGAAGACTGAGCTTGCTATCACCAAGAAGAAGTTGAAGGAAGGGGCTGATCAGCTAGCTCGAACCCAAGCGGTACGCAGCACTTTCTCTGACTCCCTTAAGCACTCTGAGGAGAAGATCAGTGAGCTGATCTCCCTAGCCACCAACGTTGTTGCCTATGCTACCTGGCGGGGAAAGATCAGCGGGATGCGTGCTGCTCTCATGAAGGCTCCTACCCAGCAGGCAATAGAGGAAGAGGAGAAGCAGCTGGAGATGCTCTACCTCACCCAACCTGATCTGAGTGTGCTGATGCCTGAAGTTGGGGAGGTGATTTCTCCTACGCTGGCTGAACAAGCTACTGGGGATGGAGCTGGAACGTCCCGGGATGCTGCTGACGGAGCTCAGGAAGCTATGGCAGCTGAGGATGTGCAAGCTGGTGCGGTACCTGAAACGGGAGGTCAGCAGGCAGAGGAGATGCCAGAGGTGGAGGTCATTAATGTGACCGATAATTAAGTGTTTTTATGTTTTTGATGAACTTTTTTGGCAGTCTGGCCCAGAGGTGGCAGACTTGTAAGTTTTAAAACTCTTTCTGTGGTTGCTCCGCCAAGGTGGCGGTTAAACTTTGGGCCGTACTTTGGCCATATTTTGAAATGACCCTTGTCATAGTTTGGCAAGGCTTTAGCTTTACATATCGTGTGCTTGTTATTTATTTTCCCTATTTTTAGGAAATTTGTCGTGTCAGCCTGCTTGACTGATTTAGGCGAGTCCTGTCAACCTGAAAAGGCTGACGTTCTGACTTAGCTAGCTACCGTGTCAGCCTGATGGCTGATTTAGGCGTATGCCGCAATGTAAGGAGGAGTGGCCGTGTCAACCTAGGAGGCTGATTTAGACCAGCCTGGTCAGTCTGAAAAGGCTGATCCAGACTAAGCTAGCTGCCGTGTCAGCCTGATGGCTGATTTAGGCGTATGCCGTAGTTTTGGACTACTTAACTTTGTTCATGACGCAAGGTGTGTTCATCTCGTTTAAAGCCAACAGGGGCGTCATTGAGGCAAGTTTATCGTCATTCTAGGACCGATGGGACACTGCAGGATTCTGGTAGCGCAGATATCCCTACGTTCCATGTTCGTGTGCATGCATGCTGGGGCCCTGATTAATTGCGATTAGTGCGAGCTACGTCCAGGAGGTGGTATCAGGGGTAGCTGGATAAGCGTATTCAGCTGTCAACCAGGCTCCCTTTCGTATGTTCCACAGTCCGCCTGGTGAGGGTGCTCCTTGTGGAGAAAATAGGTTAGGTATGTTGGAGTACCGTGTGCCTTGTCACCCCGCGTTGGCAGTTGACAGTCCTGCTAGACATCCTTTCAAAGTACCATAGACACTAGGATTCAAAGTGATGTATTTAGAGAAGCCTGAAATAAGAAAATCTATTAAAATGATGTGAAGTACATGTCGCCATCTCATGGGATACCAGAGCAATTGTGGTCCCAGGACGCTGCTAGACCACACCATCTAATAGTAGTTTAAAGTTTTAAAGAGTTAAAAGACACCAGAAATAAAAGTGAAATTGGCAGTATGCCTACTACCGGATTTTTATTTTAACTTTAAAAGTGATTTGGCTTTTCATAGTACATCATTCTGAAAGCTATAGTCTACTTATTATTAAAAGTAATATCTCTTCAGGTGAAGTATGTTCCATGGGCGTTGTATGATTTGACCGTCCATAGTCATCAGTCTGTATGCACCATGGCCAACAACTCCTTCTACCTGGTATGGTCCTTCCCATTTGTAGGCGAATTTGCCTGCTTTTCGATTCTTGGTGTTTTGAAACACCTCTCGGAGAACCAGGTCTCCTACCTCCAGGAGCCTGACTTTTACATTTTTGTTATAACTCCTGGCCACTGACTGTTTGTAGGCAGCCAGACGGATTTTTGCGCTTGCTCGCAGCTCGTCAATTGTGTCCAGGCTTCTGGTCATTTCTGCGTTGTTCAGTTCCCTTGTCATATTTTCATACCTGTGAGTGGGAACTAGAACTTCGACGAATGATCAACGCGCCAAACACCAGGCTGAAGGGTGTTTGACCTGTTGCTATCTTTGGTGTCGTTCTGTCTGACCATAACACTAGTGGCAATTCATCTGCCCACTTTCCTCCTAACTCCTGTAACCTCCTTCTTAGATTGTCCATGATGATTTTGTTGCTGGATTCAACTTGCCCGTTGGACTTTGGAGTCCTAGGTGCTGATTTTTTTAAGGTGATGTTCCACCTGGCACAGTATCCCTCGGTATCGTTTGAGATGAATTGTGAGCCATTGTCACATATGATTTCTGACGGGATACCAAATCTGCAAATGATGTTTCGTTTTATGAACGAAATGACCTGTTTATCTTTTACCTCCGTGAATGCTTCTGCCTCTATCCACTTGGAGAAGTAATCTGTCATTGCTAGCATCCAGGTTCTGTTTCCTGTGGCCCGTGGTAGAGGGCCTACTATGTCCACGCCCCATGCCATGAATGGCCAGGGAGAAATGATAGGGTGCAGGGGCTCTACTGGCTGATGGATCATGGGCGTTGAGCGCTGGCAGGCGTCACATTTACGTGCGTACTCTGCTGCATCTGCCTTCATTGTAGGCCAATAGTATCCCTGTCTGAGGGCTTTATTTGCCAGACTCCTACCCCCTGCATGGTTTCCACATTCGCTACTGTGGAGAGCATGCAACACAGTCTATGCTTCTTCCTTGTCCAGGCACCGTAAGTAGGGGCCTGCTAGCGACTTTCTGAATAATATATCATCAATAAGTATGAATCTGGAGGCCTTCACTCTGAAGGCTCTCACTTCTTTCTTATCGTCTGGCAGCTTATTATGGCGCAGCCAGTCTAGGTAAGGTGTGCACCAATCCCAGTCATCTGCCTGCTCAGATGTTGGATTAGGTGACTGTGAGCTCTCACCTTCCTCTGTAACTGCCTGGGTTCCTTCTCCATTCTGTGCGTCCTCCAGTTCACCTTTATCTATTTCATCTGCCTTCTGGATGGAAGGCTCCAGCATGTGTGCTATTGGAATGCTGGATAGCTCCGTCGGTTTAAATGTTGCCCCCAAGGTTGCTAGGTCGTCTGCTTCCACGTTCTGATCTCTGGGGATCTGCTTGAGCTTGCAAGTTTCGAATTTCTCTTTTAGCTCCTTTGCTACTTTTAGGTATACAATCATCTTCGAATCTCTGGCTATAAACTCATCATTCACGTGGTTGACTATTAATAGAGAGTCACTGGATATGAGCAGGTGTCTGACCCCTAAATCCAGAGCTAGCTTCATTCCTAATATCAAGGCCTCGTACTCTGTTTCATTGTTGGTTGCCTTGAATTCGCATCTTACTGCTTACGCTATCAGGTCTCCTTGTGGTGACCGCATGATTAATCTCACGCCTGCCCCCCCTTTGGTTGGAGGCTCCGTCAATATGCATCTGCCAGACTTCTGTCTCCTTGCTTCCTTCTAAGGTGAGGATCTCCGTATCTGCCAGACTGGATGGTCAATCAAGTCTGATACGAAGTCGGCCAGTGCTTGCGATTTGATTGTTGTTCTGGGGTCATATTGGATATCGTTCCCACTGAGGTGTACAGACCATTTGGAAATTCTGCCTGATAGTTCAGGCTTCCTCATTATAGATTTTAGCGGGTAGTTGGTCACGACATGTATGATGTGGGACTCAAAATAGGGGCGCAGTTTGCGAGATGCCACTACCAATGCTAGTACTAATTTTTCAAGGGATGTGTACCTGGTCTCTGCCGGCAGCAGAGACTTGCTCACATAGTATACTGGCTTCTGCTCCTTTTCTTGCTCTCTGACCAGGACAGCAATCACTGCCACTTCTGTGACGGCCAGATATAAGAATAGTGGTTCTCCTGGCTCCGGCTTCGACAGCAGCGGCGGGCTGCTGAGGTAGTGCTTCAGCTCTCTGAAGGCTTGCTCGTGCTCAGAGGTTCATTCAAACTTCTGGCTTTTCCTTAGTACGTTGTAAAACAGCCTGCATTTGTCTGAAGATCTCGAAATGAACCTGTTCAGGGCTGCTACCTTTCCAGCTAATCTTTGAACATCCTTAGGCTTCTCAGGTGACTCCAGCTGCAAGACGGCTTTGATCTGCTCGATGCTGGCCTCTATTCCTCTTTAGGTTACTATATAGCCTAAGAATTTGCCAGAAGATACTCCGAAGGTGCATTTAGATGGGTTTAGCTTCATCTTGTATTCCCTGAGGGTGCTGAATGTTCTTGCCAGATGTCGCATGTGATCTTTGGCCTTTTCTGATTTCACTACCATGTCATCAATAAACACTTCCATTGTTCTTCCTATCTGCTCTTTGAACAAGCGGTTAACCAGCCTTTGATATGTGGAGCCTGCGTTCTTTAGGCCGAATGGCATGACGTTGTAGCAATATATTCCTCTTTCAGACATAAATGTCGTCTTCTCTTGATCTGCAGGGTCCATCTTGATCTGATTGTATCCACTCCATGCGTCCAGGAATATTAACATCTCATGTTCAGCTGTCGCATCTACCATTGCGTCAATATGAGGCAGCAGGAATGGATCTTTAGGGCATGCTTTGTTGAGATCGGTGAAGTCCACACATACTCTCCATTTCCCATTCTTCTTAGGCACCACCACTACGTTAGACAAACCCATTCGGATATTTTACTTCTCTTATTTTCTTTTCACGCCAAAGAATCTACCTCTTGGTTAATCACTTTGTTTCTTTCCGCTGCAAACTTTCTTCTTCTCTGCTGGATGGGTTTACACTTTGGGTCCACACTAAGCTTATGTGTTATGATGGACGGATCTATTCCTATCATGTCATCATGCGACCATGCAAAGCAATCCATGTTATCCTGAAAGAACTTGACTAGTTGCTGTCTTAAGCTTCCTGTGCATCCTGCTCCAATGAGCACGGTTCGTTCTGGGTGCAGCTTGTCCAGGTTGATTTGATCCAGCTCTTCTGCTGGGGGTTCGATGTATTCGTCCTGGATAGGCTGCTTCTGTAATTGGTATGCGGGAGGGCTGGCAGTGCACTTGAGTGCCTTCTTATAGCAGCCTCTAGCTTCCTCCTGATCTCCTCTTATTGTTTCTACTCCCCATGGTGTGGGGAACTTTATGCACTGGTGGTACGTTGAGGGGACCTCTTATTGTTTCTACTCCCCAAGATGACATTGTAGGTGGAGGGGCCGTCTATAACCAGGTACCTGACTTGTTTGTTGACTCCTCCCACATAGGTTGGGATGACTATCTCGCCTAGTGAGCTGGCTGTTTCTCCACTGAAGCCTACTTGCGGAATAGTTTTCTTCTGTAAATCCTTCTCGCTGAATCCCATATTTTCTATAGTTTTCGATGATTAGGTTGACCGAGCTTCCCCATCTACCAAGACCTTTCTAACTGTGCAATTGGCCATTGATAAGGTGATAATAAGTGCGTCATGATGTTCTCGTTCATCGTATGTATCTCCTTCATCAAAACTGGCTGCTGGCAGATCACTGTGAGAAATTCTGCAAGAATTGGCTGGCCTGTCTCCTTTGATCTCGGTGGCGCGTCTTTTAGCTGCTGAGTGCGTCAGGCCGCTTAAGTCTGAGCCGCCTGTTATCACGTTTATAATTTTGGTGCATGTGGGTGGGTCTGCAGGCTTGGCAGAGCCTACCTTATCTTGCTGCTTGCCCCCACGTGGTAATAGGTGGCTCAACTTTCCTTGTTCGTACAGGCGCTTGATCTCTCTTCGTAATGTATAGCAATCCTCAGTGTTGTTCCCAATATCACGGTGGAATCACACTTCTTCTTACTATCCTTTCTCCAAGCTTGTTCTCCTACTGGTGGGTTGGGCCACCTGACTCCATCTCCCATCTCCCTGAGTGCCTTCAAGATTCCTCCGATACCTGTAGTGAATCCATATTCTGCCAGAGTGAGGAGTAGCTAATTTTCCTCGATTCTGTTGCCTCCCCTCCCGTATGGTCTGTATCTCTCATCCTTCTTGCTGGTGGTTTGCTTTCTTCCTGATTTCTCCACGGCTGAGGTACTAAAATACTTGGTGTGCTTAGTAAGCTGGCTCTGGCTAGGATATCTTCCTCCAACTGATTAAGGGCAATGCTTTTTTTCCGCACCGCTTCAAACTGTGGCGGGGATGCATAGTTAGCCGCTTGTACAGTGCCGGAGTCGTGGTGGAGGCCTCTTCAAGGCTTCTACTCATCGTTGAGACATCACACTCTCGTACTGCTACCTTCTCATTGTTGAACCTGGTATTGTATTCTCCAATGCTCTCTCCTGCCCCTTGGACGATTCTGTACAGATCTCCTGCATGCTTCTGTGGTTTTCTGCTGCTTGCGAACTGTTGAGTGAATGCGTTCACCAATTTGGCAAATGTAGATATCGACCTGTTGGGCAGGCTTACGAACCATCGAAGTGCTGGTCCTGTTAGGGTGGACCCGAACCCTTTGCACATGCAAGCCTCCTTGACTTGCCCTATAGCTGTTACTGTCGTCATCTTCTGCTTGTACTGTCTTATATGATCAAAGGGATCTGCTGTGCCGTCGAAGAGAGGCATATTTGAATTTGTGAATCCCTTTGGCATGGCTTTGATGGATATGGTGTCCACGAATGGTGAATTGGCATAGCTGTCTCATGCCGCTTTCTCGAGTGGGGGTGGCAATCCTGGGACCCTGCTCAGTATTTCTTTTAACTCCAAGTACTGCTGATTTGTCATGCTTCCTGAATCTGGGGTTCGCCTGTCTGCTGCCCGCTGGTTTAATATATTGCCTCCTGATCCGAGCTCTTGCGGGTTCTGATGTGTTCGAGCTGCTAGAGGAGTTGTTGTAACGACTGTCCCCTGCTGCCAGTCCATTTGTTGATTTGACTCGGATCCTGCTCCAGGCGTCTGATTGATTGGGGTGGGGCTGCTGACGGGGTTGCCACCTATTTGTGCTTCTGCATAGCTGGCCGCCGGCCAGCTATCTGGCGTGAGGTATCCCAGCCCTTTTGGAGTTATCCTTCATCTGATGGTATCGTGGACAGATCCAATCTTGTTACTAATTCAGCCGGTACCTGTCGAAGTGGATTCCTGCTGCCTGATGCCCCCTGCGTCAGATCTACTAATGTAGGCCTTCCCATGTATGTCCTGCTTGCTGGGGTGACAGACTGCTGTTTCAGGATGTCTATCTGCGCCCAGAACTCTCTGTTCCTCTTTCTTGCTTCAGTTTCAGCTTTCCTCTGGTCTTCTCTCATGTTTTCCATAGCTTTCTGAAGATTTCTACGCCAGTGAGCAAGATTTGCGTGGGACTAGGTGGCGGAGTGGTGCCTGAGCTTGACGTTCCTTTATCTGATCTGGCTTGGGCCGCGACAGCGGGAGTCCTAAGAGGTAAAGAGGTTTTTGTTGTCAGTATGATTCTTGAGGTGTGTCCGGGAGCCTGCGTGGCCACTGTTGATGTTGGACTTTGAGTGGATGGTGGCGGCGGCGATGGTTGCCTGCTCCCTGACACGACTTCAGATGTTTGCTTATCCATTGTGTATCTAGAATATCAACGATTGACGACCACAATGCCCCACGGTGGGCGCCAAACTGTTTAGGTATTTTTACCCAAGTCGATTAATTAGGGTCAATGTAGTCTTACCCATTGGTTGATTGTATGATCGTTCGTATGTCACTAAGTAAATAAAGCGCGTAATGTAAATTGACACGTGAGTTTTGGTGACGCGGAAAACCCGATGTGGGAACAACCGCGGGAGGGACGGTACCCTGCCAAGTATTGCACTATTTGAATAGGTGGATGATTACAATTGTGGCTCGAAGCTAATCTTGCTGGCACTAGGCGTCAGGCCTGCAAGATCTCGGACGAATATAAATCTGAATACCATAATATGCCGTGGTGTAGATGTGTTTCTTGGATGTGAATGTGTGAATGCGGATGTGTTGAATGAATGCCCTTCTTGATTTGCTCCTTTGGCTATTTATAGGGTAAGAACCCTAGATATGTCCTACCTCGAATATGGAAAGGGAATATAATTCCCATAAGGACTCTTTCTAAACTCGGACGCCTATCCCAATTCTCCCTAACTTCTCCCCAACTTCTCCCTAACTCCTCTTTCCTTAATCCGGACGCCTTCTATGATGGGCTCCTGATCTTCCTTCTAGCCCGTTTCCCCTTTCTCCAACCGCGGGCTTATTTCCTCCTTATCACTCCCTCCATAGCTTCTTATTTTATTAAGTGGGCCTTCTTCATTGTGCTATTTTTAGCCCAAACAGTTACTAAAATTAGTTTTATCACATAATATGGTATTGCATGTAAA
The DNA here is from genome assembly GCF_048544455.1 of Silene latifolia. Classification (NCBI taxonomy): domain Eukaryota; kingdom Viridiplantae; phylum Streptophyta; class Magnoliopsida; order Caryophyllales; family Caryophyllaceae; genus Silene; species Silene latifolia. The sequence continues at coordinate 40,252,013 of NC_133533.1, forward strand.
TAATCTGGTCTTAGGATGATATGGGACGAAAATTTGTTTTTTGTTAAATTTTTCCACTTTTTATAACTTAAAATGGCATAAAATTGAGTAAAAATGCATTAAAGTTAATTAATAGTTAATTAAATTTGGTTGCATGTTAATTTTATGCATATTTATTTAGACATAACCACATGAATATTCTATTTATGAGATAAGTAGATACTTTAGATTAATGTGATTAATTTAGGTAGTTTATTGATTTTTATTTGATAAAAATTTGTAAATAATTGTTATTTTGTAAATAAATATTGATTTAATTTTTGGGCTCGAAATTTTTGAATTTTTAGCTATTGGAAATTGTTCCAAAATGTAAAAAAATTTATTTTAAGTCATTTCAATTTTTATGGTTTGATTTAGAATTAAATCGTAAAAATTGTCGCTTTACCGATTAAATTGTGAAATCGTTTTAAATAAATTTTAAAAACAAAAATTTTCACTTGCATGGAATTTTTGGTGTAAGACCAGAATGTTCATGGCTTTGAAATTTATTTTTCCATAAATTTTCAAATTAAATGGAATTTTTGTATGATAATTGTGAATTATTATATCATTTTTGTCATAATTGTGTTTTAATTCCCATATAAACTCAAGATAATTGTTGAGAATAATTATTTTGATATTAGACCAGATTATTATGATGAGTAAGTCTTAAAATTATTTTAAGAATTGATTATGAATTTTTATTGGTAAAAATTCCGTCAAAGCAAGCTCAAATAATCGTTGTTGGTAAGTTAGACGATTTGGCATGTCATTTTCCATAATGCATTTTATTATTCATTTGGATTAATTTTTTTTAGCATTATAATTATGTAATTTTTCCTAATATGGCCATAGGTAGAAATTTGTATTTCCCGTAATGTAAGGGAATAGCGATTTGTTTTGTAATTAATTGCGATGTCGTATCGCCTAATTCGTAATTAATTAATAGTTTTTATTTTAATTTTATTACAAATTGTATAATAGGGTATTGTTATGTAATTTAATTATTAGTAATTAGATGAAGCATCTAAAGACGAAGTTTTCATGAAGACGGTGTTTTCGGAAAGGCGTTCCGAAATCCTAAAGAAGGAGGCCAATTTATGAAGACTCAAGGGACCAAGGAGTTGGTTTCCGAAGTGTAATAATTTTAGTTAATTAGATTAACTAGGTGGCCATATTTGGACTTGTTTGTTTTAATTTTTATATGCATTCATGCCAAATCGTCACTACATGTTTTATTTTTTGTTGTTATCGATTTAATCGTCTAGCATTCACTAATTTTGTTCACTTAAAGGTGATAGACAATTAAATTGAAAAGATCTCTCGCATTTGTTTAAAATTGAGATTAAGCCTCGCCAAATAATAGCACCTATGAATCCCTTCTTCATTAGAGGTAGGTTCAAATCACCGAGGTACACTCTTTTTACGTTGGGTAAGTAGGGTAATAAAAGTTATTACTCGTGAAAATTGGTTGGACTCAACGGGATAAATATGGGTTGAATCGGTCCACCGTGCCCATATTTATTCTGGAGCTAAAAGATAGATTTTAAGAAAATCCGTCAACCAAGAGTTCTAGTAGTAGAATCAGTCAATTTGTTGACTCACCAAATTTATATAAATATGGGTTGAATCGGTCCACCGTGCCCATATTTATTCTGGGGCTAAAAGATAGATTTTAAGAAATTCCGTCAACCAAGAGTTCTAGTAGTAGAATTAGTCAAATTGTTGACTCACCAAATTTATATAAATATGGGTTGAATCGGTCCACCGTGCCCGTGTTTATATAAAATTGGATCTTGGAATCATTTATATAATTCATTGGGAGATCATTATCTAAATGGGAACTTGTTAAAATAGTTTCACAAGTTAAAAAAATTTTTAGACGATAAATGTTAATCTTTCCTTTATTTCCTTTGTAGTAATCACGATGACTTCTACAAGTGAAACCATCACCATAGCTAGAGATTCATGGCTACGTTCTTTTATGGACAAATATGTTTTAAAAGCCGACGGTAGTAATTTTAAAGATTGGGAGGAACAACTTTGATTAGCTGCCGCATGTGATGGCAAATTACGCTAGCTTCTCGATCCATCTCCCCCTTCGCCTAGTACGAGGGCCACTGCCGATGTAAGGGAGGCTTTTTCAAATTATCAAAAGGAATCCGCTGCAATTAAAAATGTTTTGATTTTTTCAATGGATCCTGCTTTACAAAGGCAATGTGTCAAGTTTCGTGATGCACATGAAGTATTCTCGCGACATTTAACTATGTTTTCACAAGCCCGGAGAATAATTCAATATGACACCGCAGTTCGTTTATTTGAGGCTAACCTCAAAGATGGTCAACCTGTAAGTTCACACGTACTTAAAATTATTGAGTACGTGGAAACTTTAGAGGGGTTGGGATGTAAAATCCCCGACGAACTAGTGGTGGACCGAGTACTCCACTCTCTCTCTCTCACGTCAAAGGATTTACCCAATTTAGGGTAAATTATAATATGACAAACATGAGAAAGAGTTTACATGAGCTCCATTCTCTGCTTGTGCAAGCAGAGAAGGACATGGGATTGAGTGGGAGTACGAGGAAGGATGTGCTTGCGATAAACGTAAAGGGGAAGAAGCAGTTTAATAGGAACGCAGGTAAGAAGCCGTTCAGGTGGAGGGCAAAGGTAAAGCAATTGCGAATTGCTCTACCGAGCCTAAAACTATAAAGGGTAATCCTCTTAAAGATACTTGTAATTATTGTAATAACAAGGGACATTGGAGGCGTAATTGCACAAAATACCTAGATGACATAAAAGCAGGCATTGTGAAGCCGACATGTAATTTCTCAACCGAATCTTTTATGATAGACATAAATTATGCTTCAAATACAACTTAGGTATTAAATACTGGTTGTGGTTCTCATTTATGCAATCATTTGCAGGGCCTAAAAAGCATAAGAAAGTTAAACAAGAGTGATGTCCATCTCCGAATAGGAAACGGGTCTAAGGTAGATGCCATCTCAGTAGGAACTTATGTACTTAGTTTAGCTTCGGGGTTGGAGTTGCATCTTAATAATTGTTATTTTGTACCAACGCTATCTAGAAATATAATATCCGTATCTGTCTTAGACAGAGAAGGGTTTTCCTTTGTAATTAAAGACAAGTGTTGTACTTTTTCCCTTAATAGGATTGTATTTAGTCAAGCTATTTCAATCAATGGTATTTATATTTTAGACACTTGCAATGGTGTTTATCATTTAGATAATAAAAGACTCAAAACAGGTGATCCCGATCAATCTTATTTATGGCATTGTCGATTAGGACACATTAACGAGAAACGCATTAAAAGACTAGTGTCGACTGGTATAATTAAACCTTTTGATTTCGAATCATTTGGTACATGCGAATCTTGTCTTCTTGGCAAGATGACTCGTTCACCTTTTATAGGAAAAGGATCTCGAGCTAGTGAGTTATTGGGTTTAATACATACCGATGTATGTGGTCCAATGATAGTCACTGCTAGAGGTAATTATGACTATTTTATTACTTTTACCGATGACATGAGTAGATATGGGTATATCTACTTAATGAGGTATAAAAGTGAAGCCTTTGACAAGTTCAAAGAGTTTCAGAATGAAGTAGAAAACCAATTAAATAAGAAAATTAAAGCGTTACGATCAGATCGTGGTGGGGAATATTTAAGCAATGACTTTAAAGATCACCTTAAGAACTGCGGTATTGTATCTCAGTTAACTCCTCCCGGCACACCACAATTAAATGGAGGAATCGAACTTTATTAGATATGGTTCGATCGATGATGAGTCAAACAGAGTTACCTAAGTCATTCTGGGGTTTTGCCATTTTATCTGTTGTACAATCACTTAATAAAAGTCCCACTAAAGCAACTGACAAAAATCCATATGAGATATGGAAAGGGAAAGTCCCGAATCTGCGATACATGAAAGTATGGGGTTTTGATGCTTATGTCAAGAGCAAGTCTGACGATAAGCTTACACCTCGTTCTGAAAAATGTATTTTTGTAGGCTACCCTAAGGAAACTTGTGGATATTACTTCTACAATAGTAACGAGAATAAAGTGTTTGTTGCTCGTGAAGCTGTCTTTCTAGAAAAGGAGTTTATTTCTAGAAGACATAGTGGGAGAAAATTTGAACTTGATGAAGTTCAAGAGCCACAAATTGATGTGACAATGCAGGAAGATGTTCCTTCTACGTCAGAATCGGTTATTGTTCCTGTTGAACCTAGGAGGTCAGAAAGGGTTAGTTGCTAGCCTGATAGATACCTTGGTATTATCGAGGAAGATGGTGACTATGAGGTTTTACTTTTAGAAAGTGATGAACCCAAGACCTATACATCAGCTATTACGAGTTCTGACTCTAAGCTATGGCTCGAGGCCATGCAATCCGAAATGGATTCCATGTAAGATAATCAGGTATGGGACCTGGTTGACTTACCTAAAGATGTTCGACCTCTTCAGTGTAAGTGGATATTCAAGATTAAAATCGGCATGGATGGACATAAGGATGTCTATAAAGCTAGATTGGTGGCAAAAGGTTTCACTCATGTTCATGGTTTACACTATGATGAAACTTTTGCACCAGTTGCTATGCTTAGATCTGTTCGGATAATGTTAGCGATTGCTACATTTCATGATTATGAGATATGGCAAATGAATGTCAAAACCGCTTCCCTGAACAGGTTTCTGGAAGAGGATGTGGGTAAATATCCGTATAATACCCTTTAAATTTAGGACTATAACGTAAATTTAACATGCGATTATCGTCATAAAACATAAATACAACAATGAAACGATAAGGAATAAGAATCAACCTCGGGTCCTTTGATGCACGGCGTAAAGAACAGAAATCAAACGAGATTCCCTCCTAATTGTTGCACCCAAGACCTTGTCCGAGAAATGCCCTTGTGCTAGAACGTGTTCTCCGATTGCCTTGCAATATTGGGAGAACTTGATGTGAGTTTTTCTCGAGATGTGAGATCTCGGTTTCAGAGAAAACTTGATCTCCAAAACCCTAATTATTTTTCACTAATGATGATTAGGTCAGAAGGGAGGAGAAGCTCTCCCTTTTGTTCTCCTAATCTCGGCCAAACCGAGTCCATGGGGAGGAAATGGGATTTTCCATTTCCTCTTCATTTTTAACTCGTAGTCCGTACCCAAATGACTAAATGTATATGACGCGGTATTTATAAATCGTCATCGGTTATCGGCTATTAAAACGTCAACTAATAACACGGGTTAGTTGAAGTATTAATACATGTCCGACAAAGACGATATTGTATAATTAAATTCAATATACATAAGTTAAATATAAATCGCTTATATTTAATTTTACGAATTAACTGGTTAATTCGCCTTAGCCCATAATATTTAATCCGTATTAAATATAATATCTCAACATCACATTTTGACTAATTACTAGTCAAATAACTCGGACTAACTGGTTAGTCAAAATTGGCATCTACATGACTGTATTTTTATACCGTCACATCTCTCGAACGTATCCTATAGGTGTGACTTTTAGGGACCAGTTGATCACCGCCATCTGTATGACAATAACGTCAAACTTATCTAGCAAGTCAATCGTTATTGATAAACGTGGATCAACTGATAATAATACCAAAAGTATGCCCTTTGATCCTTTTAGAGGTTTATAAGTCCTTGCACTAACTGTTAAGGACATCAACCCCAACAAGCCCCCACTTGTCCGTACAAGTGTATGTGCAATGACGTTATCCGCACTAACTGGAGGACACAAGCTCCAACAAACTCCCACTTGTCCGTACAAGTGTATGTGCGATAACCGATTCTCATATTCATTTAAAATTTCTCCCACTCAATGTAAAACAATTTGCAGATCCGGATCCACATAGGTCGTATTTTAAAATCGATCTGTATCTAGAGTGGTTTCCCCGACTAGAGAGTAACTCAACTGATAAAACGAATTCGTATTCGAGCATGGCCATGCATTTCGATTCTGACTCCTCGAGTGGCCCTGAGAAATATCGAGTACCTGATAAAGGCTGAATATTTCCTTCAACTCGACTCCTTCCGATCTAAGCACAGCATGAAATGACCCAGAAACAATCTACTTGGCCCCCTGTTACGGATGACCGTGAGAAAGAAACCAAAGTCACCCAAAATCTGCCGTAGTCTCAAGAGACAGTCGATAGTCAAAAGAATCGACTCTTAGGATCACCATGGAAGTCCTATCCACGACCGGGCAACGAATGTTATAAAACATTTAGGACTCCACGTCGATGTCACAATTGTGTCCTACGAAATATCCGTATAAATCGCCTCTGTGATTGGTCAGTCAACCGGTTGACTTATGGCTCGTTGAACCCACCATCAACCAACGTCACAAAATAATTGCCAGAGTTATCAGCTCATGTGGGCAATTAAGGACTGAAAAATATAATGTTCGTTCAGTTCACTTTGTGGTGTTCAAAATTTGTCGTACAAATCCACATGAAAAACAAAATATATATAAAGTATCAAAACGATGATGTTGTATAGAGTACAAAAGCGAATGAATCTGATCCATAAAAGAGTACTACAACTTAGGAACACGTTTGATTCCCATGGAATTAACGTGCCCTTCATGCTTATCTTGTCGTAATGCTTTAGTGAGAGGATCTGCTATGTTATCATCTGTAGCAATCTTTTCTATCACTACTTCCTTTTGCTTCACGTAATCCCGGATTAGATGAGCTTTCCGTTGTACATGTCTAGACTTGTTGCTAGACTTTGGCTCCTTAGCTTGGAAGATGGCACCACTATTGTCGCAATAGATGGTGATCGGGTCATTCGAACTAGGCACTACAGAGAGCCCATGTAAGAATTGACGCATCCATATCGCTTCCTTTGTAGCTTCAGACGCGGCATAGTACTCGGACTCAGTCGTAGAATCTGCTGTAACAGTTTGTTTCGAACTCTTCCAGCTGACTGCAGCGCCATTAAGAGTAAAAACGAATCCAGACTGAGATTTCGAGTCATCTCGATCCGTTTGGAAGCTAGCATCTGCGTAACCGGTTGCGCATAGCTTTTGAGAGCCTCCATAAGTCAATGCCCAATCTTTAGTCCTCCGTAGGTACTTAAGAATGTTCTTGACAGCCAGCCAATGTGGTTCACCTGGATGCTGTTGGAATCGACTTGTCATACTCAATGCATATGCCACGTCCGGACGTGTGCATATCATGGCATACATGATTGATCCTATTGCCGAAGCATAAGGAATCCGTGTCATGCGCTCTTTCTCTTCCGGTGTCTCTGGTGCCTGAGACTTGCTCAAATGCACCCCTGGAGCCATAGGAAGGAACCCCTTCTTGGAGTTAGTCATGCTGAATCTCTCTAGGACTTTGTCTATGTAAGACTCCCCGATCGAGAGATAACATCCGTCGTGATCTATCTCGATAGATACGGATGCCTAGAATTCTTTGTGCCTCTCCCAGATCTTTCATCTGGAAATGGTTTTTCAACCATACTTTCACCGAAGACAAGAGAGGTATGTCATTCCCAATCAGGAGTATGTCGTCAACATACAATATTAGGAAGACAATCTTGCTCCCACTCGACTTGATATATAGACATGGTTCCTCGACCGATCGAGTAAATCCATTTTCTTTTATCACTTGGTCGAAGCGATGATTCCAACTCCTTGATGCTTGCTTAAGTCCATAAATGGAACGCTTAAGTTTGCATACTTTCTTAGGATGTACTGGATCGATGAAACCTTCGGGCTGTACCATGTACAACTCTTCCTCCAAAAAGCCGTTTAAGAAGGCGGTTTTCACGTCCATTTGCCAAATTTCATAGTCATGAAAAGCGGCAATCGCTAAGATAATCCGAATGGAACGCAGCATGACTACGGGTGCGAAAATTTCATCGTAGTGCAAACCTGGCACTTGGGTGAAACCTTTAGCAACTAGTCGTGCTTTGTAGATATCTTGTTGACCTTCCACAGAATGCTTTATCTTGTAAAGCCATTTGCATTGAAGGGGACGAACCTTAGCAGGTAAGTCAACAAGATCCCACACGTTGTTCTCGTACATGGAGTCCATCTCGGATTGCATGGCCTCAAGCCATAGCTTTGAGTCAGAACTCGTCATGGCACCTTTATAGGTTGCGGGTTCACTACTCGTTAAGAGTAGAATGTCATCTATGTCATGTTCCTCGACCATACCAATGTATCTGTCCGGAGGAATAGAGACTCTTCCCGACCTCCTAGGTTCCTCAGGAATATTCACCGTAGCCGGGATTGAAGGAACAGGTTCCTCCAATGGTTGCTCGGTGTTTGGTTCTGGAATCTCCGACAAGTCGAAGGTTCTATCACTCTTTGCATTCTCGAGAAATTCCTTCTCTAAGAATGTCGCACTAGCCGCAACAAAAACGCGTTGTTCGGTTGGCGAATAGAAGTAATGACCAAGTGTTCCTTTAGGATAACCTATAAAGTATGTCTTGACCGATCGCGGGCCGAGCTTATCCTCGTGTCTCCACTTGACATAAGCCTCGCAGCCCCAAACCCGTATAAAGGACAAGTTGGGGACCGTTCCCTTCCATAGTTCATATGGAGTCTTGTCAACAGCTTTAGAAGGACTTCAGTTAAGTATTAGAGCGGCTGACAAAAGAGCATAACCCCATAATGAATCAGGTAAAACCGTGTGACTCATCATGGATCGAACCATATCAAGTAGTGTTCGATTTCTCCGTTCGGACACACCATTCAACCGAGGTGTTCCGGTGGAGTTAATCGTAGGGCAATCCCACAGTCCTTTAGGTGTTGATCAAACTCGTGAGAAAGATACTCGCCACCACGATCTGAACGTAGTGTTTTAATCTTTCTACCCAATAGGTTCTGCACCCTATTCTGGTATTCTTTGAATTTCTCAAAGGATTCACTTTTGTGCTTCATTAAGTAGACATAGCCATATCTACTTAAATCGTCCGTGAAAGTGATGAAATACCTATAGCCTTCTTGTGCGGTGATTGACATAGGGCCACATACATCCGTGTGTATGAGTCCTAATAGGTCAGCAGCGCGCATTCCAACACCTTTGATGGAAATCCGAGTCATCTTACCGATGAGACATGATTCACACGTGCCAAATGATTGAAAATCAAAGGCCGAGATAGCTCCATGTTTGATGAGCTGTTTTACGCGTTTCTCATTAATGTGTCCCATACGGCAGTGCCATAGATACGTTTGATCTTTGTCACCGACCTTTAACTTTTTATTCATTACGTGTAATATTTCCGTGGTCTGATCTAAAACATAAATTCCGTTCATGGAGACTGCCTTGCCGTAAATCATATCGTGTAATGAGAAAATGCAAGTATTATTTTCTATTACAAATGAAAAACCAAGTTTATCAAGTGCAGAAACTGAAATAATGTTTTTCGAAAGACTAGGTACATAATAGCAGTCATATAATGACAACTCAAATCCGCTGGGAAGCTGGATCACATATGTCCCCTTTGAGATGGCAGCTACTCTTGCTCCATTCCCAACACGCAGGTCCACCTCACCCTTTACGAGGGGTTCGATGTTTGAGCCCACACGTGATTACACAGATGAGAACCACAACCAGTATCAAGTACCCAAGTTCCGTAACTTGCGTGGTTAATCTCAATCATATGAATAAAAGTAGAAGAAGAAGAAGAAGACATACCAACAGGTTTAACACGACCTGCCTTTAAGAACTCATGATAAACAGGACATGTGCGTCTCCAATGCCCAGTCTTGTGGCAATGATGGCATTCCATGTTTTCATTCTTGCTCTTTGTCGCGCCTGATGAGTTGCTCGACTCACCAGGACCACTCTTTCCTGAACCCGACTTCTTAAACTTCGCCTTACCTACTGCTAGGTTTGCCTGAGCTTTGCCCTTACCTTTCCCTTTGTTTGACACAACGAGAACATCCTGTTTCAAACTCCCACTGAACTTCATGTCCTTCTCGGTCTGTACGAGAAGGGAGTGCAGTTCATGTGGGGTTTTCTTCAAATCATTCATATAGTAATTCGCTCTAAATTGCGAAAAACCATCGTGGAGTGAATGAAGCATGCGGTTGATAACAATGTTCTCGCTGATGTTACAATTAAAGGTCTCCAGCTTCTCGACATTCTCAATCATGCTGAGAATGTGTGGGCTAACCGGTTGGCCCTTCTGGAGTCTCGCATCAAAGAAGCGAGTGGTATGCTCATAGGTCACGATTCTCGGTGCTTTCGAGAATTCCTTGGTGAGCGTGGTGAAAATCTTGTTTGCACCATGGGCTATGAAGCGTTTCTGCAAATTGGGTTCCATTGCAAAAATGAGTACGTTTTTAATCGCACCCGCTTCCATACAGAAATCATTAAACTTGGTGATTTCAGCAGCTCTAGCCGTGGGACCTGGGTTTGCCGGGATGGGCTCTAATAGATATTTGAGCTTCCCGTCAGCAGCGGCAGCATTCCGTAATGCCGCCTCCCAGTCCGCGAAGTTTGATCCATCATTCTTCAGTCGAGTAGACTGATTCATCTGATTCATGAAGATCCGAAGCCAGGACTCACGGTCCAATGTGGCACTTGGCATTGGGTTATCAGTAGAACCAGCCATTTGTTGTTTAGCAGTTTAAAATCGTGATCTACACTGAAAAAGAAAGAAAAACAAAACGAATTAAGCAACTCATCGAGGTGATTTAAGTCTATTTTAAAATTCATTTTAACATGTAGACTGTCGCACTTGCATAATTGATCTCCCTCAAGAATGATACAAGTGATCCCAAGATTCAATTTCTGTAAATTGATAAGCCAACTGTTTAGCTAATTCTTCCGGAATAACTCTTGGTCGATAGATTTCCGTAAATCCTATCTATAGTCCACCATAGTCACAGGATCGTACGAGTGACCATAGTGTTGAGATAAAATAAGTCAATCGGTTCTAACTTACCCGACGTAGAAGGGGTCATATTATGCCTACCGACGAAGAAGGGACTCATTGGAGTTTGACCTATAAAGACCGTTCTCAATTTTGGTTTATACGAGGAAGATCCCATCAACTTAATTATAATTCATTTTAAGTGAACGAATAACTAGCGTCTGTCGTGAATGAATTAATTTAGATGACGGCTTTCAAACGTGTGACATGAGAATGTCAAAAGAAAACTAACTCGTGACCTCTATATGTGTCAGTTTTCATGCAATAAATATATAGGTGGTTTGGTTTTTAGGCGGAAAATGATGCATATTATCGTTGCGAAAAATAAATAAAAGAATGCAATACGTAAATAAAAATATCCTAGTGTGGCCTATCCTAGTAAGAGAACATAATACAACTTTGGAATCCACCGTTGGACCCGAAAAGCTTGTCTTGATGTTCCATCTTGATCCAAGTAGCGGGAGTGAGCATCCGGTCTCCATCTTTGGTCTTCTCAAAAATTACAATTAAAAATACAAAACATAACCTATTTACATTCTAATTTAAAACTGTAATTACAAGTGAAAAATCCAAAACGGAGATACAAGATCTCAAAATACAACCAAGACCGTGTTCCATCATTACGGTAACACGTTCTACTAAGGCCACACTAAGTTACAACTGATTGTAAAAATAAATAAATACGTAATATAAAGCATTCACGGCATTCATAATTAACGATAAATAAAAATGCATCAACTAAAAACAAATTCATTCGTGACATAATTCCGTAATTATGTTAAATTTATCCAAACCACCTTTTAATGATTAAAATTCATGTGATAAAACCGCTTCTATCATTTAATTTTAATCCATTACAATCCGTTACTTTAAATACGCTTTAAAATAACTTAATGGTACGTGTGTGAACCGTTTCACAATCATAGCGAGTGTACAATATCCGTATAATGTACATATTGTAGCCAAAAGAAAATTTAAAGCAAAAGGAATAAATTTTCAAAGCTGTCAAAACAGAAATCCCTCGATCCAGGGACACAGGTGCTCGATCGAGGAACGAAAGGGCTCGATCGACTAAAATGCTAGTCGATCGAGAGGTGTGCTAATCAGGAAGTACTCGATCGACAAAACTGGTGGTCGATCGAGGACTTATATCAGCAATACTGATCGATCGAGTACGAGGACTTCTCGATCGAGCAGTGGGGTTTTGAAAATGGTCGATCGAGTACATCAAGGACTCGATCGAGTAAAAACATGTCAGAAAAACCATTCGATCGACTAAAAACATGCTCGATCGAGGGAAAAAATTTCTGGAAAAACAAAACCCTCGTGGAAACAGTTTGTCAAAACAAAACTTTTGCAATATTGATCAAAAAACGCATAAAATCAATTTTACAAATGACAAGACATGACACATATTGTTATAATCTCCGTATAAAACAACAATATGCATAAAAACAAAATGAAAAAGATGAAACAACCGTGTAATACATGTCACGGTTTCAAAAATTTCTGCCGTGTATACAAGGCACGGATTTCGAGACAAACACAACCGTTTCAAAATCGTTTTATGAAAAACACATAGAAAAATTTACGTGGCCTCGCTCTGATACCACTTGTGGGTAAATATCCGTATAATACCCTTTAAATTTAGGACTATAACGTAAATTTAACATGCGATTATCGTCATAAAACATAAATACAACAATGAAACGATAAGGAATAAGAATCAACCTCGGGTCCTTTGATGCACGGCGTAAAGAACAGAAATCAAACGAGATTCCCTCCTAATTGTTGCACCCAAGACCTTGTCCGAGAAATGCCCTTGTGCTAGAACGTGTTCTCCGATTGCCTTGCAATATTGGGAGAACTTGATGTGAGTTTTTCTCGAGATGTGAGATCTCGGTTTCAGAGAAAACTTGATCTCCAAAACCCTAATTATTTTTCACTAATGATGATTAGGTCAGAAGGGAGGAGAAGCTCTCCCTTTTGTTCTCCTAATCTCGGCCAAACCGAGTCCATGGGGAGGAAATGGGCTTTTCCATTTCCTCTTCATTTTTAACTCGTAGTCCGTACCCAAATGACTAAATGTATATGACGCGGTATTTATAAATCGTCATCTGTTATCGGCTATTAAAACGTCAACTAATAACACGGGTTAGTTGAAGTATTAATACATGTCCGACAAAGACGATATTGTATAATTAAATTCAATATACATAAGTTAAATATAAATCGCTTATATTTAATTTTACGAATTAACTGGTTAATTCGCCTTAGCCCATAATATTTAATCCGTATTAAATATAATATCTCAACATCACATTTTGACTAATTACTAGTCAAATAACTCGGACTAACTGGTTAGTCAAAATTGGCATCTACATGACTGTATTTTCATACCGTCACATCTCTCGAACGTATCCTATAGGTGTGACTTTTAGGGACCAGTTGATCACCGCCATCTGTATGACAATAACGTCAAACTTATCTAGCAAGCCAATCGTTATTGATAAACGTGGATCAACTGATAATAATACCAAAAGTATGCCCTTTGATCCTTTTAGAGGTTTATAAGTCCTTGCACTAACTGTTAAGGACACCAACCCCAACAGAGGAAGTGTTCATGACACAACCTGAGGGTTTTGTGGATCCTAAAAATCCTAATAAAGTATGCAAACTTAAGAGATCCATTTATGGTCTTAAGCAACCGTCAAGGAGTTGGAATCATCGTTTTGATCATGTTATTAAACAGAATGGTTTTTCTCGAAGTGTTGAGGAACCATGTTTATACATGAAGTTTAGTGGGAGTAGAGTTGTTTTTCTTACTTCTTTATGTGGACGACATATTACTCATTGGGAATGATGTTGATATGCTTGTTTCTGTTAAGAAGTGGTTGGGAAATCACTTCCAAATGAAAGATTTGGGAGAAGCTCAGCGCATCTTGGGTATCCGGATCTATAGGGATAGATCCAAAAGGATATTAGCATTGAGTCAAGAAGCCTATATCGATAAGACTCATGACCGATTCAATATGAAAAACTCCAAGAGAGGTTTTCTACTTATGGGCAGTGGGATCACTTTGAGTAAGTCACAGTGTCCTATTGAGCCTAAAGATATTGAACGCATGAAATCGATTCCCTATGCTTCCGCTGTTGGATCGATCATGTATGCTATGATGTGTTCTCGTCCTGACGTCTCGTATGCTTTGAGTATGACGAGTCGTTTTCAGAAAACTCCAGGTGAGAGTCACTGGATAGCCGTCAAAAATATTCTAATGTACTTGAGAAGGACTAAAGATTCATTCTTAGTGTTCGGAGGAAAATCTGAATTACGTATAAGAGGTTATACGGATGCCAGTTTCCAAACCGATAGGGATGATTTGAAATCCCAGGCTGGTTTTGTCTTTTTGTTGAACGGAGGGGCGGTTTGCTGGAGAAATTTCAAGGAGTCTGTGACTGCTGATTCTACAACAGAAGCTGAGTACATTGCAGCCTCTGAAGCTGCAAAGGAAGCTGTTTGGATTAGGCAATTTTTAGAGGGACTAAAGGTAGTTCCTACCGCCGAGGATCCTATCAATTTGTATTGTGATAACAGTGGGGCAATTTTTCAAGCAAAAGAGCCCAAGTCTAGTAACAAATCTAGACATGTACTTAGGAAATTTCATGTAATTAGAGATTTAATCGAAAGGAAAGAAATTACAGTTTGTAAGGATGGGACAGCTGACAACATCGATGATCCTTTAACCAAACCTTTGTCTCAAGCTAAACATGATAGTCATGTAGTTTCGATGGGGTTGAGACGAATGCCAGAACTGTTTTAAATTATATGATATGTAATAATCAAAATATTGTATTTATTATTTCATATATGATAAGTTGCATTAGTCCTTATATTCAGTTTTATGTCTGAATTTATATACTTTGTTTTCTCCAAATAGGTTGTAAAGACAATGTCGAACCCTATTAAATGAACTGGATTAACATTGTATTTTGTCCCTAGTTACTTAATGAGGTGACGTCTCGGAGTGACTAGATTGTAAGGCGATAGATGACAGGTTCGACTGTCATATGATCATAGTGATGACTGGTCGAGTACATAAGCATATTGTGAGACAATTTGCCGGACAGTGACCGTTTATAGAGTCCTTTTGTTGCCAGGTCGTGGCAAGGATTTCTATTTATTCCTTTGAGTCAATTCTTTAGACTGGTGACTATTTGTCTGAGTTGGTACGGTTTTCCGGTGGCTTTGGTTTTTGTTCTAGGTCGCACAGTAAAAGGAGGCCGATGAGCATTTAATGGGTCATTGTGATCTGTATCGAATGAAGAAAATAGGTCAACGGGATTGTCCTTTTAAGTCATATTTTATCTCAAGCCCACTCGAGGAGAGATGACTGTAAATGCGTGGCCACGCTCGGATGCGATCTATAGTAGATTATCCGGTCAGACAGTCATACTCCTGATCGAGGAAACCACTTTATGATATGATCACGTGCAAGAACGACCTAAAAGACATCTTGCATTGAGTGGGAGATATTATTGGACAAGAGAATTGGTAACGCACACTTGTGTCAGACAAGTGGGAGATTGTTGGAGTAGTGTCCTCCACAATGAGTGCGTTTACATATTAAATCTCGTAAAAGGAATATCAGGGATTTATCTTTTTATTTGTCAGCTGGTCATCGTTAATCGGTAATGATTGGCTGACTAGAGTTTAACATTGCTGTCGTGTGACGGCGGTGATCAGCTGATCCCTTTAGGTCACACTTATAGGATGACGCCCAAATAGATTAAATTAATTATTTGTATGAGATACGAGATAATTAATTCCTTGTAAAAATTTGACTTTTAGTTAGTCACATAAATGTATTATTTGATGACGGGTTACAAACTCGGGACAAGGCGATTTATTATTTAATTATGTGATGTTTAAATAATAAATGATTAGAATTAATTAGCTATTAAATTTTACAAGAGGTTGTAAAATTAGCTAAGTGGGATAATATTGACACATTGTATGTTGATAAAATAGACTTATGACCACTTAATAATTAAGTAGTCATTGGTAGTTAATTTGTATTATTTAAGTGTTAAATAATAAAATTAATATTTAATTATATAAGATAATTAAATATAAGACTTATAAGCATTTGTGGGGCAAATGTCGAAAATCGAAATGGACCCAAAATGGTCCATATGGACTGATTTTTTAGGGCATTACAAGTGTTCATTTAGTGGCATTTTCCACTCATAATTGTCCCCCTCCCCCCCCCCCCCCCCCCCCCAATTGCCTATAAATACCACCAAACTCTACCATTTTTTGTTGTTGGAAAAATTGGTCTTTTCTTGTTGTTTTGGAAGGCTCACTTGAAACTTTTAAAGACCATTTTTCTTCTTATTTTGTTCATCTTAAAACTTTTAAAACACATATAAAATAAACTAATAATATTATCAAAGTAATAATATAATTAGTACATCAAAAATACAAATAAACAAGGTTACTACTACATTTACCTAGTTAGTATTTTAGTAGTATTTTGGGTTAATCTTGGGTGCCACCTTAGGAGATTACCTACTTTGGTAATTAAGGTGTTGGAGGATCATCCTTATTGCATTAGCTCAAGAACAACTTCAAGGAAGGAGTCCTTGAGTTGTGCTCATTTTGCCTTATAACAATGTAAGGAATTTTTGTCATGCATGTAGATTTACACCACGAAAATTAACTTGTAATTTTGATATCATAAGATGAGTATTAATTTGATCTAAATAACTAACAACCCAACATCGAACGGAATTTCTCCTTATAACACACCCGAGTCGAAGGAAGCACCGGAACACAACCCGGCCACCCACCAATGGCTCCTACTTCTTCGGCAAGAGGACAAATTTCGCCTTTCGGGAAAACGAAAACATGATGTTTCGAATGTAACACCCCCTCATTCCAAGGTACCTTACCAGGACTACCCTAGCATGAAAGGCTGTTACCATCTCGGTTGCCCGAGGTTAGTACATATCAAAAGCAACTGTCGCAAACACATTTATTAAAATACGGTAAATGTAAAAAGGTTACAATGTTCCAAAATCCAATAAATGATAATCCAAATGCTAACAACTACAAAACAAACGCTAAGACTCATGATGGTGATACTACATCTGGCGTGACGAATCTCCCATGACCGCCCCAAGCTCACCAAATGCATTACCTGTCACAGCCTGCTCACCATCCCCGAATGGATCACCGCAGATTTCATAAAACATCGGGGTCAGTACTGCTCAATCAAAATAAGACAAATGCACAAGGTAACCAACTGATCATCCTCCATCCCCAGTCTCCCGATCTCACACAGTAACTGACTACACACCGAAGTGTGTAGCCCTGCCAAATTACCAATCGCAACAAGTAATCCTCGCCGCCAGTGGGGGACCGCAGCCAATCCCCACCTAAATCCCGCTCATCAACGAGCGATAACCCTGTCCCTTAATGTGCACATCCCTTCCCGTGATGGGTTCCAGGGAGGGCGAAATAGGGCGTGAAGCCAATTCCGCAAGTGACTACACCACAATCATCACAACACCACAACATCACAACCACCACCACAACACCAACACTCCGATGATCAGCAGATAACAGTAAACAAAATACAATCACATCTTAATTCAATCAACAGAACCTGAGTAGGGAAACCCTACCATAGCAACAACAATAGTGAAGAGAATCAAGTTACTGGAACGGCTCCTCTACGAAGTCTTCGCCTAAACAATAATCACATAACACAATTACTAATTGCAAAACCTCATTTCCCCTAATTCATGATTAAAGGCAAACCCTAGAATTAATCATCAACAAACATGGGGATAAAGACTTACCGACGAAAGGATGAAGGATTGAATATGATTGCTAAGATTGTCAACACGCACAGAGGAGAGATTCGGAGTGATTAGAGCGTCATACGTTGATTAGGTTTTGTAAATAATGTTTAGAAACTGATTATCGAAATTATATAACGCCCTAATTACTCCCGAATCAAACCGCTGAAATATTACTCGCCAGACCGGATAATCGGTCGAGTATAGAGTATACTCGGCCGAGTATCCTCTACTCGGTTGAGTATTCATCATACTCGGCCGAGTGTTCCTCGGCAGTAGCCAAATAGACTCCACGACACACACTACTCGACCGAGAAGGCCATACTCGGTCGAGTACCAGCCTATAAAATCCGTAGTATTACATCGAATCCAAAAATCGAGACCATGCTTCAAGAAATGAGGATTTAACCTTGACTTGACGAAGAACCAACAATTGACCAACTTACATGAAAATGAGTTGATACTTCTCGGGAGGCGAGAATTCCCGACACCATTGTCGCAACACATTTTCGAAAGTATCCATGAGTATTTTTGTGGAAGAAGAAAAGTTTTTTTGTAGAGATGTTTTTCGTGTTTCAGATGAAACAATGAAGGACAAACGTCCCTATTTATAACAAAATAATCAGCGCTTTTTTCCGAAAAAAGGGAGAGCTGGCTTCTATCGCCAATTGGCTCGCGCCTCTCTAGGCTATTCCTCAGGATTCCCACCTTGAATTGTCCCTTTCAAGTTGTGTTTCTTCCTAACACCTCAAACCTCCCGCCAGAAGGCTCGCGCCTCTTCGGGCCTATCCAGTATGTTTTGTGTTTTCTCACACTCACATTTCCATGTTTTCGCGTGTAACGAAATTCGACACGGTTTCCATGACGCAGCTTTAAACATACGGTTTTTTTCTCTCTCTTTTTTTAGGGGGAAGGGCTAGTCGCCCCGATCCGCGACATATCGTTTCCATGTCAGTCTAAATTACGAATTTTTTTTGCTTTTCTTGCTTTTTCCACAAAAATTGAAAATTGATAACACAACGTCGGTTTTCTTCAAAATTTCAAGCTCTCACAAATCCGAGTCTTGGTCTCACAAAAATCAAATCAAATGCACTCGCAAAAAAAAAAAAAAAAAAAACTGCTTTTTTTTTAAATTTACCTCTAACGGTTTGAGTTTGAATTTTTTTCGATTTACAAATAAATTTCAACAATTTCAATGCAATTTAATTCAAGACACGAGTTAATCGCTCAATTTCCAAATCAATCCCATGTTGAGAAGTCCAAACGTGAGGACTTGTCGCGGAATTTTCAAAATATCATTTCAAATTTCAATTTTAACTTCAAGTCATCATGGTCAATTTTGCTTTCAAGTGCTTTTTACGTGTTTACGTTTATGTGTATATGCTACCTGTTGCCTGTTTTCTACACTAACGATGCAGGAACTAGTACGAAGCAAAGAGGAACTAACAACCGACAACGCTCCTCCGAAACACAACACAAAAAAGGCAAAAATCACAAATGAACCACAATCCAAAAACACATATATACATACCGCCTCACGCAAAATGTAAATATATACAAACAAGAGTCCATGACACAGACCAACAACTACAACTACTCAGCGCCTCCCGTCGGACCAGTCTCGGTCTCACGAGGAGTCGCGGGAAAGGCAGACACCACCATCTGCTCAGGCTCCCTCTCCGGAGAACTCTCCAGTGTCTCGTACTCCATCGTGACACGAAGCTCCTCAGCCGCAGCCAACTGAGCCCTCAAAGAGGCAATCTCCGCATCTCGGCTCCGCAACCCGTCCTTACGACGCCTCAACTCCTGGTCCTGACTGCTGATCCCTAACCCCTGGGCTTCAATCATCGACCTAGCTGCATCCAACTCAGCACAGACCTGAGCAAGCTCCGCCAGATCCGCAGTACCCTGCAAAACATAATACAGCCCATTGAGGTCTAAAAACATGAAATGCAACACAAAAATACACAAAAACAACATATAAAAGTACTTGAGCAAGTCGAGACTCCCTTGTAGCCAGGTCACCAGCAAGTACCCTCCACCGGTTAGCCATCCGCCATAAAGCCTGATGACTAGCGGTCGACACCTACAACCAAGAAGGTCCTTCAATACAATGCAAGGCAAAACATAAATGAGGAAGAGTGTTCAGATCAGGAACTCACCCTCAAAATAGTCAACCTCCACTCTATGCCAACGTTGGTCACCTCAATGACCGCAGGCTCTAGCAGGTGCAGGTGTAGCTCCTCACCCCTGGCCCCTAAAAGGTGGTCTCTGCTGGGAAAACTGGGGGCCGGGTCCTCATCAATGCATACACCCCGAGCCCATCCATCAAAAGGCGACGAAAACAAAAAAAACAACAGGGAAAACAAACCTCAATCGGGTACCAGGCAAGCCTTGACAACCAGAACGTGTCATAGTCGGCCTCTCTCAACAACAGCTCTTCACCTCCCCGACCGTGAATGTGCTCCTCGACCTCGTTGGGTGTCGACTCCTAGAACAACACCCTAGGCGGGTCAACCGGTACCACGAAATTCTCAGTAAGGCACTGACGAGCTAAACGCTCACCCAGATACCAAACCGGCTCGATCGCCGTCTCGAGGTACAAACGCTGGGAACAGCGAGGTCCCAGTCCCTGACAGCGGCCGGCATGTCTGTGTAGTGCTCCCAAGGCCACCCAACGAACTGCACTCAAAGCAAGGCTAATCAACTAACCGGGGGCTTTCTAAGGTACCTAGTCACCCTATCTCTTTCTACAACACGAAAAGGGGTAAGAGACGACAACTTACGTCAGCAACTCGAAGGGCGTTCACGGGACGCCTGCAGTCCTCGTATTTCGACTTGGTCGACTTTTTCCGAGCCACCGTCCAAGCCCTCACGGTAGGGTAGGTCGAAGGAACACCACCAGTGGTCCCCGGGCGCAGAGGGACGAAGTAAGCGTACAACCAAGCCTATAACCAAACACAGCAAACACAAATCACCCAATTTTTCAAAAATTGCGAAAATCAAAATCAAAATCAAACTCAACAGAAACTACAATAAACGCTCGTACCTCTAAGATGAGGCCGGGACCAACCAAAGCAGGAGCACTACCCTCCCCCACCGCCTTCGAGCGCACCGCAGCGTGCAAGTACCGGGTAAAACTCGCCAAAGTCGGCGTAACCCAGTCAAACTGACCCAAAGTGTCGAGGTCAGCAAGAAAAGGAAGTACCTTGGTCGACAAACGCTCACCCTTATCGCCAAAGTACGTGGTACCCAAGAAGTACTACAACCACAACCGCGCCTCCTGCGCGTCGGCTCTAGCCTCCGCCACTGGACTCGCCAACGGCGCCAGAGCGTAACCCACCACTCTCCCTCTGAAGTGATCCCTCACATATGAGCTCGCAATCAAGTACGGAGTGATGTCGGAAGGCTCAGGCAAAGCACTGCCGATCAAACGAGTAACCGCGGGGGAAGAAACTCTCTCTGGTGTCTCCGAGAACTCAACAGGCGTCTCGCCACAGGGGAGGCCCGATATCATGGCAAAATGCTCTAAAGTCACGCCGACCTCCCCAAACTCCATGTCGAACGACGACGTCATGTCCCAGTAACGATCCAACATGGCACGGATCAGACACAGGTTCGATCTAATCGAAGCCCTTTGAATATCCCGCCAAGCAGCCACCAACGGCCCCAAAGCCAACCTCTTTATCAATGCCCTCGTACTGTCTCAGAGAACGTCGTAGACACCCAGGCAAGTGGAGAAGTCTCAGAAAGTCCTCATGGTACCAATCCCCTGAAATCAAAAACAAACAACGTCAGAATACCTATTCAGGTCTGAAGTGTCAAAAATGACAATGACTCAACCAAATGGTACAACTTACCAAGCCCTCGTGTGAATGGTAGGAGATGTGTCTGTCCAGCGAAGCAACAACTAGCTACCGTCAAAAGCCTCGGCCCAAGCAGGCGTCGCCCGCAAGTTCAGCCTGTGTGGAGCTGTAACCCGTCTAGCCTCCCAACCCGCGACGTGAGCGTCGTCCTCGACCGTCTCCGACCTTCGTCTCTTCTGCCCACGAGACTCCACATGACGAATAAGGGGCCTCTCAACGACCCTAACGACGTTCTGTAACTCCCGTCTGCTCTGCCGAGGAGCCCTCCTCCTAACAACCCTCCTCCCGGAGGTACCAGCCTTAGACCCTGTCTGAGCTCTCTCAACTCAAGCAGCCTCAACAACAGACTCCTCCCGAGCCCCAGTGGCTCCCTCAGCACTGACAGCCCCAACAATGGGCCCCTCACGAACCTCAACGGCTCTCTCAGCCCTAACGACCTCCTCGGTAGGCCTCTCCTCCTCAGAAGCGTCCTCTACTACCACGTCAGGCGCACTAGCCGGAGTACTAACCGGCCCAGTCCCAAACAAGTCCTCCAAAGTCTCAGCAATGGACCCGATAGGCCCCGAACACTCCCCTGCAATAAAAGAACGTCAGCCAAAATTTCGGCATTATGACGGCATAAAATGGGCAACTCCAAAAAAATAAAACTGAAAAACAAAACAAGGGAAATCCCGCCCGAACCCCAACCAAACAAAACAATCCATAAAAACCGCACAAAAAACGACACGCCCTTCTTCTCAAGCAAAAGACGAGTCAAAACAACAACAACAAAAACGGCACCTCAAGACCCACACAAGGTCCGCCAACAACCCAAAAAGTGTTCCCGATGCAATGGGGTACTTTCCCACGGCTCAAAAAGACAATTTTACGCCAATTTGAGCAGAAACAGGTCAAATTTTCAAAATACGACCACAACGAGGCAACATGATTTTACCGCGTCTCAAGGCGACCTAAACTACCAATAAGGTCCATTTCAAAGCAAACTGACTCAATTTGAGCTCAAACATACGCTTATTTTGTCAGACATAAGACCGTCGCAAAAGGCAAAAATTCCAATTTTGCTCACAATACCCAACAAAGGTTCAAAGTGGCAAACACGGTCTACCCCGACTACAATACAACCTAGTGGGGCACACAACTCAAGCAAATAAACTCGACATTATGAAACGAGATGGTTTCCTCGTCTCATTCACGGTTTTTAAGCATAGGGAGCGGGAACGAGGACCAAAATGCAAACTAAAAGCACCTCTATGCTCCTAAGCAGGTTTCTAACCTAATGCAATCATCAATTTCACTCAAATTGGCTCAATCAAAAATGCCCAAATAGATTTTGAGGGTGCAAAATTTCGCCCTAATTCAATCAACAAAAAGACCAACAAATTCAAATGGATTCAAGAGGATTTACATACCTTGAGATGACATATTGATAATGGCACAAGCTCGAGCAAGAAACCGTCATTTCAAACGATAAAAGTGAAATTCGAAATTTGCTATTTCTTCGAATCTCAAACGACGGCAATTAAAACCGTCATTTCAAACGATAAAAGTGAAATTCAAAATTCATTATTTCCTCAAATTTCAGGCAACGACGATCGCTCCTCGAGGTTCAAAAAATCGATGCCAACCCTGGGGATAGGCTCACAAACCTATCCCTTTCCAGCACCACAAACAAACACTGAGATTCCCCAACAGGATATCGGAGGCTTCCTCCCGAAGCCCGCTAATTCAAAACAATCCCATCCGACGTGGCTATTTCCACGACCGATCAATCGACCCTTCAACATTGCTGGCGGGCCTTACAAACGCACATGGCTGGCGGGCCTTACAAACGCACATGGCTAGTGGGCCTTAAAAACGCACATGGCTGGCGGCCCTTATAAACGCACATGGCTGGTGAGCCTTACAAACGCACAGTGGCTGGCGAGCCTTACAACGCACAGTGGCTGGCGAGCCTTACAATGCGCAGCGGCTAACAAGCCCCTTCATATACGCACCGCGACTGGCGAGCCCCCCCATATACGCACAGCGGCTGGCGAGCCCCTTCATATACGTACAGCGGCTGGTGAGCCCCCTCATATACGGACCGCGGCTGGCGAGCCCTTTCATATACGCACAGTGGCTGGCCAGCCTTTGTCCGCGAACAAGATATAACTCAAGGACATGTCCCGAAGATGCCTCAAGCGTGACTCCTCCATACAGCTGACGAGCCTTTGTCCGTAAACAAGATACGATTCAAGGACATATCCCGAAGATGTCACAGGTATGACTCCTTCTTATGGCTGGCGAGCCATTGCATGTTGTCTAACAGACTTTAAATGACCCACACGGACAGTCGAAAGGTTCTAAACTATTCCCGACGACAGGTCCTTAGCCCATTTCCTCGAGTCGCCTTGGCGTCACCCTTCCCGACGGCAGGTCCTTGGCCCGAATCCTTTCGAGCCGCCTCGACGTTGCTTGGGTCTCAAGGTTGTAATCTTCAATTGACCTGGAGGCTCTACTTTGACTTTCGCCCTGTCCAAGCCTTAGTCAAAGTGGGGGCACTGTAGATACCCAGTATCTATTGAGACTCCAACAAACACCCGATGATTATCGGACTACAACATGCTTAGGAATCGCAACGTTTGATCGACAGTTTGTGTACAACTTTACGTCGGAAAAATTAAAACGATTTCGAAAATAAAACTTTTCAAAAGTACCTGGAGTGTTTAATGCATGACGACGGGGTCGTAGTGACACTAACTAGAGTCAAAACCGACACCGGACTAAAAACCGACTCAAAATTCAAATCCTAAATCCAACAACGAGTTAAACCGAGTCAAACACAAAAAACAAACCATTCAAATGCTTCTATGATAAGATTGAAGGAAATGTAGATCTATATACATACTAACATACTCATATATGTTAAATTAATTTGTCATAAAATTAAATATGGATTTTATGCATGCAAACAAATAAATATAATAGAGAAGAAATCATATTCTTACATTGATGATTTCGGTTATATTGGGCACAAAAGAAATCTCCTTTTCTTTTGTTCTTGAGCTTTCCTTTAATGGAAGAACAAGATCCAAGTGTAGGATCTCTCCTTAGGAATAATACCCAAAGCTAACTCTTAATCTAATTAATATTATTTGAGCTAGTATAATATTAATCTAGTGAAAAATTAAACCAAAAATTGTTTGGTTTTTGCTCCTAAAACCGGGTAGGAGAAGTGGTGAGTAAGAATGTAATTTTTATCTCTCTAAAATTATATTGTAGAAGTGAATGAATTAAAATTATTACTCACCAATACATATTGTGAATGATAATTAAAATAAGCAAAAGAACTCCTTGTTCTTTCCAAGGGAGAACCGGGTAGGGTGGAGGGAAATGGCCTATGCATGGCCTTTGTGCTTTTACACAAAAGGCACTAGGTATGCATGCCTAAATTAGAGTAATTATCATTATGCTTACCTCTAACTTAAACAAACACAATATTTTGTTCAAACAACCTCCCAATTTCGGCACATATGATAATATGGGATCCATATTATTTTTGTCAAATGTCAATATGTCACATGTCATATGTGACATAAATGTGTTATGTAATTTTTAACATATTAAAAATCAACGTATTATTAAAATACGTCACATACAAAATCGACTTAGTAATTTCATAATTACTTGTACCAAAATATTTTACCGTTTATAAATCGCATTTATAATAATTCATTCAAATCCAATTGTTTCTTTAAACAATAATTTCATCCGAGTAATGATACAATTCGATTACTCAGACCGTATCTCATTTAATCACATTTCAATTTGACACGTAAATTTTATTTCCAAAATCGTCCGTCAATTTTTCAGGTAATTTAATTAACTCGTAACATTATACGATTAATTAAATGATCAATTAAGAGTATTGCCCTATAGGTATGACCTAGGGGGTCAACTGATCACCACCGTCACACGACAGTAATGTCAAACTCTAGTCAGCCAATCATTACCGATATATGTTGACCAGTTGACAGTATAAATACTTCCCAATTGTATTCTTTAAAATGAGATTTAATAATGATATTTAAATCATGTAATCGCACTATTGTTGAGGACACATTTCCCAACAATCTCCCACTTGTCCTCGACAAGTGTGCGTCACCAATTCTCTTGTCCTATTACTATCTCCCACTCAATGCAAGGTGTCTTTCAGGTCGTACTTGCAAGTGATCATATCGAGAGTGGTTTCCTCGATCTGGAGAATAACTGTTTTGACCGGATTTATCCACTCTGGATACCTTCCGAGCGTGGCCACGCATTTCCAGTTCATTACTCCTCGAGTGGCCCTGAGATATTGTTATAACCCTGACTAGGGGTGGACAATTCCTATCGCACTCATTCCCTTCGACTAGCCACAGCCATCATAACCCAAAATATGCCCATTTGACCCCATTTACGAAGGTCGTAGTAACACAAATCAAAGTTAATCTGAAACTGTGCCATCTTAGGTGAATAGTCTTTAGTCAAAAGAATCGACTCATTTGAATACTATAGTAGCTCTCGCCACGACCAGGCTATATAAATTTGCCAGAACTCTATAAGCGGTCACTGCCCGACAAAGTGTTCCCAACAGTCTGCCTATGTGATCGACTAGTCATCTCACATGACTCTATGGCACTTGAACTTGCCATCAATCGCATCACACTCTAGTCACTTCGAGACGTCACCTCATATAAGTGACTATGGGCGAATACAATGCTAATCCATGTTCAGTTTAACGGGGTTCAATTGTCTTTACAACCCGTTTGGATGTAACAAAGTATAATAAAAGAGTTTTAAAGTAAAACTCGAACGACAAATGCGATTATCACATATGAATAGTCAATGCCTGATTACTATTTCATGTTCTATAATCTAATTTGATCTTGTACGTAGTTATTCATCTCAATTTAATTGAAATGACATGACTCATCATGTTAAGCCTATGAGAAGGCTTTGGTTAGTAGGTTTTATCAACTTCTTGTACCTTACTCAACCTCACTACATACTCGTTTTCCTTTGTAATGTATACATTTGCATTACAAAACCTTTTGAGTACGTGTCGAGATCCAATCAAGACATAGGCCCTCTAGCCTAAGAATAGCTCCCACTTTGTTTTCACAAAGGTGCGGACTCATCCTTCTTGCACATCTCATGATCGCAAGTGTACTCAATTTCCGTTATAAATATCTCTCATTGTTCTTTATTGCCTAGAACGATTCTAGAAAATCTACTTCTTAATTAACATTGCCACAATGGTATCTTAACCATCCTAATGTGTTTTGATTATGGTTTTGTCGGAAACCATGCGCAATCTCAATTGTCAATTGTCACTTGTGTAACACCCTTACACAAAATTGCATCAAAAACACTTTGCTTTACTTCCTTAATGCTTCTGCATGCACTTAAGGGTAATCTTTATGGCTTACTTGGCAAAGATTACTTAAATTCGATTTTGAAACAATTCATCATACTCAAAGTATATGAAGTGCTATACATCATTACTCATTTAATTGATCCGGCAGCGGAAGCAAATGAGATCAATCAAATATGTTCAATTTAATTGAACTAGTCATAAATCTTATCAACGTAAGACTTCTTATTGACGCTAATATCATGTGGATTTATCTTCATAAATCTGGATATTAAAGATGTATTATAATACTCCAAAAGTCTTAAATCATTCTTGATGATCAATATGTCATCCGCATATCGGACTAATTAAAATTTCTGTAACTCCCACTAAACTCCATGTATAAACACAACTTCTCGACTTATCGAGAAATGTTTTATCACATGATCCAAAAATGTTGATTCCAACTCATTGATGTCCTACTTAAGACCCTCTCTTAAGTTTCACATTATCTTAGGATTGCAAGAATCTTCAAAACTCAAGACATGTATTGTATACATTCCTTCTAATTGAAGAAGTGGGTTTTAGATTCACTCGCTATGTATTTCATAATAATGAAACACAATCCCTAAGAAGATCCAAATAGACTTAAGCATTTCAATTGGTGTAAAAACCCTTTGCAACCAATCAACCTTGAAATCTCACTTTATTAGTGCAAAACCCTTTGCAACTAATCAAGCCTTGAAATCTCTCTTTATTAGTGCAAAACCCTTTGCAACTAATCAAGCCTTTTTATTTCGGATTTTTATGGCTCTAAGCCTTATATTGAGTTGTGACTTAAACACTCTTATGTAAGTCATATGTTCATTACTTTCTAGAAGTAATCAATTTGAATCAAACGATTTCTTTGTAAGTTATAAGCTCTTTACTTTCTTAAAAGTAGCATGAATCCATCATTTTCAACAATTTGACGAATTTAACCTCCTAGGTTTTAAAGAAACAACATCTTACACAAAACGTCTCATGTAGCCAAGAAAGACCAGTTTCTTGCGACATAACATTCTTTGTGGCTCTTGAATAAATTCTCCCACTCTGTCTTCTAGAAATAAACTTGTATTTTAGAAAGACAGCTTCACGAGCCGCAAACCCGTCGTACTCGTGATAATTGAAAAGGGAAAAATGAGTATTTGTTTCTTGTGAAAACTTACAAACATGGTACCCTTACCATTTCATATCTCATATGATTGGTTTTAGTGGTAAAATAATTTAGACAAAAAATGATAAAATCCCCAAAAGGATCAAGTAACTCAAAGTAACTTGATAGAAGTCCAAACCATATCGAATAGCGTTTGATTCCTTATCCAACCACACATTATTTCATAATGCGTGCTAAGAGAGATTAACTTGTGATACTATATCACATTTCCTTTGGCTTATATCAAAGTCTTTACTTTGATAATCCCATCACGACTAAATCGTGATTCCTTGAACTTTTAAACTTCTTCAAAGATTTTTTCTATTTACCTTATTAAGTTAACACATTAGCGTCAACTTAAATCGTTGGTAAAAGAAAATGATCAACCTATTTTGGATCAATGATTTACAACCTCGATCTCCTTTTCAACCAAAAGGCACGAGACATCTTGCTTTGAATACAAGATACGCATATACCATTAACGATCTAATGGTTTCAAGAGTACTCGATAACTCTTTGCGTTAATCATTCCAGAATTTAAGGTTCAATCTTGGGTTACCAATTTGAGTCTTGCATCATCGTCATGATATATCATTCTAGTTTGGTTTAGAATATACTCACCTTGATAATGGGCTAGCCATACATCAAATCGTGGTGTATAGGGTCACAAAAGTGAAACCTCTTTTGTATCTTAACAAGTTTATATTCTTATTTAGAGTTTATGCACTTAATAGTCACAATTAAGTACCACTTTAAATCCAAAAACTAGATTGAGTACACAATTACTCTATCTCTCGACTTCATTGCTGCTAGTCGTCATATTCTAATCATCCTATGTATCAAACATAATGATGAAAACCACCACCGGTTTCTA
The DNA here is from genome assembly GCF_048544455.1 of Silene latifolia. NCBI lineage: Eukaryota > Viridiplantae > Streptophyta > Magnoliopsida > Caryophyllales > Caryophyllaceae > Silene > Silene latifolia. Next base: position 40,281,134 of record NC_133533.1, read on the forward strand.
ATATTGACGAAGTAATACTAGTAAAATTTATGTTTAATCAAATAAACATTTAACGAAGAAGGTCCCATTAGATGTCCCACAACTAACTTGTTGATTCTTCAATAATTTGGGGTAGTTTCCTTTCTCGTGTCCAACATTTAAGACAATGGAAACTTATCGGTCGGGATTGATAGGTTTAGTATCGTCATTCTCAACAACTTTACCTTTAACATAACCTTGTATCAATTCCATTATAATCTTTACTTCTTGAACCTCGTTCTCATCTTAACGGTTTAAGAGAATTCTCCCACTCATTTCAATGAGTCTTTGCTTTGAGAAGCAAAATTGAATTCATGAAGATTACTCTTCATTTGTTCGTTTTAGTCTTAAAAACTTTCATTGAAGTGGTTGCGTTATTTTGGTCAATTACGAATTCTTGACAAAACTAATTACCAAAACAATTTATCGCTTCAAGGTACTTAATTCATTTAAGTACATGAAAAATAATCCATTGTAAGTAGATGTGTTAGTCAAGAATCAAAAACCTGTTTGATAATGAATAACTTTAATCTATACTCTCTACAAGAGATCCTTCCAATGGACAAAACGAGGTTTTTAGAAGAAAAATTCAAATTTTGTCTTTAGTTACGATGTTTTAATGGAGTTTTGAATCAAAAATCGAAATGATATCGTATATGAATGTGGTAAAGAAATAGAACAAAATAATAACAGAATAGTGGAAAACTTAACATTTATCGTTTTATTAATAACACTTGTAAATAACAAGTAAAGCATTTACATAGTGACCTCTACCCAACTATGATAAATGATTCCAAGATCCAAATTCATATCGACTTAGGCACGGTATGGCCGATGAAACCCTTATCAATATAACTCGGTGGATTAACGCTTTAATTGATTCTACTTTTAGAACTCTTGGTCGATAAAATTACTCTAATATTTATCTATAGCCCGGAACACATGCAACTACGGTCGCGAATACTTCCGTTGAGCTCAATCCAAATTTCGAATAAATGTGTCCATGATCCAAATCCACATCAACTTGGGCACGGTATGGCCGATGAAACCCTCATCAACATGAATTCGGTGGATTGACATTTATCACCCACTTCCCCTACGTAACAAGGTTTGTACCCCGGTAGGGCCGAGTGCACTCCCTCACGAAATAGGTTTTCATGGTTTCTACTATTTGGTAAGGCTATGTCTCAATTAATTGTTTTAGCGAGAGGTCATGTCAATTTATTATCTATCACGTTTGAAGTGAACTAAAGCGGTGAACTACGATAATTCGAATTGACACGGTCGATAAACTCGATAAAATAGGATGCATGTTTTAGTTATGGCGATTTAGCGATGCATGTGACATAAAATAAAATGCAAGCATAAAGATAAATAAATCCTAGTATGGCCTTTCCTAAAATAGAAAAACTATTTAACTATTACATATTCGGAAACCAACTCCATTGGTCCCTTGAACTTCGGTTGTGGCACGCATCTCGAGGTAACACCGTCTTTATGTATCGCCATTCTTGAAGAAATCCGTCTTTGGGAACTCCGGAATGAATAAAATTACATAATAAATTACATAATTTCCTATTATACATTTGTAACTAAAATAAAATAAATCTATTAAATTACAAAACGGTGATACGAGATCACAATAAAATTACAACCGAATCGATATTCCCATACATTTCGGGAAATACCAATTAAAATCTAAGGCCATACTAAGTAAAATTACATAATTCAAAATTACATAAATTAAAATTATGACAATCATAAAGAAAATGCAGCATTATAATATGTATGAACATGCCCAATTTTATGCTAAATCGCCTTTAATTTGCCAATATCGTATATTACTTGGTTTTTACGGATTTGCGTGATTTCAACATTTTACAATCACAAAAATTACATAAATTCATATTTATGCATAAGTTAATTACCCTAACCACTTAAGACTCAAAAATTAGTCTTCACTAATAAATTGACCATAATTAACTCAAAATTCTAAAATTGTTCATTAAAAGTCTAAAATTACAATAATAAGCTATTAAACTTCAAATAAATCACAAAACTTCAAATAAATTCAAAATTTGAAATTTAAACTTCATGAACATTCTGGAAAAATACCATGACACTCATAATGTTCAAAATCTTAGGTTAAAAATTTCGAAATTTTTCCGGAAAAACAATGTTGCGGTTTATCGATTTTAACTAAAATAATCATAAAACATGAGAAAAATTATATCCATTAACTTTTCAATTTTAGATCTGAAATTGATAATAAAATGCAACATATGATGTTTTTCTTAAGTCATAGATTATGTTTTATTAATTTTTCACTAATAATGTCACTATTTATGCTATTTTTCTTCAAAAATCCATAAATCATGCAAAAAGACTTCTTTATAGCCAATTATTTTACACACATCTTGTAAAATTGCATGTGACAACATATTAAAAAACTATGACCAGATTCGAAATTTAACTCATATTAACCTATTTTTCACCTAAATCCGAATTTAATAATGAAAAATCCTTTTTCGAGCATAAAAACTCATAAAATTATGAAAATTTCCAGATCATATAAAAATAATATATGTGAAAACATATCAAAAAACCACTGGAAAATTCGAAGTTTAGCTAATTTTCGTCCAAAAATGACATTTTTACTCATAAAATCATATTTAAATGTCATTATAGTATTATATGAACAATAAAAATCCGTAAAATTAACCAAAATATCCTAAAAAATTTTAGGACCAGAAATATTAACATGCATGAATTAATTTCGTGATATATCATAATAACACAAATTTTACAAGTTTTATATGTTATTCTTATAACTCGGAAAAACTTTTAACCGATTTGCATGCAAAAACCGTGGCTCATGATACCGATTGAAGGAAATGTAGATCTATATACATACTAACATACTCATATATGTTAAATTAATTTGTCATAAAATTAAATATGGATTTTATGCATGCAAACAAATAAATATAATAGAGAAGAAATCATATTCTTACATTGATGATTTCGGTTATATTGGGCACAAAAGAAATCTCCTTTTCTTTTGTTCTTGAGCTTTCCTTTAATGGAAGAACAAGATCCAAGTGTAGGATCTCTCCTTAGGAATAATACCCAAAGCTAACTCTTAATCTAATTAATATTATTTGAGCTAGTATAATATTAATCTAGTGAAAAATTAAACCAAAAATTGTTTGGTTTTTGCTCCTAAAACCGGGTAGGAGAAGAGGTGAGGAAGAATGTAATTTTTATCTCTCTAAAATTATATTGTAGAAGTGAATGAATTAAAATTATTACTCACCAATACATATTGTGAATGATAATTAAAATAAGCAAAAGAACTCCTTGTTCTTTCCAAGGGAGAACCGGGTAGGGTGGAGGGAAATGGCCTATGCATGGCCTTTGTGCTCTTACACAAAAGGCACTAGGTATGCATGCCTATATTAGAGTAATTATCATTATGCTTACCTCTAACTTAAACAAACACAATATTTTGTTCAAACAACCTCCCAATTTCGGCACATATGATAATATGGGATCCATATTATTTTTGTCAAATGTCAATATGTCACATGTCATATGTGACATAAATTTGTTATGTAATTTTTAACATATTAAAAATCAACGTATTATTAAAATAAGTCACATACAAAATCGACTTAGTAATTTCATAATTACTTGTACCAAAATATTTTACCGTTTATAAATCGCATTTATAATAATTCATTCAAATCCAATTGTTTCTTTAAACAATAATTCCATCCTAGTAATGATACAATTCGATTACTCAGACCGTATCTCATTTAATCACATTTCAATTTGATACGTAAATTTTACTTCCAAAATCGTCCGTCAATTTTTCAGGTAATTTAATTAACTCGTAACATTATACGATTAATTAAATGATCAATTAAGAGTATTGCCCTATAGGTATGACCTAGGGGGTCAACTGATCACCACCGTCACACGACAATAATGTCAAACTCTAGTCAGCCAATCATTACCGATATATGTTGACCAGTTGACAGTATAAATACTTCCCAATTGTATTCTTTAAAATGAGATTTAATAATGATATTTAAATCATGTAATCGCACTATTGTTGAGGACACATTTCCCAACAAAGATTTCCTGGAATCTTACATAGTCAAGTACCAAACATGTTCATCCAAATCCTAGGATAAAACAAATCATGATTGCATTAGTGTGATAGTGACAAGACACCTCGAAGACGTCCGACGTGCCTTGCGCCTCTTTGAACAACCCATGCGACCACGTCGCTCAAAAATCACACAACCACTCATTTTCCTATAAATACCCCTCAAATGCCACCATTTGAGAGTTACGCGAGTGTCCACCCCCTCTTTTCTCCCTTAAAATTCTAGACTTGACTTCTCAAGTCACAATCCGACACGTGTTTACGATCTACCGATCATAAATACAAGCCTTACACATTGTTTGATACCGTCATCGTGCATTAAATCATTTGACCGACCATCTCGACCACTACACCATCTCTAAACTTAACAAAACACTCTTTTTACTTACTAAAACGGTTTTAAACCGAGTTTTTCGACCAAACAAGTTGATACACTTTCGTCGATTTCTCGCCATAAGCCTAGCATGTAAGTATGTGGCATCTCTACGCAATCACGGCGCCATACCTAGGGAAAACATGTCACTAACCCCAAGTCTATCTCAAGAGTCTACAATGCGAGAGGTAATCACGGTAGTTGACAACCTAGTCGACCAAATAATCAGTCTAGAAGCCAAAATCATCAGGTTGAGAGAGCTCGGTATCGTCAACGGAATATGGTCCGATGACGATGAAGATGAATACCTCACAGAACACTATTTAGTCAAAGCTAGTAAGGATATAATCAAGGCTAGCGAGGACCAAGATATAGACCACCTTACTCGTTCAGGGCGTCCATATCAAAACATCGTTCAGGGCATCCATAACAATGTCATCACACCAAATAATGGCGAAGATACATCTATTGACCACTTGCTAAAACAACTGCAGAACACAAAGGCTGATCTTTCAGTCTGGCAACTAGTTGCGAGTTCATTTCCTCATCGTCAAGCTTTACTGCAAGCATTAGCTAAATTGAATGTGGCACGCAACTCTACGCCTGACGACATACTCAACTTGGTCTTCCAAGATTCAGTTAAACTAAGTAACCCAGTTACTTTCTCAGACGAAGATTTGCCTCCCTTCGGCGCCAGTGATAACCTAGCTCTATACATTACAGTCGTATGCTTAAATAAGAACGTACCAATGACTTTGGTGGACGATGGCTCTGCAGTCAACGTCATACCACAAAAAACGGCATCCAAATTGGGCATGAAAGAATCAGATTGGACTCCTACCAACCAAGGTGTTCGAGCATACGATGGAACACGACGTAAGGTAGTGGGACTAATCAACCTCACTATAACAAAATGGCCAATCGAGCGAAGGTTAATTTTCAAATAGTGGATATCGAAGCATCATTCAATATACTTCTGGGAAGGCCTTGGATTCATGCTTCCAAAGCGGTAACATCCACCTTGCACCAGAAGATTAAGATTCCTCTAGATGGCAAAGTAGTGACGATCACTTCGTCACCTATCAAGGCAGTAATAGAGAAAATGTCAAGTAACCAAGTAGTCACGGATCCAGTATATGAGCTTGGGGGCCTTAGAGTATAAACCTTAAAAAGAGCAAACTGGCACCTCTATAGTTCAACCCATATTCCAATTTAGTGGTCAACCACATACTCAAATCCTGGGGATATTTCCCAGGAATGCCATTAAATCCTGCCAAGAAAAATACCTTCGCACCTTACAAGGAAGGAAACTCTCAAAAGATACCACTAGGTTTGGGATACAAGCCCACAAAACAAGAAGCCTTAGAAATGCTCACCCAATTCCCAAACCGTATGTAAGGATAAAGGAATCCAGATGCGATCCTATCTCCCCACCCTAAATGAATACTTCGTTAAAGAAGGGAGTCAAGAGTTCTTTCACGTGTTTCCCGAACCTTGGCACTATAAAGGAATACAACTAGATGGAATCGAGGTCTTCCACGATTTCTACTTCATCCCTCCAGAAACGGTTCCTACCGTCAAAACTCGTCAAACACCTTGTTTAGAGGAACAGGACGTTAGCCTTCTGTTTGGAGAAGGCCTATTCGTCAGGGCAACACACGAATAGATCATTACCATGATACGTCAAGATGACCATTTCAACCCCACATCATTGATCACCGAAACCAGTTCAAATCAACAGAAAGGAAGGAGAAAGTCGATCAAGTGGACTAACAACCAAGGAAACCTCTTTAAAGTCACCACATGAGAAGGAGAGATGTTCAAAGGAGAACCTGAAGACAACGAATACGAGTCAGAGTCGGAGTCAGAGTCTAAGTCTAGAGAAGTCGCTAAAGGGACTTCTTCTGTCATCATTCCCCATCCCCTTGTTTCTCCTAGCATAGCATCGAGTAGTAACAGTGGCTTGGGAAATGTCCCAGTAGCTGTCCCTTTACCGCCACTGACTACTGAATAGATGGCTTCTTTGTTTCAACTCTTTTCAAAATTTAATATGAATAAATCAGATTCTATTTACTCTTTGTGTTATTCTGAATGCAATTCTATTTACGATGATAATGAGGATGATCCTGACCCATACTCAGTCGAATTACCTCACCACATAGTTAAAGAAATATTATAAGAGGAGGAAGGGGCACCAGTTATAGAGAACACCGAACCTGTCAATATAGGAACCGAACTAGAATCCCAAGAACATAGGATATGGACGACCCTAAACCCAACTGAAAGGGCCAATTTCATAGATATCCTACACGAGTTCAAGGACGTCTTCGCTTGGTCTTACAAAGACATGCCAGGAATCGACGGGGATATTGCAGAACATCGAATTCCAATCAAGCCGGGTGTTAAACCTGTGAAACAGAAGCTTCATCGAATGAGGACCGAATGGGCTCTTAAGATCAAAGAAGAAGATGATAAACTATTCAAAGCCGGGTTTATCAACGTTTCCGAGTATTCAGACTGGGTGGCTAACATAGTCTCCGTACCCAAAAAGGATGGACGAATCCGAGTTTGTGTTGATTTCAGAGACTTAAACAAAGCATGTCCCAAAGACAACTTCCCTTTACCACACATCGACATATTGGTAGATAATACAGTGGATCACGTGTTGCTATCCTTCATGGACGAGTATGCAGGATATAATCAAATCAAAATGGCCATAGAAGACATGCATAAGACAGCCTTCGTTACTCAAAAGGGCACATATTGCTATACTGTTATGCCATTCAGGCTAATCAATGTTGGAGCTACATATCAACGCATTGTGACCACTTTGCTACATGACATGATTCATAAAGAAGTAGAAGTGTACGTCGAAGATATGATTGTTAAATCCAAAGATAGGAAGGGGCATATTGATAACCTTCGTAGGTTCTTCCTAAGACTGCGAAAGTACAACAAGAGGCTTAATCCTCAGAAGTGTGCGTTCGAGGTAACGCCAGGCAAGCTCCTAGGATACGTCGTTAGTCAAAGTGGAATTGAAATTGACCCATCCAAGATCAAAGCTTTAATCGAAATGCGGCAATCCCAAACAGAGAAGGAGGTTAGAGGATTTCTAGGCAAATTTCAGTATATAAGCCGATTCATGTGGAAGCTTACTATAATCTGCGAACCCATTTTCAAAAGCTCAATAAAACAGATCATACCATATGGGACAACGATTGTCAAAAGGCATTTGACAGAATTAAGGAGATACTGGCTAAGCCACCAGTGCTAATACCACCTCAACGAGATCAACCTCTTGGTTTATATCTCACAGTAACCGAAAAAGCCATGGGGGCTATGCTCGCACAAACTGTAAGAAAAGAAGAAAGAGCTATCTACTACCTTAGTAAGAAGTTCATAGAGTACGACACCTCTCAAAAAGAAATGCCTCGCTCTTGTGTGGGCAACAAAGAAGCTACGCCACTACATGCTTAGCTACTCTGTCAAGGTGTATTCTAAAATGGATCCTGTCAAATACCTCTTCGAGAAACCCGCTCTCAACGGACGTTTGGCAAGGTGGACCTTAATGCTCTTAGAGTTTAATCTCAAATACGTACCTCTGAAGGTCATAAAGAGACTCGCCGTTGCCAAATTCTTTGCAGATAATCCCATCGACGACACCCAAGCAATAGACATGTGGTCGTTCCCAGACGAGGATATCTTACAGACCAGTGTAGAGTCTTGGGATCTTTATTTTTATGGGGCATCGAATCTAAGAGGATTTGGAATAAAAGTGTTGCTCATTTCTTCTGAAGGCGAGCATACACCACTTTCTATCAAACTCGACTTCGAGGTGACAAATAACGCAGCGGAATATGAAGCTTGCCTCATTGGTCTACAAGCAGCAGTAAGTTTAGGCATCAAGAATCTTCGAGTTCATGGAGACTCCTCCTTGATCATTAACCAAATTACGGGATCTTGGAAAATTCAAAGTGAAAGTCTAGCACCCTATCAGGCTAGAATAGACCAAGTCGCCCAATTCTTTGATCAGGTCACTTATCTACACCTACCTCGTGCAGAGAATCAATTTACAGACGCTCTTGCAAAACTTACATCTTTGATTAATATGCCAGACAATATGGTAGAAATGCCTTTATGCATCGAATGACGGTCAGAACCAGCCTATGTACACCAAATTACAGATGAAGAAGAAAGTCCAGGGGAACCTTGGTTCCAAGCCATTCTAAACTTCAAGCTCAATGGTATATATCCACAAGATATGGATAAGAGGGGACAACGTGCCATACGCTTATTAGCCTCTCAATACCTCCTCATGCAAGGAGAATTGTACAAAAGAACACCTCTTGGTGTAGTTTTGCGTTGCCCAGAACATTCACAGGCACAAAAAGTGATGGAAGAAGTTCACGACGGAGAATGCGGTCCTCACATGAGTGGACCCATGATGGCAAAGAAAATCACGCGTCTAGGATATTACTGGACGACAATGGAGTCATATTGTATCAAGTACGTCAGATGTTGCCATAATTGCCAAATCTTCGGGAATGTGCAACACGTTCCTCCTTCACTGCTTTACACCATGACCTCTCCTTGACCGTTTTCTGCTTGGGGAATCGACATCATTGGAAAGATCACTCCACCTGGAACAGGAGGTCATTGCTTCATTTTGGTAGCTATCGACTATTTTACCAAATGGGTCGAAGCAGCATCCTATACTGCTCTTACGGCTAAACATGTGGCAAAGTTCATACAAACTAATATCATCTGTCGATACGATTGTCCACTAGAGATCATCAGTGACAATGGGTCACATTTCCAAGCCGAAGCTGCACAATTTCTAGTCAAATACAAAATCAAGAACCACCATTCCTCGCCTTATAGACCTCAAACTAATGGCGCGGTAGAGGCAGCAAAAAAGAATGTCATCATGATCCTCAAGAAAATGATCGATAATTATCGAGATTAGCCTAGCAAAATACCTTTCGCGCTATGGGGTTATCGCACATCCGTTAGGATGCCCACTGGGGCCACTCCTTTCTTTCTAACTTATGGCATGGAAGCTGTGCAACCTGTTGAAATAGAAATACCGTCTTTAAGCATCTTGCTTGAAAGTCAAATTACAGAAGCTGAATGGAATAGGGATCGTTATGAAGAACTCGTCCTCTTGGATGAACGAAGGTTGCGCGCATTGCATAATGTGCAAACATATCAGGCACGTATCAAACGAGCCTTCAATAAACGGGTTAAGCCTAGAAACATCAAAGAAAGAGATATGGTGCTCAAATCAGTCAGAGCTCTCATACCTGTCGATCCACGTGGAAAGTTTAAACACAACTAGGCCGGACCTTTCCTAGTCAAGTCCATACTCTCAGGGGGTGCGGTTAGGATTATAGACCTATATGGAAATGAATTTGCTAACCCAACTAACCTCGGCCAACTGAAGCGATATTACCCTTAACATAAGATAGGAAACGCGCCTCGCGTAAACACCCACGTGCCGCTCATGCGACATGAAATAAAAAAAGCCCTTGGCCTGCTGAAAGAAGACTTATGTCACCTTGCTCTTGCGTTTTGACATTTCGACATCCTCACATCATCAATAAATTGAATTGTATTTTAGGAGTAAGTAAAGTTCATGCTTATTTTCTAAAATTTCATTACAAGATCTTGCTTCGAACAATTATTCTTTTGCATTTATTCGAACTACACACAAGGTTTGCTTTCATTTTTAAATGAATACGTAGGCAATCTGTCACTGGATACAACCCATTATTTTAAAATGTAAATAGAAGGACATTTGCATTTGCATTTGAAATTCGACAAGAATAATAAAAGGAAATCATAATAGTTTCTTAACTAATTAATCTTTTATTCATTTGTTCCATAAATAATAATAATATTTCAAATAATATAAAATGCTGTAAATAAGTGCTAGGCTAGGATTCTAAAAACCCCGCCGTTTATTACAACTTAAATAATAATAAATAATACTATAATAAATGACTAAGGCTAATCTTCCATTTTCCCTTTGCCTTTGTGACCCTTGTCATACTTCTTGTCTCGACCACGAGCCAGGCGCTCGTGGGCTATCTCCGACCTAATCACCAAAGGTCTCTCTCGCGGTCTAGCCTTGCCATTTCGATCCGTCACCATCTCTACGGCAGAAGCGGTCTTTGGTGTCTTTGACGGATGAACGACTCGGAATCCGGCCTCTTCTTCCTCCTCAGTCAAATACTTATGGTTCTCCTTTGCTACCTCACGAATCTTGTAGTCAACAGGCTCGTGCTACCTCAATTTCTCACGTCTTCAGGAGTGCCAGCCTTCCTCCATTACAAGTATGAGTCAGATACCCATAAGAAGCCAACAGGAACTCGTATGAACCACATGTTCCTCTGAGCCCACTAATTGCCCATTCCCGACAAATCTCTGTAGTATGCGCCAATGCAGTTTGAGGGATGGTGTCAAGCTTCGGAATCTTCTGCTTAAGGCCCACTTGCCTCGTCAACCTCTTCGGATAAATGCAAATCATGAATTCCAAACCGGGGACACGAACTGACCGTGTCAGATCCAAGGATGAGACTCCAGTGACTGACCTGAGATGCCACCATGGCACGATCCACCGGATCAGAGGACCTCCGTCATTCTTCAATTTATTTTCCCAGTAATTGTAAACCCGAGTGAAGTCCGCCATGTAGAGCCTAGTTCTCATTGCAATCGATCGAGCATGATATCCTGGCACATTAACTGGGGCTCGATCAATCGCAGCCGCTCCAATAGCGAAACCTGCAAAGAAAGACGGGAGTTAAAGCCCTTTCATCAACCGAAAAAAAAAGAAACACAAAAAAAAATGGAAAAACAAGAAACACGAAGAAAAAAAAAGAAACGGTTGACATATATGAAAAAGAAAGAAAGTGGGTTCTTACCTGTAGAATGATGGGACTTCCCAAATAAGGAAGCTCGTGGTTGGCCTTTCTATTATCCAAACCAAGAATGGTCTCCCCTAAGCGAAGGCATGCTGGGCTCTTGCGCAGCTCCATTTGTTCCACTAGGCTCAGAAAACGAGGATCCCCTCTCATCTCCTTAACAACATGCCCTTGAAAGACATAGCAGTGAAGTAGACAAAACCCAAATGCCCTGCGTCTCGCAACATAAGAAATAGGAGGGTCTTCCCTATTTATAAATCGATCAATAAGGTCAAATATAAGGACTCCTTTCGAGGTCACGAGACGGTCCACCTCAGCCTTGGTCAATCCGAGCAAGTCTCTAAATTTACTTTTATACCCTTGAGAGCTAAGAGGTATGGCAGGTGCATTCTCCGGGTCCCATCCTCCAATAGATGCTATTTCTTCAGGAAAAGGACAAATATCGCCTCCAGGAAAGGCGAATACATCAAAATTTGGGTACGAATACTCCAGACAGGCATCCAAGAAAGGCTTCACAGTTTTCAGTAATTTGAGACTCAAGATCGATCCCAAATTAAAAGCACCCATGTCATGTTTCTCAACATTCGTGAACTCGTTTGTCCACTCTTTGAGACAGTTTTCAAAAGAATCCATGATTTTGAAATTTTTATGAAGATATGAGAGCCTTTATGTGATAGACGGAATAAAGATGAAGGAATTGTGTGAATAAAAGCATCCCCGAAGTCTCTATTTATACTAAGCGTAATTTCCTAATTTCTGTCGAGGTCTGACAAGCCGAGGAAATGGCGCAGCAATTGCTGCGCCTCTTCGCAAAGTCGCAGCTCTTGATGCGCCTCTTCCCCATGCTATTTTCCGTGGTTTTTAGCTTTGGATCTTTCCTAATTTGTTTTTCCTATAATTTCCTATTCCTAAAGGTTATTATTTTTGGTAACTCCGTGAAATTACCAAATTTTATATTTCCTAATTCTTTTGGGGTTCGCTTTTCGAGACGAACTCGACATTTTCGCCAAACGAGCACACTTACCCGTTTTGTTTTTTTTTTTAGGGGAATCATTTCACACTTATACATTTCTTTTTATGTTTATTTTAGGGGGTAGCCCTCCCTACCGTCCGGTCATCCTTTTTGTTTTGCTCATTTTTGGGCATATTTTTGCTCATTTATGGGCCTTTTTTGCACTTTTTCATGCATTTTTGTCATTTTTTCTCATTTTCGGGCACTTTTTCACTTTTTCTCATTTTGCGCTAACTTAAGACACCCATGTGCTATGTGTTTTATATGTAAATTCTATGTAAATTTCGGCAGCATGACGGCACAAACCGTCACCTACCAAACCTGGTTTTATGCTAACCTGCAGGAACAACAAACTACAGCAACAAAGGCACTCAGACTATCCTATATACAACCAAAATGCGACATATACATCAAACAGGGGGGGCTCTCGCCCAAAACAGGTCCGAAAAATCCAAAATGAAGTCTGTTGGGCCTGGAAATCCGCAGATATCCCTGACCAATACCTTGCCTTGGCCTGACTGTCAGGGTGTCAAGCTACCAGGACACATGAAGATAGGCGCCAGGTCATGGAGAGGACAACGGTCAAAATATCAGGACGATATTAGACCAGGAAATCATAATATAAGAAGAATACATGCGCAACATTAATTAGGAAGATTCTGCAATTAAGGCAGCAATTAAGGACGTAATAATGAGTATTATTGCGGGTAATTAAGACGAATATTCCGCATTAATAGTGAGATCAACCAGCCGTTCAGCACATCATTATATAAGGAGCATTTGGAAATCATTTGAAGACACAAGACATATATGAGACGAATTCAAGCATACAATATTCTGACACAACTTTTAAGATAATTACATCCCATTGTTCTAAATACTCAATATAATAGTGAAATCCTCTCCTGGCTTTGTGCCCGTGGTTTTTTCCCATTTAAGGGTTTTTCACGTATAAAATTCTTTGTCTTATTGTTATTCTTTTATCGTACTTTATTTCTCCTGCATTATACCCTGTCAACCTGACTTACAGACTTACTAGAGCTAGTTAACCCAGCCTAAATCTACCCTGACCTGATTTCGCCTTGCGCAAAATCCACACAAAACAGTTGGCGCCCACCGTGGGGCATCTAGCTCTTTAAATCTTTGTGCCTCATCTTACAAAAATCCAAATATCCTACAAAAATGGCCTAGCCTACCGTTGAAGAACAGTTGAATGCAGCCCTCCAACAAATCGCTGAGTTGGAAAGCTTGAAAGAAAAAGTAGCCCAAGCCGAGGCTGAAATCCTACAATTAAGAGAATCTGAGTCAGCTCTGAAGCAAAAATTGGAAAAAACCCAAGAAGCAGGCTCTAGATTCCAGCCAGGAACCCCATTTGCATCAATTATCAAAAACATCAATTTTTCCAGTTTTGGGAGCCCAAGTGGTTCTAAATTCATCAATGTTGATGACGATGGTGAGCCAAAAAATGACAATGAAAAACCTGATGAATCTGCAGCAGCCATCATGATGGCAATAGTCCAGGAAATCAAGAAGCTCAATGAAAAATTCGACAAGATACCTGGAGTACCTGCCTGTTTGGAAGAAGCTGCCCCTGACAGCTATGCTGATTCGCCTTTCATAGACGAAATAGAAAAAGTGGACTTGCCCAAGAAGTTTATGGTCCCGTCTATGAAAATCTATGATGGAACCACGGATCCACAAAATCATGTGACCCTCTACAAACAGAAAATGCTGGCTGCGTCCATTCCCAGCGAATTCAGGCAAGTTTGCATGTGTAAGGGATTTGGAACAACCCTGACCGGCCCTGCTTTACAATGGTACATCAACCTGCCAACTGGGAGCATCCATTCCTTTGCCAACCTGATCAACAACTTCAACCAGCAGTTTGCGAGCAGCAGGGAGTTGGAGAAGCGATCCAGTGATCTTTACAGGATTACGCAGAAGCTTGATGAGACGCTCAGAACATTCCTTGTAAGATTAAACAAAGAGAAAGTGTCTATTCCCAGGTGTGACGTTGGAACAGCAGTGGAGGCATTCCGGCATGGGTTGCTACCACATAGTGACTTATACAATGAACTCACTAAGTATCCCTGCCATACCTTCGAAGATGTCCAGGCCAAGACTCTTGCTTTTATCAGGCTAGAAGAAGACAAGAGCTATAAACTCGGATCGTCCAGTGGACCAAAGGAATATGAAAAAAGCAATAGGAAAAGCAACAAAGGAAACAATTACAGACCTACTCCATATTCCAGGCCAGACCATTCAGAAGTCAACCTGGCACATGAGTATCAAGGTAAGGCTAAAATTTTTCCGCCTATTTCTGAGCATAACTTCAGTGTTGATATTGCAGGGTTAATCTAGAGGCTTGACAACATGGGACCAGTAGTCAGATGGCCCAGAAAGGTGGAAAATCCTAATCCTAGGAGAGATAACTCCAAATGGTGCGAATTCCACATGGACGTTGGACACACAACGGATGATTGCTTTACTCTGAGGAAAGAAGTGGCTTATCTACTGAAATCTAGATACTTGAAAGACCTGATCAAGACGAAAGGCAGGAATGCAGATCAAGGTAAAGAGAACCAGAAGCATAAGCAGGATCGCAGCCTTCCACCACCACCTTCAATCTATGAAGTAAAATTCATATCTGGTTGATAAGAAATCTGCGGCCTAACCAGTTCAGCAGCAAAAAAGATAGCCAGGACGCCAAGGACTGCATCACCCTGCAAACCGGTTCATGTCCCAAGACCTGGTAGGCATCCCTGATGTTCATCATGATGGCCTGGTAATTTCTATGTAAATTGGAACTGCCACGGTAAGAAGGATCCTAGTAGATGGAGGCAGCTCATTAAACTTGATCATGATTGACGTGCTGAAAGCCATGAAAATAAATGAGGATCAAATCACCAAAAAGTCCAGCATTTTGGTAGGGTTCGGTGGAGAAACCAGAAGCACATTGGGAGAAATCCACCTCCCAACCTACGTTGAAGGAGTCTCATCCTATGCGAAATTTAGAGTCCTAGATTGCCTGTCATCCTACAATGTAATCCTGGGCAGACCCTGGATTCATAACGTTAAGGCTGTACCATCAACCTATCATCAGTGTATCAAGATACCAACAGATTGGGGCATAGCCACAATCAAAGAGGATCAGAAGACAGCCCAAGAATGTCATACAACAGCCTTGAAACCTTACAAGGCAGGTAAGTCCCTTGCATAGCAATTACAGTACCCTCTCAGGAGCACTTACGTAGCACCTCCCAGAATGGTAACTGATCAGGCAATCCTAGACCCTGAGTACCCTGACATGTATATTCTAGTAGGATCTGACGCCCCAGATAATGTCAGGCCCGAACTGGTAAAATTCCTTAAAAATAAATCATCTTGGTTTGCTTGGTCTCATTTTGATATGACTGGAATTAGTGCTGATATAATTACACACAAACTTAATGTTGATCCATCTTTTAAGCCTGTACAACAGAAAAGACAAAAATTTGCAACTGAAAGAAATGCCATAATCAACGAGGAAGTGGAAAAGCTCCTAGATATGGGAATGATCAGGGAAGTAATGTACCCTGAGTGGCTAGCTAACGTGGTTGTTGTGCAGAAAAAGAATGGAAAATGGGGAGTCTGTGTAGATTACACTGACCTAAACAAAGCCTGCCCCAAGGACCCATTCCCTTTGCCACATATTGATGCCATGGTAAACGCCACAGCAGGGCATGAGCTGCTGACATTCATGGATGCCTCCAGTGGATTCAATCAAATAAAAATGCACTCTGCTGACCAGGAGAGTACTACATTCATTACAGACCGAGGCATTTACTGTTACACTGCCATGCTTTTTGGCTTGAAGAATGCAGGGTCAACATGATGTTCAAGGATCAAATTGGTGATATCATGGAAGTCTACATAGACGACATGGTGGTAAAGTCCAAAAATGCAGAAGATCATGCGAAGCATTTGCAAGTAGCATTCGAAATATTGGAAAAATACAACTTGAAGCTCAACCCTGCAAAATGCCACTTTGGAGTTTCTGCAGGTAAGTTCCTTGGATACATGGTTACGAAGAGAGGCATAGAAGCCAGCCCAGAACAGATAAAAGCTATCCTGGAACTTCAGTCACCCAAGTCTGTCAAAGATATTCAGAAATTGACAGGCCGGGTAGCTGCCCTGAACCGATTCATATCAAGATCCTATAAAAGGTGTAAAACATTTTACAACCTGCTCAGAAAAAATAAGCAGTTTCATTGGACGGATGAACATCAGGCAGCCTTTCAAGACTTAAAATCTTACTTGTAATCTCCACCCTTACTGGCTACACCAGAGAAGGGAGAACCCCTGTCAGTATACCTATCCGTCACTGACACAGCAGTCAGTGCGGTCCTTGTAAAAGAACAGGAAGGCCAACAACATCCGGTCTATTATGTAAGTAAGAACCTGCTGGAAGCTGAGATGAGGTATGGATTACTTGAAAAATATGTTTTAGCTTTAATTATGTTGTCTACTAAACTATGACGCTATTTTGAAAGCCACCCCATTATAGTCAGGACCAACTTACCCATAAAATCTTTCCTGCGCAAGCCTGAATTATCAGGTACGATGGCCAAGTGGTCAGTTCAAATTAGTACATATGATATCTCTTTTGAACCCAGGGCAGCGATCAAATCGCAGGCCCTAGCAGACTTTGTGGCTGATTTCAGCCCTAACCTAGAACCTGACCTGAAAAAAGAGGTCAACCAATTAGAAAATAAAACCCTAGACCAAGAATGGACTTTTTTCATAGATGGGGCATCCAATGCCAGGGGGACAGGGTTAGGATTAGTGCTTAAATCACCACAGGGAGATATGATAGCTCAGGCTATAAGCTGTGAATCTAAAGCTACTAACAATGAAGCGGAGTATGAAGCTCTGATAGCAGGCTTAAAGGTATGTCTAGACCTCGGATTTCAAAATCTAAAGGTAAAAACTGATTCACTACTAATTGCTAATCAAATAAAGGGAATTTACACGGCTAAGGATGCAAAAATAATTTCGTATTTAGAATATGCAAAAAACCTTACCGCTAAATTTGCTTTATTTGATATAGATCAAATATCAAGAGACTTGAACACACAGGCTGATGCTTTGGCCAGCCTAGGTTCAAACTTTTGCCCCTACAGTTTTCGATAAAATACCAATTGTTCATTTATTAGAGCTAGCCATCAGCAAGCCTGAAAAAGTCAACCCTATCAACAAGGATAGTAATTCTTGGACTAAACCCTATTATGATTGGTTTCTCAAAGGAATACTACCTTAGGGGAGACACGAAGCAGGGGCTTTTAAAATTAGAGCTTCAACCTATGCTATTATCAATAACACTTTATTCAAGAGATCGCAGGCTGGACCATACCTGAGATGTTTGGAGCCTGACGAAGCCAAATTAGTACTTCAAGAAATACACGATGGACATTATGGTAACCATAAAGGAGGAAAAAGCCTGGCAAGTAATGTAATACTACGGTTTTATGAGTCTATGGTACTCTATCGAGTGGGGCTTACTTTGTCGAGTAAGTAGTTTTTGACGCAAAATAGTATTCTGCCTGTAGGGTACTCGATCGAGTAAGTTGGGTACTCGATCGAGTAGGGGGCACTCGATCGAGTAAGTGCCTTACTCGATCGAGTAAGTGAGTTTACGGGCTGAGTTTTGACGGGTTTTGTTAATAATGCGGGATTAGTATATAATGAGTTCCGTCACTTTTCTTAAACCTTTTTATCATTCTAAAAAACTAATTTGAAAGAAAGAAGTTACGTAAGTTGATTCATCGCATCATTCGCAAATCCCCAAGGCTAGGAGTGTCTGATCATCTTGTTCTTTACGCCGTTGTGACCCTTGTGTCGAGGGTAAGCTTTTTATGTAGTTTTTATAATGTTTTGTTAAAGTTGGTTGAAACCCTAATTGGGTGATTTTGGGGGTTTTGGGTGATTAGTATGTATGTGGTGGTAATTGTATGATTTTATGTTTGATAGGAAGTAATTTCAGTGAAGGACGATGTTGATTAGCTGATTATGGCGATCTTGGTGATTGCTTTCCAGGTAGGGTTTTCCCTACTCAGTATTAGTTACATGATATGTGTGGTGAATTGTGCTGTAGTTAGTGATTGTTGATTGATTCAGACGGTTGTGATTGGCTATCGTTGATTGATTCAGACGGTTGTTGATTTTGGTGTTATGGTTACCGTTTATCTGTCTGTGTTCTTCGAGGTGCGTCCCTGGCTGAGTGGAGTCACTTGCGGGAGTGGCTTCACGCCCGTGATTCGCCTTCTGTGGAACCCGCCACAGAAGGGATGTCCACATTAATGGACTTGGGTTTATCGCTCGATGGATATGAGCGGGGATTTGGTGGGTACGACTGCGGTCCCCCACTGGCGGTGTGGAGTATCTGTTGCGATGGGTACTCTGGCAGGGCTACACACTTTAGTGTGTAGTCAGTTATGTGGAGATTGACTAAGGAGACTGGGGTTTGATGTGACGATTGAGCTGTTTGGTATTTGTTGTATTGTGATTTGTATTGTGTAATTAGTACTGACCCCGTTTAAATGTTTTAAAAACTGTGGTGATCCATTCGGGGGTGGTGAGCAGTTATTGAGCAGGTATGAGACGATGTGTGTGGGATAGTTGGGATGAGTCACCACGTTGCAGTTTAGAAGTCTTCCGCTATGTCTGACACTTGATAGTATTTTGACAGTAGACAATTTTGAGAACTTGTATTTATTTTTAACAGTTTTGGTATTGGCATGTAATCACGTTAAAAATTATTTACTTTTAAGAATGTTTCGTTATGGTCTTATGATTATCATTGCCTCGGGTAACCGAGATGGTAGCACTTTCATGCCTTAAGTGGTCCTGGTAAAGCACTTGGAGCATGGGGGTGTTACAAGTAAAGTACTCAGGATAGGTTACTACTGGCCTACATGAGGGCTAATTGCCTGGAATACTCTTCAAAGTGTGAAGCCTGTCAAGTCCATGCACCAATCATACATCAGCCATCAGAGCTCCTTCACTCAATTTCTGCACCCTGGCCATTCATGAAGTGGGGCATGGATATTGTAGGAAAACTGCATGTGGCTCCAGGACAAAAAGTATTCATGTTGGCTATGACTGATTACTTCTCCAAATGGATCGAGGCTGACTCTTTCAGGCAAGTAACTGAAAAAGAAGTTATATCCTTCATCAGAACGAATATTATTTGTAGATAGAGTCCCATCAGAAATAGTATGTGACAATGGAACCCAATTTGTGGGGAAAAAGACCCAAGCATTTTGCCAAGAATGGAATATCAGCCTGGTAACATCCACCTCTGGATATCCAAAAGCTAATGGCCAGGCTGAATCCAGTAACAATGTAGTTATAAGCTGCTTAAAGAAGAAACTAAAGAGAAGACGAGGCAGATGGGCTGAATAACTTCCATTAGTGCTATGGGCAGACATGACAACTCCAAAGACGTCGACAGGCCAAACACCTTATTCTTTGGTGTATGGCTGCGAAGCTGTCATTCCTGCAGAAGTTCGGGTGCCAACATCAAGATATAGCCTGAACAATGTTGAAGAAAACAGAGACCTGATGCAAGATAACCTGGTCCTAACAGAAGAACTAAGAGACGCTGCCAAAATCAGGATGACATCATACCAACAAGCAGTAGCCAAGACTTACAATAAAAATGTTAGAATTAGAGTCTTCAGGGAAGGTGACCTCGTCCTACGAAACGTTTTTCCAAACAAAAATGAAAAATCAGCAGGCAAGCTCGCCCCCACATGGGAAGGCCCTTACTTAATTGATTCAATCGTTGGACAAGGAGCATACAGGCTCCGAACATTAGAAGGAGAAATGATCCCAAGATCTTGGAATGTAACTCATTTGAAATTATTCCATGTATAAAACCTATGTCAGGCCATAATCAGGTACAAAATCATATCTTTACTATCAGTAACTCAAACTGATGTGCTATCTGAAAAATTACTTGTTTTATATGCTCTATGTGCAATCAATGTCTATATATTTAACTAACCCAATTTCTCTTATTTTTTGAATCCTGAACAGTTATACATGATAAATGTTTATATGCATAAATACAGGATTGAGGGGTACTCTACTATATGTTAAAATCTAAAACAAAATTTTGCACTTAATTGTGCCTAACGAGTTGGTAACCATCACCGGATACAGTAAATGTCAGGACCAATCAGGCATGAAATAGTTAGCTGACCTGACTAGGTTTACTGCACATGTTTACAAACGGCTGGACGCAACAAGACGGTGGAAGGGTGTGTCATCCCAACCATTAGTCTAAAAAGCTCTCATGTCAGGCCGAGTACCAAGCCCTCCAGTCAGGGAGGGGACATAAGCCCTCCTGTCAGGCCGGTTTTCCCACCCCTTCAACCATTATGGCAAAAACCATACTTGGTTGAATTACTCACGACAGCTCAAAACACAGGACAAATTAAAAATGCCTTAACAGGTTAACAAAACAGAAATTTTGACAGGTCCACAGGATTGGGAAAACAAAGTTCACAGGTTCAAAGAAACTCAAAAGCAACCAGAATGTCAAAGAAATAAGCAGGCCATTACGATCATATTAATAAAAGCCCTTACCCCCTGGGGCAACGGGACCAAAATATTCATAAAGGCCAAGGATAGTCTCCCTGGCCTGAGCAAAGACAGTGAAAATAAAATTGTTTGTCCATGGACATCCCCCCTGGATGGGCGAATTACCAACAAAGAAAAATTACTGCTTCTCCTTAGAAACAACATCGGCACTCTCCCTCTTAGCCTGATCAGCCTCAACATCAACATCCTGCTCCCCTGGAGAATCGACCTCCTGTTCATTTCCCATGTTATGCAGGTCAGGATACTTTGAAGCAGCAAAAGCCATCTCAGCTTCAGGGTTCCAATTTTCCCTGGCCTCAACAAGCTCTGACATGGCAGCTACCTTCCCCTTAATATAAAAATAAAGGGAAGCATCATCAAGCTTAAACTCCAAATCATCCCTCTCCTGGGTGAGCTCTTCATTCCTGTCCAATGCCTCCTGCAAGAGCTGCTTGTTCAAATCCGCCTCAACCTTGGCAGCATCCCTCTCAGTCTGCACCCTCGCCAAGTCAGCAGCATTAGCAGCCAGTTCAGTCCGTGCAAAGTCCAGTTCAGACTTCCGCTTATCATAATCTGATCTCATCAGGTCAATCCTAGCTACTAGAGAAGTAGCTTGATAAGCATTGTGGAGACAGGCTGCGGCACCTTGACCAAAAGCAAAGAAAATTACATAAATATTATGCCATAATAATAAAAACATCCAAATAAAACACACATATTACGAAATACACATAATAATAAAAATAGCGCACCTCCCTCACAGCAGCCAAGGCACTTGCCAAAAGGCTGATAGAATGATCCACTGAAGCAACTGCCTGGGTAGCAGTCTCGACAGGGTCAAGGGTAAGCATGACATCTGACTTGGAAGCAGCATAATCCCTAATTTTCACCTTAGCAGCCTCCACATTATCCACCCTGGCTCTCACCTCCCTGACTGGGGCAGATATATCAACATCTTCAATTTTTCTCTTATGGGCTGCTGAACTTGTTTCAGCAGAGGCAGCAGGAACAGTAGGAACCTTGGAAGCATCAGGCATCTCAGTTAAATCAATAACAGGCTCAGCATCTCCGCTTCCCTGGAAGCCTTCCTCCTTGATCTTAGCCAACCTGGCTGAGAGGTCAGCCATACCAAATCTGGCAAGGCGAGTAGATGACCTAGTGGCTATAACACGAAACACTACATTAGCAATATAAACTAAATATCATGGAAGAACTAAAAATAGGAAGAAAGAAGAAAACAAAATAGACTTGCTGCCTGAAGTGGAAGCACTAACAGCCTTTGAAGATTTAGGCACCCTGGTAGTACCATCAGCTTTCAGGCAACGAGGGAGGTGGCCAGCCCAGCAACAGAGGGGCTAAGTCCTCTCCAAAGGAGGAATGGCAAGGAAAGCAGAAATGTTTGCAGTATGGTACTCAGTTTCAGTAACCCAATCATCAACTGCGCACATAAGAGGTATGATTCAATATAAATTTTACTTTATTTTTTACTAACGAATAAAACATGTAGGATAAAAGAAAAAGCCAAAATACTCACCAGCAACGCAAGCTTCATAATTTAAATATGCCAGATCAGGACCCACAGAATTGGTCCTAACAAACATGTACTCAGCAGCCCAGTTCTTGTCGTGGCCACTATCTATATTGCTTAGAAGAGGAGTAGTAGAGGCCCTGACCTTAAAACTTATACGGCCAAGACTATTGGTTTTAACAGCGTAGCAGGCTTTCACATCATCAAGAGAAAACGAAATATTATGCTTTTTACAGAGGTACTCAACAGAGCAGAGACCACTTTCTATATCATAGGCATCAACTGATAAGAAGGAAGACCAATTTCTTTAATAACCTCTACCATAAGAGGAGAGAAAGGAAGCTTATAACCTGCCCTGAAGGCCTAGTCATGAATACAGAACCAACCAGGACATGCCCAGTCAGCCCTGATAGGAGAATTCTCGGGAATCCAAACTTCGGAATCAGCAAGAATGATTCCCTTATCTTTCAGCACCTTTTCAAATTCAGGCTTCAAATGATTTGAGAGAGACTAATCATCTTTCAAGGCTTTCGTGGGCTTGAATTGGAAATCGCCATGGAAAATTGAAATCATCTCGAGAGGAGAGTCATTCGATTTATCAACCACAGAAGGTTGAGCAACAGAAGATGAAGGCAAATTTTCAGAAGTGGTTTCTTCAGGGTTTTGGGCAGGTGGAGTTCCAGGAGACATCACCCTGGTAGATTTCTTTTTTTGCAGCCATTGTTGAGGGATTATTAAAAATTAGTCGAAAATTAAAAACTGAAAATTAAGGAAGTTGAAGAAGAAGATTATTAGAAGAGAGCAAAGCAGATTTTTTGGTGAAGATTAACTAAATGAAGTGAGGGAGTATTTATAGTGGGTGAAACTAGGGTTTCAACCGCAATTTGGATGGATAATCATTGAAGAAGTTGCAGTAAATACTACACGCGTCACAAACTGAACAAACTAGCCGTTACAGGAACTGACTAGCCACAATTTAACCGTTGAACAGTTTTCCAAAGATTGAAGTTATCTCCTTATTTTTTGTCCTGACACATCGAAAATAAGGAGATAAGGGGCAATTGTTGGGCCTAGAAATCCGCAGATATCCCTGATCAATACCTTGCCTTGGCCTGACTGTCAGGGTGTCAGGATTTCAAGCTACCAGGACACATGAAGATAGGCGCCAGGTCATGGAGAGGACAACGGTCAAAATATCAGGACGATATTAGACCAGGAAATCATATTATAAGAATAATACATGCGCAACATTAATTAGGAAGATTCTGCAATTAAGGCAGCAATTAAGGACGTAATAATGAGTATTATTGCGGGTAATTAAGACGAATATTCCGCATTAAGAGTGAGATCAACCAGCCGTTCAACACATCATTATATAAGGAGCATTTGGAAATCATTTGAAGACACAAGACATATATGATACGAATTCAAGCATACAATATTCTGACACAACTTTTAAGATAATTACATCCCATTGTGCTAAATACTCAATATAATAGTGAAATCCTCTCCTGGGTTGGTGCCCATGGGTTTTTCCCATTTAAGGGTGACGTACAAAATTCTTTGTCTTATTGTTATTCTTTTATCGTACTTTATTTCTCCTGCATTATACCCTGTCAACCTGACTTACAGACTAACTAGAGCTAGTTAACCCTGCCTAAATCTACCCTGGCCTGATTTCGCCTTGCGCAAAATCCACACAAAACAAAGTACAAAATGTACAAAGTATATACAAGACGACAACAAAAAAGGGCAACTAGTCCTGGTCGCCACTCAGCTCAGCTACGGTCGCCTCGAGAGGACTTATCTTAGCGTCCCTGACCTCCAACAACCTAAACAGACGAGATGCCTCCTCTCAGTACTGCGCCATGTCGCGCTCCCGGTCACGCTCTCTCTGCATACAAATGAAGGAGAAATGCCTCATTTCAATCATTTCAAAACAAAATGCGGGAAATTGCAATAAAAATTCGAATTTCAATGAAATGAAATAAGTAAGAGAATGAGAGGTTCATACCTGTCATCCTCGGCCACCTGCAAGTACCTTGATGGCCGTGGCTCGCAGTCGGTTAGCCGTCCTGCACAACACCACGTACTAAGATGGTGCCACCTGCATTCAAATACAAAGAAGGTTCAAAGGGAACGAACGCATTCTTATGCAATAAGAAACAATAAAGACGGTCAAACTAGAGGCTTACCCTTCTCACTAAGTGCTGCGACTCCCCCAAACCGGCGCCCGTCACCTCCTCGCCGAAGTCACGGATCTGCGAGATCATCGTCAAACCCGCCGCGTCATTGTACTTGAGCGTCTCTAGGAAAGCTGGGGGCTCGACGCCTGCCACCTCGATCTCCTACGAGTTTCAAATGACTTTTTTATTTAACGATCATTCGTCATTTGTCAAGTTAATTCAAAAGCGGAAAAGTGAGATACTTACCACGATCGGCCAGAACGTTAACCTCCGGTGAACGAACTCAGAGTACTCCTCGCCAGAAAGAAGAAGGGCGTCACCGCTAGCGTCTGCCAAGTCAGCCTCTCTCTCAGCGTCAAAAGGCTCCCTAAAAATCGTCCGTGGAGGATCGATGGGAACCACGAAGGTGTCACGAGAGCTCTGACGAGTCAAATGCTCGCCCAGGTACCAAACAGGTCCCATGGACGTCCTCAGCAACAACCGGCTCGAGCTCCTAGGACGAAGGACGTCGGCCACGAAGGCTGGAGCGTCAGGGTAGTCCTTCCAAGGTCTAGGCACCCACTAAAACAACCAAACAAGGGGTCATTCCTATGATCGGCTCTAAGCAAGCAGGGAAAGGGGTCATTCCCATGATCGCTTCTAAATAATAATAAATAAACATAAGTAAAGGAAAGGTAGTCAAAAGTACTTACGCTCTCCAACATTAGGGCGTTCACGCCCCGTCGACAAACATCATAAGAAGAGCGCTAGCTCTTCCTACCACACACTACCCAGTCTCTCACAACCGGGTACGCCCTCGGCTCAGGCTCCGTACTCTTGGGTGCGAAGCTGGGGAAGTAGGAGTACACCCACGCCTGCAAACAAAATAATCGATAATGATCTTTCATAATTCGATAGAAATAGAAATAAATGAATAAATAATGATCTTTCATAATGCAAAAGAAGGTTCGTACCTCCAACAAGAGTCCAAGACCGACAGTAGCAGGAGAAGTCCCCTTCTCCATCAGCTCAAGACGTACCATGCCCCTCATGTAGCGAGTGAGGACCGCAAAGCCAGCAGTAATCCAGTCCCACCGACCTAGGCTACTCAAGTCAGACAGAAAAGGAAGAAGCTTCGTCGACAGCCTCTCCCCCTTGTCTCCGAGGTAAATCGAACACAAGAACCACCACAACCACAAGTGAGCCCTCTACTCAGCAGTACAAGGAGGAGGAGGCACCTTCCTCCCATCCATCATCACCGTCGTTGGGGTCCTACCCGCAAAGTAGTCTCTGACGTAAGAACTCGGCACCAACCCAGGAACAATGGCAGCACCCTCTGCCAGGTTCTAGCCGATCAGCATCTTCGCCTCGGCTGAGTCCACCCTCATAGCTAATAACAGCCACACCAACGCCTCCTCTCCGCACGGCACACCAGAGATCATGCTGTAGTCCTCCAAGGACCCCGACCTCTACAAAAGGCATATGGAAGGTCGAGGTCATATCCTAATACCGATCAAGGAAAGCTCGAATCAGGCAAAGGTTAGCCCGAATCTTCCTTTCCCTGATCGCCCTCCATTCTCCCACCAAAGCTCCGAAGGTTCCCAACTCGGTGATGGCCTTCTCCTCCTCCGACAGTCTCTCGAAGGCGTCCATCATCGTCGTGTAGCCGGAAAAGGACCTCATGTGCCCAACATCCTGCATCAATTCGAAGAAAATGCTATCTTTAGCGCGAAGGCTAGTGAGAAATGAAACGATAAACGAGTAAGGATGGTAAATAAGAAATGACAAGTTTGAAATTTACCAGACTCATCGTCGTCCTTTAGGACAGGTGTCTCTCTGCCGCCCAAATGAGATGTCTACCATCCCATTTCTCGGCCCACTCGGGTGCACCTACTAACTGGCGACCACCACGTCCCACGTTGGCCCACCTCGGGACCTCCTCAAACTCCTCACAAACCACCTTCTCTCACTCACCCCATACAAGAGCGAGAGAAGGGTCGAAGTCTACGTCCACGTCCATGGGAGTCCTACATGACGTAGAAGGAATGTCACCAGCAAAATTAAAGTAAATTAGGCTGCGTCAAGCCTCGACGAGCCCTAAAAGGGGCCTTTTCTAACCATCCTTGGCCATTTCTTTCAAAACCCGACCACTCATGTGGTAAATTGGGTCAAGTCAGGTCTAAGTTCAAGCCTAGTCACGGGTTTGAGTCGAAATTTCGGCAGCATTTCGCTATAATAGCAATTATGCCCTAGAAAAGTGTCCTGAAAAGTCGTCACAAATCAAAAATCCGACATGGTAGGAAGTTCACCCATTACACACAAGGGTTCCAGAAAACAAAATTTCATCAAAAATGGACAATCCTAAAGGCATTTTCGGAGCAATTTTCAAAACAGCTAAAAAACCGTCTCAATTTTGCTCAAATGCTCAATACTTGACGAAAATTCAAAAAGAATACATGGTTATGTTCCTAACATTGCCAATTTTATCAAACAAATTCATTAAGGGCAAAACTCCCAAATTTTCGACATAAAGGGGAGGGGAAACCCTAATTTTTCGGCTGTAATTGATCAAAAACAAGAATTAAAAGCAAGAATGTGATGCATACTGTTTGGGCTAAAAATAGCACAATAAGGGAGGCCCACTTAATAAAATAAAAGGCTATGGGATGAGTGATAAGGAGGAAGGAAGCCCGTAATTAGGGAAAAGGGAAAACGGGCTGAAGGAAGATCATGAGCCCATCGTAGAAGCGTCCGGATTAAGGATAGAGAAGTTAGGGAGAAGTTAGGGAGAAGTTAGGGAGATCAGGGAGAATTGGGGAAGGCGGCCGAGTATGGAAAGAGTTCTTATGGAAATTATATTCCCTTTCCATAATCAAAGTAGGACATGTCTAGGGTTCCTACCTTATAAATAGCCAAGGAAGCAAATCAAGAAGCACATTCAACAACGCATCCGCACAAACATCAACACCACAGCATTAGCATATTCATACGTCCAAATATACATCCATCCAAGATCTTGCAGGCCTGACGCCTAGCGCCAGCAGGATTAGCTTTACGCTTCGATTGTAATCATCCTCCTATTCAAGTATAGTGCAATATTTGGCAAGGTACCGTCCCTCCGGCGGTTGTTCCCACATTGGGTTTTCCGCGTCACCGAATCTCACGTGTCAATTTACATTACGTACTTTATTTCTCTATTCATTTATCATCATACGAACAATTAAACGAACAACCAACGAGTAAGACCGCATTGACCCTAATCAATCAACTTGGTAAAAAATACCTAAACAGTTTGGCGCCCACCGTGGGGCATTGTGGTCGCCAATCGTTGATAGTCTAGATACACGGTGGATAAGCAAGCATCGGAAGCCGTGTCAGGGAGCAGACAACTATCGCCACCACCGCCCTCTACTCAAAATCCAACATCAACAGTGGCTACACAGGCTCCCGGACACACCTCAAGAATCATACCTACAACGAAAACCTCTCTACCTCCTAGGACTCCTGCTGTCGCGGCCCAAGCCAGATCAGATAAGGGAGCAGCAAGTTCAGGCCTCACCCCGCCACCTAGTCCCACACAAATCTTACTCACTGGCGTAGAAAATCTTCAGAAAGCTATGGAAAACATGAGAGAAGACCAGAAGAAAGCTGAAGCTGAAGCAAGGAAGAGGGACAGAGAGCTCTGGGCGCAGATAGACATCCTGAAACAAAGATCTGCCACCCCAAATGAGCGAGCGGGCGGCGTGGGAAGGTCTTCACTAGTAGATCTGACGCAGGGGGCATCAGGCAGCAGGAATCCACTTCGGCAGATACCGGCTAAACTGATAACCAGATTGGATCTGTCCACGATACCATCAGACGGAAGAATAACCCCACAAGGGCTGGGATACCTCACGCCGGGTAACTGGCCCGCGGCTAGCTGTGTGGAAGCACAAGGAGGTGGCATGCCCGTCAGCAGCCCCGCCAAGATCGATCAGACACCTAGAGCAGGATCCGAGTCAAACCAACAAATGGACTGGCAGCAGGGGACAGTCGTTACAACAACTCCTCTAGCAGCTGGAACACATCAGAAACTTCAAGAGCTCGGATCAAGAGGCAATATATTGATCCAAAGAGGCAGCAACAGAGGACCCCAGATTCAAAAGATAACAAATCAGCAGATTGAGTTAAAAGAAATACTGAGCAGGGTCCCAGGGTTGCCACCCCTACTCGAGAAAGCAGCACTAGACAGCTATGCCGACTCACCATTCGTGGACACCATATCTATCACAGCCATGCCAAAGGGATTCACAAATCCAAATATGCCTCTCTTCGACGGCACAGCAGATCCCTTTGATCATATAAGCCAGTACAAGCAGAAAATGATGACAGTAACATCTGTAGGGCAAGTCAAGGAGGCTTGCATGTGCAAAGGGTTTGGGTCCACCCTAACAGGACCGGCACTTCGATGGTTTGTGAGCCTGCCCAACAGGTCGATATCTACATTTGCTGAATTGGTGAACGCATTTACTCAACAGTTCGCAAGCAGCAAAAAACCACATAAACACGCAGGAGACCTGTACAGGATCGTCCAAGGGGTAGGAGAGACCATTGGAGAGTACAATACTAGATTCATTAATGAAAAGGTAGCAGTGCGAGAGTGCGATGTCTCAACAGTAGTAGAAGCCTTCAGAAGAGGCCTCCACCACGACTCCGACCTATACAAGCAGCTAACTATGCATCCCTGCCATAGTTTCGAGGCAGTGCAGGAGAAGGCAGCTGCCGTAATCAGATTGGAGGAAGATATCCTAGCCACAGCCAGCTTACTAAGCACGCCAAGTATTTCTAGTACCTCAGCCGTAGGGAAATCGGGAAGAAAGCAAACCACATGCAAGAAGGATGAGAGGTACAGACCATATGGAAGGGGAGTCAACAGAATCGAGGAAAATCAGCAACTCCCCACTCTGGCAGAATATGGATTCACTACAGGTATAGGAGGAATCGTGAAGGCCCACAGGGAGATGGGAGATGGAGTCAGGTGGCCTAACCCACCAGTGGGAGAGCAAGCATGGAGAAAGGATAGCAAGAAGAAGTGTGAGTTCCACCGTCATATTGGGCACAACACTGAGGATTGCTACACATTACGAAGAGAGGTCAAGCGCCTGTACGAACAAGGAAAGCTAATCCACCTATTACCACGTGGGGGCAAGCAGCAAGATAAGGTAGGCTCCGCCAAGCCTGCAGACCCACCAACATGCACCAAAATCATAAACGTGATAACAGGCGGCTCAGACTTAAGCGGGCTGACATACTCAGCAGCTAAGAGACGTGCCACCGAGACCAAAGGAGACAGGCCATCCAATTCTTGCAGAATTTCTCAAAGTGACCTACCAGCGGTCAGCTTTGATGAAGGAGATACATACTGTAATACTCCGTATTTATAAGTCTTGGGGTACTCTATCGAGTAGCCCTTACTCTGTCGAGTAAGGGTAAGTTGCGAAATAAAATAGTTTCTGACCTGTTGGGTACTCGATCGAGTAGCTTGGGGCATCAATCGAGTAGGGGGGTACTCGATCGAGTATCCTTGGGTACTCGATCGAGTAGCCTTTTATCGGGAATTTTCTCGGGTTTTGTTAATTATGCGATTAAGGTATTTAAGCTCCGTCGTCTTTATTCTAAATCACTTTTACAAAACCTAAATTCCTGTTTAAGAGAGAAAGCAAACTAGTTCATCTTCCTAATCGCATTCTTAGCAATTCCCGGAGTTCAGACGGTCAGTTCTTGTCGTTGTTCATACCGTTGAGTTCCTTGTGTCGAGGGTAAGATCTATGTACCCTTTCTATGGTATTTCCTTCTATTTGGTTAAACCCTAATTTATAGATTGGGGGGTTTTATGTGTAGTATGTGATTGGTAGTCTCTATGTGTTGTATGATAGGAGGAGGGTTCATAGAAGAGGCTTTTTGACTCAGCTGTAGAGACCGTCTGATTGTGTGCATACCAGGTAGGATTTCCTACTCAGTATTAATCCCATTATGGGATGATTGGTTGATGTATTGTATTTGGTTGTTTGATATATTATTGTATTGTGTTTGTGGTTGTGATCGTGTTGATGGTTCGCGAGGCGTGGCCTCGGCTGAGTGGGGTCACTTGCGGGAGTGGCTTCACGCCCTAATTTCGCCTTCTGTGGAACCCGCCACAGAAGGGATGTGCACATTAATGGACAGGGTTATCGCTCACTGTTATGTGGAGCGGGGATTTGGTGGGTACGGCTGCGGTCCCCCACTGGCAGGGCTGGTCCAGTGGACAGTCAGTGATTGAGACGGTTGGTTTGGCATGATTGTATGTGTGTGACAGTTAAGCTGTCTATTTAGCTTATTGCTTTTATATTTTGGATTGTGTGATTAGTACTGACCCCGGTGTTGTTTTGTAAACCTGCGGTGATCCATTCGGGGATGGTGAGCAGATATTGAGTAGGTATTGAGATGAGTACTGGGATAGCTGGGATGCCATGACATGATGATAGGAGTCTTCCGCTGTAGCTTTTAGTTATTTACATTTCAGTTAGAATAGTCATTTGAGAACATGTATCGTACTTTCAGTTTGGGTTTTGAGGATTGTAACTATTCGTTAAATCATTTATAATAAACGTTGTTTCGTTATTGTTGTTTGATTATCATACCTCGGGCAACCGAGATGGTAATGTCTTCATACCTGAGTGGTCCTGGTAAGGCACTTGGAGTATGGGGGTGTTACAAATGGTATCAGAGCGACGATCCTGAAACCTGTAACCAATGAACCTAATGAACCTAGGGAGTCAATTAAAATGAACCTGGGGTAAAAGTTGTAGGAGCTAGTGCAAAGGCTTGGGAGACGTCCTAAAGTCGCGGGGGTCGCCCTACAACTTTGAACCGGTCACGTGGGAAAAGTGTTTGTCGAGTCATATGTGTGTTTGGTTAACTTGTGTAAGAATGTGATGAAATGAGTTGATTGTTGGATGTTCGAAGTTGAAAGTTGTGAATGTGAAAGAAAAGTGATGATATATAGAAACTTGTTGATGGAATGATAGCATGTTGAATGTTTTACAATGTGGCATTTAATCACATGATGAAATGATCTCGTAGATAGTAGAAAAGATGAGTAGCATGATTATTATGGTATATGTGACATTATAAAGGTATTAGCATGTTAGTATATGACATAGCATGCGGGTAGCGTTTCTGAATTAACATGACTCGATCGAGTGGGACTGACTTGATCGGGTAGGTTTTTGATAATTTTGAGTTCAGAATCACGTTTTGGGGTACTCGATCGAGTAACTAGGGGTACTCGATCGAGTATGGGGTCATTCGATCGAGTAGCCTAGCTACTCGGTCGAGTATGTTAGAGATCAAAAGGTCTGTTTGGATCTGATGTTTGGGTACTCGATCGAGTATGGAGGGGCACTCGATCGAGTAGCCCGTTACTCGATCGAGTAGGTTTGGGCACTCGATCGAGTAGGGTCTGGGCAGCGTGTTTTCGTGCTTTGAGGTTTAGTACGTGTGTTTATATCTACCCTTTCTTATATATATATATAGTTTCAAGATGCCGCCCAAGAAGACTGCTTTGTATGCGAGAGCTGAGCTTATGACCATTGATGACATTGTTAATATGTTGGAGCACCAAGATGCTCTTATAGAGACCCTAAAGAAAGTGAATGAGGATAAGGACAAGGATAAGGAGAAGGAGGTTGATCATTCTAAAATCAGCCTCTACATAGCGAGGTTTAACCCGAAAGAATACAAGGGGGTTGGGGAGCCTAACCTTCTTGATAGTTGGCTGAGGGAGATGGAGAACATATTGGATTTGGTTCACTGTCCTGATGATATGAGAGTGGAGCAGGCTGCATTCTATCTGAGGGAAGCAGCTGGCAAGTGGTGGGATACAGTGAAAGTGAGTGCTAAGGAGATTTATACAAACCAAGGTCTATCTGCTATACCTTGGGAGGAGTTTCGTAGGGCTGTGAGGAAGGAGTTCGTACCGGAGCATGTGAGGAGTAAGTTGAGGGAAGAGTTTGATAGTTTTAAGATGACCGCTGAGATGTCTGTGGCCGAGTACTACAGACAGTTCAATGAGAAGTCCAGGTATGCTGAGGATATGGTTTTGAGTGAGGAGAACCTGGCATTGAGGTTTGAGAGAGGGTTGACTACCAAGATTATGGATAAGTTACCCGTGGGAATCCTTACCGATGTTAAGGAGGCTTATGAGAGAGAGGGGAGAGAGCCGAGAGGTTGGTGGAGATGGCTCGGGAGAGGTCTGGTGGTGAGAAGAGGAAGTCGAGAGCGAGGGTGGTGGCCAATCTAACTACAAGAAAGGCAACCACAATCGGTCTAAGGGTTTTCTTAAGGTCGGGATTCGATCTTTGGGGCTTCCTTTGGGCGTGGCCGTGGAAGTGTGAGTAATAGTTGGGGAGTGACCTGCTATGGTTGTGGTGGTGTAGGCCACAAGAGACATGAGTGCACCGGGATCTTTCCAGAGACCTCGCACAGCTTCGCGAGCAAATGCACCCCGGATCATGGCCAAACCGGGAGGTCGAGTTACAGTGGAGGCAACCGCAACGGCGGTAATTCTTATCAGAAACCACCAACGAACAACAACAACAATCAAGGGTCGGGTGCTAAGCCGACCGCATCAGCCAGTACTGTCCAGGGAGGTGGACAGAAGACCAGTGGAAAATTATTCACGATGGAGAAGAAAGCAGCTGAGGAAGATGCGCACGTTATCACCGGTACATTCCTTGTTAATGGTATTCCTACCTTTGTTTTGTTTGATTCGGGGGCTTCTCAGTCGTTTGTGTCTTCGAGTCATGTCGAAAAGTTGGGTTTGAGAGTATATGAGTCTGTTAGTGAGCGAGTTTTTATACCTTCTGGTGAGTCTGTATCTTGTGGGAGATTGTTTAGAGATGTATCTATGATAGTGGGGAAAGTTGATCTACCTGTAGACTTGCTAGAGTTTCCTTTTAACGGTTTTGAGGTGATAGTTGGGATGGATTGTGACACGTCTGTCGCGTACCTGTCAAAAATAAATCCTAACGGTCTCAACTAAAAATGTAGTAGAGGCAGTCGAGTATCGAATCCTCAGGGAGGTAATGCAACTACAGCTATCTATTTCTAATCCTATGGTAACAATTGGGGTTGATTAAATTTGGTTCTAAACTACGGAGTTGAAAGGAAAGAGAAATAAATAAAGAGCAGTAAAGCAGGAAGTGAATTAAACTATCAATAAGAGGAAAACATGTCGGGAATTCGGTTCACTACGGTAGTTCAACAACTTAGCAGTAAATGACTCAGACGAATGATGTAGAGTGTCGTCGGGGCTCTCAATCAAACACATTTATAATACTCAACAAACAACTAGTTAGCGGTAAGTCGAGGTCGATCCATGGGACGGTGTGCTTTGGGTTCTAAGTCTATCTATCTCAATTTATGCTAGTGTCACAATTTGGTTGGGTTTGTAGTTGTGTCTATACTAATGCAAACAATAAGGTAAAACAAGCAATGAAAGGAAAGGTGCAAACAATTGACTAAGAGTGCTAGGATATCATGGGGTCATGGGGGATTCATGGTGTTGATCATACAAACATGTTTATAAAGTTGCAAGCAATTAATGTCGTGGAGGAACCGAGTTGGGTTATATCTTACGGTTCATAGGAAGAGTTGGGTCCCGGAGCCGAATCGATTAGATTGTACAACACCTACAAGTCGACTTACTTTCCTCCTATTCAACTTCTATGCATGGTCTAACAAGACTCGAGTTGGTTTATATCTTACAAGTCAAGTTGAGTAGATAAGAGATGGTAAAAATGCAAGGATTCATAGGCTTGGCATTTCATCAAACATAACATGTGCATAAAGTTGACATCACAACAAGCAAGCAATTTAATCATGTGAACATATTAGATTAAGTATGAATCAATCCCATGTTGGTTTCCCCTAATTACCCATTAATCCTAGCTAAGAGACTACTCACTCATTATCATGGGAAACATGTCATTAATGGTGTCAATCATCACAACAAGTATAAACATGATAATAGAATGAAGAAATGAACAATAAAGATTAAAGAGTAAAGGAATTATACCAACTTAAGATGATCCAAATAATAAAGCAAGAATAATAGAAGAAACTTGATTGATTGATGGAAGGTTGTCAATCTCCCAATAATAACCCAATAATCTTCAATTACCCAATAATAAACTTGAATAATAAACTTGAACAATAATTAAAGAGAGATTAATGTGTAATTTGTGGAAAGATTAAAGAGTAATCTATTCTAATCTACTCCTAATCTAATCTAAAGAGGAATTTCTAATCTAATAAAACTTGATTCTAATCTAATAAAACTTGATAAAGGAGCCCCCTTGATTATTTACAAAATGGGGTATTTATAGTGGAAATTAGGGAGGATGCATTAGGGTTAACTAAGGGTTAAACTAGTAATTACACTTTTGAGATTTGAGCAGGGAGACTCCGGGATTGTCCGAGAGAAGGGCTTCTCCATTTCGTAGCTTGAAGAATGAAAACGTGCTGTGCTACAATCCGTGCGGGTGGAAGTCGGGACGGACGGATTTGGGCGGAGGAATCCGAGCGGATTCTTGAGAATCCGGGCGGATTCTATTGGATGAATCCGAGCGGATTCAGAGCAGGACGCTCGGATTGTTTAGTGGAGACGGGCGGATTTAAGACAATCCGCTCGGATTGTTCTTCAGACGTGTTTCTTCTTCTTTTCTTCCCCTTTTTGCTCATTTCCATTTTATTCTTGCGGGATTGGTCTTTAGTCCTTGCTTCCTCTTCATACTAGTCCATCTAATATCATCAATAAGCTTCCAAATATGCACGAAAGACGGGAATTTCCGCCTTATTATCTCCTTTTCTACAAAAACATATGAAATGCGATAGAAAAGCAAATAGGAAGGTTTTGACGGATAAAATGGCCATAAAATGCTATAATAGTATGCAAAATAGGCTCAATTAGGGGACTAAATGTGCGCTAATTATGGTCACATCAAATATCCCCAAACCGAACCTTTACTCGTCCCGAGTAAAGAGGTGACTAAAACTAGACCTTTATTTAAACTAACCTAATAACATAGCCGATATGAGACAATTAGCGGGTCTCACTCCGCCCCTTCAACTCACAACAAGACAACCATGAGGTAGGATGCCTTCTTGCAAGGCAAGGTGGGGCTTGCCAAAATGGCGACACATCCAAGCATTAAAGCACACAAAATCAAATAATGGATGCATCTACAAAAGAATAGCCACTTTCCTCATCTAAGTGGCGGAAATTATCTACAAGGGAAGCAATTCAAGGGTACACAATCCTTCATAGATGCAATTTGTTCAAACTACTAAGCCTAGAAGGATACCAATAAATCACCTCCAAGTTGTGTCAAGCTAGGGTACCTTTGTCCTCAATCGTTAAATGCTTTTGTCAAGAGTGGACTCCCTATGGTGTTAGAAACACTGGAGGATCGCGGAATTCCCCCTCTTGCCTAGACAAGAAGAAGGGTCGTCCCCTCTCTACCATGCACAAAAGTGGATATGATGGATAAAGGGATCGATAGTAATTGAGTTTCATTTTGGGAGTTTGCTTTTATTTTTGTTTTTCCCCCCAATTTCATGTGGCATATAACATTTGAGAACACTTTCTTTTTGCCATTTCTTTTTGATTTTTGGCATTTCAATACTTGACAACTTTCAACTTTTCTTTTTGAACATTTTCAAAGTCACCCCAATTAGTAACGAGGGTGCCTTGTAATTGAAGCATAGGAGTTCTATTTTTGCTCCTCTTTTCATTTGATGCATTTTTGCAAACTTTCTTTCACTTTTCATTTCATTGAACTCAAATTGATTTCTTTTTGTGCCCATTCCCTTTGATGATAAAAATATATGGTAGAACATGGATGAATGATGGTTGCATGGTTTCAAGGGTCACCTTGGAATAAACGGTAGCCAAGGAGTTATCACACCACAAGGTACTCTTGACTAGGCCTTAATCCATGGGTCAAAGGATACTAGCATGACACATCCTAGGGTGTTTTACAAGCATTCTAACAAGCAAAGTCTTAAGAATAAAAAGCATCTACTAGGGCCTATATACACTTGTCAAGCTTCCCAAATAGACGGTTTCGCAAAATTTTTCTAACATGCAACTACATGCCATGATGCAACTAACATATATACATCCTAATGCAAATGATTCTACCAACTAATATGCCATATAATCTAAATGCAAGTCCTAAGTTCACATTGTTATACCGCATCAATCAAAATAAAGCCACATAGTCATTAACATAAAGAGGAAAAAGGAGATTGGAAAGATCATACCATGCGGTCTTCAATATCCTCATGTCTCGGATGTGGCGTAGTCAATGAATGTGAACAAGGATGAACAAAAACAATATATACAAGACTATACTACAAAGGAAATGAACATGTTTTTGGGTTTTTCAATTTTTCAAATTTTTATGGTTTTTGTTTTCATGAACTTAAAAGACATATTTTTGTGATTTTTTTTCGAAATTTTTCAATTTTTATGCATTTTTGGAGTATAAATTCCCATCCCCCACTTTATTTTGGACATTGTCCTCAATGTACATGTAAGAGTAGGAATGAAAAAGAAATACATGTTTTTGGATTTTTGATTTTTTGAAATAAAGTACAAATGCAATGATGTGGTATGAATGAATGCATGCTCTTACTAAATGCAATTCTATATGACATATATAACAAATGAATGCAATCTAAACTACATTATATGATGCATGCTAATGCTTAAGTCACCTATGATCAAACCTCCCCAAACCGATTTAAACACTATCTCTAGTGTAGAAAAGAATAGGATTGGTCATTAGTGACTATGCATGAATTTTAATCTATATGCAACTATCTACATGAATCATGTGAGATATATACAATGCAACTATACTATATAAACTAACTAATGTAAATGCAATATGAAATAAAATACAAATGCAAGCTAAATGTATATGCAAGGTCAAGGGAAAGGGTATCTTACAAATGGTGGTTTGAGGTAGGACTCCACCAAACTCATTCAAATTCCACTATCCATGGAGCTCAATGCTCTCAAAAGTTGGTCAAAAGCTTGTGAATGGTCCTCAAGTAAGCATGAATAACTCTTGAACCATTGCAAAATAGAGTAGGGCCAATCCATGAGGGACCTCCCTTTGAACTCCTTCCCCTTCTTCTTTGCTTTGTGATGATGGCCTTCCCGGCTCTTGAAACTAGCAAGATTGAGATTGTTGTCATAGGGGGTTTTTCGGTTGCTCCTATTTCTTCCAAAGTTGATGATGCGAATGCTTGGACTAGTCAATTCTCCAAGAATAGAAGGCGAACTTTCATGGCATTGATGATGGGATGTCTTAGGAGTTGGGATAGTGGATGCCAAATTTCCACATATAGACTCCTTCTTAACCTTTTCTTTGAGCTTCCCCACTAAGTAATTCTTGTATGACGATTTGACTTTTGTGAGAAGGTCCATAATGTCATCTCCAACTATCATGGGCTCCATAGTGGGTGCAAAAAGGTTCTCATGAAGGCATTCCTCCTCTTCATCGAAGCAATCTTCAAACTTCTCAAGGATGGGTTCCTCAAGAAAGCTAATCCCATAACTCCCTTCATCATTTGAGTCCATATTTCCCTCATCATCTTCTTCCATAGATGCATCATCATCGCTTTCTCCATATGAATCATAAATAGGGGCTTCACCCTTCTTCACCAACTCATTCTCCAACACCTCAACATCTACTTCAAATGACACGCCCTCATACTCACAAAGGCTAAGAGTATTTGGCTTACTCAACCTCATGTCTTCATCATCAAATACCACACTTTCATACTCACAAGAGCTCAAGGAGGTTGGCTCTTCCCACTTCTCATCAAAGGTAACTCCTTCAAACTCACATTCATGGTCAATGTCCAAGGAGTGGTGGGGGGTGATTTCTTGGGATTCTCTCACTTGGGCAATTTGAATCTCCAACTCCTCACATTGGGCAACAATGCCTTGAAGAACATTGTCCCCCTTTTGGCTCTCCTCTAGAATTTGTTTGAAGAAGTTTTGTTGGTCTCCCATCATTTGGAGAATCACATTTTCAATGGGTTCATCTTCTTGTTGTGGGTAGGTGTGAAAGTGGTTGTATTGTGACATTTGGAATTCATTGTAAAGTGAGTTTTTGGTGGATG
Organism: Silene latifolia; assembly: GCF_048544455.1. NCBI lineage: Eukaryota > Viridiplantae > Streptophyta > Magnoliopsida > Caryophyllales > Caryophyllaceae > Silene > Silene latifolia. Next base: position 40,320,172 of record NC_133533.1, read on the forward strand.
GTTGTTGTTGATATTGGGTGTGGTGATTTTGGTGGGAAAAATTGGGGTAGTGGTTAGGATTTTCGTTGTACAAATGATAAGGTAGGTTTGTGTTGACTTGCTCCTCAAACTCCCCATACCCATAGTCATACTCAAAAGATCCACCACATACTCCATGTACCAAGTCTTGGGTCATCATAGCTAAGACAAGGAAACAACTACAAGCATGGAAACTACACAAAAACGGTAAGAACAATCCTTGAGGAACAAGTTCCTCAAGGTGAAAGCACAATTAAAATAGACAAACAAGTAAGAACTTAATCACATAGCACCGTCCCCGGCAACGGCGCCATTTTGATGTAGAGTGTCGTCGGGGCTCTCAATCAAACACATTTATAATACTCAACAAACAACTAGTTAGCGGTAAGTCGAGGTCGATCCATGGGACGGTGTGCTTTGGGTTCTAAGTCTATCTATCTCAATTTATGCTAGTGTCACAATTTGGTTGGGTTTGTAGTTGTGTCTATACTAATGCAAACAATAAGGTAAAACAAGCAATGAAAGGAAAGGTGCAAACAATTGACTAAGAGTTCTAGGATATCATGGGGTCATGGGGGATTCATGGTGTTGATCATACAAACATGTTTACAAAGTTGCAAGCAATTAATGTCGTGGAGGAACCGAGTTGGGTTATATCTTACGGTTCATAGGAAGAGTTGGGTCCCGGATCCGAATCGATTAGATTGTACAACACCTACAAGTCGACTTACTTTCCTTCTATTCAACTTCTATGCATGGTCTAACAAGACTCGAGTTGGTTTATATCTTACAAGTCAAGTTGAGTAGATAAGAGATGGTAAAAATGCAAGGATTCATAGGCTTGGCATTTCATCAAACATAACATGTGCATAAAGTTGACATCACAACAAGCAAGCAATTTAATCATGTGAACATATTAGATTAAGTATGAATCAATCCCATGTTGGTTTCCCCTAATTACCCATTAATCCTAGCTAAGAGACTACTCACTCATTATCATGGGAAACATGTCATTAATGGTGTCAATCATCACAACAAGTATAAACATGATAATAGAATGAAGAAATGAACAATAAAGATTAAAGAGTAAAGGAATTATACCAACTTAAGATGATCCAAATAATAAAGCAAGAATAATAGAAGAAACTTGATTGATTGATGGAAGGTTGTCAATCTCCCAATAATAACCCAATAATCTTCAATTACCCAATAATAAACTTGAATAATAAACTTGAACAATAATTAAAGAGAGATTAATGTGTAATTTGTGGAAAGATTAAAGAGTAATCTATTCTAATCTACTCCTAATCTAATCTAAAGAGGAATTTCTAATCTAATAAAACTTGATTCTAATCTAATAAAACTTGATAAAGGAGCCCCCTTGATTATTTACAAAATGGGGTATTTATAGTGGAAATTAGGGAGGATGCATTAGGGTTAACTAAGGGTTAAACTAGTAATTACACTTTTGAGATTTGAGCAGGGAGACTCCGGGATTGTCCGAGAGAAGGGCTTCTCCATTTCGTAGCTTGAAGAATGAAAACGTGCTGTGCTACAATCCGTGCGGGTGGAAGTCGGGACGGACGGATTTGGGCGGAGGAATCCGAGCGGATTCTTGAGAATCCGGGCGGATTCTATTGGATGAATCCGAGCGGATTCAGAGCAGGACGCTCGGATTGTTTAGTGGAGACGGGCGGATTTAAGACAATCCGCTCGGATTGTTCTTCAGACGTGTTTCTTCTTCTTTTCTTCCCCTTTTTGCTCATTTCCATTTTATTCTTGCGGGATTGGTCTTTAGTCCTTGCTTCCTCTTCATACTAGTCCATCTAATATCATCAATAAGCTTCCAAATATGCACGAAAGACGGGAATTTCCGCCTTATTATCTCCTTTTCTACAAAACATATGAAATGCGATAGAAAAGCAAATAGGAAGGTTTTGACGGATAAAATGGCCATAAAATGCTATAATAGTATGCAAAATAGGCTCAATTAGGGGACTAAATGTGCGCTAATTATGGTCACATCAACGAACTAATGCGAGACGGATATTAGAAGGTCCTTTCGGTCCACTTCCCACCCTAAAATACCACTAACTTAACTTTCGTCCTCATTAGGGTAGTCTACTGTTTATAGCAGGCCTATTTAGTCCAATCTTTCGATCCAGGATTAATTGTAGCCAGATTAATGGGTGACATAGAAGCGTGCACTCAACTAGGTCGAGAATTACAGTTATATTGCTATAGTGACAGAATCTCTTTAATCAATTCGTCTAATTCATTCACTACGTCGTCATTATTCTACCGCAGATCCCCTAATCCCAACATGAAGGGGTTTAGCTACTCATACTCATAATTAATCTAACAGCAGATAATTTCCCAGCAGAAAACATAACGAAATAATAATAAAATGCAATGACAGAATTTAGGGCAAGGAAGAATGATAACAATAACAAGAATTAAAAGCAACAAGAAGGTTAATTATTATTAAGGAAGAGAGGGAATTACAATCCAAGCAAATTCCGGCGTAAAGAACTCGAAATCCGAGTGAAGCAATCCGAAACGAAAGTAGCAGTCGAAGGTTTAAGCAACGTAGAAAGTAACAGTGTCTACTGTCAAACTTAGAGAGTAAAAGAGATGATAAAAGAGAATCCTAATAACCTAGTAAAACATAGGTTAAATAGCCAAAAACAAAGTGTTTATGCGGAAATAATTAAAACACGGACTGATTAAAGCCCATAGAGTCGGAAGCCTCTCGATCGAGTGGGTTAAACCACTCGATCGACCAAGATCTCAGCAGAAACTCCTCGATCGACCAGAAGGGTACTCGATCGAGGGCTTGGTCAAATGCAGCTTACTCGATCGAGTAAGGAATAGCTCGATCGAGCCTTGGGGAGCTTAGGGACCACTCGATCGTCCAATAAACAGCTCGATAGACCACCAAACAGCTCGATAGACCACTTGGGTCTTCAATTCAGCTCACGTCTTCACCCAAATGCCTCGTAATGCGTGCAACGACACTTCCAAGTGCAACATCTCACTCTGGGACAATCCCGTCTCCTCTAAATGCATGCAAAAAGGACGAAAAGGAGCATGGTTCCGCTACTTCCGCGATTATCCCTACAAAAAGGACAAAATACACCAAAGTAGCCAATTCGGGGCAAAATACTATAAAAACAGTATAGAAATGCATAGAAATACGTGCTGAAATAGGCCAAAAAGACTATACATTAGGCACGTATCAAATCTCCCCAAACCAAACCTTTACTCGCCCTCGAGTAAACTCAAAACTAAGCTAATGGAACGGAAATGATAACTCAGAGCTAGCTTAACTTGTCTACTTGAACCACTTTAATGCAACAAATCAGCGATTAAAGCTAGCTAGACAGTCAAATACGCAAACGAATTATAAGCTGTTCAGAAATAAAGCTGACCTATCGACCTTGCAAGACCAAAAAAACCGGACTCTCACGTGGTCACTCTCCTCTCATGAAGCAAAGGGCAAATGTTATATGTAAAAGAGAGAAGAAGAGACAGTCACTCGCCTAACTGCGACCTACATAGCATGCATGCAACAAAAATGAAAGACAATTCAAGCACTAATGCACACACTCCTACCAATAATGTCCGTCACAGCCGAGGATTTGCAAATAATATGGGAATAGTGAGGTTCAGGTGAGAAAAGGCAAAACAAGTTATGGAAATGTGGAGGTAAAACCGTCAAGCTAGTTCCTAACAGGACCATGATAAACCATCCGGATCTCAACTGTCTGAAAGACTAAACACAGGTGCCCTTCACTTGGCACAAAACTCACTAGACTGAAAGAACAATCTCCTCAAAAAATAGAATAAGAGTGGAGGAGCTAGACGGTCACAAAGTTCCCTTTTTTAAACACATCGTCTGAGACAACTAACTGAAACAACCAACCCTCTTGTCGATTGTACATCTTCGAACATCTTCTCAACTCTGACAAGAGGGTCCAACTTTTTCACAACCTTTTTTTTTCTTTCTTTTTCTACGTGAATCCCATCATATTTTTGTTTCATTTTCCTTTCTTTTTTTTTCTTTCTTCTTTCACGTTTCTCTTTTTTTTTTTTCAATACTTTTTTTTTCTTTCTCCTTCCTTAATACAAACACCAACTCCAAACGGGAATTACGGACCAAACTGCAACGGAAAACATACCACAAAAGGACAGACTAACTAGCTTGACTAGGCAGGCTTAGTTTGGAATGTGGATAATGGGTCAAAAAGGCAAGTTTTGGTCAATGTGGAGCTAAATGGGTGAAAGATGTAAAGAAAGGGGAATTTGCAAGACCCTCCCTGCATGTGACACCAACCGCAGACCCGAATATGTACATTTGACGAGAAATTGAATGTCATAAATGTGCAAAAAAGACGAACATGCTATGCAAGGAGTACTACTCAAAATTCCTAATGAATTGGTCATGAATGTCACCAGTTATGGGCTCTAAAACTCAGAATTTTTAAGTAGTTTGCCAATTTATCAGGTCAAGTCTAGACAGTCAGCTATTATTTGAACAGAAATTCGTAGACTATGCGTATGACAAAGCTAAAAACCATCAATAAAGTGCAAGGCTCAAGTGAATTGACAAGTTAAGTGCAATTTCATCACGGGAATCTACCGTTCCGACTCAACCTAAATGCAAAAATAAACGTGAAATTTTTTTTTTTTTTTTTTAACATTTTCTAAATTTTTTTGGATTTTTGATTTTTTTTTTTTTTTTTTTGAAAATAAACAACAAATGCAAACTGAAAAATTAAACGTGAATGCAAAACAAATGCAAATGCAGACTCAAAAGGATGCAATACCCTCCCCAAACCAAAACGGACAACGCCCTCGTTGTCCTCCAGCATACACCAGCAGAAAATGGGGGATGGGAGTATACAACCAATAAAAGAAAAATAAAGGAGACGAAATAAAAAGGGTAAGAGGACATACAAAACACGAACTTCCCCAAACCAGCCAGAAAACTGGGGAAGTGAGTAGACCAGTAGCTACTCGTCGTCGGCACCGCAGTCTCCCAGGTACTCCGACTCAACAAAACGGTCTCCCCAAACCAGCAACAAACAAGGGGGAGACTCAGTCGTCATCTCCATCCTGATCCTCCGTATCGGGTACGAACGGAGGGTCACTCTCCTCCTCTCTGGCAGCTCGGTGTGCCGCCTGCTCTGCCCGTAACCGCACCTCTCGTGCTACCGCTGTCTCCTCCGGCTCCTCGTCTGAGTCAGAAGGTAGTGGAGGGTACCCGTCCGCTGGGTATCGGTAGAAGGAAGGATGCGGCCACCCCTCTGGAAACGGTCGCCGGGCTCGGATGTGGAACTCGTAGAGCGGGAATACGGCCAAAGCCATATCCCGTCTCATCTCAGTAATGTACCTGCACATATCCGAAAGCACGGCATCACGACGCCCTTGGTCCATGACCTCGGGCGCCTCTAAGACAGGAGGGCAGACAAAATTGGCCGGAAAAACCGAACCCGAAGGAGGGTCAAGTGGAGGTGGAGTATGAGTCTGTGTGGGTGTAGGCTGAGGCGTGGGGGTCGGTCCAGCCTGGGCCTGAGTCTGAGCCTGAGAGCTAGAAGATGCTCCGGCCTCCCGCTTCCTCTTCTTAGAAGAAGAGGGAGGGGTGAAGGTAAGGTGGTAGGTAGGTGGAGGTGGCCTCGCTCCCTCAACAGCAGACGAGAGCGGTAAAAGTGGGGGAAGGGTAGAGCACGGTAAGGTAACAGACGTGGAACCACAGATCTTCCACGTCCTCGCACTCCCCTTCGCCTTTGGGAACCAGGCGAAGTCAGCCATGGCATCCAGGTCAAGGTGAGCCATCTGATCAGGTGCAGTGAGTCCGGGCTCAGTGGGGTAAAGGTGGCGGGCAATCCTAGTCACCAGCCCGCCGCGGACCACGGTCTTGACCCGAGTCCCAATTCCGTTCCAATGCTGAGCTACCAGATAGGCAATGTTTAGAACAAACGGGGTACCGTAGTCAATGTTGAGGTACCCCGCGAGAATCACTAGCTCAGTGTTGGTCACGTTATTGGGCTCAGGGCGCCCAAAAATCGTCTCTCCTAACAGACGCAAGTAGTAACGAGGCGCAGGTAAGTGAACATGAGCTCCCTTCCGTGCCTGGAAGGGGGTGTGAGTAAGCGCAGCCCAAAGTGGCTGAAGGAGGTCTCGAGGTGGGGCGGTGGGACCGTCACTAACTAGTCCCAAAACCTGCCCAAACTTGGCCAAGGTCCAGTGGTGCGACTCATTGCGGAGTCGAAAGTGAATGCAGGAACTGGAGTGGTCAGCCTGGTAAGAGTCGGTGTCAAAAAAGTAGGAGCTAAAAAACTCGTAAGTAGAGGTACGAATAGTAGCCTCCTGCATGGTAATCAGACCCGACATACCCGTCCCGTTCAACAAACTACAGACCTCCTCATAAATGCCTAAGGTCTCTAGGTCAGTCCGCGCAAGGAAACAGGTGGGGGAGAGAGGGCAACGAAGTAAAGTGACTAACCGTTTCCGGTGAGCCTCTGAAGTGAAACGTACCGTGGGCATCTTCGGTAGAGGTGTGAGAGCGCCCTCTCTCGTAACAACAGCCTCAGAAGGGCTGGAAGTGATGGCTAACTGGCTAGCCGGCTGATGTGGCCTCGGTGGCAGCATACCGGGCAAGGGAAACGGGTGTGAATCCGCACTCTAGCGAGAGAAAAGGCCTGTAGGAGTAGTGGCCGGTGAAGCTCGAACCGAGCTCCCGGTGAGCTGGGTGCGGTGTAAATCGTCCCTGCACAGTGAGACAAGTAGAATCTGTGCTGCGGTGGTGACCAAGGCGGAGCTAGTGGCAACAAAGCGAGGGCCACCGGCTCGGTCACGACGAGCCGGGAGGACGTACTAGTAGAAGGCAAAGAACTCGCGTCCATCCTGCAAAGTATCAAAGGGCACGAATAAGAGAAGATGCTGCTAACCGTGGTTAAAACAACCGCTAACCAACATGTGACAGCAAAAAGAATGGCCCTATTGGTCGAAACAATCGACGTACAGCAATCAAGATCAAACAATTCCTCAAAAATTTCGAAGAGCAGCATGTGAGTGGTGATAATATGATAAAATAATGACCGCTAAAGGCGAATACAGCATGAAAACCAAATATGGGAGCATGTATGACTCCTAGCAGTCGAAGATTGCTACTCACAGCACGGGATTTCCCAACAATTCACATCAAGTAATGGCGATAGGGGACGGTAACGGCAGTTAACAACAATGATAAGTAAGCATGGACTGAAGTTAAGCAAGCAAGGCAACAGAAAACCGTCTGACAGTCGACATATTCGACTTAGAGGAACCCTAATCGCGGAAATCGCGCAAAATTCGAATTAATCATGTAGAAACATCGAGGAATTGCGAAAAGATCATCAACAAGCTAATTAAGGGCATATAAACACAATTAAGTCGAAACAAAATCGACTAAACATGGAATTTTCGAACCCTAATTCAAATCACCTCAAGAAAATCGAATTAATTGAAGATAAAATGCAAAGAGTGTGAAAGGAACACTTACTTGATGATGATGATCCTATACAAGCAATTAAACTTCAAATAACAAGCAACAAAGGCGGATTTTTAATCGAAAAACCCGCGAAACCCTAATTCCCTTTGAAAACCGTGAAAACGAACACAAAAGAAGGGGAAAACAAGGGGCTATTGAAGAATTAAGTGCTAGTGATAGAATGTAGGTGGTGGATTTGATGATTTTGGGCAAAAATTGGGGATTTGGGGGAAAATGGAAATCGCAATGAGGGTAGGGGTTAGACGGGATTAGGGATTTGAAAATAGAATTAGGAAAAAAATAAGAGTTTTAAGATAGAAAACTCCCGTCCTATTCATACCACTCGATCGAGTGGTTTTTAAATCACTCGATCGAGGACTTTTGATATCCTTCTGCTCGATCGAGTAGATATCCCCTCGATCGACCTGTTCGTCCTTGGCCTTTCTCGATCGAGTAACCAGCAAGCTCGATCGAACCATTTTTCACTCGATCGAGTACAAAAAGTACTCGATCGAGGACTTCCTCGTGTAGATTTCTTTGAATCTCCGTCTTTACTTCCTCGAAATGCGTGACATTTCCCCAAACCTGCGTAAAACATATCCAAACACATCCCAAATACCAAATACGCAGCAAACACAGTCTATAGTCGTAGTCTAAGCTAAAGAAATGTCTAAACTAATTGTCCTAATTAAAAACGTAATAAATTCAAAAGAAATTCAAACAAATATCTATTACAATTTATTACACGGGGCATTTCCCCGTTTAATTCCCATCAGCTGTCAGTAGCCCCCTCGTGGGCTTCTGATTGGAGGACGTCACTTCAGCGACACTGACCGTCCTCTTTGATTTCCATGAGCTTGAATTCCTGTTTGCAAGAGGAGGAGGAACATAGTTCCAATCTATGTAGGTTCGAACTGCCTTCGTTCTCGCCCCTCTGTCATCTTCTTTGGCGTCCTTGGCTCCAGTTTGGTTGATAATGGTCGCACCCTGTCCTTTGACAACTCCTTTCTTGCCTTCATCTGTACCTACAGTAAGGAAAACAGACGAATGTTCCTCCTTTTTGCTCTCAGTATGAGGCGGAGGGTTAGCAATAACAACAATATTCTCCAAATTTTCATCTGGAGTGTCAATAATAGGGTCAACAGAAGAGAGGGCATTGCAAGGCTGAGCTTGCATGGGAGCCCTCCGGAACTTGGACTGATGAAAAGTCAGCTCCTCATCCCCTACCTGGAAGGTCAAAGTCTTCCCCCGACGTCTATTACTGCACGGGCAGTGGACAAAAATGGTCTCCCTAAAATAATAGGGGTGTGCACATCTTCGGGGATATCTAAGACGACAAAATCAACGGGAATAAAGAACTTCCCGATCTGAACAGTGCGTCTTCTGCACCTAGTGGCCGTGATAGACTACGGTCGGCCATCTGGACAGTCATGTTGGTGCAACTCAGCTTTGTCACACCAAGTCTCTTAGCTAGAGACAACGGTAAAACACTTACGCTAGCGCCTAAATCGCATAGCGCATTATCAATCAATTGCATACCTATGTGACAAGGGATCGAAAAACTACCCGGGTCTGACTGCTTAGGAGGTAGCTTATTTTGAAATAGGGCTGACCCCACCTCAGTCAAAGCTACGGTCTCATTATCATTTATAGTCCTCTTACGTGCTAAAATTTCTTTCATAAATTTTAAATAAGAAGGTACCTTGGTCAGAAATTCAGTGAACGGCACGGAAACTTCCAAACTCTTCAAAAGCTCAACAAATTTGCCAAACTGTTGATTAATCTTGGTATTCTGCAGCCGCCTCGAAAAGGGAACCGTAATTGGAATCTCGAGTCCCTTGTTTCTCGCCTCCAAAGTGTCTTCCGGAGCAAGTTCGGTGTCCTTTGGACGCTTCTTAGCTCTCGAACGAGGCCTTTCTGGTAATTCCTCGCTTAAACGAGCACTAGCAGGCTCTCGAATAAGCTTCCCGTCATCAATATTACTCGATCGAGCAATATGCTCACTCGATCGAGCAGTTTCTTCATCAACATTGGTCGATCGAGCAAACTTACCACTCGATCGACCGACCTCAGCTTCCTGTTCTTTCGATCGAGCAGAAAGACTACTCGATCGACCAGCTTCTTCACCATTTCCACTCGATCGAGCATCAGACTTCAGTCGATCGAGTAACTCTTGTGTCGTGAGTCCTTTTCTCTTAACAGAACATTGTTCATCATCAGTGAGAGCTTCCCTTGGGTCTGATTTCTGTACTTCCGGTCCCTCGTAAGAAAGACCGCTTCTCAACTCTATCAGATGCACCGTCTCATTTGGGTTCTTGTCATTTTGAGTTGGTAGATGACCGGGCTTCCTTGAAGATTGATTTTCAGCCAGTTGGGCAACTTGAGTCTCAAGTGCCCTGAATGCCGTGTCCTTTTGTTGTAATTACTTTGCAATGGACTGCATCATGGACTTTAACTCACCTATCTCACTCACCCCACTAGATGACGAAGCACCTTGGTTAGGAGGGTTGAAAGACGGAGGCTTCTGATAGCCTTGTTGCTTCTGGTGTGGAGGAATATAGGGCTGCTGCTGCTGATTTGGAGGGGCGGTGGGGTTGAGTACGTTCTGGTTACTCCACCTCAGATTGGGGTGGATATTCGGCTCGTAATGAGTGTTATTTTGCCTGTAATGTTGGAAGGCAGCACATTGCTCATAAGGACTAGGACAATAATCAGCGACATGTCCATCTACCCCACACCTCGTACAGACGAAGGGACCGTCTGTCATAGCATTAACATGGTACATTCCTCCCTTGAGAGCTCCCCCTAGTTCGTACTTGTCGAACCTCGCGGTAAGGGCTTCTAATGCGGCCACTGAAGAGGATTCAACGGCTCTCCTTTGGTTTCCTCTTGAATTCCCATATTCAGCCCTATGAGTGGCTAAATCATCTATAATCTTCCACCCTTTGGTGGCTCCCAAGTTGTCAGCAAATCGACCGTTGGCTGCAGCATCTAATATAGCCCTCTGATCATCATATAAACCATTGTAAAAATGGTTACACAGGCTCCACTTTTCGAAACCGTGATGCGGTATGGTCCGCACCAGTTTCTTAAATCGAAGCCATGCCTCGTGGAAGTTCTCGTCAGGCCCTTGTTTGAAACTTGTTATCTGAGCTCTGATGGCGATGGTTCTCGAAGCGGAGAAATACTTCTTATAAAACGTCAATGCTAGCGAATTCCAATCTGTTATGCCGTGAGCAGCTCGGTCCAAATCCCTATACCACTCCCTTGCAGCATCGCGGAGTGAGAAGATGAACATAGTTTCTTTGATCGATCACTGTCACGCCCGGTGGAGGAGGTATGGAGCAAATAATCAATGAAAGTCTCCATATCTTGAGTGCGTCTTGATTCTGCTCCCAAACTGATTTTTCTCGACCATATTGATGTATGCAGGCTTTGGCTCGAACTTCCTAGCATCTCCCGGCAGTTCGAACCCTTTATAGAGGTTGTCAGCCGTGGGCTCGGAGTGACTAGCAATGGTTGCTTCCTCGGCCTTTTCGGGAAATTCTGGGAAGGTAACGGATTCAAGTGATGAATTGGAAACTGGAGAAGACGGTGGATTGTTTTCGAAAAGCTCGTTCTCGTAAAAACTGCCACGAGAACTAGGCTCTTCCTCTGCCTGTTGCTCTTGAAATAGTCTCCTTTTTACGTGCAGAGATCTCTCAATCTCGGGATCAAAAGGTAGTAGTGGACCACCTTGCGACCTGCGCATAAGAGGAAACTACAGACAAGATATGAGAATAGTCTAAGGAACGATGTTCCTTAAACTAAAAGAAGAATTAAAAATGAACAGCTAGTAAATTAAACAATTGCCTCCCCGGCAACGGCGCCAAAATTTGACACGTCTGTCGCGTACCTGTCAAAAATAAATCCTAACGGTCTCAACTAAAAATGTAGTAGAGGCAGTCGAGTATCGAATCCTCAGGGAGGTAATGCAACTACAGCTATCTATTTCTAATCCTATGGTAACAATTGGGGTTGATTAAATTTGGTTCTAAACTACGGAGTTGAAAGGAAAGAGAAATAAATAAAGAGCAGTAAAGCAGGAAGTGAATTAAACTATCAATAAGAGGAAAACATGTCGGGAATTCGGTTCACTACGGTAGTTCAACAACTTAGCAGTAAATGACTCAGACGAACTAATGCGAGACGGATATTAGAAGGTCCTTTCGGTCCATTTCCCACCCTAAAATACCACTAACTTAACTTTCGTCCTCATTAGGGTAGTCTACTGTTTATAGCAGGCTTATTTAGTCCAATCTTTCGATCCAGGATTAATTGTAGCCAGATTAATGGGTGACATAGAAGCGTGCACTCAACTAGGTCGAGAATTATAGTTATATTGCTATAGTGACAGAGTCTCTTTAATCAATTCGTCTAATTCATTCACTACGTCGTCATTATTCTACCGCAGATCCCCTAATCCCAACATGAAGGGGTTTAGCTACTCATACTCATAATTAATCTAACAGCAGATAATTTCCCAGCAGAAAACATAACGAAATAATAATAAAATGCAATGACAGAATTTAGGGCAAGGAAGAATGATAACAATAACAAGAATTAAAAGCAACAAGAAGGTTAATTATTATTAAGGAAGAGAGGGAATTACAATCCAAGCAAATTCCGGCGTAAAGAACTCGAAATCCGAGTGAAGCAATCCGAAACGAAAGTAGCAGTCGAAGGTTTAAGCAACGTAGAAAGTAACAGTGTCTACTGTCAAACTTAGAGAGTAAAAGAGATGATAAAAGAGAATCCTAATAACCTAGTAAAACATAGGTTAAATAGCCAAAAACAAAGTGTTTATGCGGAAATAATTAAAACACGGACTGATTAAAGCCCATAGAGTCGGAAGCCTCTCGATCGAGTGGGTTAAACCACTCGATCGACCAAGATCTCAGCAGAAACTCCTCGATCGACCAGAAGGGTACTCGATCGAGGGCTTGTCAAATGCAACTTTTACTCGATCGAGTAAGGAATAGCTCGATCGAGCCTTGGGGAGCTTAGGGACCACTCGATCGTCCAATAAACAGCTCGATAGACCACCAAACAGCTCGATAGACCACTTGGGTCTTCAATTCAGCTCATGTCTTCACCCAAATGCCTCGTAATGCGTGCAACGACACTTCCAAGTGCAACATCTCACTCTGGGACAATCCCGTCTCCTCTAAATGCATGCAAAAAGGACGAAAAGGAGCATGGTTCCGCTACTTCCGCGATTATCCCTACAAAAAGGACAAAATACACCAAAGTAGCCAATTCGGGGCAAAATACTATAAAAACAGTATAGAAATGCATAGAAATACGTGCTGAAATAGGCCAAAAAGACTATACATTAGGCACGTATCAGATTGGTTGGGAAAGTATAAAGCTAAGATAGACTGTCATCAAAAGAAAGTGTCTTTAAGAGGTCCTAAGGGAGTTAGTGTGTCTTATTGTGGGTTTCTAGTCAAACCCAAAGTTAAGTTGATTGCAGCTGTCACCTTGAAGTCTTATCTGAGGAAGGGGTGTCCTTTGATCTTATGCCATGTGAGAGATGACCGGATAGAGAGTCCAACAGTTAATGAGATACCAGTGGTGGGAGAGTTTGCTAACGTTTTTCCTGATGAGATTCCGGGGTTGCCACCGAGGAGGGAGATAGATTTCACCGTGGAGTTGAAACCAGGGACGGGGCCAATCTCTAAGGCACCGTACCGTATGGGTCCTAAGGAGATGGAGGAGCTTAGGAAGCAGTTGGATGATTTGATAGAGAAGGGATACATTAGACCAAGTGTATCGCCGTGGGGAGCACCAGTTCTTTTCGTGCAGAAGAAAGATGGAACGTTAAGGTTATGCATAGATTACAGGGAGCTGAACCGAGTGACGATAAAGAACAAGTATCCTTTGCCAAGGATAGATGACCTGTTTGATCAGTTGAGTGGTGCATCAGTCTTTTCTAAGATTGATTTGAGGTCGGGGTACCATCAGGTGAAGATTAGAGAGGTGGACATACCAAAGACAGCTTTCACGTCGAGGTATGGTCATTATGAGTATGTGGTGATGCCGTTTGGGTTATCTAATGCACCGGCAGTGTTTATGGATTTGATGAATAGAATCTTTAGACAGTTCTTGGACCAGTTTGTAATGGTGTTTATCGATGATATCTTAGTCTACTCTAAGACTAAAGAGGAGCATGAGGAGCATCTGAGGATCGTGTTGCAAACGTTGAGGGAGCATGAGTTGTATGCTAAGTTGTCCAAGTGTGAGTTCTGGTTAGAGAAAGTTGCTTTTCTGAGGCATGTGATCTCTAAGGAAGGAGTGGCGGTGGATACAACGAAGATAGAGGCAGTGACAAAGTGGGAAGCACCAAAGAATGTTGCTGAGGTTAGAAGTTTCTTAGGTTTAGCTGGATATTACAGACGGTTCGTGAAAGATTTCTCCAAGATAGCTAGACCTATGACAGCGTTGATGAGGAAAGAGAACAGGTTTCGTTGGGATGAGAGTTGTGAGACGGCGTTCCAAACATTAAAGGAGCGTTTGACCACAGCTCCTGTCTTAGCATTATTGCCTGAAGGGAGTGAGAACTTTGAGGTTTATACAGATGCCTCGAAGAATGGGTTGGGATGTGTGTTGATGTAGAATGGTAAAGTGATTGCCTATGCTTCTAGGCAATTGAAGCCTTATGAGGAGAACTACCCTACTCATGATCTGGAGTTGGGTGTAGTGGTGTTTGCTCTCAAGATTTGGAGACATTACCTTTATGGAGCAATCTTTAAGGTATTTTCTGATCACAAGAGTCTCAAGTACATCTTCACGCAGAAGGAGTTGAACATGAGACAGAGGAGGTGGATGGAGCTAATTGGCGATTATGACATGGAAATCATCTACCATGAAGGGAAGGCCAATGTTGTTGCTGATGCTTTGAGTAGGAAGAGTGTACATTCTCTGTGTACACTCTTATCTTTGATGAGGCTGAGAGATAAGGTAGCGAGTTTTGGGATACATATGATGCAGAAAGGAGATGCCATGGGTGATATGACAGTACAGCTTGAGTTTTATGATGATATTCGAGGTAAGCAGGCTTTGGATCCTAAGATAGTTGAGTGGAGAGCCGGAGTAGAGAAAGGGACGGTGTCCCGGTTTTCTATTCATACAGATGGTAGTTTGAGGTTTGATAGTAGGTGGTGTGTTCCTAATGATGAGGAGTTGAAAAAGACTATCATGACAGAGGCGCATTGCACACCATATTCAGTTCATCCAGGTGGAGACAAGCTATACAAGGATTTGAAGAAAACGTTTTGGTGGCCTGGGATGAAGAAAGAGACAGCTGAGTTTGTGTCCCGTTGTTTGACATGCCAGAGAGTGAAAGGGGAACAGCGACGACCACAAGGTAAGATTCAGTCTTTAGAGGTACCTGAGTGGAAGTGGGAATCCATTTCCATGGATTTTATTGTGGGTTTGCCAAAGAGTCAACAGAATAACAACATGATTTGGGTAATAGTGGATCGACTGACCAAGTCACCTCACTTTGTTCCAATGAAAGATACATGGACTAAGGCACAATTGGCTATGGCCTATCGAAAGAACGTGCTTAAGTTACATGGAGTCCCTAAGGACATAGTGTCTGACAGAGATGCGAGGTTTATATCGAGGTTTTGGAAAGAGTTGCAGGAATCTTTGGGAACAACTTTGAAGATGAGTACAGCATTTCATCCTGCGGCAGACGGGCAGACTGAGAGAACAATCAAGACTCTTGAGGATATGTTGCGAGCTTGTGTGATGGATTTTGGTGGTAGCTGGGAACAGAGGTTGGATTTGATAGAGTTTTCATACAACAACAGCTATCACACAAGTATTGGTATGACACCGTTTGAGGCTTTGTATGGGAGGAGATGTAGGAGTCCAATCTGTTGGGACGATAGTGCTGAGGCAGTGGTTTTAGGACCAGAGATGGTGCATGAGATGGTGGAACAGATTAAGATGATCAGGGAACGGATGAGAGCAGCTCAGGATCGATAAAAGAGTTATGCAGATCTACATCGCCGGGATATAGATTTTCAGGTTGGGGATAAGGTTCTTCTGAAAGTGTCTCCTATGCGTGGGGTTATGAGATTTGGGAAAAAGGGCAAGCTGAGTCAAAAGTTCATCGATCCTTATGAGATCTTAGAGCGAGTTGGAGAGGTTGCTTATCGTCTGGCCTTACCTGCTGCTTTAGAGAGAGTGCATAATGTTTTTCATGTATCGCAGCTGCGTAAGTATGTGAGTGACCCGTCACATGTGTTAGAGGCAGAGAGCTTAGAGCTAGATGAGTCCGTATCATATCTTGAGGTTCCTAAACAGATCCTAGACCGAAAGGTTAGAAAGACTAGGAGTGGTGAGACAGTTCTACTCAAGATCCTTTGGTCTAACCACGAGACTGAGGAAGCCACATGGGAGGCAGAGGATATCATGAAAGAGCGTTACCCTTTCCTTTTTGATCAGGTATGTATGGTTACGGGGACGTAACCTTGTTTCTTTTAGGAGGGTAGGAGATGATCGCGAGCAGTTTTTAAGAGTTTTTATACCCTTTTTGTA
Organism: Silene latifolia; assembly: GCF_048544455.1. Classification (NCBI taxonomy): domain Eukaryota; kingdom Viridiplantae; phylum Streptophyta; class Magnoliopsida; order Caryophyllales; family Caryophyllaceae; genus Silene; species Silene latifolia. The sequence goes on from NC_133533.1 coordinate 40,336,316, forward strand.
TGTTGTGTCGGTACGTTTGTCGGGATGAGTTGGGTTAGCAACATGTTTCATGCTGAATTTTGTTTTGGTCATGAGTCGGGAATGTTACTGGAGTACCTTTGTTTAGTAGTGGTTTGAACTTCGGGGACGAAGTTCATTTTAAGGAGGGAAGACTGTAATACTCCATATTTATAAGTCTTGGGGTACTCTATCGAGTAGCCCTTACTCTGTCGAGTAAGGGTAAGTTGCGAAATAAAATCGATTCTGACCTGTTGGGTACTCGATCGAGTAGCTGGGGCACTCGATCGAGTAGGGGGGTACTCGATCAAGTATCCTTGGGTACTCGATCGAGTAGCCGGTTTATCGGGGAATTTTCTCGGGTTTTGTTAATTATGCGATTAAGGTATTTAAGCTCCGTCATCTTTATTCTAAATCACTTTTACAAAACCTAAATTCCTGTTTAAGAGAGAAAGCAAACTAGTTCATCTTCCTAATCGCATTCTTAGCAATTCCCGGAGTTCAGACGGTCAGTTCTTGTCGTTGTTCATACCGTTGAGTTCCTTGCGTCGAGGGTAAGATCTATGTACCCTTTCTATGGTATTTCCTTCTATTTGGTTAAACCCTAATTTATAGATTGGGGGGTTTTATGTGTAGTATGTGATTGGTAGTCTCTATGTGTTGTATGATAGGAGGAGGGTTCATAGAAGAGGCTTTTTGACTCAGCTGTAGAGACCGTCTGATTGTGTGCATACCAGGTAGGATTTCCTACTCAGTATTAATCCCATAATGGGATGATTGGTTGATGTATTGTATTTGGTTGTTTGATATATTATTGTATTGTGTTTGTGGTTGTGATCGTGTTGATGGTTCGCGAGGCGTGGCCTCGGCTGAGTGGGGTCACTTGTGGGAGTGGCTTCACGCCCTAGTTTCGCTTACATGGAACCCGCCACGAAGGGATGTGCACATTAATGGACAGGGTTATCGCTCACTGTTATGTGGAGCGGGGATTTGGTGGGTACGGCTGCGGTCCCCCACTGGCAGGGCTGGTCCAGTGGACAGTCAGTGATTGAGACGGTTGGTTTGGCATGATTGTATGTGTGTGACAGTTAAGCTGTCTATTTAGCTTATTGCTTTTATATTTTGGATTGTGTGATTAGTACTGACCCCGGTGTTGTTTTGTAAACCTGCGGTGATCCATTCGGGGATGGTGAGCAGATATTGAGCAGGTATTGAGATGAGTACTTTAGGATAGTTTGGGATGCCATGACATGATGATAGGAGTATTCCGCTGTAGCTTTTTGTTATTTACATTTCAGTTAGAACAGTCATTTGAGAACATGTATCGTACTTTCAGTTTGGGTTTTGAGGATTGTAACTATTCGTTAAATCATTTATAATAAACGTTGTTTCGTTATTGTTGTTTGATTATCATACCTCGGGCAACCGAGATGGTAATGTCTTCATACCTGAGTGGTCCTGGTAAGGCACGTGGAGTATGGGGGTGTTACACATACGACGAGCGAGAACATCACGACGCACTTATTATCACCTTATCAATGGCCAATTGCACAGTCAGGAAGGTCTTGGTAGATACAGGAAGCTCGGTCAACCTAATCATGCTGAAAACCATAGAAAACATGGGATTCAGCGAGCAGGATTTGCAGAAGAAGACTATTCCGCTAGTAGGCTTCAGTGGGGAAACAGCCAGCTCATTGGGCGAGATAGTCATCCCAACCTATGTGGGAGGAGTCAACAAGCAAGTCAGGTACCTGGTTATAGACGGCCCCTCCACCTACAACGTCATATTCGGAAGACCATGGTTGCACCAGATGAAAGCAGTCCCCTCAACATATCACCTGTGCATAAAGTTCCCCACACTATGGGGAGTAGAAACAATAAGAGGAGATCAGGAGGAAGCTAGAGGCTGCTATAAGAAGGCACTCAAGTGTACCGCCAGCCCCCCCGCATAGCAATTACAGAAGCAGCCTGTCCAGGACGAATACATTGAACCCCCAGCAGAGGAGCTGGATCAAATCAACCTGGACAAGCTACACCCAGAAAGAACCGTGCTCATTGGAGCAGGATGCACGGTAAGCTTAAGACAGCAACTAGTCAAGTTCTTACAGGATAACATGGATTGTTTTGCGTGGTCACATGACGACATGATAGGGATAGATTCGTCCATCATAACGCATAAGCTTAGTGTAGACCCAAAGTGTAAACCCATCCAGCAGAGAAGAAGAAAGTTTGCAGCTAAAAGAAACAAGGTGATCAACCAAGAGGTAGATAGCCTGCTGGCAGCAAAGAAAATAAGAGAAGTAAAATATCCAGAATAGCTGTCTAACGTAGTGGTGGTCAAAGAAGAATGGAAAGTGAAGAGTGTGTGTGGACTTCACCGACCTCAACAAAGCATGCCCTAAAGATCCATTCCCGCTGCCTCATATTGATGCAATGATGGATGCAACAGCTGGACATGAGATGCTGACATTCCTGGACGCATGGAGTGGATACAATCAGATTAAGATGGATCCTGCAGATCAAGAGAAGACGGCATTCATGTCCAAAAGAGGAATATATTGCTACAACGTCATGCCATTCGGCCTAAAGAACGCAGGCTCCACATATCAAAGGCTAGTTAACCGAATGTTCAAAGAGCAGATAGGAAGAACTATGGAGGTGTATATTGATGACATGGTGGTGAAATCAGAGAAGGCCAAAGATCACATGCGGCATCTGGCAGAAACATTCAGGACTCTCGGGGAATACAAAATCAAGCTAAACCCATCTAAATGCACCTTCGGAGTATCTTCTGTCAAATTCTTGGGCTATATTGTAACTCAAAAAGCGATAGAAGCCAGCATCGAGCAGATCAAAGCTGTCTTACAACTAGAATCACCTGAGAAGCCTAAGGATGTTCAAAGACTAGCTGGAAAGTTAGCAGCCCTGAACAGGTTCATTTCAAGATCTTCAGATAAATGCAGGCTGTTTTGCGACATACTAAGGAAAAGCCAGAAGTTTGAATGGACCTCGGATCACGAGCAAGCCTTCAGAGAGCTGAAACACTACCTCAACAGCCCGCCGCTGCTGTCGAAGCCGGAGCCAGGGGAACCACTATTCTTATACCTGGCCGTCACAGAGGTGGCAGTGAGTGTTGTTCTGGTCAGAGAGCAGGAAAAGGAGCAAAAGCCAGTATACTACGTGAGCAAGTCTTTGCTGCCGGCAGAGACCAGGTACACATCTCTGGAAAAGTTAGTACTAGCATTGGTAGTAGCATCTCGCAAACTGCGCCCCTATTTTGAGTCCCACATCATACATGTCGTGACCAACTACCAGCTAAAATCTATCATGAGGAAGCCTGAACTATCAGGCAGAATGTCAAAATGGTCTGTACACCTCAGTGGGTACGATATCCAGTATGACCCCAGAACAACAATCAAACCGCAAGCATTGGCCGACATTGTGTCAGACTTCAACACAGCCATCCAGAATCTGGCAGATACGGAGATCCTCACCTTAGAGGGAAGCAAGGAGACAGAGGTCAGGCAGATGCATATTGACGGAGCCTCCAACCAAAGGGGGGCAGGTGTGGGATTAATCCTGCGATCACCACAGGGAGACCTGATAGCGCAAGAAGTAAGATGTGAATTCAAGGCAACCAACAATGAAACAGAATACGAGGCCTTGATATTGGGAATGAAGCTAGCTCTGGAGTTAGGGGTCAGGCACCTGCACATATCCAGTGACTCTTTGCTAATAGTCAACCACGTAAATGATGAGTTCATAGCTAGAGACTCAAAGATGATTGCATACATGAAAATAGCGAAGGAATTAAAACAAAAATTCGCAACTTGCAAGCTTAAGCAGATCCCCAGAGATCAGAATGTGGAAGCAGACGCCTTGGCAACTCTGGGGGCAACATTTAAACCAACAGAGCTATCCAGCATTCCAATAGCACACATGTTGGAGCCTTCCATCCAAAAGGCAGATGAACTAGACAAAGGAGAACTAGAGGATCCACAGAACGGAGAAGGAGCCCAGGCAGTTACAGAGGGATGTGAGAGCTCACAGTCACCTGATCAAACATCTGATCTGGCAGATGGCTGGGATTGGCGCACACCTTACCTAGACGGGCTGCGTTATAACAAGCTGCCAGACGACAAGAAAGAAGTGAGATCTTTCAGAGTGAAGGCCTCCAAGTTCATACTCATTGATGATATATTATTCAGAAAATCACTAGCAGGCCCCTACTTACTGTGCCTAGACAAGGAAGAAGCACAGACTGTGTTACATGCTCTCCACAGTGGCGAATGTGGAAACCATGCAGGGGGCAGGAGTCTAGCAAATAAAGCCCTCAGACAGGGATACTACTGGCCTACAATGAAGGCAGATGCAGCAGAGTACGCACACAAATGTGACGCCTGCCAGCGCCCAGCACCAATGATCCATCAGCCAGCAGAACCCTTGCACCCTATCATTTCTCCCTGGCCATTCATGGCATGGGGCATGGACATAGTAGGACCTCTGCCACGAGCCACAGGAAACAGAACCTGGATGCTGGCAATGACAGATTACTTCTCCAAGTGGATAGAGGCAGAAGCATTCACAGAAGTAAAAGATAAACAGGTCATTTCGTTTATAAAACGAAACATCATTTGCAGGTTTGGTATCCCGTCAGAAATCATATGTGACAATGGCTCACAATTCATCTCCAACGATACCGAGGGTTATTGTGCCAGGTGGAACATCACCCTAAAAAGTCAGCACCTAGGACTCCAAAGTCCAACGGGCAAGCTGAATCCAGCAACAAAATCATCATGGATAATCTAAGAAGGAGGTTACAGGAGCTAGGAGGAAAGTGGGCAGATGAATTGCCACTTGTATTATCGCTCACTGTTATGTGGAGCGGGGATTTGGTGGGTACGGCTGCGGTCCCCCACTGGCAGGGCTGGTCCAGTGGACAGTTAGTGATTTAGACGGTTGGTTTGGCATGATTGTATGTGTGTGACAGTTAAGCTGTCTATTTAGCTTATTGCTTTTATATTTTGGATTGTGTGATTAGTACTGACCCCGGTGTTGTTTTGTAAACCTGCGGTGATCCATTCGGGGATGGTGAGCAGATATTGAGCAGGTATTGAGATGAGTACTGGGATAGCTGGGATGCCATGACATGATGATAGGAGTCTTCCGCTGTAGCTTTTAGTTATTTACATTTCAGTTAGAACAGTCATTTGAGAACATGTATCGTACTTTCAGTTTGGGTTTTGAGGATTGTAACTATTCGTTAAATCATTTATAATAAACGTTGTTTCGTTATTGTTGTTTGATTATCATACCTCGGGCAACCGAGATGGTAATGTCTTCATACCTGAGTGATCCTGGTAAGGCACTTGGAGTATGGGGGTGTTACACATACGACGAGCGAGAACATCACGACGCACTTATTATCACCTTATCAATGGCCAATTGCACAAATCGGAAGGTCTTGGTAGATACAGAAGCTCGGTCAACCTAATCATGCTTTGAAAACCATAGAAAACATGGGATTCAACGAGAAGGATTTGCAGAAGAAGACTATTCCGCTAGTAGGCTTCAGTGGGGAAACAGCCAGCTCATTGGGCGAGATAGTCATCCCAACCTATGTGGGAGGAGTCAACAAGCAAGTCAGGTACCTGGTTATAGACGGCCCCTCCACCTACAACGTCATATTCGGAAGACCATGGTTGCACCAGATGAAAGCAGTCCCCTCAACATATCACCTGTGCATAAAGTTCCTCACACCATGGGGAGTAGAAACAATAAGAGGAGATCAGGAGGAAGCTAGAGGCTGCTATAAGAAGGCACTCAAGTGTACCGCCAGCCCCCCCGCATAGCAATTACAGAAGCAGCCTGTCCAGGACGAATACATTGAACCCCCAGCAGAGGAGCTGGATCAAATCAACCTGGACAAGCTACACCCAGAAAGAACCGTGCTCATTGGAGCAGGATGCACGGTAAGCTTAAGACAGCAACTAGTCAAGTTCTTACAGGATAACATGGATTGTTTTGCGTGGTCACATGACGACATGATAGGGATAGATTCGTCCATCATAACGCATAAGCTTAGTGTAGACCCAAAGTGTAAACCCATCCAGCAGAGAAGAAGAAAGTTTGCAGCTGAAAGAAACAAGGTGATCAACCAAGAGGTAGATAGCCTGCTGGCAGCAAAGAAAATAAGAGAAGTAAAATATCCAGAATAGCTGTCTAACGTAGTGGTGGTCAAAGAAGAATGGAAAGTGAAGAGTGTGTGTGGACTTCACCGACCTCAACAAAGCATGCCCTAAAGATCCATTCCCGCTGCCTCATATTGATGCAATGATGGATGCAACAGCTGGACATGAGATGCTGACATTCCTGGACGCATGGAGTGGATACAATCAGATTAAGATGGATCCTGCAGATCAAGAGAAGACGGCATTCATGTCCAAAAGAGGAATATATTGCTACAACGTCATGCCATTCGGCCTAAAGAACGCAGGCTCCACATATCAAAGGCTGGTTAACCGAATGTTCAAAGAGCAGATAGGAAGAACTATGGAGGTGTATATTGATGACATGGTGGTGAAATCAGAGAAGGCCAAAGATCACATGCGGCATCTGGCAGAAACATTCAGGACTCTCGGGGAATACAAAATCAAGCTAAACCCATCTAAATGCACCTTCGGAGTATCTTCTGTCAAATTCTTGGGCTATATTGTAACTCAAAAAGCGGTAGAAGCCAGCATCGAGCAGATCAAAGCTGTCTTACAACTAGAATCACCTGAGAAGCCTAAGGATGTTCAAAGACTAGCTGGAAAGTTAGCAGCCCTGAACAGGTTCATTTCAAGATCTTCAGATAAATGCAGGCTGTTTTGCGACATACTAAGGAAAAGCCAGAAGTTTGAATGGACCTCGGATCACGAGCAAGCCTTCAGAGAGCTGAAACACTACCTCAACAGCCCGCCGCTGCTGTCGAAGCCGGAGCCAGGGGAACCACTATTCTTATACCTGGCCGTCACAGAGGTGGCAGTGAGTGTTGTTCTGGTCAGAGAGCAGGAAAAGGAGCAAAAGCCAGTATACTACGTGAGCAAGTCTTTGCTGCCGGCAGAGACCAGGTACACATCTCTGGAAAAGTTAGTACTAGCATTGGTAGTAGCATCTCGCAAACTGCGCCCCTATTTTGAGTCCCACATCATACATGTCGTGACCAACTACCAGCTAAAATCTATCATGAGGAAGCCTGAACTATCAGGCAGAATGTCAAAATGGTCTGTACACCTCAGTGGGTACGATATCCAGTATGACCCCAGAACAACAATCAAACCGCAAGCATTGGCCGACTTTGTGTCAGACTTCAACACAGCCATCCAGAATCTGGCAGATACGGAGATCCTCACCTTAGAGGGAAGCAAGGAGACAGAGGTCAGGCAGATGCATATTGACGGAGCCTCCAACCAAAGGGGGGCAGGTGTGGGATTAATCCTGCGATCACCACAGGGAGACCTGATAGCGCAAGCAGTAAGATGTGAATTCAAGGCAACCAACAATGAAACAGAATACGAGGCCTTGATATTGGGAATGAAGCTAGCTCTGGAGTTAGGGGTCAGGCACCTGCACATATCCAGTGACTCTTTGCTAATAGTCAACCACGTAAATGATGAGTTCATAGCTAGAGACTCAAAGATGATTGCATACTTGAAAATAGCGAAGGAATTAAAACAAAAATTCGCAACTTGCAAGCTTAAGCAGATCCCCAGAGATCAGAATGTGGAAGCGGACGCCTTGGCAACTCTGGGGGCAACATTTAAACCAACAGAGCTATCCAGCATTCCAATAGCACACATGTTGGAGCCTTCCATCCAGAAGGCAGATGAAGTAGACAAAGGAGAACTGGAGGATCCACAGAACGGAGAAGGAGCCCAGGCAGTTACAGAGGAAGGTGAGAGCTCACAGTCACCTGATCAAACATCCGATCGAGCGATGGTCGATCACGCACACCTTACCTAGACGGGTCACGTTATAACAAGCGCCGACGACAAGAAAGAAGTGAGATCTTTCAGAGTGAAGGCCTCCAAGTTCATACTCATTGATGATATATTATTCAGAAAATCACTAGCAGGCCCCTACTTACTGTGCCTAGACAAGGAAGAAGCACAGATCGTGTTACATGCTCTCCACGGTGGCGAATGTGGAAACCATGCGGGCGGAGTCTAGCAAATAAAGCCCTCGAGACAGGGATACTGCGGCCTACAATGAAGGCGGATGCAGCAGAGTACGCACTCAAATGTGACGCTGTCGGCGCCAAAGACCAATGATCCATCACCAGTGAGAACCCTTGCACCCTATCATTTCTCCCTGGCCATTCATGGCATGGGGCATGGACATAGTAGGACCTCTCGCCACGAGCCACGGAAACAGAACCGGATGCGGCAATGACAGATTACTTCTCCAAGTGGATAGAGGCAGAAGCATTCACAGAAGTAAAAGATAAACAGGTCATTTCGTTTATAAAACGAAACATCATTTGCAGGTTTGGTATCCCGTCAGAAATCATATGTGACAATGCCTCACAATTCATCTCCAACGATACCGAGGGTTATTGTGCCAGGTGGAACATCACCCTAAAAAAGTCAGCACCTAGGACTCCAAAGTCCAACGGGCAAGCTGAATCCAGCAACAAAATCATCATGGATAATCTAAGAAGGAGGTTACAGGAGCTAGGAGGAAAGTGGGCAGCTGAATTGCCACTTGTATTATGGTCAGACAGAACGACACCAAAGATAGCGACAGGTCAAACACCCTTCAGCCTGGTGTTTGGCGCGGAAGCAGTCATTCCGTCAGAAGTTCTAGTTCCCACTCACAGGTATGAAAATATGACACGGGAACTGAACAATACAGAGATGATCAGAAGCCTAAACACAATTGACGAGCTGCGAGCAAGTGCAAAAATCCGTCTGGCTGCTTAGAAACAGTCAGTGGCCAAGAGTTATAACAAGAATGTGAAAGTCAGGCTCCTGGAGGTAGGAGACCTGGTTCTCCGAGAGGTGTTTCAAAACACCAAGAATCGAAAGGCAGGCAAATTCGCCTATAAATGGGAAGGACCATACCAGGTAGAAGGAGTTGATGGCCATGGTGCATACAGACTGATGACTATGGACGGTCAAATCATACAACGCCCATGGAACATACTTCACCTGAAGAGATATTACTTTTAATAATAAGTAGACTTTAGCTTTCAGAATGATGTACTATGAAAAGCCAAATCATTTTTAAAGTTAAAATAAAAATCCGGTAGTAGGCATACTGCCAATTTCACTCTTATTTTTGGTGTCTCTAGCTCTTTTAAAACTTTAAACTATTATTAGATGGTGTGGTCTGGCAGCGTCCTAGGACCACAATTGCTCTGTTACCCCATGAGATGGCGACAGGTACTTCACATCATTTTAATAGATTTTCTTATTTTCAGGCTTCTCTAAGTACATCACTTTGAATCCTGGTGTCTATGATACTTTGAAAGGATGTCTGGCAGGACTGTCAACTGCCAACGCGAGGTGACAAGGCACGTGGCACTCCAACATGCCTAACCTATTTTCTCCACAAGGAGCACCCTCACCAGGCGGACTGTGGAACATACGAAAGGGAGCCTGGTTGACAGCTAAATACGCTTATCCAGCTACCCCTGATACCACCCCCTGGATGTAGCTCGCACTAATCACAATTAATCAAGGCCCCAGCATGCATGCACACGAACATGGAACGTAGGGATATCTGCGCTACCAGAATCCTGCAGCGTCCCATTGGTCCTAGAATGACGATAAACTTGCCTAAATTACGCCCCTGTTGGCTTTAAACGTGATGAACACACCTTGCGTCATGAACAAGGTTAAGTAGTCCAAAATCTGCAGATACGCCTAAATCGACCATCGGTGACACGGCAGCTAGCTTAGTCTGGATCAGCCTTTTCAGGCTGACCAGGCTGGTCTAAATCAGCCTCTTAGGTTGACACGGCCACTCCTCCTTACATTGCAACATATGCCTAAATCAGCCATTAGGCTGACACGGCAGCTAGCTGAGTCAAGACGTTAGCCTTTTCAGGATGACAGGACTCGCCTAAATCAGCCAAGCAGGCTAACACGGCAACTTCCTAAACTAGGGAAAGTAAATAACAAGCACACAATATATAGGCTAAAACCTTGCCAAACTATGACAAGGGGCATTCCAAAACATGGCCAAAATACGGCCCCAAGTTTAACCGTCACCTTGGCGAAGCAACCACAAAAGAGAGTTTTAAAACTTACAAGTCTGCCACCTCTAGGCCAGACTGCCAAAAGTTCATCAAAACATAAAAATACTTAATTATCGGTCACATTAATGACCTCCACCTCTGGCATCTCCTCTGCCTGCTGACCTCCCGTTTCAGGTACCGCACCAGCTTGCACATCCTCAGCTGCCATAGCTTCCTGAGCTCCATCAGCAGCATCCTGGGACATTCAAGCGTCACCCCCAGCAGCTTGCTCAGCCAATGTAGGAGAATTCACCTCCCCAACTTCAGGCATCAGCACACTCAGATCAGGACGGATGGGATAGAGCATCTCCAGCCGTTTCTCCTCCTCCTCTATAGCTTGCTCGGTGGGAGCCTCCTCAAGAGCAACACGCATCCCGCTGATTTTTCCCCGCCAGGTAGCATAGGCAACAACATTGGTGGCCAAAGAGATCAGCTCGCTGATCTTCTCATCAGAGCGCTTGAGGGAGTCAGAAAAAGTGTTGCACACCGCCTGAGTGCGAGCCACATGATCATTCCCCTCCTTCAGCTTTTTCTTGGTGACAGCGAGCTCAGTCTTCAACTTGTTGGGGCTGGTGTCCTTAACAGTTAGTGCAAGGACTTATAAATCTCTAAAAGGATCAAAGGGCATACTTTTGGTATTACTATCAGTTGATCCACGTTTATCAATAACGGTTGGCTTGCTAGATAAGTTTGACGTTATTGTCATACAGATGGCGGTGATCAACTGGTCCCTAAAAGTCACACCTATAGGATACGTTTGAGAGACGTGACGGTATGAAAATACAATCATGTAGATGCCAATTTTGACTAACCAGGTTAGTCCGAGTTATTTGACTAGTAATTAGTCAAAATGTGATGTTGAGATATTATATTTAATACGGATTAAATAAAATGGGCTAAGGCGAATTAAACAGCTAATTCGTAAATTAAATATAAACGATTATATTTAATTAATGTATATTGAATAAATTATACAATATCGTCTTTGTCGGACATGTATTAATACTTCAACTAACCCGTATTATTAGTTGATGTTTTAATAGCCGATAACCGATGGCGATTTATAATAAACCCGTCATATACATTTTAGCATTTGACGAACCGGACCACGAGCTAAAATTAAGAGGAAGTGGAAGCCCACTTCCCCATAAGGGCTCTCGGTTTTGGCCGAATTAGGAGAACAAAAAGGAGGGCCTTCTCCTTCTTGTTAACCTAATCATCATTAGTGAAAAAGGATTAGGGTTTCAGTGCGATTTCCTCTGAAATTCCTAGATCTCACATCGACAAAACTCACAATAGCTTTCTTAATATTGTAAGTCAATTAGAAAGCATTTCTAGCACAAGGGCATAGACTCAGACGGTCTTGGGTGCAACAATTAGGAGGAAATCTCTGTTGATTTCTGTTCTTTACGCCGCACTACAAAGGACCCGAGGTTGATTCTTTATCTTTGTCGTTTCTATATTGTATTTTGTTTATGACCATTTTTCACATGTTAAATTTACGTTATAGTCCTAAATTTAAAGGGTCTTATACGGATATTACCCCACAAGTGGTATCAGAGCGAGGCCACGTAAATTTTTCTATGTGTTTTTCATAAAACGATTTTGAAACGGTTGTTTTTGTCTCGAAATCCGTGCCTTGTATACACGGATGTTGCGTTTTTGTTGAAACCGTGACATGTTTTACACGGTTGATTCACTTTTTCCGTTTTGTTCTTTTACATATTGTTATTGTATACGTAGATTATAATAATATGTCAAGTTTTGTCAGTTTATAAAATTGATTTTATGCGTTTTTGATCAATATTGCAAAAGTTTGTTTTGATAAACTGTTTCACGAGGGTTTTGCATTTCCAGAAACTTTTGTAATCGATCGAGTGGTTTTTCTGTCTTGTTTTTACTCGATCGAGTCCTTGCTGCACTCGATCGACCACATTTAAAACCCTGACTGCTCGATCGAGATGTCCTCGTACTAGATCGAGCAGATTTGCTAATAAGAGTACTCGATCGACCACCAGTTTAGTCGATCGAGCACTTTCTGTTTGGCAATCCTCTCGATCGACTTGCAGTTCAGTCGATCGAGCCCTTTTGTTCCTCGATCGAGCACTAATGTCCCTGGATCGAGGGATTTTTGTTCTGGCAGCTTTGAAAATTTATTCTTTATGCTTTAAATTTTCTTTTGGCCTTAATATGTACTTTATACGGATATTGTACACTCGCTATGATTGTGAAACGGTTCACACACGTACCATTAAGTTATTTTAAAGCGTATTTAATGTAACGGATTGTATTGGATTAAAATTAAATTGATAGAAGCGGTTTTATCACATGAATTTTAATCATTAAAAGGTGGTTTGGATTAATTTAACATAATTACGGAATTATGTCACGAATGAATTTGTTTTTAGTTGATGCATTTTTTTATCGTTAATTTTGAATGCTTTTGAATGCTTTTTATTACGTATTTATTTTTACAATCTGTTGTAACTTAGTGTGGCCTTAGTAGAGCGTGTTACCGTAATGATGGAACACGGTCTTGGTTGTATTTTGAGATCTCGTATCTCCGTTTTGGATTTTTCACTTGTAATTACAGTTTTAATTAGAATGTAAATAGGTTTATATTTTGTAATTTTTAATTGTAATTTTTTTTTAGAAGACCAAAGATGGAGAACCGGATACTCACTCCCGCTACATGGATCAAGATGGAACATCAAGACATGCTTCTCGGGTCCAACGGTGGATTCCAAAGTTGTTTTATGTTCTTTTTATTAGGATAGGCCACACTAGGAATTTTATTTACGTATTGCATTCTTTTATTTATTTTTCGTAACGATAATATGCATCATATTCCGCCTAAAAACCAAACCACCTATTTATTGCATGAAAACTGACACATTTAGAGGTCACGAGTTAGTTTTCTTTGACATTCTCATGTCACACATTTTATGCTAAGCCATCACCTAAATTAATTCATTCACGCAGACGCTAGTTATTCGTTCACTTAATATGAATTATAATTAAGTTGATGGGATCTCCCTCGTATAAACCAAAATTGAGAACGGTCTTTATAGGTCAAACTCCAATGAGTCCCTTCTTCGTCGGTAGGCATAATATGACCCCTTCTACGTCGGGTAAGTTGGAACCGATTGACCTATTTTATCTCAACACTATGGTCACTCGTACGATCCTGTGATCATGGTGGACTATAGATAGGATTTACGGAAATCTATCGACCAAGAGTTCTTACGGAAGAATTAGCTAAACAGTTGGCTTATCAATTTACAGAAATTGAGTCTTGGGATCACTTGTATTGTTCTTGAGGGAGATCAATTATGCAAGTGCTTGAGTCTACACGTTAATATAAATTAAATAGACTTAAATCACCTCGATGAGTTGCTTATTTCGTTCTTGTTTTTTCTTTCTTTTTCAGTGTAGATCACGAACTTTTTTTACTGCTAATAACAAATGGCTGGTTCTACTGATAACCCAATGCCAAGTGCCACATTGGACCGTGAGTCCTGGCTTCGGATCTTCATGAATCAGATGAATCAGTCTACTCGACTGAAGAATGATGGATCAAACTTCGCGGACTGGGAGGCGGCATTACGGAATGCCGCCGCTGGCGGGAAGCTCAAATATCTATTAGAGCCCCTCCCGAAACCCAGTCCCACGGCTAGAGTCTTCTGAAATCGCCAAGTTTAACGATTTACGTATGTAAGCGGGTGCGATTAAAAACGTACTCATTTTTGCAATGGAATCCAATTTGCAGAAACGCTTCATAGCCCATGGTGCAAACAAGATTTTCACCACGCTCACTAAGGAATTCTCGAAAGCACCGAGAATCGTGACCTATGAGCATACCACTCGCTTCTTTGATGCGAGACTCCGAAAGGGCCAACCAGTTAGCCCACACATTCTCGCATGATTGAGAATGTCGAGAAGTCGAGACCTTTGATTGTAAGATCAGCGAGAACATTGTGATCGACCGCATGCTTCATTCACTCCACGATGGTTTTGCGCTCTTTAGAGCGAATTACTTTATGAATGATTTGAAGAAAACTCCCCATGAACTGCACTCCCTTCTCGTACAGACCGAGAAGGACATGAAGTTCAGTGGGAGCATGAAACAGGATGTTCTCGTTGTAACAAACAAGGGGAAAGGTAAGGGCAAAGCTCAGGCAAACCTAGCAGTAGGTAAGGCGAAGTTTAAGAAGTCGGGTTCAGGTAAGAGTGGTCCTGGTGAGTCGAGCAACTCATCAGGCGCGACAAAGAGCAAGGATGGTAACATGGAGTGTCACCATTGCCACAAGACTGGGCATTGGAGGCGTACATGTCCCGTATACCATGAGGACATAAAGGCAGGTCGCGTTAAACCTGTTGGTATGTTTTCTTCCTCTTCTACTTTTATTCATATGATTGAGATTAACCACGCAAGTTACGGAACTTGGGTACTAGATACTGGTTGTGGTTCTCATCTGTGTAATCATGTGCAGGGGCTCCGAAACATCGAACCCCTCGTAAAGGGTGAGGTGGACCTGCGTGTCGGGAATGGAGCACGAGTGGCTGCCGTCTCGAGGGGAACATATGTGATCCAGCTTCCTAGCGGATTGGAGTTATTTTTATATAATCTATTATGTACGCATCTTTCTAAAAACATTATTTCTTTTCGCACTTGATAAACTTGGTTTTTCATTTGTAATAGAGAATAATACTTGCATTTTCTCATTACACGATATGATTTACTGGCAAGCGCAGTCTCCTTGAATGGAATTTATGTTTTAGATCGGACTGCGAAATATTACACGTAATGAATAAAAAGTTAAAGGTTGGTGACAAAGATCAAACGTATCTATGGCACGCGCGCATGGGACACATTAATGAGAAACGCGTAAAACAGCTCATAAAGAATGGAGCTATCTCGGCCTTTGATTTTCAATCATTTGGCACGTGTGAATCATGTCTCATCGGTAAGATGACTCGTATTTCCTTCAAAGGTGTTGGAATGCGCGCTGCTGACCTATTAGGACTCATACACACGGATGTATGTGGACCTATGTCAATCACCGCACGAGAAGGCTATAGGTATTTTATCACTTTCACGGACGATTTAAGTAGATATGGATATGTCTACTTAATGAAGCACAAAAGTGAATCCTTTGAGAAATTCAAAGAATACCAGAATAGGGTGCAGAACCTATTGGGTAGAAAGATTAAAACACTACGTTCAGATCGTGGTGGCGAGTATCTTTCTCACGTGTTTGATCAACACCTTAAGGACTGTGGGATTGCCTTACAGTTAACCCCACCTGGAACACCTCAGTTGAATGGTGTGTCCGAACGGAGAAATCGAACCTTACTTGATATGGTTCGATCCATGATGAGTCACGCGGTATTACCTGATTCATTATGGGGTTATGCTCTTATGTCAGCCGTTCTAATACTTAACCGAAGTCCGTCTAAAGCTGTTGACAAGACTCCATATGAACTATGGAAGGGAACGGTCCCTAACTTGTCCTTTATACGGGTTTGGGGCTGCGAGGCTTATGTCAAGTGGAGACACGAGGATAAGCTCGGCCCGCGATCGGTCAAAACATACTTTATAGGTTATCCTAAAGGAACGCTTGGTCATTACTTTTATTCGCCAACCGAACAACGTGTTTTTGTTGCGGCTAGTGCGACATTCTTAGAGAAGGAATTTCTCGAGAATGCAAAGAGTGATAGAACCTTCGAACTCGGAGATTCCAAACCAAGTACCGAGCAACCATTGGAGGAACCAGTTCCTTCAATCCCGGCTGCGGTTAATATTCCTGAGGAACCTAGAAGGTCGGGAAGAGTCTCTATTCCTCAAGACAGATACATTGGTATGGTCGAGGAACATGACATAGATGACATTCTACTCTTAACGAGTAGTGAACCCGCAACCTATAAAGGTGTCATGACTAGTTCTGACTCAAAGCTATGGCTTGAGGCCATGCAATCCGAGATAGACTCCATGTATGAGAACAACGTATGGGATCTTGTTGACTTACCTGCTAAGGTTCGTCCCCTTCAATGCAAATGGCTTTACAAGATAAAGCATTCTGTGGAAGGTCAACAAGATATCTATAAAGCACGACTAGTTGCTAAAGGTTTCACCCAAGTGCCAGGTTTGCACTATGATGAGATCTTTGCACCCGTAGTCATCTTTGCGTTCCATTCGGATTATCTTAGCGATAGCCGCTTTTCATGACTATGAAATTTGGCAAATGGACGTGAAAACCGCCTTCTTAAACGGCTTTTTGGAGGAAGAGTTGTACATGGTACAACCTCGAAGGTTTCATCGATCCAAAGACATCCTAAGAAAGTGTGCAAGCTTAAGCGTTCCATTTATGGACTTAAGCAAGCATCAAGGAGTTGGAATCATCGCTTCGACCAAGTGATAAAAGAAAATGGATTCATTCGATCAGTCGAGGAACCATGTCTTTATATCAAGTCGAGTGGGAGCAAGATTGTCTTCCTAATATTGTATGTTGATGACATACTCCTGATTGGGAATGACATACCTCTCTTAACTTCGGTGAAAGTATGGTTGAAGAACCATTTCCAGATGAAAGATCCGGGTGAGGCACAAAGAATTTTGGGCATCCGTATCTATCGAGATAGATCACGTCGGATGTTATCTCTCGGTCAGAGTCTTACATGTGACAAAGTCCTAGAGAGATTCAAAGATGACTAACTCCAAGAAGGGGTTTCTTCCTATGGCTCCAGGGGTGCATTTGAGCAAGTCTCGGGCACCGTGAGACACCGGAAGAGAAAGAGCGCATGGCACGGATCCCTTATGCCTCGGCTATAGGATCAATCATGTATGCCATGATATGCACACGTCCGAACGTGGCATATGCATTGAGTATGACAAGTCGATTCCAACAAAGATCCGGGTGAATCACATTGGCTGGCTGTCAAGAACATTCTTAAGTACCTACGGAGGACTAAAGATTGGGCATTGACTTATGGAGGCCCTCAAAAGCTATGCGCAACCTATTCTGCAGATGCTAGCTTCCAAACGGATCGAGATGACTCGAAATCTCGGTGCGATTCGTTTTTACTCTCAATGGCGCTGCGCAATCACCGGAAGAGTTCCAAACAAACTGTTACTGAGATTCTACGATCGAGTCCGAGTACTATGCCGCGTCTGAAGCTGCAAAGGAAGCAATATGGATGCGTCAATTCTTACAAGAACTATCTGTAGTGCCTAGTTCGAATGACCCTATCACCATCTATTGTGACAATAGTGGTGCCATCTTCCAAGCTAAGGAGCCTAGGTCTAGCAACAAATCTAGACATGTACAACGGAAAGCTCATCTAATCCGAGATTACGTGGAGCAAAAGGAAGTAGTGATAGAAAAGATTGCTACCGATGATAACATAGCAGATCCTCTCACTAAACCATTACGACAAGATAAGCATGAAGGGCACGTTAATTCCATGGGAATTAAACGTGTTCCTGAGTTGTAGTACTTTTTATGGATTAGATTCATTCTCGTTTGTACTCTATAAGACATCATCGTTTTGATATTTATATATTTTGTTTTTCATGTGGAATTGTGCGACAATTTTTGAACAGCACAAAGTGAACTGAACAAACATTATATTTTAGTCCTTAATTGCCCACATGAGCTGATAACTCTGGCAATTATTTTGTGACGTTGGTTGATGGTGGGTTCAACGAGCCATAAGTCAACCGGTTGACTGACCAATCACAGAGGCGAGTTATACGGATATCTCGTAGGACACCATTGTGACATCGACGTGGAGTCCTAAATGTTTTATAACATTCCGTGCCCGGTCGTGGATAGGACCTCCATGGTGATCCTAAGAGTCGATTCTTTTGACTATCGACTGTCTCTTGAGACTAAGGCATTTTGGGTGACTTTGGTTTCTTTCTCACGGTCATCCGTAATAGGGGGCCAAGTAGATTTTTTCTGGGTCATTTTATGTTGTGCTTAGATCGGAAGGAGTCGAGTTGTAGGAAATATTCACCTTTATCGTGTACTCGATATTTCTCGGGGCCACTCGAGGAGTCAGAATCGAAATGCATGGCCATGCTCGGATACGGATTCGTTTTATCAATTAAGTTACTCTCTAGTCGGGGAAACCACTCTTGATACAGATCGATTGTAAAATACGACCTTTGCGGATTCGGATCTGCAAATTGTTTTACATTGAGTGGGAGAAATTTTAAATGAATATGAGATTCGGTTATCGCACATACACTTGTACGGACAAGTGGGAGTTTGTTGGAGCTGTGTCCTCCAGTTAGTGCGGATAACGTCATTGCACATACACTTGTACGGACAAGTGGGAGCTTGTTGGGGCTGGTGTCCTTAATGATTAGTGCAAGGAATTATAAACCTCTAAAAGGATCAAAGGGCATACTTTTGGTATTACTATCAGTTGATCCACGTTTATCAATAACGGTTGGCTTGCTAGATAAGTTTGACGTTATTGTCATACAGATGGCGGTGATCAACTGGTCCCTAAAAGTCACACCTATAGGATACGTTTGAGAGACGTGACAGTATGAAAATACAGTCATGTAGATGCCAATTTTGACTAACCAGTTAGTCCGAGTTATTTAACTAGTAATTAGTCAAAATGTGATGTTGAGATATTATATTTAATACGGATTAAATAAAATGGGCTAAGGCGAATTAAACAGCTAATTCGTAAATTAAATATAAACGATTATATTTAATTAATGTATATTGAATAAATTATACAATATCGTCTTTGTCGGACATGTATTAATACTTCAACTAACCCGTATTATTAGTTGATGTTTTAATAGCCGATAACCGATGACGATTTATAATAAACCCGTCATATACATTTTAGCATTTGACGAACCGGACCACGAGCTAAAATTAAGAGGAAGTGGAAGCCCACTTCCCCATAAGGGCTCTCGGTTTTGGCCGAATTAGGAGAACAAAAAGGAGGGCCTTCTCCTTCTTGTTAACCTAATCATCATTAGTGAAAAAGGATTAGGGTTTCAGTGCGATTTCCTCTGAAATTCCTAGATCTCACATCGACAAAACTCACAATAGCTTTCTCAATATTGCAAGTCAATTAGAAAGCATTTCTAGCACAAGGGCATAGACTCAGACGGTCTTGGGTGCAACAATTTGGAGGAAATCTCTGTTGATTTCTGTTCTTTACGCCGCACTACAAAGGACCCGAGGTTGATTCTTTATCTTTGTCGTTTCTATATTGTATTTCGTTTATGACCATTTTTCACATGTTAAATTTACGTTATAGTCCTAAATTTAAAGGGTCTTATACGGATATTACCCCACACAACTCCACCACACGCTCCTTCAGATCAGACCGCTGCTGCGCCAAATCAGCAATAGTCCCCTTCAACTCCTGGTTTTTGGCGTTGGTGGCACGGCTGGTGGTCTGCACTATGTTGATCATCTTCCTGTTATAGAGTGCAAACTGGAGGGTCTGGGGCAAGAAAGTCAGAAGTCAGCAAAAAAAATCTAAACAAAAGCAAACAAACAGGTGGAAGATGAAGAGCATTTACCATGAAGGCGTTGTGCACGTCGTTCTCAGCCATCTCCTCTGGGGAGAACTCTGAAAACGTCTCCTTCAGAGGAGGGAAGAGCAGCTGGTCGATCTCCGGCCAGTAGGGTACCTTGTCCACATTCCCGAAACCCTCTGGGAAATGAGCAGTAATGCCTCCGCTGGACGAAACACGAGGACTGACAAGAGGAGTAGGCGGATGACGAGATAGCGGATCAACCTCCAAGGGCTCGGGTGCAGCAGAACTGGAAAACGTAGGAGGAGTCTGGAAAGAGGCAGCAGGAGCGTTCCTCTTAGAGGCGGATGCCATGTCAGGGCTGGCAGAAGACCTCTTCCTTTTGGCACTTTGGAGGATGATTTCTAAAGGATCAGCTTTGGAGCCTGCAAGCAGACATCATCTCAGGCGTCAGGATACTTAAAACATCAGGAGAAATAGTATGCAAATTAAAACGGTTGTGGAAGTCTTACCAGAAGACATACTATGAGCCGACTAAGGAGGGTTGGAGGAGGAAGCAGGTGAAAAACCAGGGAGCAGGTCTGGGAACTTTCTCTCAGATTCAGAGATACTGAACAATTTGCTGCACGTAGGGATCTTGGCACCAATGTGGGTCAGGTCACAGGGGCCTGCACGAAAACGATGAAGTAAGCTAGTAAGCAGCGAGATAAAACAAATCAGGTGACAGGAAGGCCACTTACTCTAAGTTAGAACCCATTTCTCGAAGATGTAATCAGCAGGAGGCTGGATGGAGTCCTTCCTCACAAAGAAGAAGTCCTCAAACCATTTCTCATCACGGGATTTGGACACGTGTTTGAAGGGAGCCTCTCCACGGCCCCGGAATGAGAATTGACCCCTACCCAGGGATCTGATGTTGTACATACGGGCTAGAACGCCCAGAGTGATAGGTTTACCAGTGTTCTGACTGGCGGCCAGGGAGTAAAGAAGAACCCTCCAGATGGCAGCATAAATTTGTGCCATGGCGAAGTTATTGGTAAAGATGAAGTCTTGAATGAGTTTAGGAAAAGGAAAACGGAGGCCGTATCTAAATGGGTACAGATAGAAACTAACCCACCCCGGACGAAGGGCGTCAAGTTTCTGTCCCGGTTCAGGGATGGCAATGTCCACCCCGTCACCAAGGCCAAGCAGACTCTTGATCATGGGAATTTCGGCTGGAGTCAAAGCGGAGTCACAGTCGTGGGGATGCTTAAAAAGTCCCCGAGAAGGAAAGGTTGGGTCAAGGTTACGGTCAGTGGGTGCAGGGGTTGATGAAGATTGTCGGGTTTTACCCATGATGAAGAAAGAGAAAATGGAAATCAAAGAAGGAAAAGAGGAAGAATACCTGATGAGGGTAATAATGGAGAGCGGAACAGTGAGGCCGGCGGGGTAGGAGAAAAAGAAGGTTGAGGGTTTAGAGAGAAGGAGATTTTTTGAAATGGATTGGAGTAAATGAAAGTACAAAGTGGGGGTTGGGATTATAAAGAAGAGAGAGGGAAAAGGGTGCGAGAAAAGAGGAATAGGGCGGCTGACGTGATGGATTGCATGAGAAGGAGTGTAAAAGACGGCTTAGGGTTTTAGCATTCGATTACGTAAATTCCTTGCTCGACACCTTAAAGCGTACTTCACAAGAAATTTGGGGCAAACTGTTTGGGCTAAAAATAGCACAATAAGGGAGGCCCACTTAATAAAATAAAAGGCTATGGGAGGAGTGATAAGGAGGAAGGAAGCCCGTAATTAGGGAAAAGGGAAAACGGGCTGAAGGAAGATCAGGAGCCCATCGTAGAAGGCGTCCGGATTAAGGAAAGAGAAGTTAGGGAGAAGTTAGGGAGATCAGGGAGAATTGGGGAAGGCGGCTGAGTATGGAAAGAGTTCTTATGGAAATTATATTCCCTTTCCATAATCAAAGTAGGACATGTCTAGGGTTCCTACCCTATAAATAGCCAAGGAAGCAAATCAAGAAGGACATTCAACAACGCATCCGCACAAACATCACCACCACAGCATTAGCATATTCATACGTCCAAATATACATCCATCCAAGATCTTGCAGGCCTGACGCCTAGCGCCAGCAGGATTAGCTTTACGCTTCGATTGTAATCATCCTCCTATTCAAGTATAGTGCAATATTTGGCAGTGTACCGTCCCTCCCGCGGTTGTTCCCACATTGGGTTTTCCGCGTCACCAAATCTCACGTGTCAATTTACATTACGTACTTTATTTCTCTATTCATTTATCAACATACGAACAATCAAACGAACAACCAACGAGTAAGACCGCATTGACCCTAATCAATCAACTTGGTAAAAAATACCTAAACACATACCTCTATTAGTCATGATTAATGGAGTGGATTGATCAAATTTTGACGGAAAATGGTTAGAATTTGAAAGGATTTGTCTTTTGTTAATTATGAATAATACACGGTTTTTTCGAGTTTTTACACGGACAGAGATGAACCCGGGAAAAGACGCAGCACCTACTGCGCCTCTTCCCCAGCTCCCTTCCAGCTCCATTTTCAAAAGTTCGTTATAAGTTAGTTGTTTGTGGGCTCATCTTTGGTGCGCCTCTTCTCCCACACCTTATATCATATATTTGGTTCTCTTGGACATTTATTTTTGTCCGGACCCGTATTTTGCCAAAGTAGACTGCGAAACCGTCGCAGTATTTTATCTCCCAGCAAGGATCTCGCTTGCAACAACGAGCTGATTTCCAACGGTGCTTAGGACGCGCCATTATCAGTCAAGCCCTTATGACGGTGTTTCGACACACCTTTATTAATACCTTTTTTCCCACCGAGAGTTCATGACAGCCGATTGCACTTCTCTAGACATGGATTTTGTTTGGAAGTAGACACAAGCAGATTCCCAGAAAATGATTCAATCCTGACATAATCATCAGCATATTCCCCGACAAGAGTTCGCTTGAGACCGACGCAAGAAGATTCCCCCAGCAGTTTCTGCCGACGTCCTGTTGTCCTCAATATTATTCGTTTCGAGAAAGAAGTCTCAAGTATAATCTATTCTTATGGCTAGCGAGCTTCCTTACGTAGTCTAATGGACTATAAATGACCCACCCCGATAGTCGACAGACTCTAAAATGTTCCAGACGACAGGTCCTTGGCTCAGACCCCTTGAGCCTCCTCGCTTCGCCATAGTCGCCAGGTTGTAATCTTCGATTGACCTGATGGTATACTTTGACTTTCGCCTTGTTCAAGCCTCAGTCAAAGTGGGGGCTATGTAGATACCTCATTTCTACACCTTCCGCCAACAACCCAATGATGTTTGGGCCGCATGTTTGGTACGGGGAATGATTTTTGTCAGTTCGTAAGTTTATCGTCAAGTGATACCTCAAACACTTGTGTCTACCCCTTGGTCGTCATCTAAGCGCTGATACGGTTGTTTTGACAGTATTTAGAGTTCATTTGGAGTCCGGGTCAAAAACCGCTTCATTTTCTAAAAACCGTTTAAAATGCCGAGTCGGAATGTCCTAGAATATTCCGGATATTTATTCCATAAATTAATTTTATATCTTTTGGTAAAATATATCCCGAAAATCTTATTTTACAAAATAAGGAAGTTGAGATCCACCGTAATTCCTTAAAAAAAACGCGGAATTCTTTCTTCCGCAGGAGGAAACCACTGAGGAAGTGACGCAGCAGATGCTGCGCCTCTTCGAAGGATCACAGCAGCTGCTGCGCCTCTTTCCCAGCTCGTTTTTGCCTGTTTTCATATTTTTTCCGTGATTTGTTTCCAAAGTTTGAGTCATTCCATAACTCTCCATATTTTTCAGTATAAATAGGGACCTTCGTTCCACATATTTTTCACGCGAGTGTCCGCCCTTCTCTTCTCCCTTTGCATTCTAAGAACGTGCTCTAAACTTTCGACGCCTACGTGCTTGATCAATCGACCACCTAAGCTCAGATCATTCTGAGTTCCAGTCACGTTGCATGACCAACCAATTTGACCACTACACATCAATCAATTTAATCTAAATCATCTAACGAGGGCACTTTCTACATACATTCGAGTCGAGCAATCACTAAACGTTAACTTAGTTAATCTCGTTTCGTCAAACATGTAAGTCTGAGGGTGTAAATCCCATCTTTTTATTGTATTTTATTTTTGTACTCATCGTTGTAAGATTTACGTCAAAAGTATGCTTAAAATCGACTTCTAAAAACCCCATTATTAAACAAGTTTTACGGATCAGCAGCAAACAGACATCGAGAAGAAACGCAGCAACAGCTGCGCCTCTTCTAAGAGTCGCAACATCTACTGTGCCTCTTCCAGAGGCTGCCGCTGTTTCTGCTCTTTTTCTTCTTCCTCGGTTTTTTTTTTGATTTCGTTCCTTTTATTTTACTTTCTTATTTTCTTCTTTCCTTCATTCATAATATATCCTAATACATTCTTAATAATTATCACGTTTTATTTACGGTTTAAATCCCTTATAATTAATATTTGCGGGTTTTCACCATTAAATCAAAGTCGGCTTTTTAGAGACTCGATTCGTTTATATCAAGTTTCTGGAGTTCGACTCTTGTATATGTTTTTATTATTTATTTCCAGTTTATCATGTCTTTCAAATTCGTTTTCGTCTTCATAATTAAACCTAATAAGTTTTAGCTCGTTAATTCATTTTTAACTCGTTTCAATCCGTTTTAATTTGTGTTTATTGCTTTTATGACGGTTTTATATGTAATTAATATGTTAAATCATTTTCACTTGAGTCGAATATCGATAATCAATCATTAAAACACCCTAACGAATGTTAACTTCCCGCGCCTCTTCCAAGGGGCAGAAATGTTGCGCCTGTTCCGGGAGGAATTTTGTCTCTGAATTTTCGTTCTTGCTTTGACTTAATCCTTTAATTACGTTATTAATTGACCATTAGCCGTAATATCACCCCTAATCTGTCCATATTTTTCCAACCTTATTTATTTTCCTCAAATCGTCCGTCTTAAGTATATTTTTGACGTAAATCAATTAAATCATTGTAATTCATTATAATTTTAATTATCGCTATTTTTTTTTTTATTTATTAGGGTTGATTTATTTGTTTGTTTTTCACATGTAATCAATTCTAACTCTCAAGTCGACATTAATGGTTGCTAAATTATTTGCTCACCGACATAGTTTAATTTACATGCTAGGATTAAAACGTTGGATGTTGCATTGCATTGCATGCATATAATCGACGCCATGTCAAGTACGAATGATTTCCCTAATCATTAGTAGAGGCCGCTATCGAGGCGGGCAGGATTAGGTGTTCAGTAAAAAAACTTCCTAATACGAACTGGAGCATATATTTTGCAACTTATGACTAATTTGAGTAGTTTGTAAACAGGACAAATATGAACAAATAAACTGGAAGTTTAAGCAATAAAACAATGACAAACAAGGAGGAAGTTTCTGTTTTTGTGAGACGATTTTCTGGTTGTATATAAACAAAATAAAATGCAGCAAAATGTAAAGATAGTCACATGCTTAAGCAACCACAAAGGCAAGCTTAACTCGTCCTCTTAATCAAGCCACGAAGGTCGAGATTAAGGCTACTCCACGAAGGAAGACGATTTGTTTTGCACAAAGCAAAGTGTTTTTCATATATTCCAAGTCTACCCTTTACAATCGAGGGTGAAGCCTTTATATAGGCAAATAAAACCGAAATCCTAAGCAAGATAAGAACCATCCAAGGGTTAAGAACTAACTAGTACAATGTGTTAATAAACTAACAATAAAGATAAATCTTGGAGAGCAAGGTGAGTTGTTATTGGTTGCTTCAAGGCTCCTCCTTTGTCTTCAAGTGTAGGATAGTTGGTGAGGATCTGGGCAGCTCAAAGGAGTCTAACATGTATTACTCAGCCCTTGTCGTGGCTGAACATTAATGCACTACATTTGTGGAGCAAAAGGAGAAACAATCCAAAATAGGACCACCATGAAGTCGCTTTCAGTGGCCAGATCATGTTGGCTGCTTTTTCTAATGTCAAAAGTCTCCTCAATCTAAATTATAAGCTTATCTTTCATCACTACATTTCATAAGGACTCTATTAGGATCACTACCCAGCCTTGGACGAGCATGTAACACCCGCGAATTTTCTATTTTGGCAATTATAATTTAATTAACCGTTTCATTGTCTTATTTATATTTTAATTATTTAATTTAATTAATTTCATTATTAAACATGATTTTTATAAATATTATATTTTTAAAGCTTAAGTTATACAAAATAAATATTTTGGTCGGATAATAATGATAATAATAATAATATCTCCCGTCTTGAGTTATAGTGGGCTTGAGACGAAAATTCTAGCGGAAACCGACTCAATTTGAGTTGTTGGGCTTTTTATAACTTATGGGCCTTTTCTCCTTCTCTTTTCTTTTCATAAAACCCTCACCTAACACCTCACAACTTCATCTCCCTCTTCATTTTTCTGAAATTCATCTTCAACAACCCTCACCATTTTTATACATCTATCTTACAAATCTTCAAAACACCATAATTTGCTCAATTCTTATCCGATTCAAGTGATTTTCGCGTCTATCTCTTCCTCTCATCGCCCTCCTTCTTTCTAGGTAAGAAAAGATCCGACTTTCCTCCATTATTGGGGCTGTCGAGCCATCCTCTATATGGTACCCTTTTTCTAGTTTCGATTTTTAGTCTTATTTTGTGTTTTCTTATGTTTAGGAGAAAGGTTAGTTGGCCCTAAGTGGATTCTTGCTTGTGAGACGATTACATTAGAGATTAAGAGCAAAAAGGTAACGGTGATGGGTTACTCGACTTTTATGTTAAAATTGTGTGGTTTTTGTAGTTATAATCTCACATGAATGTTAAAAGTTGTATCTTTCATGATTGGTGCTAATTTGGATGTTGAATATCATGCTTGTTTGAAATTCTCACATGTTTGGATGAAATTCTCATGCTACATCTCTTGAATCCGAAATTACCCATTCACATGCTCAAATATGTTGTTTTTCTGAGTTAGAATCATGATAGGATACGTAAACAATTGATGGGAAACGATTTTTGTTGGTTTCAAATGGTTTAGAAGTGTTTTGCATTGAATCCGCGTGTTTGTACTCCCGTGGGGGTGATGGCGTGGCCTCTCTTGACCGGGCTGGGAGATCCTCCGTAAATTTTGAGCACATTTTAGAAAGCTCGTAGTCCCAGTAGGTGACGGCGGCCGGTCTCTTGACCATGGGAGTACACCGAGGATTTTAGGTGATTTTGAGTTTTGGCGTATTCAGTAGGGTGACTGGCAGCCGGGTGACCTACTGGGAGTACACTCGAAGGTTTTTTCTGTGTTTTTGGAAATTTGGTCATATTCAGTGGGTGACCAGGCAATGGGTGACCACTGGGAGTGCAATCAAGGATTTATGAGAGTTTTGAAATTTGGTCAGTAGTCCCAGGGTGATGCGCAGTCTTGGCCTACTGACCGGGAGGAGTACACTGTAAAGTTTTATTTAAATTTTGATTTTGGCTTGTTGTCCCAAATGGTGGACGGCAGGTCTCTTGACCACTGGGAGTCCCCGTGAGCTCCTTTTCACTTGTAACCTCTAATGATCAATGGTTTATGCATGTATCTTCTTCCTTATTGATATTTGGTTAATATAAGACTTATTGATGTTATGTTCATGCAAACTATTGTTACTCGTACTTGTGATCGGAGTGTGACATTTTACATTGTGCGACTACTCGACATTCCTTATTTATTTGCCCTCGGACATTGGGTCACGATTAGGTGCCATTGTTTTCGAGTTGGGCTATCTTCCTTCCGCCTCTTCGGACCTTGGGGTACGGCTAGGTACCATTGTTCCGATTGGGGTTACTCGACCTTGGGGCACGGCTAGGTGTCATGGATCGAGTCTTGGATACGATTTGGGATTGTATGTCGACCGGGTGTCGTCCATCCCGAGAGTCCGCGATTTAGACTAGGACCGTATTATGATAGTCGTCCTACCAGGAGGTTGGAGTCTAGGGGTTTGTCTTGTTTGAGTCAAAGCCTTTGTAAATGTTTTACTTGTTACGGTCATTGGTGTGTTCTTATATACGAGAGTGCACGTCTTCTATGATTGTTGTGAGTGTCTTGGTCCTATCGGATACTAGTGGTGAGATGTAAGCCCCTAGTTGCGATATGATCGCCGGGATTGATGTTCCCATCCGTTCTTATGGTGAGATGTAAGCCATAAGTATGAATGTGACATTAGTAGCCACGTCCCGTGCTATGGTTGTTAAGAGGTTTTCAAAGTAATGGCTATTGGTTTCCATCCATGTATTTTCCATTCAATTGATCCGTTGTTTACCTTCTTCATATGATTCGATGCCTAACCTCATATCCATGTTTTGGTTACCTTGAATGCATGTTTAATATAATGTACCATGCCTATCTCATTAAGAATGCAATGTGCCTATCTCATTATGATTATCGTTTATATTCTCTTGTTCATATTATTCAAGTATGATGCATGATTAGTATGTTTAATTAAGTTCTTGCTTATGTGCATTTTGACATATTGTGGCTGGGAGAACCCTGAGTTACTCCCCACTGACTGTGGCGTTCATGTTTACATGAATGACAGGTTTGTGATGCAGATTATGGGGAAGACGTGTGAGCTAGCGAGAACGTTGACCCTTGGACCTTAGTTATAGGTTGCTTAGACTCACCTATCGTTAGACTTGTGTTTATTCGTGGGATATCTTTTCCCCAACGCACTTGTTTTCAATTGTAAAACTTAATTATCTTTCTTTTCATTTTTGTTTGATCGCTTATGGTGGATTTCGCACTTTAAGCTTTTAAAAAGGTTTTAAAAACCTCGTATTTTCCGCTTTTATTTGATGCCCTATCGAGGGGTGTCACAGTTGGTATCAGAGCATATGTTGCTCCCGACGCACACACGTGTACCCCGAATTTAAACTTGAACTTGACCTCAAATAATGAATGAGAGATGGGTAGAACTAAGGACCTAAGTTGGTAGTCTCTTTGTGCATGCTATTTGTTAGGTGCTAACATGGTTGACTCTTTTGGTGTCTTGAGAAGATGGTACGACCAACCAAGGTGGAGAATACTATCATGGAAGCCCTTACTCTAATTCTTCGGAATCAACGAAATGCCAATGCTCAAGTTAATCATCACCCTATCCGTCGTGGCAAGAGACCCTTTGTGCCCTCATCTTCGTCGTCTTCTAGCAAGAAGAGGTTGGTGCCGAGAGTCCAAGGACAAGAAGTACAAGACCATGGAGGACAAGAGCCAATAGTGCAAGAGCCGAAAGGACAAGTACCTACATCTACTAATAGGCTTAAGGAGAACCGCAAGTGCTTCAAGTGTGGACAAACTTATCACCCCGGGATTGGATGCTATGCTATGCCCTTGAAGTGTTACCATTGCAAGAAGCCCGGACATCTCTTCAGGAATTGCCCCGAGAAGAAGACTATCCCTCCTCCTCTCCCTCATGCTCCGGAAGCCGAGCCAAGAATAATCACTCTTGTCGAGAATCAAGTCGGAACCGCCGTTCCTCCCGACACCGTTATGGGTGTGTTTCCTATCCTTGATCCACCTTTCCTTACTTTTACCCCGTGATGCTCATCCTTCCTTTCTAAACTCTCCTTTGCTTCACCTTTGAAGCTAGTTTGGTACCCACCCGACCTATTCTTCGTTTTTGTTTCTCCTTACATAACATCTTGCATACGGATCTCTTACTCTTGAAGAATGTCTTCACCGTCTTAAAGATACCTCCCTCTCTTCGAGAACCTTGTCATATTCCCTTGTCTTTGCGCTTCTATGCCTTTCGCAACTCTTATTCCATATCTTGAAAGTTGTCTTTGTACCTTTTCCCCTTATAAGAGCCCTCCTGTACACCTTCATCTTTGCCTTATGGAATGTTAACTTTTGGTCGAGTAATTTGACTTTTGTAGAGCTTGGTTGTGGTTGACCTTTAACCCTGGTTTTGAGAGGTCGTGATGTTAGAAAGACTTAGGTAGTGTGATGAGACATACTTAGTGATTCTTATACCTAATTCCTTGACAAAGTGAGTATAATTGATTGGTGGATTCTTGTGTCAGAAATAAGTTGCCTATGTGATTAAAATTATAGAACTTGGCTTTGTTGTTTATGTTTGTGATTTGAAAGCTTAGTAGGTTGAGTGTCGTCACCTTAGGAGTAAACATGAGATAAGTTGAGGATATGAATTTGGAAGAAAACCCAATCTTAGATGTTAATGATCCCGAATAGAATGGTGATGTGATTTGATATTAGTTGTCCTTTGGGAATTTGGTTGAGAAGTCTTTGTTAATTCGTTCTTTGGTTTTTAAAACATCGAGGTTGTGTCGAGAACTTGAGATAAAGAGACGTTGTTATACTTGAGTGGTAGACTTACTTTAGGGATATCCTAATATGTGATAGGATAGGTGAACGATGAGTCTAACCAATGTATCAACCCTTAAGCGAGCGTTCATTTTTACCTTGATCAGCCATAGAGGTGTAATACTTTAAGAGAGACTTGCATATAAGGAATGAGAGGAATTGCCTTGACCCTCGTTTTGGAATTTGGTCGTTTTGTTATGATGGTACGATATCCTAATAGGTGTGACCTTGTTAGAGAGAACCTTAAGTCTTAGTAAGTGTATGGGTTAAGCCTTGAAATCCTCCTTCGTACCATTAATCATCTTCCTTCCCTTCGTTCATACCTTGCTTGTATTTAATTCTTAAGTATAAAAGTTTACTTGTCATTTCCTTGCCTTGAATACCTCTCTAATTCTAATGTCTCTTACTGGTGTTAACTAGTTACCTTTATTGTTGACTCCTTTAATCTCACACCTCGTCATGTTCCTGTATCCCTTTGAAATTTCCTATCATTTCTTGACCTGGTTATTACTCTTTGTTTCTTTAGTGGAGTGATGGCATTGTTGGCTATGTTGTAGAGTGAGTGAGATGCTCTTTGAGGATTCTTTGTGAGCCTTGATTTCGTCAAAATTGGATTAGTGGAACTTGAGTTGAGTTGGGTAGGAAAAATTGTATGACAAACCTATTTACTTTTGGTTGGTGGTCTTTATGATTTGGGGAATGTGATCATCTATGCTTGCGAATTCGGGTGTGGATAAGAGTTTGGTTTGGAGTGTTAGAAAGTATAAAGACCTTGAGATTTTGACCTTTGATTGAGGATTTTAGCATAGTGAGAACTCCTAGTAGTCGATAGTTGGTTAGGTGTGTAACTGTTTTAGTAGTTTTGATCTTTCTTGGAAATCGTTTATAGATGATTTATATTTGAGAGTTATGGAATCACAAATGTGGTGAAGTACCTTGTTTTATGGAATAGCTTAGATGTAGAGTGACGTGAGTTATCTTGAGTAATCCTTGGAGGTAATATGGTTGTGAGATTTACTTTATTAGGAAGTTTTAGAAGCCGTCTAGGATCGTGTTGTCATTTGAGATTTCACTTTTTGGCGTTTCCTTGTTGTTTAAATTCCTTCCTTCCTTAAGCATAAGCGTTTCCGTTCATACCTCTCTTCTTCGCTTCATCATGCTCCTCCTTTAAATGTGATACTCGTAAATTGTGAAACTCTGTTTTTGATATCCTTGTAGATTCGATTTCAACTCTTCTCCTAGGAAGTTCATCATAGCTCTTTTGTTAGTCAAGTTTGAACCCTCTTAGCGTACCTTGTTTTCATGATGTCAAAGTTTTCTTCATTTCGTACTATTTCTAAACATTTCAAGCTACCACTTTTGATCCATTGTTAAAAGTTTGTGTTACTTTTACAAAACCCTCCCTATTTTTAAAGGTTTGAAAATGAGAATTTGATTTAGTTATCCTTTTGTTATATGAGTATAACTCCTTTTTATTGATTTTTAATTGCTAAACCCGAGTTACTTTTAACTTTGCTCAATTTCTAACTAGCTTTGATCTACTTATGATTTCGTTGTCAAAAGTTTAATATTATATTTTCAGGAATTTGACTTCCTTTTGAATTTAGAAATGAAACCTCTACTTCTATTTTGATCTTTGCAAAAAAAAAAAAAAAAAAAAAAATTTGAGTGAATTGCCTTCTCTTTTGATTTTGACGTTGATCGGATGTTAGAACTCGTTATTTGAAACGTTTAATAACTTGTTCTGCGCTTGTCGGCGAATGATTTTTGTTTTAAATTTGTCTTAGACTTGGAAAGTTAGCGTTCTTGTGTGCACGACAAGAGCAATTTCGTTCCATGAATGAGACTTATACTTTTGAAAATTTTTATTAATGTTTTTGAAAGTATTTTGATTTTCGATTTATACAAATGATTTGCTTTTGACCATATCTTCGATTTGGAATGTGATGTTCTTGAATGCGCAACGAGAGCATTTTCGTTCCTTTGATGAGAATTTGGTTATGTCGGAAAATTTTAATTGAGACTTAAAAAGGATTTTGATTCTTACGATAAGTAACCTTTTAATGTTTTGTTTACCGATTTCAAAATTTCGGTTTTATTTTATACGACATTTCATTTCCATTTTCAAGTTTCGAGGACGAAACTTTTTAAAAGATGGGGTGATTGTAACACCCGCGAATTTTCTATTTTGGCAATTATAATTTAATTAACCGTTTCATTGTCTTATTTATATTTTAATTATTTAATTTAATTAATTTCATTATTAAACATGATTTTTATAAATATTATATTTTTAAAGCTTAAGTTATACAAAATAAATATTTTGGTCGGATAATAATGATAATAATAATAATATCTCCCGTCTTGAGTTATAGTGGGCTTGAGACGAAAATTCTAGCGGAAACCGACTCAATTTGAGTTGTTGGGCTTTTTATAACTTATGGGCCTTTTCTCCTTCTCTTTTCTTTTCATAAAACCCTCACCTAACACCTCACAACTTCATCTCCCTCTTCATTTTTCTGAAATTCATCTTCAACAACCCTCACCATTTTTATACATCTATCTTACAA
The DNA here is from genome assembly GCF_048544455.1 of Silene latifolia. NCBI lineage: Eukaryota > Viridiplantae > Streptophyta > Magnoliopsida > Caryophyllales > Caryophyllaceae > Silene > Silene latifolia. The sequence continues at coordinate 40,369,076 of NC_133533.1, forward strand.
ATCTTCAAAACACCATAATTTGCTCAATTCTTATCCGATTCAAGTGATTTTCGCGTCTATCTCTTCCTCTCATCGCCCTCCTTCTTTCTAGGTAAGAAAAGATCCGACTTTCCTCCATTATTGGGGCTGTCGAGCCATCCTCTATATGGTACCCTTTTTCTAGTTTCGATTTTTAGTCTTATTTTGTGTTTTCTTATGTTTAGGAGAAAGGTTAGTTGGCCCGGAAGTGGATTCTTGCTTGTGAGACGATTACATTAGAGATTAAGAGCAAAAAGGTAACGGTGATGGGTTACTCGACTTTTATGTTAAAATTGTGTGGTTTTTGTAGTTATAATCTCACATGAATGTTAAAAGTTGTATCTTTCATGATTGGTGCTAATTTGGATGTTGAATATCATGCTTGTTTGAAATTCTCACATGTTTGGATGAAATTCTCATGCTACATCTCTTGAATCCGAAATTACCCATTCACATGCTCAAATATGTTGTTTTTCTGAGTTAGAATCATGATAGGATACGTAAACAATTGATGGGAAACGATTTTTGTTGGTTTCAAATGGTTTAGAAGTGTTTTGCATTGAATCCGCGTGTTTGTACTCCCGGCCGGGTGACGGCAGCTCTTGACCACCGCTGGGAGATCCTGTAAATTTTGAGCACATTTTAGAAAGCTTTGTAGTCCCAGGGTGACGTGGCGTCTCTTGACCATTGGGAGTACACTGAGGATTTTAGGTGATTTTGAGTTTTGGGCGTATTCCCAGCCGGGTGACCGGCAGCCGGGTGACCGGCTGGGAGTACACTGAAGGTTTTTTTGTGTTTTTGGAAATTTGGCTGTATTCCCAGCCGGGTGACCGGCAGCCGGGTGACCGGCTGGGAGTGCACTGAAGGATTTATGAGAGTTTTGAAATTTGGCTGTAGTCCCAGCCGGGTGACCGGCGGCCGGTCTACTGACCGGCTGGGAGTACACTGTAAGTTTTATTTAAATTTTGATTTTGGCTTGTTGTCCCAGCCGGTGGACCGGCAGGTCTCTTGGCCATTTGGGAGTCCCCTGTGAGCTCCTTTTCACTTGTAACCTCTAATGATCAATGGTTTATGCATGTATCTTCTTCCTTATTGATATTTGGTTAATATAAGACTTATTGATGTTATGTTCATGCAAACTATTGTTACTCGTACTTGTGATCGGAGTGTGACATTTTACATTGTGCGACTACTCGACATTCCTTATTTATTTGCCCTCGGACATTGGGTCACGATTAGGTGCCATTGTTTCCGAGTTGGGCTATCTTCCTTCCGCCTCTTCGGACCTTGGGGTACGGCTAGGTACCATTGTTCCGATTGGGGTTACTCGACCTTGGGGCACGGCTAGGTGTCATGGATCGAGTCTTGGATACGATTTGGGATTGTATGTCGAATCGGGTGTCGTCCATCCCGAGAGTCTGGCCAGATTTAGACTAGGACCGTATTATGATCGTCGTCCTACCAGGAGGTTGGAGTCTAGGGGTTTGTCTTGTTTGAGTCAAAGCCTTTGTAAATGTTTTACTTGTTACGGTCATTGGTGTGTTCTTATATACGAGAGTGCACGTCTTCTATGATTGTTGTGAGTGTCTTGGTCCTATCGGATACTAGTGGTGAGATGTAAGCCCCTAGTTGCGATATGATCGCCGGGATTGATGTTCCCATCCGTTCTTATGGTGAGATGTAAGCCATAAGTATGAATGTGACATTAGTAGCCACGTCCCGTGCTATGGTTGTTAAGAGGTTTTCAAAGTAATGGCTATTGGTTTCCATCCATGTATTTTCCATTCAATTGATCCGTTGTTTACCTTCTTCATATGATTCGATGCCTAACCTCATATCCATGTTTTGGTTACCTTGAATGCATGTTTAATATAATGTACCATGCCTATCTCATTAAGAATGCAATGTGCCTATCTCATTATGATTATCGTTTATATTCTCTTGTTCATATTATTCAAGTATGATGCATGATTAGTATGTTTAATTAAGTTCTTGCTTATGTGCATTTTGACATATTGTGGCTGGGAGAACCCTGAGTTACTCCCCACTGACTGTGGCGTTCATGTTTACATGAATGACAGGTTTGTGATGCAGATTATGGGGAAGACGTGTGAGCTAGCGAGAACGTTGACCCTTGGACCTTAGTTATAGGTTGCTTAGACTCACCTATCGTTAGACTTGTGTTTATTCGTGGGATATCTTTTCCCCAACGCACTTGTTTTCAATTGTAAAACTTAATTATCTTTCTTTTCATTTTTGTTTGATCGCTTATGGTGGATTTCGCACTTTAAGCTTTTAAAAAGGTTTTAAAAACCTCGTATTTTCCGCTTTTATTTGATGCCCTATCGAGGGGTGTCACAGAGCAGCTTAAGGCATGTAAGAATGTCTCAAAGCCCTTGTTACACACAAGTGCCCAAACAGACCATCGCATAACTTTGTTGAAATCAGTCCCATCTTGCAGACGCCATAACTTGCTCCTCAGAATGAACTAGCATGCCCCACATATACCAAATGAAAGCTAAATGAGTTACCTTCCATATCCAATTAGAATCATGCCAAGGTGTTGCCTGGTTTGAGAGGTATGATCATTTTAGTACTGACAGGTCAGGCTGAACCTGTGCTGTACATTTCAGCAAGCAGTGACAGTTTCAGATGGCATAACTCTTGACTCAAGATGAACCACGTGATGACCCATATACCAAATCGAAGCTAAATGAGTTTGCTATCATATCCAACTGTACTCACGCAAGAACATGGCCTGGATCTTGAGTTATTAAACTGTTAGTAAGTTCAGGTCAGAAATGCTGTAACTGGAATATGTAATCATGCCAGTCTTTGAGGGATTACTGAGGAAAATTCACACGGTGAAACTTGACCATTCCAAGTCCATGAGAAAGATGACTTTCTCAAGATTTTATACATATAAAGAACATAATTTTTGACCAAGTAAAACTCAAGATATGGAGCAAACAAAATGACCATAATTCTGCAATCAAAACAGAAATGCTATGTTTTAATGTTCTTTGCTCAAGTAATTTCTTCCTTGGATTGTCATTAGCATTTTCCCTTTAATTGATCACAAAAATGGCATGCCCATATTTCAACTCCTGTTGCAAATCCCCTTTCTTCAAAAGAATTTGCCTCAAATTCCGTTTGATAAAAACCATAACCAACATCAACTTCTTTAATTATTGAAAGCATGTAAATCCTAATTTTTCTATGAATCTATGATGTATCTCCTTGAAGCCATTCAGAAAAATTCTCATTAGGGTATGAAAATGAACGACCCTATCTTGTTGCTCCCGCTGCAAACCCCCCAACTTGAAAGAATTTGACCTCAAATTTGATAAACGAAATCAATATAAAGGACCTATGAACCATCATCTTTGCTTTAAGCTCATCAGTGCCCAGCCATAGGAGATTGTATACATAAAATTTGGCTCCCTTACTCAGCTGCAACTTCAGGGGTGGTTCATTTTCAATTCCACCCGGATCAAACACCAACATGATGTACCTAGGGGTAATTACAGCAATAACCATTACACCATACCCAAACCCAAGGCTGCAACACACCTTAAGATATATCAGCTCAACTCCTTTGCTTCTTACACGCTTGGGCTCCTTCCTTACATCAAGTACATGAATATATGGTGCATTGCATTCAAAATACTCAAGTGGTCCACGCAACAGTTCCATTTGGTGATACACAAGTTCAAACGAGAATGATTTCAGATTTTGTGGCACAATGGGATTATTGAAATGAGTGAGCCATGATAAGGGCCTATCACAAATGGGTTTTTGCTTTGTTATTTCAGAATTAAGCCCAACACTCAAGGAAAGAATATCACTTATCACATTAGACAACTCATTTGCCTAAATATTTATCCAACAAGCAATTTCTGAATATAAGCTACTGTAAAGATTGATTCTTTTCAGAATGCCACCTTGGTTCACTTTTTCCAACTTAGTTTTTAAATCAAGCATGGATGATTTCGTAATAAAATTGTTCTTCACAACATATCTCAATCTTTGCTCATGTTTCATTTTACTCATCACACTATTCTTATTTGGAGGAGTAATATCATTGAACCAAAGTAGGGCATTATTTCTCAAGCATGAAACAACCAGTTCACTTTTCCTTTTTACATAAATATGGATGCTCTCAAAGGAGCACTCAACCCCATATAACCATGAAATAACAGTTCTACTGTCAACACAACAACAAAGGGGAAGATGGAACCTTTTACCTCTATCTCTAAGGACGGGAGAAGGCTTAGAGCCTTAGAGTGCACCTCCATGTGAGTGTCAATAGGAAACATGTTGTAAATGATTGTACTTCATCGTGGCCTTTAATCACCACATTCAAAGCATCATCAAAAACAGGGGGAAGCTCGGGATTGAAGCAAACATCACCCTTTTCATGAACATAATCAGTAAACAATGAAGACACCATTTCAACAAGGAAAGGAAGGGCCTTTGTAGGTGTAAAGATGCTGACTTGATGTTACTCTAAGAAAATGAAGTCTATACTTTGTTGTGAGTAAAGAAAGGAAAACAAATTTCAGAAATTCAGGTTTCCAAAATAAGGATCTCAGGAATGGCATTTGAATAAAGTAACGATGTTTTTATGTTTAAAACCACTCAACTAAGTAACCTGGCTCTGATACCAATTTGGAGCATATATTTTGCAACTTATGACTAATTTGAGTAGTTTGTAAACAGGACAAATATGAACAAATAAATTGGAAGTTTAAGCAATAAAACAATGACAAACAAGGAGGAAGTTTCTGTTTTTGTGAGACGATTTTCTGGTTGTATATAAACAAAATAAAATGCAGCAAAATGTAAAGATAGTCACAAGCTTAAGCATCCACAAAGGCAAGCTTAACTCGTCCTCTTAATCAAGCCACGAAGGTCGAGATTAAGGCTACTCCACGAAGGAAGAATGACTCCACGAAGGAAGACGATTTGTTTTGCACAAAGCAAAGTGTTTTTCATATATTCCAAGTCTATCCTTTACAATCGAGGGTGAAGCCTTTATATAGGCAAATAAAACCGAAATCCTAAGCAAGATAAGAACCATCCAAGGGTTGAGAACTAACTAGTACAATGTGTTAATAAACTAACAATAAAGATAAATCTTGGAGAGCAAGGTGAGTTGTTATTGGTTGCTTCAAGGCTCCTCCTTTGTCTTCAAGTGTAGGATAGTTGGTGAGGTTCTTGGCAGCTCAAAGGAGTCTAACATGTAGTACTCAGCCCTTGTCGTGGCTAAACATTAATGCACTGCATTTGTGGAGCAAAAGGAGAAACAATCCAAAATAGGACCACCATGAAGTCGCTTTCAGTGGCCAGATCATGTTGGCTGCTTTTTCTAATGTCAAAAGTCTCCTCAATCTGAATTCTAAGCTTATCTTTCATCACTACATTTCATAAGGACTCTATTAGGATCACTACCCAGCCTTGGACGAGCAGCTTAAGGCATGTAATAATGTCTCAAAGCCCTTGTTACACACAAGTGCCCAAACAGACCATCGCATAACTTTGTTGAAATCAGTCCCATCTTGCAAACGCCATAACTTGCTCCTCAGAATGAACTAGCATGCCCCACCTATACCAAACGAAAGCTAAATGAGTTACCTTCCATATCCAATTGGAATCATGCCAAGGTGTTGCCTAGTTTGAGAGGTATGATCATTTTAGTACTGACAGGTCAGGCTGAACCTGTGCTGTACATTTCAGCAAGTCGTGGCAGTTTTCAGAGGGCATAACTCTTGACTCAAGATGAACCACGCGATGACCCATATACCAAATCGAAGCTAAATGAGTTTGCTATCATATCCAACTGTACTCACGCAATAACATGGCCTGGATCTTGAGTTATTAAACTGTTAGTAAGTTCAGGTCAGAAATGCTGTAACTGGAATATGTAATCATGCCAGTCGTTGATGGATTACTGAGGAAAATCCGCACGGTGAAACTTGACCATTACAAGTCCATGAGAAAGATGACTTTCTGAAGATTTTATACATATAAAGAACATAATTTTTGACCAAGTAAAACTCAAGATATGGAGCAAACAAAATGACCATAATTCTGCAATCAAAACAGAAATGCTATGTTTTAATGTTCTTTGCTCAAGTAATTTCTTCCTTGGATTGTCATTAGCATTTTCCCTTTAATTGATCACAAAAATGGCATGCCCATATTTCAACTCCTGTTGCACGAACCCCCATCCCCTACTCCAGATCTCTGTGAACATCCATGTTCATTGGCATCCACGAGAGTCATTTTAGACATAGAATGCTAAGGGTAACGAGTTCTTAGTGTTCATGTCACTACTTTGTGTCTTATGAAAATGACACGAGGTATTCGAACGGTTCCAATTTCCCATAAAAATTGGTGGCGACTCCATAAATGCAAGCGTTTGTCCCAAGCGCCCTCGTGGCCCCCGTGTCCACACAAAGTGGTAACATTTTAAAGATATAACATATGTCACCATTTTAGGATAGATATTATCATGTTAAGTTTAATTCAAAACACAAAAACATTGGTACATATCTCTTATTAGGTGTCACATTTTCAACAATCCTATATATGTCTCCATGTCTATTCAATTATGTTAACATGTTTAGAATAGTTATTAACACAAAAACACATAACATTAATAACATTCTTGAGTTAAACTGGTCACATTTTTGTCATCATCTTTATTCATTTATGTTACTAAAACAAATATTTTTAAAATCTTCACAAAAAGCAAACTTTGGTACATTTCTTAGCTACAAAGGTCTCATATTTTGACACAAATTTGTTGACATGCTAAGCTTCGTATTAAACCCAAAAGAAACAGCCATTTGAATATCAAAAACAGAAACTCAAACATAGGCACATTACTCAACTCTTGTGGTCACATTACTCGCTGTTATGGTCACATTACAAGCACTTCAGTAGTTACATTTTCCAAGAATAACACAAATTTAATACATATTACAGGCATACCGTATGTCGCTTTCTTGCTCTTCTTTTTTGCGCCAAGACCAGCTGTCATCTTAACTACGACCTCAAGCGCCTCTACATACAAGCAAAATCGATTACCAGTTGACCTCAACACAATTCTAATATTAACCAACAAATTATACATTTATTTTACCACCTTCCAAACCATCACCTGCAGATTTCGACGACTCACCGTCCTTGTCACCAGTACCAATTTTTACTATTAATTACTAAACAAAAATTACCACCATAAAATCAACATGTTTAACACAATACCTTTTATATATTTTTTCGGGGCTGTCCTCTTAAGCCATTTGTTTTTTCCCATCATCTTGATCAAGCTCGATAAGATGAAAATGTTACCGCACTTTTTTTTTGTAGCTGAAAATTGAAGATAATGACGAAAGGTGGCAGATAAAGATTTCAAGAGTTTTGAGCTGAAAATTGAATATGATGACGGAAGATTTTAGCTAAAAATATTGTTTTTTGGATTTTTTAGAAAGATATTAGGTAATAATTAAGATTTGAAAATGAAATCTGAAAAGTAGGAGGAGGGGACAATTCTCTGTTTTCTTTACACAAGCAGCCGCCTAGCATTGGGACTCCCCTTTTTTTCCAATTTTTTATTCTCTTTTGTCAAATCACATTTATCATATTTTATTGACAAAAGGGCTCATTTGTATCCATATTGTGTTAATATGGTATGAATCCGCTCCGTCTTCAACTTGTGACGGATAGCTTCCGTCACAAGGGAGAGTAATTTGTTACTAAAAAGGAAGAGACGTGGGCATTGGGAAATTGTGGTTTTCCTTTGCTTTTTTCTTTAGTTGTATTTGAAATCTTAGCCAATCTTTTTTATCTGAATATTTTAAAAGCACTCAAGCGGAAATATTCGTGAACTCAATAACTTTGTCACTTTTTCTTCCATGCAAAAATTTGAGCTTAAAGTAACTAATCTAAGTATTTGGCAACCCTATCATACATTGGATACCATTTTGATAATGTTTTGTCCCATGAACTAGGGGTCATGAGCATAATTTTCTTTTTTCTATATGACTTTTATAGACAATGACATGACCGAGGAATATAGTTACAAACTTGATGTCAATGGCCACACAATAAGTTATTGTATATTATCGATCTCCCTCCTTTATGTTTGGCTTCGCATTAATGAAAACGACGGGAATACATTCGTATACATGCACAAGAGAGATATCAACTAATTTTTGAAACTGGTAATTGTAAGTGGATGTTAAGGTCTTTCTCAAAAAGTTTAGAGTCTATATTCTCGCCCAATTCTTTTAACCCAACAATCGATACCCAACATGGATTATTTGGAATGCTATCTTTCACGATTATTATCATAAAAGATAGCTCAATGAAAATGGCACCTTCCAACCACAAAGACCTTTCAAGTTCACCACGTCCCAAGTAATTAATTGTAACCATAATAATCTTGAATGAATATTGTTTGGTCCAAGTCAATAATAATGACGAGCCTTCTTGTTTTGGTAGTTTTCTACCGAATTAGGTTAAGCGAGGTCAATGTGGTGTTACTCGTTGTATGTTGATTGTATGTTTATGTTGATGCTAAATAAGGAGATTAAAGACGTAAATAAAGGTTAACACAAGAGATTTGGTGACGCAGAAAACCCAATGTGGGAAACGACCGCGGGAAGGGATGGTACCCTTCTAAGGATTGCACTAGCTGTTAATATGAGGACGAGTACAAAGAAGACGAAATGTAAACCTAGCTAGCACAAGGTGTTGCGTATGTATGAGAGGTCTTGAATACCCTTTCTCCCTTGATTCCTTGGCTATTTATAGGGTAAGAACCCTAGATGTCTCCTACTCCGTTTATGGTAAGCAATATCAATCCTACTATGCTTATTTCCATAAACACGGTCTTGTACCCTATTCTCCCTAATCTCCCTTAATTCTCCCTGAAGAATCCTTGGTGCGCGGGCTTCTTCTATTCATGGACTTCTTATAGTCATAAGCTCCTTGGCCTAACTCATTAGACGGATTTACTTGGGCTTGCTCCTTATTAGACAATAAGCGGATTTTGGCCCAAACTGTTTGCCACTAATTCCTTGTGAGATACACCTCGAGGTGCGAATAAGGAATTACGGATTACTTTCAAACCTCGCGCCGTCTTTTGCATATCTTCCTGTGCGGCTGTGCACTCATCATTTCCCCTACTCCTTGTCCTCATTTCTCGCGCTTCTCACCTTTCTCCTCCTTTATAATCTCAACCCTCCACCTTACTTCATTAATTTCAAAATTTAAAACCCCCTACCTTCTCCCTAAAACCCTTCCTCTCTCCTTCGCTTCTTCGACGGATTCCAACATTTCGTGCCGCCGTTTTCACCAGGTACTCTTTTCTTTTCCCTTTCTTTGATCCTCTTCTTCTTTCCTTCATTCGATCATGGGAAAAACTCGTCACACTGCCTCGACCTCTGCTCCGGTCGATCAAAACCCGGACCCTACTTTTCCTTCCCATAATCTTTTTGTCCACCCCCATGATTGTAACTCCTCTCTTACCACCGCCGATATTCCTTTAATAAAGAAGTTGCTAGGTCTCGGCGACGGGGTCAATATAGCTATCCCTGAGCCAGGCCAAAAGGCGGACGCTGTCCGGCCAGGATGGGTTTGCTTTTACCTTTATCCATTTAGGTACGGTCTTCGTTTCCCATTTCCCAAACTCATGCAAGACTTCCTCCGGACCAATAACTTTGCCATGGCACAAGTCACTGCTAACATCTGGAGGGTTCTCCTCTAATCCTTGTCTGCTAGTCAGAATACCAGCAGCTCCATCTCCCTGGGCAAGCTGGCTCACATGTACGAGATCCGGTCTCTGGGAAGAGGCCAATTTTCTTTTCGGGGTTCCGGCGAGACGCCTTTCAGGCATGTGTCAAAATCTAGGGACGAGAAATGGTTTGAGGATTTCTTCTATCTAAGGAAGGCCTCCATTCAGCCGCCTGCTGATTATATCTTTGAAGACTGGGTCATAACTTCGAGTAAGTAGCTTTCCTGACGCCCGATCTGCTTCTCCAATGCTTACTGGCTTACTTTTTGCTTTTATACAGGCCCCTGCCACCTGACTCATCTAGGTGACCCGACATCTGCCCACAACAAAGTGTTTTGCATCTCCGAGTCTGAGAGAAAGTTTCGTGACCTGCTTCCTAGTTTCTCGCCCGCCTCCTCTTCTAACCCATCGCAGTCAGCCCACAGCATGTCTTCCGATATGTTATTTTGCACCGTCATCCCGGCTATCCTTGATTACCTGATATCTTGCTGATTACCTGATATCTCTAACACCTGAGGTCTGGCTGCTTGCAGGCTCAAAAGTTGACCCTCTGGAGGCTATCTTCCAGAGTGCTAAAAGAAAGAGGGCTGCTGCGAGCCCTAATGTAGCTTCTGCATCCAAGAGAAGTGCCCCTGCTGCTTCCTTCCAGTCTCCTCTTGCCCGCTCCAGCGATGTTCGTCCTGAACCTCTAGAAATTCCCCCATTGTCCCGTCATCCTCCTACTCCACCTACTAGTCCCGCTGCTGCTGCCGCCAGTGGTGGCATCATTGCCCACTTCCCTGATGGATTCGGGGACGTAGAAAAGGTGCCATACTGGCCCGAGATCGACCAGATCCTCTTCCCCTCCTTGGTGGAAGCTTTCTTAGAATTCTCCCCATAGGAGATGGCTGAGAATGATATGCATAACGCCTTTATGGTGAGTATCTTCCTTCCTCCTGCTCTGAATTCATTCGTATTGAACTCGCTAACCCTTCCTTTTCTTCTTGCAGGCCTTCCAATCAGCTCTTTACAACAGAAAAATGATCAATATGGTACAGACCACTAGCAGAGCTACTAGTGCCAGGAAAAAGGCCTTCCAGTCAGCTCTGATCTAAGGGGATGTGTGGTGGAGCTGAAGGCTGAGATTGCTGGTGCCAAGAAGAAATTGAATGAGGGAGCTGACCAGCTGGCGTGCACTCAATAAGTGTGCAGTACTTTCTATGATTCCCTCAAGCGCTCTGACGAGAAGATCAGCGAGCTGATCTCCCTTGCCACCAACATCATTGCTTATGCTACCTGGAGGGGAAAGATCAGTGGAACGCATACTGCTCTTGCTGAGCCACTAACCTTGCAGGCCATAGAGGAGGAGGAGGGACTGCTGGAGACCCTTTACCCTGTCCAGCCTGATTTAAGCATGCTGATGCCTGAGGTTAGCGAGGTGAATTCTCCTGCACTGGTGGAGCAGACAACTGTTGAGGGTGCTGGTTCGTTCCAGGAGGCTGTCGTTGCTAAGGGCGCCCAGGAGGCTGCTGGTGCTGGGAGCGTGCAAGCTGGTCCTATACCTGAAATGGGAAGTCAGCAGGAAATGGCAGAAGAGGTGCCAGAAAAGGAGGTCATTGATCTTGCCTCAAGCTAAAAGATTTTATTTCTGTTGATGGTGGTCTAACCCTATGTGGTGCAGACTTGTAAAAATTTTTAAACACTTTGTCTTTGTGTTTGCCCGTCGTGGTGACGGTTAGCTGAACTTGGGGCCGTGTTTTGGCCAAAATTTGAAATACCCCTTGCCTGGTTTGGCAAGTTTTATTTTCATCATATCTTGTGGGGTTATTTTTTTTACGTACTTAGCTTAGGAAGCTGCCGTGTCAACCTGTTGGCTGATTTAGGCTAGTTGTGTTAGCCTGAAGAGGCTGATTTTGACTAAACGAGCTGCCGTGTCAGTCTAATGACTGATTTAGGCGTACACCGCATTTTCACTACTTAACCTTGTTCATGACGCAAGGTGTGTTCATCATGTTTAAAGCCATTAGGGGCGTACCTTAGGCAAGTTTATCGTCATTCTAGGACCAAATGGACGTTGCGGGATTCCGGTAGCTCAGAGATCCCCGTGCTCCATATGTGAGTGCATGCATGCTGGGGCCCTGATTGATTGTGTCGAGTACTCGGTATTGCGAGCTACGTCCAGGTGGTGGTATCCAGGGTAGTTGGATGAGCTTTAAGCAGTCTGCCAGGCTCCCTTTCGTATGTTCTACAGGCCGCCTGGTGAGGTTGCTCCTAATGGAGAAATTTAGGTTAGGCATGTTGGAGTGTCATGTGCCTTGTCACCCTGCGTTTGCAGTTGACAACCCTGCTAGCTACACTTTCAATGTACCATAGATATTAGAGTCTAGAGTGATGCATTTAGAGAAGCCTGAAAATAGGAAATTCTATGAGAGCGATGTGAAGTATCTGATGCCGTCTCATGGGTTGCCAGAGCAATTGTGGTCCCATGAAGCTTACAGAACATACAACTCCAATAGTAGCTTTCAAAGGTTTAAAGAAATAAAAGAAAAGAAAACAACACAAAATTGGTAGTATGCCTACTACCGGTTTTTTTTTTGGCTTTTCTTAATACACTACTCTGTACACTAAGCTCTATTTATTATCAAAAGTGATACCTCTTCAGGTGAAGTATGTTCCATGGTTTGTGTATGATTTGGCCGTCCATGGTCATTAATCTGTACGCCCTATGGCCAATAACGCCGTCTACCTGGTATGGTCCTTCCCATTTGTAGGCGAATTTCCCTGCCTTACCATTCTTTGTGTTTTAGAATACTTCACGGAGAACCAGGTCTCCTACCTCCAAAGCCAGACTTTTACGTTCTTGTTGTAGCTTCTGGCGACTGACTGCTTGTAGGCAACCAGACGTATTTTTGCGCTCGCTCGCAGCTCGTCTATCGTCTTCAGGCTCCTGATCATCTCTACATTGTTCAGTTCCCTTGTCATACATCCATACTTGTGAGTTGGAACTAGAACCTCTGATGGAATTACTGCTTCTGCGCCAAACACTGGGCTGAAGGGTGTCTGGCTTGTCGCCGTCTTTGGTGTCGTTCTGTCTGACCATAGCACTATGGAAATTCATCTGCCCACTTTCCTGCTAACTCCAGTAACCTCCTTCTTAAGTTATCCATGATGATCTTATTGCTGGATTCAGCTTGCCCGTTGGACTTTGGAGTCTTGGGTGCTGACTTTTTCAGAGAGATGTTCCATCTGGCAGAGTATCCTTCCGCGTCGTTTGAGATGAATTGTGATCCATTGTCACATATAATTTCTGACGGGATACCAAACCTGCACATGATGTTACGTTTGATAAAATAGATTTCATGTGAACGCTTCTGCTTCTATCCATTTGGAGAAATAGATACCAAACCTCTGTGAACGCTTCTGCTTCTATCCATTTGGAGAAATAGTCTGTCATTGCTAGCATCCATATTCTATTTCAAGTGACTCTAAGCAGAGGACCCACTATATCTGTTGGGCCCAGAACTACCCTGACTCACCAGACATAAATCAGCCAACACTCAAGGCCGAGCCTGAACTAAAGACATCTAACGCAAGAAAATTAAAACGCCTGGTCAGGCATCAAGAAGGATGGAAACACAGGATAAGGCAACTGACAAGCCTGGCCTGAAAAGACACCACGTCAGGCATAAGGGCAGCATCATCAAAGCAAGTCAGGCGACAAAGAAAAGCACGGTCAGGTTGTGAAAACAAAGTCCTTATATACAAGGAAGACCTATTCAAACACCCAAAAGAAGAACATAGAAGAAAAGATCAAAGGCAACGGCTGGAATATAACACAAGTCAAACTGAAGGAAATGTAGATTCATATACACTTTAACATATTCATATATGTCTAATTAATTTGTCATAAAATTAAATACGGATTTTATGCATGCAAACATTAATTAAAGAGATGGAAAAATCTATATCTCACCATGTGATTTTCGGATTTATGGGCACAAGTGAGTTCTCCTACTCACTTGTTCTTGAGCTTTCCTTTAATGGATGAACATACAAAAATCCCAAAGTAGAGATTCTCCAATTAGTAGCACCCAAGACAATCCCTTAATCCCACAAATAAACATGTACTAGATGTTTGTATTGTAGTTTACCTTAAAATCTATTACTAATACTCATATACTACTTCTAGTAATCTTAGTAATTTTAATGAACAATTTAGATTAAAATCTCATCCTTTTTGATGAAGATAGAAGAGAGAGAAGAGAGGAAATTCATGAACACTTGCATGTTTATTGAATGGTAGTGTTAAGAATAAAAGAAAAGAGCCAACAACCCATAAGGAGAGGGAGTACACGGTTGGGAGCCTCAAAATGCCATCATATCTTTTCCTTTTTCTCTTCTCAAAAATAGTAGGTGTGTAAGATGTGTAAGACTCGTTGTAGGTAGGCATCATTATGTTTATTTTATCAATTAAAATAAAACAACCAAAACCCACTAACACACCCACATTTTCGGTCCACTACTTAAAATGGACTACCATTTTATTTTGTCAATTTGTCATTTGTTACACAATATGTCACATGTAGTATGATACATGTTATTAATTAATTTAATGCATATTTATCACATAAATATCATTTCATGAATTAATTAAATTTCATACAACAAATTGACTAGTGATACTTGATCACATAAATAAAATGGGTCATATAGCTATAATTCACAACTTCTTGTAATTATAATTAACCATTCATTCTTATCTTTATTGTTTCTCAAACAATAATTAATTTTAGCAATAAAGCATTTTATTACTAAAATAAATCTTATTTAATCCCATTATAATAAGATATCAATATTCTCTCTCACAAATCAAATTGTTCAATTTTAAGGAATTAATTAATCTGTATCGGTATACAACTAATTAACCTTTTCAATTAAGGGAATCGTCCTTTAGGTGTGACCTCAAGGGATCAACTGATCACCACCGTCGCACGACAGTAATGTCAAACTCTAGCCAGCCAATCATTACCGATATGTGTGGACCAGTTGACTATATATATGTAATGTATCATCCCTTCCGTATTCTTGAAATGAGATTTAATAATGATATTTAAATCATGTGATCGCACTATTGTTGAGGACACATTTCCCAACAATCTCCCACTTGTCCTCGACAAGTGTGCGTCACCAATTCTCTTGTCCTATTACTATCTCCCACTCAATGCAAGGTGTCTTTCGGGTCGTTCTTGCAAGTGATCATATCGAGAGTGGTTTCCTCGATCTGGAGAATAACTGATTGACCGGATTTATCCACTCTGGATACCTTCCGAGCGTGGCCACGCATTTCCAGTTCATTACTCCTCGAGTGGCCCTGAGATATTGTTATAACCCTGACAAGGGGGTGGACAATTCCTATCGCACTTATTCCCTTCGACTAGCCACAGCCATCATAACCCAAAATATGCCCATTTGACCCCATTTACGAAGGTCGTAGTAACACAAATCAAAGTTAATCAAAACGAGCCATCTTAGGTGAATAGTCTTTAGTCAAAAGAATCGACTCATTAGAATACTATAGTAGCTCTCGCCACGACCAGGCTATATAAATTTGCCAGAACTCTATAAGCGGTCACTGCCCGACAAAGTGTTCCTAACAATCTGCCTATGTGATCGACTAGTCATTTCACATGACTCTATGGCACTTGAACTTGCCATCAATCGCATCACACTCTAGTCACTTCGAGACGTCACCTCATACAAGTGACTATGGGCGAATACAATGCTAATCCGTGTTCACTTTAACGGGGTTCAATTGTCTCTACAACCCGTTTGGATGTAACAAAGTATATTAAAAGAGTTTTAAAGTAAAACTCGAACGACAAATGCGATTATCACATATGAATAGTCAATGCCTGATTACTATTTCATGTTCTATAATCTAATTTGATCTTGTACGTAGTTGTTCATTTCAATTCAATTGAAATGCCATGACTCATCATGTTTAGCCTTTGAGAAGGCTTTGGTTAGTAGGTTTTATCAATTTCTTGTACCTTACTCAACCTTACTACATACTCGTTTTCCTTTGTAATGTATACATTTGCATCACAAAACTTTCTGAGTACGTGTCGAGATCCAATAAAGACATAGGCCCTTTTAGCCTAAGAATAGCTCCCACTGTTTTCACAGTGTGCGGGACTCTTCCTTCTTGCACATCCCATGATTGCAAGTGTACTCAATTTCCGTTATAAATATCTCTCATTGTTCTTTATTGCCTAGAACGATTCTAGAAAATCTACTTCTTAATTATCATAACCACAATGGTATCTTAACCATTCTAATGTGTTTTGATTATGGTTTTGTCGGAAACCATGCGCAACCTCAATTGTCAATTGTCACTTGTGTAACACCCTTACACAAAATTGCATCATAAACACTTGCTTTACTTCCTTAATGCTTCTGCATGCACTTAAGGGTAATCTATATGGCTTACTTGGCAAGGATTACTTAAATTCGATTTTGAAAACAATTCATCATACTCAAAGCATATGAAGTGTTATACATCATTACTCATTTAATTGATCCAGCAGCGGAAGCAAATGGAATCAATCAAATATGTTCAAATTAATTGAACTAGTCATGAATCTTATCAACATAAGACTTCTTACTGACGCTAATATCACGTGGATTTATCTTCATAAATCTAGATATTAAAGATGTATTATATTACTCCAAAAGTCTTAAATCATTCTCAATGATCAATATGTCATCCACATATCGGACTAATTAAAATTTCCGTAACTCCCACTAAACTTCATGTATAAACACAACTTCTCGACTTATCGAGAAATGTTTTATCACATGATCAAAATGTTGATTCTAACTCATTGATGTCCTACTTAAGACTCTCTCTTAAGTTTCACATTATCTTAGGATTGCAAGAATCTACTAAACTCATGATATGTATTGAATACATTCCTTCTATTGAAGAAGTGGGTTTTAGATTCATTCGCTATGTATTTCATAATATTGAAACACAATTCCTAAGAAGATCCAAATATACTTAAGCATTTCAATTAGTGCAAAACTCTTTGCAACCAATCTTGCTTTGAAATATCTCTTTATTAGTGCAAAACCCTTTGTCACTAATCAAGCCTTTTATTTCGGATTCTCATGGCTCTAAGCCTTGTATTGAGTTGTGACTTAAACACTCTTATATAAGTCATTTGTTCATTACTTTCTAGAAGTAATTAACTTGAATCAAACAATTTCTTTTGTAAGTTATAAGCTCTTTACTTTCTTAAAAGTAGCATGAATTCATCATTTTTAACAAGTGACGAATTTAACCTCCTAGGTTTAAAAGAAACAACTTCTTACACAAAACGTCTCATGTAGTCAAGAAAGACCAGTTTCTTGCGACATAACATTCTTTGTGGCTCTTTGAATAATTTCTCCCACTCTGTCTTCTAGAAATAAACTTGTATTTCAGAAAGACAGCTTCATGAGCCGCAAACCCGTCGTACTCGTGATAATTGAAAGGGAAAAATGAGCATTTGTTTCTTGTAAAAACTTACAAACATGGTACCCTTACCATTTCATATCTCATATGATTCGATTTAGTGGAAAAATAATTTAGACAAAAATGATAATATCCCCAAAAGGATCAAGTAACTCAAAGTAACTTGATTGAAGTTCAAACCATATCGAATAGCGTTTGATTTCTTATGCAACCATACATTATTCCATAATGCGTGCTAAGAGAGATTAACTTGTGATACTATATCACATTTCCTTTGGCTTATATCAAAGTCTTCACTTTGATAATCCCATCACGACTTAATCGTGATTCCTTGAACTCTTTAAACTTCTTCAAAGATTTTTCTATTTACCTTATTAAGTGAACATATTAGCGTCAACTTAAATCGTTGGTAAAAGAAAATGATTAACCTATTTTGGATCGATGATATACAACCTCGATCTCCTTTTCAACCAAAAGGCACGAGACATCTTGCTTTGAATACAAGATACGCATATACCATTAACAATCTAATGGTTTCAAGAGTACTCGATAACTCTTTGCGTTCATCATTCCAAAATTTAAGGTTTAATCTTGGGTTACCAGTTTAAATCTTACATCATCTACATGATATATCATTCTAGTTTGGTTTAGAATATAATCACCTTGATAATGGGCTAGCCATACATCAAATCGTGGTGTATAGGGTCACAAAAGTGAAAACCTCTTTTGTATCTTAACAAGTTTATATTCTTATTTAGAGTTTATGCACTTAATAGTCACAATTAAGTACAACTTTAAATCCAAAAACTAGATTGAGTACACAATTACTCTATCTCTCAACATTATTGTTGCTAGTCGTCATATTCTAATCATCTTATGTGTCGAATACAATGATGAAAACCTCCACTGGTTTCTAATATTGACGAAGTGGCACTAGCAAAATTTATGTTTAATCAAATAAACACTTTTTAAAGAAGAAGGTCCCATTAGATGTCCCACAACTAACTTGCTGATTCTTCAATAATTTGGGGTAGTTTCCTTTCTTGTGTCCAACATTTAAGACAATGGAAACTTTATCGGTCGGGATTGATAGGTTTAGTATTGTCATTCTCAACAACTTTACCTTTAACATTACCTTGTATCAATTCCATTATAATCTTTACTTCTTGAACCTCGTCCTCATCTTAACGGTTTAAGAGAATGCTCCCACTCATTTCAATGAGTCTTTGCTTTGAGAAGCAAAATTGAATTCATGAAGATTACTCTTCATTTGTTCGTTTTAGTCTTAAAACTTTCGTAGAAGTGGTTGCGTTATTTTGGTCAATTATGAATTCCAACAAATCTAATTACCAAAACAATCTATCATTTCAAGGTACTTAATTCAATTAAGTATATGAAACATAACAATCCATTGTAAGTAGATGTGTTAGTCAAGAATCAAAAACCTGTTTGATAATGAATAACCTTTATCTATACTCTTTACAAGAGATCCTTAGCAATGGTTCACTTGAGGTTTTAGAAGCAAATTCATATTTGTCTTTAGTTACGATGTTTTAATGGAGATTTGAATCAAAAACGAAATGATATCGAATATGAATTGTGGTAAAGAAATAGAACAATATGATAACGGAATAATGAAAACAAAACATTCATCGTTATAATAATACTTGTAGATAACAAGTAAAGCATTTACATAGTGACCTCTACCCAACTATGATAAATGATTCCAAGATCCAAATTCATATTAACTTGGGGCACGGTGTGCCGAAATACCCCTCATCAATATAACTCGGTGGATTAACTATTTAATCGATTCTACTTTTAGAACTCTTGGTCGATAAAATTACATTAATATTTATCTTTAGCCCGAAACACATCCGGAAATACGTCGTGAATACTTTCGTTGAGTTCAACCCAAATTTCGAATAAATGTGTCCATAATCCAAACCCACATCAACTTAGGGCACGGTGTGCCGAAATACCCCTCATTAACATGAATTCGGTGGATAAACATTCATCACCCACTTCCCCTACGTAACAAGGTTTGTACCCCGGTGTGGCCGAGTGCACTCCCTCGCGAAATAGGTTTTCATGGTTTCTACTATTTGGTAAGGCTATGTCTCAATTGATTGTTTTAGCGAGAGGTCATGTCAAATTATTATCTATCACGTTTTAAGTGAACTAAAGCGGTGAACTACGATAATTATATTTGACACGGTCGATAAACTCGATAAAAGACAATGCATGTTTAGTTGTGGCGATTTAGCGATGCATGTGACATAAAATAAAATGCAAGCATAAAGAAAAATAAATCCTAGTATGGCCTTCCTAGAATAGAAAAACTATTTAACTATTACATATTCGGAAACCAACTCCATTGGTCCCTTGAACTTCGGTTGTGGCACGCATCTCGAGGTAACACCGTCTTTATGTATCGCCATTCTTGAAGAAATCCGTCTTTGGGAACTCCGAGAATAAATAAAAATACATAATAAATTACATAATTTCCTATTATACATTTGTAACCAAAATAAAATAAATCTATTAAATTACAAAACGGTGATACGAGATCACAATAAAAATTACAACCGAATCGATATTCCCATACATTTCGGGAAATACCAATTAAAATCTAAGGCCATACTAAGTAAAATTACATAATTCAAAAATTACATAAATTAAAATTATGACTATCATAAAGAAAATGCAGCATTATAATATGTATGAACATGCTCAGTTTTATGCTAAATCGCCTTTAATTAGCCAATATCGTATATTACTCGGTTTTTACGGATTTGCGTGATTTCAACATTTTATAATCACAAAAATACATAAACTCATATTTATGTATAAGTTAATTACCCTAACCTCTTAGGACTCAAAATATAGTCTTCACTAATAATTTGACCATAATTAACCTTTATTTACAAAATTGTTCATAAATGGACCAAAATTACAAAAATAAGCTATTAAACTTCAAATAAATCCAAAAATTTCAAATAAATTTGAAATTTGAAATTTAAATTCATGAACATTCTGGAAAAATTCCATGACACTCATAATGTTCAAAATCTTAGGTTAAAAATTTCGAAATTTTTTCCGGAAAAACAATGTTGCGGTTTATCGATATTTAATTAAATAATCATAAAAAAAAAAACATGGAAAAATTATTTTCATTAACTTTTCAATTTTAGATCTGAAAAATATAATAAAATGCAACATTAGACGTTTTTCCTAAGTCATAGATTATGTTTTATTAATTTTCAACTAATAATGTCACTATTTATGCCATTTTTCTTCAAAAATTCATAAATCATGCTAAAAGACTTCTTTATAGCCAATTATTTTACACACATCTTGTAAAATTGCATGTGACAACATATAAACTTTCTATGACCAGATTCGAAATTTAACTCATATTAACCTATTTTTCTCTTAAATCCGAATTTAATAATGAAAAATTCATTTTTCGAGCATAACAAGTGCAAAAATTATGAAAATTTACAGGTTATCTCAAAATAATATGTGTGACAACATATCCAAAAACCAAGTGAAAATTCGAAGTATAGCTAATTTTCGACCAAAAATGACATTTTTACTCATAAAATCACATTTAAATGCCATTATTGTAAATTATGAACAATAAAAATCCGAAAAATTAACCAAAATATCCCAAAACACTTTAGGACCAGAAATATTAACATGCATGTAATGATTTCGTGATATATCATAATAACACAAAATTTACAAGTTTTATTTTGTTATTCTTATAACTCGGAAAAACTTTTAACCAATTTGCATGCAAACAACCGTGGCTCATGATACCGATTGAAGGAAATGTAGATTCATATACACTTTAACATATTCATATATGTCTAATTAATTTGTCATAAAATTAAATACGGATTTTATGCATGCAAACATTAATTAAAGAGATGGAAAAATCTATATCTCACCATGTGATTTTCGGATTTATGGGCACAAGTGAGTTCTCCTACTCACTTGTTCTTGAGCTTTCCTTTAATGGATGAACATACAAAAATCCCAAAGTAGAGATTCTCCAATTAGTAGCACCCAAGACAATCCCTTAATCCCACAAATAAACATGTACTAGATGTTTGTATTGTAGTTTACCTTAAAATCTATTACTAATACTCATATACTACTTCTAGTAATCTTAGTAATTTAAATGAACAATTTAGATTAAAATCTCATCCTTTTTGATGAAGATAGAAGAGAGAGAAGAGAGGAAATTCATGAACACTTGCATGTTTATTGAATGGTAGTGTTAAGAATAAAAGAAAAGAGCCAACAACCCATAAGGAGAGGGAGTACACGGTTGGGAGCCTCAAAATGCCATCATATCTTTTCCTTTTTCTCTTCTCAAAAATAGTAGGTGTGTAAGATGTGTAAGACTAGTTGTAGGTAGGCATCATTATGTTTATTTTATCAATTAAAATAAAACAACCAAAACCCACTAACACACCCACATTTTCGGTCCACTACTTAAAATGGACTACCATTTTATTTTGTCAATTTGTCATTTGTTACACAATATGTCACATGTAGTATGATACATGTTATTAATTAATTTAATGCATATTTATCACATAAATATCATTTCATGAATTAATTAAATTTCATACAACAAATTGACTAGTAATACTTGATCACATAAATAAAATGGGTCATATAGCTATAATTCACAACTTCTTGTAATTATAATTAACCATTCATTCTTATCTTTATTGTTTCTCAAACAATAATTAATTTTAGCAATAAAGCATTTTATTACTAAAATAAATCTTATTTAATCCCATTATAATAAGATATCAATATTCTCTCTCACAAATCAAATTGTTCAATTTTAAGGAATTAATTAATCTGTATCGGTATACAACTAATTAACCTTTTCAATTAAGGGAATCGTCCTTTAGGTGTGACCTCAAGGGATCAACTGATCACCACCGTCGCACGACAAAAGAATGTCAAACTCTAGCCAGCCAATCATTACCGATATGTGTGGACCAGTTGACTATATATATGTAATGTATCATCCCTTCCGTATTCTTGAAATGAGATTTAATAATGATATTTAAATCATGTGATCGCACTATTGTTGAGGACACATTTCCCAACACAAACAACTACTTCCGGGTAAATAGGGCACGAGTCCTATTTACCAGGAAACCCTAAAAACAACCTAGAAGGACCTTTGACAAGCTGCTATAAATATAAAGGAAGAAGGGAAGAAGAGGACCCGCAAATTTTACTCTACTACTCACTGATATTTTCTACTCGTCTGTATTAAACTAAAAACAATATCACTATTGTTAAGCAGCCTTTTCCATTATATCGCCTGACATACACATCCCCCGTCAGGCTAACCAAAATCATAGTAATAATCCCTCCTGGCTTAGTGACCGTGGTTTTTTCCCTTATTCCCAGGGTTTTTCCACGTATAAATCTTTGAGTTATTGTTTTCCATTCATTTACTTATCTATTCAACTAGTCAGGCGATTAATACTAAGTTAGATTACCATGCTAAAACTTTCCTGGAAAGACATTTACCTTGCGCAAATTCTTGCTAAAACAATTGGCGCCCACCATGGCGCATCTAGCTCAAAAATAATCAAAACCCAAAACCAAAGAAACACAAAAACAATCAAAAAATATGACTGGAGATAACATTGAACAACAACTGGCTGCCGCCCAACAACAATTGTTGGAAATGAAACAGCTGAAACAAAAGATGGCTCAAGCTAAAGATGAAGGTATGAAACTAAAGGAATCAGAATCCAGTCTGAAACAAAGGCTAGGAGACAAAGCCTCAGGCTCAAAATTAAAAATTCAGCCTGGCACGCCATTCTCTTCAATTATCAGGAACATAGATTTCTCCAACTTTGGTACTCTTACTCCATCAAAATCCGGAGTAGGAGAAGGTGATACAGACTTAGAAGAAATCCCAGATGAAGAGGCTGTCCCAGATCAAACTAACACAGCAATAATGATGGCCATGCTCCAGGAAATCAAGAAGCTCCATGAAAGATTTGAGAATATCCCTGGAGTACCCACACCCATTGTGGTAGAAAATCCAGATAGTTATGCTGACTCGCCCTTTGTGGATGAGATAGCAAGGATAGATCTACCAAAGAAATTTGTGGTCCCATCAATGAGAATTTATGATTGAACTACAGACCCACAAAATCATGTAGCCTACTACAAACAAAAAATGTTGGCAGCATCTATTCCTAGTGAACTACAACAAGTCTGCATGTGCAAGAGATTTGGAACAACCCTGAATGGACCTGCCCTATAATGGTATATAAATCTACCAAATGGAAGCATTAAGTCCTTTGCTGACCTGGTCAACTCCTTCAACCACCAATTCGCCAGCAGCAGGGAACTTGAAAAGAGATCTAGTGATTTGTACAGGATCAAACAAAAGCCTGGTGAATCAATCAAAGCATTCATGACCAGATTCAACAAAGAGAAAGTATCAATCCCCAGATGTGATGTTGGAACAGCTGTGGAAGCTTTCAGGCAGGGACTACCCCTAGACAGTGATTTCTATGATGAGATAACTATGAAGCCTTGCCAAACCTTTGAAGATGTCCAGGCTTTAGCCCTTGGCTACATCCGGTTGGAAGAAGATAAATATTTCAAAACAGACACCACTGAAAACAACCCAGGTTATGACAGGTCCAACAGGAAAAGTTCCAATCATAGAGGAAGCAGTTACAGGCCATCCCTTTATACAGGGCCTGACAGATCAGAAGTCAACTATGCATAGGAACAACGAGGTAATTCCTATACTTATCCCCATATTCAAGAGTATAACTTCTTTGTTGACATTGCAGGATTAATCAAAAGACTTGACAACATGGGAGACATTGTCAAGTGGCCAAAGAAGACAGACAACCCCAACTCAAGGAAAGACACAACAAGATGGTATGAATTCCACATGGACATAGGGCACACAACAGAAGAATGCCTGGGATTGCCCACGCAAGTAGCTTACCTGCTAAAGAAAGGCTACCTAAAAGATCTGATGCCATCAAAAAGCAGGGAAGACAATGGAGCAAGGAAGGACCAGGAAAGAGCACAACAAGACCTACCTCCAGCACCACCCATCTATGAGGTTAAATTCATCAATGGAGGATCTGAGATCTGCGGCCTGACCAGCTCTACTGCAAAGAAAATAGCCAGGGAGTCAAAAATGAAATCTCCTTTTAAACCCAGAAATTTACCTCAAATTACTTTTGATGATACAAACATGCAGGGAATCTCTAATATACATCATGATGGCCTGGTCATTACCATGCAAATAGGAACTGCACGTGTTCTAAGAATCTTAGTAGATGGGGGTAGCTCAGTCAACCTGATCATGCTCGATGTCCTGAAAGCAATGAAGATTGATGAAAGCCAGATCATAAAGAAATCAAATGTCTTGGTAGGATTCAGTGGTGAAACAAAGAACACTCTAAGAGAGATGTACCTGCCAACATACGTGGAAGGAGTCTCCTCATACGAGAGATTTGGAGTCCTGGATTGCCTGTCATCCTACAATGCCATCCTAGGCAGACCATGAATCCACAATATTAGAGCTATACCTTCTACTTACCACAAGTGTGTCAAGATACCAACAGAGTGGGGAATAGAACCATTAAAGGTGAACAAAAGTCTGCCCAGGAATGTTACACTGAATCATTAAAGCCTTCCAAGACAGGTAAGTCTCTCGCCTAGCAATTACAGTACCCTGTCAGGAGCACTTATGTGGCAGAAACTAAAATGAAAACAGATCAAGTAATTTTAGACCCTGAGTATCCTGACAGGCATGTACTGGTAGGATCTGATGTCCCTGACAATATCAGACCAGAACTAGTAAGTTTTCTAAAAGATAAATCTTCATGTTTTGCCTGGCCCATGAACGCAACTCTATTATTAATGAAGAAGTTGACAAATTTCTAGATATGTGAATGATCAGGGAAGTCATGTACCCTGAATGGCTAGTAAACGTGGTTGTGGTACAAAAGAAAAATGGCAAGTGGAGAGTCTGTGTAGACTACACAAACCTAAACAATGCCTGCCCAAAAGACCCATTCCCACTTCCTCATATAGACGCAATGGTAGATGCCACAACAGGCCATGAACTCTTGTCATTTATGGATGCCTCAAGTTGGTTCAACCAGATTAAGATGCACCCAGCTGACCAGGAAAACACTGCATTCATCACGGAAAGGGGCACATACTGTTACACAACAATGCCCTTTGGCCTGAAGAATAGAGGGGCAACCTACCAACGCCTGGTCAACATGATGTTCAAAGACCAAATAGGGGATACAATTGAAGTCTATATTGATGACATGGTGGTTAAATCAAAAAGGCTGAAGATCATGTAAAAGATTTAGAAGTAGCTTTCAAGATCCTGGAAGCATTCAATATGAAGCTCAACCCTTCCAAATGCCACTTTGGAGTCTCTTCAGGCAAATTCCTTGGATACATGGTGACAAAGAGAGGATTGAAGCCAGCTCAAAACAAATAAAAGCCATCCTGGAATTAGAATCTCCCGAATCAGTCAAAGATATCCAAAGATTAACAGGAAGAGTTGCAGCCCTGAACAGATTCATATCCAGATCATCAGAAAGATGCAAATCCTTCTATGACCTCCTCATGAAGAACAAGTCATTCAAATGGTTGCTTGAACATGAAGCAGCCTTCCAGGACCTAAAAGCATACCTGACTACTCCTCCATTGTTGGCCAAGCCAAACAAAGGAGAACCCCTGGCGGTTTACTTATCTGTCACTGAAACAGCAGCCTGTCTACTACGTAAGTAAAAGTCTCCTGGATGCAAAAACAAGGTATGGTCTACTTGAAAAATACGTACTTGCTTTAATTATATCTTGCACTAAACTTAGACCTTATTTTGAAAGTCACCCAATAATTGTCAGGACCAACCTGCCTATCAAATCTGTCCTAAGAAAACCTGAGCTTTTAGGCAGAATGGCAAAATGGTTAGTACAACTAAGTACTTATGATATAACCTTTGAACCTAGGACATCAATTAAATTTCAGGCATTAGCAGACTTTGTGGCTGAATTCAGTCTCAACCTAGAACAAGGCCTCATAAAAGAGGTCAACCATCTAGACACCCGTAAATCAGGCCAGGAATGGACCTTACACGTAGATGGAGCAAAAAACATGAGAGGAACTGGCCTAAGATTAGTACTAAAATCACCAGAGGGAGACCTAATTGCTCAGGCTATTAGTTGTGAATTCGCAGCAATAAATAATGAAGCTGAATATGAAGCCCTGATAGCTGGACACAAGGTATGTATAGAACTTGGTGTGACATATCTCAAGGTAAAAACTGACTCCCTTTTAATTTCCAATCAAGTCAAAGGAACATATGCTGCAAAGGATTCCAAAATGATCCTCTATTTAGACTACGTCAAAAACCTTTGCAAAAAATTTAGTTCATTTGACATTGATTAAATACCAAGAGACTTGAATACTCAGGCTGATGCCCTAGCTAGCCTGGGATCAAATTTCAGCCCTACTGTGTTTGATAAAATACCCATTGTTCCCCTGCTAGAACCAACCATTGAAAAACCTGACCAAACTTGTCCCATCAATGAGGACACAAATTCTTGGACCACACCATACTATGATTGGTTCCTTCAGGGAACACTTCCCGAGCATAAGAATAAAGCAAGGGCCCTTAGGATCAAAGCTTCTACCTATACTATTATCAATAACATGTTGTTCAAAAAGTCTCAGGCTGGACCTTACCTGCGTTGCTTGGAACCTCATGAAGATAAACAAGTTATAGAGGACATCCACGATGGATACTGTGAAAATCACAAAGATGGCAGAAGCTTGGCTAGCAAAGTTCTAAGGACAGGCTACTTCTGGCCAACCCTCGGAGCTGATTACATAGCTTACAGATCCAAATGCGAAGCCTACCAAATCCATTCTCCTTACATCCACCAACCATCAGAGCTACTGCACTCCATCTCAGCTCCCTGGCCGTTTATGAAATGGGGAATGGACATTGTGGGCAAGCTACCTCAAGCCCCTGGACAGAAAGTCTTTATGCTAGCTATGACTGACTATTTTTCAAAATGGATAGAGGCAGACTCATACAGGCAAGTCAAGGAGAAATATGTCATATCATTCATCAAATGCAACATCATATGCAGATATAGGATACCGTCATAAATAGTTTGTAACAATGGTACTCAGTTCGTGTGAAAAAGAACAATGGCTTTCTGTGCACAATGGAATATCAACCTGGTAACATCCACACCAGGCTACCCAAAAGCCAGTGGTCAAGCAGAATCCAAAAACAAAGTAGTAATCAGTTTCCTGAAGAAAAAACTAAAAAGAAGAAAAGGCAGATGGGCTGAAGAACTCCCCTTAGTCCTTTGGGCTGACAGAACTACACCTAAGACATCCAAAGGCAAACTCCCTACTCCCTGGTCTATCGTTAAGAAGCAGTAATCCCGGAAGAAATCCATGTACCAACCACCAGAAGCAGTCTGAATACCATAGAGAAAAACAGGCCACTATTGCAAGACAGCCTGACCTTGACTAAAGAATTGAGAGATGCAGCCAAGATCAGAATAGCTTCCTACCAGCAAACAGTAGTCAGAAGTTACAAAAAAAATGTAAACATCAGGGTATTCAAAGAAGGAGATATGATTCTACGAAAAGTCTTCCCTAACACCAAAGACAAAAATGCTGGCAAGCTAGCTCCTACATGGACATGACCTTACCTGATTGATTCAATAGTGGAGCAGGGAGCCTATAGGCTACAAACCCGGGACGGAGAAATGATCCCAGATCTTGGAACATTTCCCACCTAAAGCTATTCCATGTTTAAACCTAATCAGGTAAGACCATTAACTTTGTATCTTGCCTGACTAAAGCCTATACGGAAAACCCCTGAATAAAATCATGTGAGCTCAACATGCTATGTTCTTCTGCTACCTTCTATCTTGCCTGAATATCTACCTACTTTATTATATAACTTCTATCATGTCTACATATTTAACTCTTACTATGCTGAATCCTGAAAAATTGTTTTACCCCATTTTTCCATAAACTGTACATTACACACATGCTTAAACAAATGTTCAGGATTGAGGGCCACTCCACCCAACCTGAACAGCATCCCAGAAATTCTTTACAAAACTTGGCACCTGCCCGCCTGACCCAAAAACACGTACAAAAAACTGAGCTCAGTACAAAAAATAAAAAGACAAGAATGATGGTGGAAAACACCAGACAACTTGTCTCTAAAGCCCTCCCCGACAGTTTGAAAGCCATCGCCCCCCCAATTGGCAACAACCCCTCTTACTAAAAAGCCCTCCTGACAGGCGAAAAAGCCATGATTTCCTAAGAAGGATTGAGGGTCATAAGCCCTCCTGACAGGCATCTTTCTAACAAAACACTTCGAAATGCATTATTACAGGTTCAACTTACTCAAACCAAGTTATTCAAAGGAACCACAAATACATCTTCAAATTAAATCAAGACGGAAAATATTGCCCAGGGAACATCTCTCGTGGGTAGGACAAAACACTGACAAAGATAATAAAATTGTTTGTCCAGGGAACATCCCCCTTAGACGGGCCAAAAAAAGAAACAACTACCCTAAAAATCAAAGACAACTAGCCTCCCTTGGAAGCAGTAGCAGAGCTAATCCCTTCATCAATAGGCTCCTGCTCCTCGTCGTCCTCGTTGTCCTCTTCATCACCAGCTTCACCGCTCTTTTCCTTGGACGGGGGAGAGTCCACTTCATCATCAGCATGCAACTTGTAAAGGTCAAGATAAGTGGCATTAAGGTCAGCCATCTCCTGATCAGGATTCCAATAAGGCATGACTTCAATGGGCTCCTTCATAGCATCCACACGACCCCTACCAAAGAAGTAAATAGCAGCATCTTTGTATCTACCCTGCACCAGGTCCCTCTCAGCAGCCAACTCCTCATTTACCTTCAATTTCTCCTGCATTGCCTGCTTCTCAGCCTTTAACTCTTCCTGAATCGTGTCAAGTTTGACCTGGAGAGATTTCAGGGCATTCTGAGCATAACCCAACTTTTATGCCTCCACCAACAACCGTGCCTTCCCTGCCTCAGTATCTTCTTTCAAAGACTAGTTTTCCGTCTTTGCCACTTCCAAATCTGTTTTTAAGGTAGCAACATCCTTCTTCAGGCATTGTATCTCCCAGTCCAAAGCATCCTTAAAACTATTTGCAGACTCCAACTGATAGGCGCCCCTCAACATATCATCCACATTCTGCAAAAATATCACCAATCAGGCAAAGCAAAACAAAAAGCAACCAAAATAAAAACCTGATAAAAAATTACCCCCTGCAGCATAGTAATCAGGTTAGCAACATGATCCCTGGAGCGATACATAGCAGCCAAAGCACGAGCAGAAGACTCCTCAGCCTGATACTTGTAGAAAGGATCGTCGACCAAGAAAGAATTGGCCTGGATATGCTCTTTAGCAAATTGGACATCGTCAAGCCTGGCCCTAACTCCCCAAATCTCATAAACCCCCTCTGAAGTCTCATCGGGCCTCTTCGTCTTTTCAGCACGACCAGACTCATCATCCACAACCTTCACAGGAGACACCAACTGAGCCTGTTGAATAGGTGCCTGAACTTACAATGCACTATCACTCCATGTAGCCTCACTACTACGGGACTTCTTCCCTGTAATTTGAGAAACACCTGCCTTCAGCAGGGATAATCCAAAGCTAGCAATCCTGGCAGAAGCCCTAACAGCTACACGACGAGGCTCAACATCAGAAATATTAACATATGTCCAAACAAAATAACCCACAAAGCAAAGGCAATAAAATTTACTGCCTGATGAAGAAGCCCTTGAAGCTTTAGCGCCCTCGACCGCTTTATAGGTGCTCAACTTGGCATTCTTAAAACAAGGCATAGGTGCTTGCCCCAGACGGGCAGGCCATGTTCTTTCCTCCTCAGGCAACGCCATAAAAGCAGCAATCTGATTAGCCGATTCCTCAGCATCAGGATTATTAACCCAATCAGCCGCTACAAGGACAAATCAAGTAAGCCTATTTTTAACAAATTAAAGCAAATTATTCCTAACGAAAATTGAGTGCAGGAAAAAGAAATTACCTCCCTCGACAGCAGCAAAACTAAGATAATCCAGATCAGGGGCAATGGAGTCAGCCCTGATAAACATATAAATCTGCGCCCATCCCTTATCATCCTCTGAATTAAAGTTGGTAATCAGATGAGCCATCTTCGACCTGACTCGAAGATTAAAATGACCAGTAGAATTGCTCTTCAGGTGATAAACATTCTTAAAATCATCAAGAGTAATGACCATATTGTGTGTAGTACACAATTGCTCAACAGAATGCACAATCTTCCAAACCATTGGCATAAGTTGGAAAGGAGGGACCCTGACGTCCCTGAAAACCTCAACCATGAAAGAAGAGATCGGAAGTTGACAGCCTCCCTTGAACGCCCACTCAAAAATACAAAACCAGCCAGGAATACACCAATTAGCCCTGACTGGACCACCTTCTGGAGACCAAACATCACCTTCAGCAGGGAGAAGATCCCTTCCCTTCAAATAATGCTCGAAATCAGGCTTCAACTGATTAGCCTCATGGAAGGAGGCAGACAAAGCCATCACAGGGGCATAAGTAATTCCCCATGTGCATCATAGATAAAATTTCTAGAGGAGCAGAAATCTCTATAACCTCATCCTTTGGAATAACTTCAGGAACATCAACAACTACATGAGTTTTCTCAACCTCAGCAGGAGCCTTAGATGTAGTTATCTTCCTTCTCCCCCCAGCCATTTTTTCAAATTTAAAGTAGAAGTTGATTTTTAAGAAAATTGCAAAGAGAATTCTAGAGAGAGAAAGAAAAATTAAGGGAATGAAAATATGAAGGCAAAGATAAACGGAGCAAAGTATTTATAGCCGAAAAAATAAACGGGCAAATACAAGTGGACAAACCTAATCATGACTCTCCTAGGGTTTGATGAATCTACCTCATTTATGGTAAACTAGCCGTTGTCGAAGTTGAAGCAAACACAAACTCTTTCCGGTAAAAAATCTTATATATCTTCTTGCCTGGCCCGAATTTTTATCTCCTTATTCCTGGCCAGATCCATTAGAGAATAAGAAGATAAGGGGCAATTGTTGGGCCCAGAACTACCCTGACTCACCAGACATAAGTCAGGCAACACTCAAGGCCGAGCCTGAACTAAAGACATCTAAAGGAAGACAATTGAAAGGCCTGGTCAAGCATCAAGCAGGAGGGAAACACAGGATAAGGCATCTGACAAGCCTGGCCTGAAAAGACACCACGTCAGGCATATGGGCAGCATCATCAAAGCAAGTCAGGCGACAAAGAAAAGCACGGTCAGGTTGTGAAAACAAAGTCCCTATAAACAAGGAAGACCTAATCAAACACCCAAAAGAAGAACATAGAAGAAAAGATCAAAGGCAACGGCTGGAATATAGCACAAGTCAAACAACTACTTCCAGGTAAATAGGGCACCAGTCCTATTTACCAGGAAGCCCTAAAAACAACCTAGAAGGACCGTTAACAAGCTACTATAAATAGAAAGGAAGAAGGGAAGAAGAGGACACGCAACTTTTACTTTACTACTCACTGATATTTTCTACTCGTTTGTATTCAATTAAAAACATTATCACTGTTGTTAAGCAGCCTTATCCATTATATCGCCTGACATACACATCCCCTATCAGGCTAACCAAAATCATAGTAATAATCCCTCCTGGCTTGGTGCCCGTGGTTTTTTCCCTTATTCCCAGGGTTTTTCCACGTATAAATCTTTGTGTTATTGTTTTTCATTCATTTACTTATCTATTCAACTAGTCAGGCGATTAATATTGAGTTAGATTATCCTGCTAAAACTTTCCTGGCAAGACGTTTACCTTGCGCAAATTCTTGCTAAAACAATATCCATTCCCCATGTCATGAATGGCCAGGGAGAAATGGTGGGATGTAGGGGCTCTGCTGGCTGATGGATCATTGGCGCTGAGCGCTGGCAGGCCTTGCACTTTCGGTCATATTCTGCCGAGTCTGCCCTCATTGTGGGCTATAAGTAACCTTGTCTGAGGGCTTTGTTTCACAGACTCCTGCCTCCTGCATGGTTTCCACATTCGCCACTGTGGAGGGCATGCAACACAGTCTGTGCTTCTTGTCTATCCAGGCACCGTAAGTAGGGTCCTGCCAGTGACTTTCTAAAAAGCACATCGTCAATTAGTATGAATCTGGAGGCTTTTATTTTAAAACCTCTTATCTCCTTCTTGTCATATGGCAGCTTGTTGTGTCGCAACCAATCTAGGTAAGGTGTTCGTCAGTCCAAGTCATCTGCCTAGTCAGCTGTTTGACCGCTTGGGTGGGCATATGTCTGGCCATCTGGCTGATCATCTGGCTGGACAGCTATCTGGCCATCTTTAGTTGGTAAAACTACTACCCCATCTTGTTGATCTTCCAGTTCTCCTTTGTCCGCCTCTTCTAATTTTTGGATAGAAGGTTCCAGCATAAGCGTGATGGGAATGTTGGACAGTTCAGTTGGGTTGAAGGTTGCCCCTAGAGCTGCTAGGGCATCTGCCTCCACATTCTGGTCTCTTGGAACCTACTTGAGCTTGCAATCTTTGAATTTCTGTTTCAGCTCCTTTGCCACTTTTAAGTAGGCGACCATCTTCGAGTCTCTGGCTATGAATTCATCATTCACATGGTTAACTATTAGTAAAGAGTCACTTAATATCTGTAGGTTTTTGACTCCTAATTTCAGGGCTAGCGGTATTTCTAGTATCTGAGCTTCGTACTCTGTTTCATTGTTAGTTGCCTTAAATTTGCATCTTACTGCTTGTGATATCAGATCTCTCTGCGGTGATCGCAGGATTAGTCGTACACCCGCCCCTCTTTGATTGGAGGCTCTATCAATGTGAATCTGCCAGAATTCTGCCTCCTTGTTCCCTTTGAGGGTTAGTATCTTCTCACCTGCCAGATTTTGGATAGCTGGGCTGAAATCTGACATAAAATCTGCCAGCGCCTGTGATTTTATCGCTGTTCTTGGGTCATACCTGATGTCGTACCCACTAAGGTGTACGGACCATTTTGACATTCTGCCTGACAGCTTGGGCTTCCTCATTACATATTTCAATGGATAATTGGTCACGACATGTTTGGTGTGGGACTCAAAGTAGGGGCGTAGTTTGTACGATGCAATAACAAGTGCTAGTACCAATTTTTCAAGAGATGTGTACCTTGTCTCTGCTGGTAGCAGAGACTTGCTTACATAGTAGACTGGTTTTTTCTCCTTGTCCTGCTCTCTGACTAGAACCACACTTACTGCTACCTCTATGACGGCCAGGTAGAGAAACAGTGGTTCTCCCTGTTCTGGTTTCGATAGTAGTGGTGGGGTGCTGAGGTAGTGCTCCAGCTCCCTGAATGCCTGCTCATGGTCTACCGTCCATTCGAACTTCTGGCTCTTTCTCACTATATTGTAAAATAGCCTGCACTTGTCTGAGGATGTTGAGATGAACCTGCTCAAAGCTGACACTTTTCCTACTGGCCTTTGCACGTCCTTCGGTTTTTCTGGTGACTTCATCTATAATACGACCTTAATCTGCTCGGTGTTGGCTTCTATTCCTCTTTGAGTCACGATGTAGCCTAGGAATTTGCCGCATGAAACTCCAAAGGTGCATTTGGATGGATTCAGCTTCATTTTGTATTCTCTGAGGGTGCTGAATGTTTCTGTCAGATGCTGCATATGGTCGTCAGCTTTCTTTGACTTTACCACCATATCGTCAATATATACCTCCATGGTTCTTCCTATCTGCTCTTTAAATATCCGGTTAACTAGCCTTTGATATGTGGATCCTGCATTTTTCAGGCCGAAGGGCATGACGTTGTAGCAGTATATTCCTCTTTCAGACATGAATGTTGTCTTCTCTTGATATGCTGGATCTATCTTGATTTGATTGTAACCACTCCAAGCATCTAGGAATGTTAACATTTCATGTCCAGCTGTCGCATCCACCATTGCGTCAATGTGTAGTAGTGGGAAGGGGTCTTTGGGCCATGATTTGTTGTGGTCGGTGAAGTCCACGCATACTCTCCATTTTCCCTTGTTCTTGGGTACCACCACTACGTTTGACAGCCACTCTTGGTATTTTACCTCTCTGATCTTGTTTGCTGATAGCAGGCTGTCTACCTCCTGGTTGATCACCTTATTCCTTTCAGCTGCGAACTTTCTCCGTCTCTTCTGTATGGGCTTGCATCCTGGGTCCATGCTGAGTTTGTGTGTTATGATAGATGGATCTATTCCTATCATGTCGTCATGGGATCATGCGAAATAATCCATGTTGGCTTGTAAGAATTTGATTAGGTGCTGCCTAAGGTCTCATGTACACCCGGCCCCAATTAGCACGGTCCTTTCTGGGTGCAGCTTGTCCAGGTTAATCTTATCTAGCTCCTCGGCTAGAGGCTCAATGTATTCGTCCTGGACATGGTGCTTCTGTAATTGCTATGCTGGGGTACTGGCTGTGCACTTTAACGATTTTTTATAGAAGCCTCTAGCTTCCTCCTGGTCTCCTCGTATTGTCTCTACTCCCCACGGCGTGAGGAACTTTACGCATTGTTGATATGTTGAGGGGACTGCTTTCATTAGATGCAACCATAGTCTTCCAAGAATGAAATTGTAGGTAGATGGTCCATCTATGACCATGTACCTTACTTGTTTGTTGACTCCACCTACATAGGTTGGGATTACTATTTCTCCCAATGAGTTAACTGTCTCTCCACTGAACTCTACCAGTGGGATGGTCTTTTTCTGCAAATCCTTATCGCTGACCCCATGTTTTCTATGGTTTTCAGCATGATCAGGTTGACCGAGCTACCAGTATCCACCAGGACCTTTCTAACTGTGTAGTTGGCCATTGACAGAGTTATGATAAGTGCATTATGATGTTCATATCCGTCATGTACATCCCCTTCATCGAAAGCAACGGCAGCTAGGTCACTGTGAGAAATTCTGCAAGCAGTTTCTGGTCTATCTCCCTTAGTTTCAGTAGCACGCCTTTTGGCTGCTGAATATGTCAATCCGCTTAAGTTTGAGCCGCCTGTTATCACGTTTATTATCTTGGTGCATGTAGGTGGCGCTGCAGGCTTTGCGGAGCCTACCTTATCCTGCTTCTTGCCCCCCACGTGGTAATAGGTGGCTCAGTTCTCCTTACTCATACATGCGTCTGATCTCCCGACGCAATGTGTAGCAATCCTCCGTGTTATGCCCGATGTCACGGTGGCACTCATATTTTTTCTTAATGTCTTTTCGCCATGCCTATCCTTCTACTGGTGGCCTGAGCCATCTTACCCCGTCGCCCATCTCTCTGAGTGCTTTCAGGATTCCTCCCACGCCAGTTTTGAATCCATAATCTGCTAGTATGGGGAGTTGTTGATTCTCTTCTCTGTTATCAATTCTGTAGACTCCCCTACCGTATGGCATGTATCTTTCATCTTTCTTACTAGTGTGTTGTTTTCTACCTGACTTCTCCATGGCTGATGTGCTGGATACGCTTAGCATACTTGGCATGATGGCTCTGGCTAGGATATCTTCTTCCAGCCTGATCGCAGCCGCTGCCTTTTCCTGTACTGCTTCGAAGCTATGACAAGAGTGCATGGTTAGCTGCTTGTACAGGTCTGACTCATGGTGCAAGCCCCTTCTAAAGGCCTCCACTGCTGTTGACACGTCACAATCCCGTACCACCACCTTCTCATTGTTAAATCTGGTGTTGTACTCTCTAATGGTCTCAGTTGCTCCTTGAACAATTCTGTACAAGTCACCTGCATGCTTATGCGGCTTTCGGCTGCTTGCGAATTGCTGAGTGAATGCGTTTACCAGGTCAGAAAACATAGATATTAATCTGATGGGCAAGCTTACGAACCATCGGAGTGCTGGTCCCGATAGTGTGGATCCAAACCCCTTGCACATACAGGCTTCCTTTACTTGTCCTACAGCCGTCAGTGTCATCATTTTCTGCTTATACTCACTCATGTGGTCAAAGGGATCAGTCGTGCCATCCAAGAGAGGCATGCTTAGATTTGTGAATCCCTTTGGTATAACAACAACAGATATGGCATCCACAAATGCCGAGTCAACGTAACTATCGAGTGCTGCCTTCTCCAGTCGAGGTGGCAGTTCTGGGACCCTGCTCAGCATCTCCCTCAGCTCTAGAGACTGCTGGTTGGTCAAGCTTCCTGAGTCCTGGATACGTCTGTCTGCTCCTGGCGACTTGGAGTGCTGCTTCGAGGCCCGAATTCTTGCAGATTCTGATGCGGCGTGGCACCTAATGGGGTTAAGGTCACGAGCGTTACCTGGTGCCAGCTTATTTGCGGACTACCTGCGAATCCTGCACCAGGTGTTTGGTTAGTTATCATGAGGTTACCAACTGGGATGTTACCTTGTTGTTCTTCCACGCGGCTGGCAGGCTGCCAGCTGTCTGGTGTGAGGTATCCAAGTCCATGTGGGGTTATCCTTTCTCCTGTTGGTACTGATGTCAGGTCTAATCTTTTTACCAATTCCGCTGGTATCTGCCGTAGTTGACTCCTGCTGCCTAATGCCCCCTGGGTGAGATCTACTACTAGGGCCCGACCTTCATCCCCCATGCTTGCTGGTGTGCTGGCCTGTTGCTTCAGGATGTCTATCTGAGCCCAGAGTTCCCTGTTCCTGTTCCTCTTCCTCGCCTCAGCTTCATCCTTTCTCTGGTCTTCTCGCATATCTTCCATGGCCTTCTGAAGATTCTCCATGCCACTAAACAAGGTTTGTGTTGGACTTGGCGGCGGAGTGAGGCCTGAACTTGATGTTCCCTTATCTGATCTGGGTTGTCCCGCCGCAAGAGGAGTTTTAGGAGGCAGGGTGACTTTTGTCACGACGGTGGTTCTTAATGTGTGTCCGGGGGCCTGAGTTTGTGCCGCTGATGCTGGATTTTGAATTGGGTTTGGTGGTATCGACGACTGACCACTTTCTGACACAGCTGTTGATATTTGTTTGTCCATTATTGATGGGTGATTGTCGTCGGGTCACATCCAATCAAACACATTTATAATACTCAACAAACAACTAGTTAGCGGTAAGTCGAGGTCGATCCATGGGACGGTGTGCTTTGGGTTCTAAGTCTATCTATATCAATTTATGCTAGTGTCACAATTTGGTTGGGTTTGTAGTTGTGTCTAAACTAATGCATGCAATATAGTAAAACAAGCAATAAAAGGAAGGATGTAAACAAATGATCAAGAGTGCTAGGATATCATGGGGTCATAGGGGATTCATGGTGTTGATCATACAAACATGTTCACAAGGTTGCAAGCAATTAATGTTGTGGAGGAACCGAGTTGGGTTATATCTTACGGTTCATAGGAAGAGTTGGGTCCCGGAGCCGAATCGATTAGTTTGTACAACACCTACAAGTCGACTTACTTTCCTCCTATTCAACTTCTATGCATGGTTTAACAAGACTCGAGTTGGTTTATATCTTACAAGTCAAGTTGAATAGATAAGAGATGGTAAAAATGCAAGGATTCATAGGCTTAGCATTTCATCAAACATAACATGTGCATAAAGTTGACATCACAACAAGCAAGCAATTTGATTATGAAAACACATTAGATTAAGCATGAATCAATCCCATGTTGGTTCCCCCTAATTACCCATTAATCCTAGCTAAAGAAACTACTCACTCATTATCATGGGAAACATGTCATTAATGGTGTCAATCATCACAACAAGTACAAACATGATAATAGAATGAAGAAATAAACAATAAAAAATAAAAGGGTAAAAGAATTATACCAACTTGAGATGATCCAAATAATAAAGCAAAGAATAATAGAAGAAACTTGATTGATTGATGGAAGGTTGTCAATCTCCCAATAATAACCCAATAATCTTCAATTACCCAATAATAAACTTGAATAATAAACTTGAACAATAATTAAGGAGAGATTAATGTGTAATTTGTGGAAAGATTAAAGAGTATTCTATTCTAATCTACTCCTAATCTAATCTAAAGAAGGATTTTCTACCCAAAAACAACATGCTTGATTAATTACAAAGATGGGGTATTTATAGTGGAAATTAGGTGGATGCATTAGGGTTAACTAGAAGCTTAAATGACGATTAAGTCCCTATTTAGGGAGACTCTGGTCTTTTTCGAAGGAAGGGAGTCTTTCATTGAAGCTTGAAGAACGAAATTGTGCTGTAAAGGAATCCGTGCGTATTGGGGTCGGGACGGGCGGATTGTGCTGCTGGAAGACGAGCGGAATCAATGGAATCCGGGCGGATTCTGGTGGGGCAATCCGAGCGTCTTTGAGGGAATCCGCTCGGATTGTTTTGTGGAGGAGACGGGCGGATTGTAGACAATCCGCTCGGATTGTTCTTCAGCAATGGCACTTCTTCTTTTCTTCCCTTTTCGCTCACTCTCGTTTTATTCTTGTGGGATTGGCCTTTAGTCCTTGCTTCCTCTTCATACTGGTCCATCTAGTATCGTCAAATGGCTTCCAAATATGCACAAAAGACGGGAATTTCCGCCTTATTATCTTCTTTTCTACAAAACATATGAAATGCGATAGAAAAGCAAATAGGAAGGTTTTGACGGATAGAATGGCCATAGAATGATATAATAGTATGCAAAATAGGCTCAATTTGGGGACTAAATGTGCGCTAATTATGGTCACATCAATTATGTGTCTGAGTAATTAACTATTGACGACCACAATGCCCCACGGTGGACGCCAAACTGTTTTCGTAATTTTCTACCAAATTAGGTTAAGCGAGGTCAATGTGGTCTTACTCGTTGTATGTTGATTGTATGTTTATGTTGATGCTAAATAAAGAGATTAAAGACGTAAATAAAGGTTAACACAAGAGATTTGGTGATGCGGAAAACCCAATGTGGGAAACGACCGCGGGAAGGGACGGTACCCTTCCAAGGATTGCACTAGCTGTTAATACGAGGACGAGTACAAAGAAGACGGAATGTAAACCTAGCTAGCAAAAGGTGTTGCGTATGTATGAGAGGTCTTGAATGCCCTTTCTCCCTTGCTTCCTCGGCTATTTATTGGGTAAGAACCCTAGATGTCTCCTACTCCGTTTATGGTAAGCAATATCAATCCTACTATGCTTCTTTCCATAAACACGGTCTTGTACCCTAATCTCCTTGAATTCTCCCTGAAGACTCCTTGACACGCGGGATCCTTCTATTCATGGACTTCTTATAGTAATAAGCTCCTCGGCCCAACTCATCAGACGGATTTACTTGGGCTTCCTCCTTATTAGACCAATAAGCGGATTTTGGCCCAAACACTTCTATTCCATTGGTACTGTGAAGACATGGAATCATGATCAAGTTAGTAACAATGAAGGAAGAAATCGACATTGTTGATAGATGAAGCTTGACTGTATTAAAGAGAATTATAGAGAGATATGAGACAATTAGCGGGTCTCACTCCGCCCCTTCAACTCACAACAAGACAACCATG
Organism: Silene latifolia; assembly: GCF_048544455.1. Classification (NCBI taxonomy): domain Eukaryota; kingdom Viridiplantae; phylum Streptophyta; class Magnoliopsida; order Caryophyllales; family Caryophyllaceae; genus Silene; species Silene latifolia. Next base: position 40,408,967 of record NC_133533.1, read on the forward strand.
AGGTAGGATGCCTTCTTGCAAGGCATGGTGGGTCTTGACAAAATGGCGACACATCCAATCATTAAGCACACAAAATCAAGTAATGGATGCATCTACAAAAGAATAGCCACTTTCCTCATCTAAGTGGCGGAAATTATCTACAAGGGAAGCAATTCAAGGGTACACACTCCTTCATAGATGCAATTTATTCAAACTACTAAGCCTAGAAGGATACCAATAAATCACCTCCAAATTGTGTCAGGATAGGGTACCTTTGTCCTCAATCGTTAAATGCTTTTGTCAAGAGTAGACTCCCTATGGTGTTAGAAACACTGGAGGATCGCGAAATTCCCCCTCTTGCCTAGACAAGAAGAAGGGTCATCCCCTCTCTACCATGCACAAAAATGGATACGATGGATAAAGGGATCGATAGTATTTGAGTTTCATTTTGGGAGTTTGCTTTGTTGTTGTTTTTCCCCCCAATTTCTTGTGGCATATAACATTTGAGAACACTTTCTTGCCATTTCTTTTGATTTTTGGCATTTCAATACTTGACAACTTTCAACTTTTCTTTTGCAATTCTTTTGAACATTTTCAAAGTCACCCCATATGTAGGGAGGGTGGCTTATATTTGAAGCATAGGAGTTCTATTTTTGTTACTCCTCTTTTCTTTTGATGCATTTTGCAAACTTTTTCTTTTCTTTTCATTTCTTTGAACTCAAATTGATTTTCTTTTGGTTTTTGTGCCCATTCCCTTTGATGACAAAATGTATGGTAGAATATGGATGAATGATGGTTGCATGGTTTCAAGGGTCACCTTGGAATAAACGGTAGCCAAGGAGTTATCACACCACAAGGTACTCTTGACTAGGCCTTAATCCACGGGTCAAAGGATACTAGCATGACACATCCTAGGGTGTTTTACAAGCATTCTAACAAGCAAAGTCTTAAGAACAAAAAGCATCTACTAGGGCCTATATACACTTGTCAAGCTTCCCAAGTAGACGGTTTCGCAAAATTTTTCTAACATACAACTACATGCCATGATGCAACTAGCATATATACATCCTAATGCATATGCTTCTACCAACTAGTGTGCCAAGTATTCTAAATGCAATCCTAAATTCACATTGTTTTACCGCATCAATCAAAATGAAGCCACATAGTCATTAACATAAAGAGGAAAAAGGAGATTGGAAACATCATACCATGCGGTCTTCAATATCCTCATGTCTCGGATGTGGCGTAGTCAATTAATGTGAACAAAGATAGACAAATATATACAAACAATATATACAAGACTATACTACAAAGGAAATGAACATGTTTTTGATTTTTCAATTTTCAAATTTTTATAGTTTTTGATTTTATGAAATTAAAGAACGTATTTTTGGGATTTTTCGAATTTTTTTTTTTTTTTTCAATTTTTATCATTTTTGGAATATAAATTCCCATCCCCCACTTTATTTTGGACATTGTCCTCAATGTACATGTAGGAGTAGGAATGAAAAAGAAATACATGTTTTTGGATTTTTGATTTTTTTTTTTTTTTTTTTTTTGAAATAAAGTACAAATGCAATATGATATGAATGAATGCATGCTCTAACTAAATGCAATTCTATATGACATATATAATAAATGAATGCAATCTAAACTATACTATATGATGCATGTTTTCTATGGTCACCTATGATCAAACCTCCCCAAACCGATTTAAACACTATTTCTAGTGTAGAAATGAATAGGTTTGGCCATTAGTGATTATGCATGAATTCTAATCTATATGCAACTATCTACATGAATCATGTGAGATATATTACAATGCAACTAATCTATATGAACTAACTAATGTAAATGCAATATGAAATATAATACAAATGCAAGCTAAATGTATATAACTAAATGCAAGTGTAAATGTAATGCAAAGTCAAAGGAAATGATATCTTACAAATGGTGGTTTGAGATAGGACTCCACCAAACTAGTTCACTTTGTAAAAATTCTTGTCCATAGAGCTCAAGGCTCTTAGTAGAAGATCAAAAGCTTGTGAAGAAGCTCCAAATAAGCATATGTATGGGTTGCTCCACTTGAACATGAAATTTGGCCAAGGAACTTTGTCGTAAATTCTTTCTTTCATCTTGTCCTTGGCATTAGAGCTTTCCCAATGCTTCAAACTAATAAGCCCATGATTCTTGTCAACACAAGGTGTGAAGTATGGTTCATATTCGTCCGGAGACTTCCACTTACCACCTTCTCTTTCAATTTTGGTGATGATGATAGCATTTTGATTATTCAATCCTTCCAAGGTGGAAGGAGAATTGTCATGGCTTTGATGATGGAGTTCCTTAGAAGTTGGCATTGTGGATGCCAAATTTCCACAAGTAGCCTCACGTGCAATTTTCTCTTTGAGCTTTTCCACCAAGTAGCTTTTGTATGATGTCTTGACCTTTTGAAGAAGGTCCACCATATCCTCTTCAACAATCCTCGGCTCCATGATGGGTGTAAAGCAATCTCCACGAGCAATAGGGAAGGGGCATTCATCTTCATAATAAGATATCTCAAATACTTCAAGGATAGGCTCCTCAAGCAAGGTGATATCACAAGTCCATCCCTTAGGCTCGTCATCATCGCTATCTCCATAAGAATCATAAATGGGGGCTTCACTCTTCTTCACCAACTCTTTCTCCAACACCTCAACATCCACTTCAAATGACACACCCTCATACTCACAAAGGCTAAGAGTATTTGGCTTACTTAACCTCATGTCTTCATCATCAAATACCATACTTTCATACTCACAAGAGCCCAAAGAGGTTGGCTCTTCCCACTTCTCATCAAAGGTAACTCCTTCAAACTCACATTCATGGTCAATGTCCAAGGAGTGGTGGGGGGTGGTTTCTTGGGATTCTCTCATTTGGGCAATTTGAATCTCCAACTCCTCACTTTGGGCAACAATGCCTTGAAGAACATTGTCCCTCTTTTGGCTCTCCTCTAGCATTTGTTTGAAGAAGTTTTGTTGATCTCCCATCATTTGGAGAATCACATTTTCAATGGGTTCATCTTCTTGTTGTGGGTAAGTGTGAAAGTGGTTGTATTGTGGCAATTGAAGCTCATTATGAAGTGGGTATTGGGTGGGTGGTTGTTGTGGATATTGGATGTGGTGATTTTGGTGGGAAAATTTGGGGTAGTGGTTAGGATTTTCGTTGTACAAATAATAAGGTAGGTTTGTGTTGACTTGCTCCTCAAACTCCCCATACCCATAGTCATACTCAAAGAATCTACCACATACTCCATGTATCAAGTCTTGATTCATCATCATAGTTAAGATAAAGATACAACTACAAACACGGAAACTACAAGAAAATGGTAAAAACGATCCTTGAGGAACAAGTTCCTCAAGGTGGAAGCAAAATCAAAATAGACAAACAAATAAGAACTTAATCACATAGCACCATCCCCGGCAACGGCGCCGTTTTGATGGGTGATTGTCGTCGGGTCACATCCAATCAAACACATTTATAATACTCAACAAACAACTAGTTAGCGGTAAGTCGAGGTCGATCCATGGGACGGTGTGCTTTGGGTTCTAAGTCTATCTATATCAATTTATGCTAGTGTCACAATTTGGTTGGGTTTGTAGTTGTGTCTAAACTAATGCATGCAATATAGTAAAACAAGCAATAAAAGGAAGGATGTAAACAAATGATCAAGAGTGCTAGGATATCATGGGGTCATAGGGGATTCATGGTGTTGATCATACAAACATGTTCACAAGGTTGCAAGCAATTAATGTTGTGGAGGAACCGAGTTGGGTTATATCGTACGGTTCATAGGAAGAGTTGGGTCCCGGAGCCGAATCGATTAGATTGTACAACACCTACAAGTCGACTTACTTTCCTCCTATTCAACTTCTATGCATGGTTTAACAAGACTCGAGTTGGTTTATATCTTACAAGTCAAGTTGAATAGATAAGAGATGGTAAAAATGCAAGGATTCATAGGCTTAGCATTTCATCAAACATAACATGTGCATAAAGTTGACATCACAACAAGCAAGCAATTTGATTATGAAAACACATTAGATTAAGCATGAATCAATCCCATGTTGGTTCCCCCTAATTACCCATTAATCCTAGCTAAAGAAACTACTCACTCATTATCATGGGAAACATGTCATTAATGGTGTCAATCATCACAACAAGTATAAACATGATAATATAATGAAGAAATAAACAATAAAAAATAAAAGGGTAAAAGAATTATACCAACTTGAGATGATCCAAATAATAAAGCAAAGAATAATAGAAGAAACTTGATTGATTGATGGAAGGTTGTCAATCTCCCAATAATAACCCAATAATCTTCAATTACCCAATAATAAACTTGAATAATAAACTTGAACAATAATTAAGGAGAGATTAATGTGTAATTTGTGGAAAGATTAAAGAGTATTCTATTCTAATCTACTCCTAATCTAATCTAAAGAAGGATTTTCTACCCAAAAACAACATGCTTGATTAATAACAAAGATGGGGTATTTATAGTGGAAATTAGGTAGATGCATTAGGGTTAACTAGAAGCTTAAATGACGATTAAGTCCCTATTTAGGGAGACTCCGGTCTTTTTCGAAGGAAGGGAGTCTTTCATTGAAGCTTGAAGAACGAAATTGTGCTGTAAAGGAATCCGTGCGTATTGGGGTCGGGACGGGCGGATTGTGCTGCTGGAAGACGAGCGGAATCAATGGAATCCGGGCGGATTCTGGTGGGGAAATCCGAGCGTCTTTGAGGGAATCCGCTCGGATTGTTTTGTGGAGGAGACGGGCGGATTGTAGACAATCCGCTCGGATTGTTCTTCAGCAATGGCACTTCTTCTTTTCTTCCCTTTTCGCTCACTCTCGTTTTATTCTTGTGGGATTGGCCTTTAGTCCTTGCTTCCTCTTCATACTAGTCCATCTAGTATCGTCAAATGGCTTCCAAATATGCACAAAAGACGGGAATTTCCGCCTTATTATCTTCTTTTCTACAAAACATATGAAATGCGATAGAAAAGCAAATAGGAAGGTTTTGACGGATAGAATGGCCATAGAATGATATAATAGTATGCAAAATAGGCTCAATTAGGGGACTAAATGTGCGCTAATTATGGTCACATCAATTATGTGTATGAGTAATTAACTATTGACGACCACAATGCCCCACGGTGGACGCCAAACTGTTTTCGTAATTTTCTACCAAATTAGGTTAAGCGAGGTAAATGTGGTCTTACTCGTTGTATGTTGATTGTATGTTTATGTTGATGCTAAATAAAGAGATTAAAGACGTAAATAAAGGTTAACACAAGAGATTTGGTGATGCGGAAAACCCAATGTGGGAAACGACCGCGGGAAGGGACGGTACCCTTCCAAGGATTGCACTAGCTGTTAATACGAGGACGAGTACAAAGAAGACGGAATGTAAACCTAGCTAGCAAAAGGTGTTGCGTATGTATGAGAGGTCTTGAATGCCCTTTCTCCCTTGCTTCCTCGGCTATTTATTGGGTAAGAACCCTAGATGTCTCCTACTCCGTTTATGGTAAGCAATATCAATCCTACTATGCTTCTTTCCATAAACACGGTCTTGTACCCTAATCTCCTTGAATTCTCCCTGAAGACTCCTTGACACGCGGGATCCTTCTATTCATGGACTTCTTATAGTAATAAGCTCCTCGGCCCAACTCATCAGACGGATTTACTTGGGCTTGCTCCTTATTAGACCAATAAGCGGATTTTGGCCCAAACACTTCTATTCCATTGGTACTGTGAAGACATGGAATCATGATCAAGTTAGTAACAATGAAGGAAGAAATCGACATTGTTGATAGATGAAGCTTGACTGTATTAAAGAGAATTATAGAGAGATATTTGGCGAGAGAGAGAGTAAATAAAAGAAATGATCTTATTGAATAATTAGGTATGTACAGGTAGTTTTTTTTTTTTGATGACGAGTGGGCTGAATCCCCCCTAGGGCCATGCATTCCCGCACCACCACATGGACCATGTAAGCCACCCCTTTCGGGGGCTGCAGTGGCCAAGTGATCATCGCCCCAGCTGGTAGTCGAACCTGGGACCTCTCAACTCCTACATTTTTGCAAGTTTTAAGGTTTAACTCGGCTACCACTGCACTAACACCACTTGGTTTTACAGGTAGTTAGTTATATACATTCTACTTACATCAATATAATTGTAAAATGTAACTAACTATGGTTATTACTAACTAACTACTATATTTCACATCCCCTCAAGGTGGGTTTGCTAAATGAGGATCAAGTATCAAACCCAACTTGGAGGATATAAGAAAAAATGTTGTTGATGACATAATGGGTTGGTAAGTAAATCAGCCAACTGTAAACTGGACTTCAAATGAGCAATAGCTATAACACCTTCTTGCACTTTTTCACGAACATAGTGACAAACAATATTCAAGCGTTTTGTATGCTCATGAAAAACTGGATTGGCTGCAATGTGTTGTGCAGATTTGTTGTCACAGAAACGTTGTATAGGTAAAGGAATTTTTACTTCAAAATCTTTCAATAAACTCTGCAACCAGACTATTTCTCCTGCAGTATAGGACATTAACCTATATTAAGACTAGAGTTGTTCATGGGTCGTCTCGTTCATTGATCCCGACAACATCCCGCCTGCAAAATAAGCGGGTATGGACATGTCATTTTAAGAAAAATACAAAGGCCTAGCCTATTAACCCTTCCCAAACCTGCTAACCCGCTTGTCCGTGGGCCGAAAATTTAACGTGAGTCCGGCTCATGTCCAACCTAAGCCCGCATTTGGCCACCTATAATTCAGACTCAGTGTGTAATACCCGTCGTTTTAGGAGCTCGTTGACCAACACTTTGACCTTTGGGGGACCCTAGTGAGGATAGGATAAGGGAGATATGTATAGTCAAAGAACGGACCTGAAACTCCGGAGAGATGGTCTCTCAATAGCGTTATTGAGAGACCTCTCACATGATAGGGTGAGGGACCCACTAAATTTCTTTTTTCTCTATTTTATCTCCCACTAAATTAGTAGGAGACGGTCTGTGACACCCCCATATACCAAGGAGCCTTAACAAGACCTTCCCTAGCATATAAGGACATCACCATCTCGGTTGCCCGAGGAAAGTAATCATCAAAGGTCAATAAAAGAACATTTATAGTTATTTTACAAGTGTTTTAACAAAAACTACCGATACAAACGATACACTTCATCTACTCTATGTAAACTACTCATGCCATCACTCGTGAAGACTCATCCCGCCAAGACTCCAGCTACCATCCAAGACATCACCTGCTAAGACTGACTGCTCACCATAAGGGATCACGGTAGACACAACAGAGGCAAACAAGAAACAGCCACACAAGGTCAGTAACTGAGGCAAGACACGACATCAGCCACCAACACAATACAAACATAACTAAGCACACACACATGTCACAACTACTCCAGCCGATCACCGTCACCGACTTTCCACTGGACCAGCCCTACCAGTGGGGGACCACAGCCGCACCCACCTAAGCCCCGCTCATCATACTGAGCGATAACCCTGTCCTACTAATGTGCACATCCCCTCCCGTGGCGGGTTCCACGGAGGGGAAAACTAGGGCACGAAGCCACTCCCGCAAGTGACTCCACTCAACCGAGGACGCACCTCGAGAACAATATACAATCAATCACAATGAGTTGCACCACAACAACAACCAACGGAACAACACAACACCAACTGATTACCATAATCAATCAATCAACCAGACTGACACTACAATCAATACAACAACCTACACACTATACAACCAACAGAAACTGAGTAGGCGAACCTACCTTTAGCCAACCGCAGCGATTCCTTGTTCAATCACATGACATCGACCAAGCAAGCAAAAACCCCTATACAAATAGCATAAAAACCTATTACTACCACCACAACCCTACAAGGAACAACAAAGACAAATATGATGATGATGACATACCTACGCATCGTATATCGCCGTCAAGACCGCTACACGACTTAAGCAACCTATCCCCAAGGCACAAGCATCCTCAAAGGCTCCCATGGAAGGAATTAAGGTGAAGGAAAAGAGGTAGGGCAACATCTAAGTCTGAAGGAAGGAGGCGGAAATGTTGGAATATGTGTCCTCCGACAATAATGCGATCACGACTGTTGATTATGATGATCACATGTTTAAGTCTCATTATAAAGAATACAATTGGGAAGTAATATTTTACTGTCAACTGGTCAACATATATCGGTAATGATTGGCTGACTAGAGTTTGACATTACTGTCGTGTGACGGTGGTGATCAGTTGACCCCCTATGTCATACCTATAGGGCAACACTCTTAATTGATTATTTAATTAATCGTATAACGTTACGAGTTAATTAAATTACTTGAAAAATTGACGGACGATTTTGGAAGTAAAATTTACGTGTCATATTGAAATGTGATTAAATGAGATACGGTCTGAGTAATTGAATTGTATCATTACTCGGATGAAATTATTGTTTAAAGAAACAATTGAAATTGAATGAATTATTATAAATACAATCTGTTGTGATTTATAAATTGGTAAAATATTTTGGCACAGGTAATTATGAATTACTAAGTCGTTTTGTATATGACGTATTTTTATTAATACGTTGATTTTTAATATGTTAAAAATACATAACAAATTTATGTCACATATGACATGTGACATATTGACATTTGACAAAAATAATATGGATCCCATATTATCATATGTGCCGAATATGGGAGGTGGTTTAAACAAATATTGTGTTTGTTTAAATTAGTGGTAAGCATAATGATGATTAACCTAATTCTAGCCATGCACCCTACACATTATTGTAAAGAACAAATTGTGCATGCATTGGCCCTTTATCCTCCACCCTACCCGGTTTTCCATTGAAAAGAATAAGGGTTCTTTTGCGTATTTTAATTATCATTCACCATATGAATGCATGGGTGATTATTATTATTCATTCACTTGATAAAATTATTTTTAGAGAGATAAAAAAAATAACACTCTTCCTCTCTTCTTCTCCTACCCGGTTTTAAGAGCCAAAACCAAATAATTTTTGGTTCAATTTTTCACAAGATTAATATTGTACTAGCTCATATAATATTAATTTGATTAAGAGTAAAGCTTTGGGTATTATTCCTAAGGAGAGATCCTACACTTGGATCTTGTTTCTTCCATTAAAGGAAAGCTCAAGAACAAAAGAAAAGGAGATTTCTTTTGTGCCCATAAAACCGACACTTCCATTGTAAGAACATGATTTCTACTCTATTATGTTTATTTGTTTGCATGCATAAAATCCATATTTAATTTTATGACAAATTAATTTTAACATATATGAGTATGTTAGTATGTATATAGATCTACATTTCCTTCAATCGGTATCATGAGCCACGGTTTTTGCATGCAAATCGGTTAAAAGTTTTTCCGAGTTATAAGAATAACATATAAAACTTGTAAAATTTGTGTTATTATGAGATATCACGAAATTAATTCATGCATGTTAATATTTCTGGTCCTAAAATGTTTTAGGATATTTTGGTTAATTTTACGGATTTTTATTGTTCATATTATACAATAATGACATTTAAATATGATTTTATGAGTAAAAATGTCATTTTCGGTCTAAAATTTGCTATACTTCGAATTTTCAAGTGATTTTTGGATATGTTGTCACATACATTATTTTGAGATAACCTGTAAATTTTCATAATTTGTGGACTTGTTATGCTCGAAAAATGGATTTTTCATTATTTAATTCGGATTTAGGTGAAAAATAGGTTAATATGAGTTAAATTTCGAATCTGGTCATAGAAATTTAATATGTTGTCACATGCAATTTTACAAGATGTGTGTAAAATAATTGGCTATAAAGAAGTCTTTTTGCATGATTTATGGATTTTTGAAGAAAAATAGCATAAATAGTGACATTATTAGTGAAAAATTAATAAAACATAATCTATGACTTAGGAAAAACGTATAATGTTGCTTTTTATTATCTTTTTCAGATCTAAAATTGAAAAGTTGATGAGAATAATTTTTCACATGTTTTTATGATTATTTTAGTTAAAACCGATAAACCGCAACATTGTTTTTCCGGAAAATTTCGAAATTTTTAACCTAAGATTTTGAACATTATGAGTGTCATGGTATTTTTCCAGAATGTTCATGAGTTTAAATTTCAAATTTTGAATTTATTTGAAATTTTGTGATTTATTTGAAGTTTAATAGCTTATTTTTGTAATTTTTGGACTATTTATGAACATTTTAGAAATATGAGTTAATTATGGTCAAATAATTAGTGATGACTAAATTTTGAGTCCTAAGAGGTTAGGGTAATTAACTTATGCATAAATATGAATTTATGTACTTTTTGTGATTGTAAAATGTTGAAATCACGCAAATCCGTAAAAACCGAGTAATATACGATATTGGCTAATTAAAGGCGATTTAGCATAAAATGGAGCATGTTCATACATATTATAATGCTGCATTTTCTTTATGATTGTCATAATTTTTATATAATTTTGGAATTATGTAATTTTGCTTAGTATGGCCTTAGTTTTTAATTGGTATTTCCCGAAATGTATGGGAATATCGATTCGGTTGTAATTTTTATTGTGATCTCGTATCACCGTTTTGTAATTTAATAGATTTATTTTATTTTAGTTACAAATGTATAATAGGAAATAATGTAATTTATTATGTAATTTTATTCATTCCGGAGTTCCTAAAGACGGATTTCTTCAAGAATGGCGATACATAAAGACGGTGTTACCTCGAGATGCGTGTCACAACCTAAGTTGAAGGGACCAATGGAGTTGGTTTCCGAAATGTAATAGTTAAATAGTTTTTCTATTTTAGGAAAGGCCATACTAGGATTTATTTATTTTTATGCTTGCATTTTATTTTATGTCACATGCATCGCTAAATCGCCATAACTAAACATGCATTGTCATTTTATCGAGTTTATCGACCGTGTCAATTAAAATTATCGTAGTTCACCGCTTTAGTTCACTTAAAACGTGATAGATAATAAATTGACATGACCTATCGCTAAAACAATTAATTGAGACATAGCCTTACCAAATAGTAGAAACCATGAAAACCTATTTCGCGAGGGAGTGCACTCGGCTACCCCGGGGTGCAAACCTTGTTACGTAGGGAAAGTGGGTGATAAATGTCTAATCCACCGAATTCATGTTGATAAGGGTTTCATCGGCTACCTCGTGCCTAAGTTGATGTGGGTTTGGATAATGGACACATTTATTCGAAATTTGGATTGAACTCAACAAAAGTAATTGATAAGGGTTTCATCAGCTACCCCGTGCCCTTGTTGATGTGTTTTGGGCTATAGATAAACATTAGAGTAATTTTATCGACCAAGAGTTCTAAAAGTAGAATCGATTAAAAGGTTAATCCACCGAGTTATATTGATGAAGGTTTCATCGGCTACCCCGTGCCTAAATTAATATGAATTTGGGTATTGGAATCATTTATTATAGTTGGGTAGAGGTCACTATATAAATGTGCATATCTTGTTAATATTTTACAAGTATGATTTTAAAAGACAAACGTTAATATTTCCTTTTCCTCCATATTTGTAGTTCTTTACAATGAATCCATCAAATGCTACCGCACCAATAACTATTGATTCTTACCACAATGTTCTTGACGACATTCGCTCCAACAATGATTTCGACACCACTAGAGAACTTCATTTCGGGATAGGTTCGGATGGAAACCTTAACTTCATCACCTCTTCTAAACCACCCACTACTACTAGACCTCGTGTGAGTCCGTCTCAGGAAGACTACCTCATGCAAGCTATAGGGTCTTTGTCTCTGGAAGATAAAGATGCCAAAGCTAGTGGGAGCTCTAGCAATCAAGTTCTTGCTTCAAAGGGCAAGAGGTTCAAGAAGAAGGGAAAGAAAATCAAAAACTTCAAGCAAGTTAATGATGAGTGCCATTATTGCTATGGCATGGGACATTGGCTTAGGAATTGTCCCGTATATTTGCGAAATATAAGGGAAGGAATCATCACTCCGAAAGGTAAAATTCCTAAAGAAATTTATGTTATTGATATAAATTATACTTCCACTACGACATGGGTACTAGATACCGGTTGTGGTTCTCACCTTTGTAATCATTTACAGGATTTAAGAGATGTGGAGAAGCTTAGCAAGGGAGATGTGGATCTACGCCTTGGAAATGGAGCTCGGGTAGCGGCCGAATCCAAAGGAACTTATGTTCTAGCTTTGCCAAACGGATTTGAGTTGTATTTACATAATTGTTTTTATGTGCCTACGCTCTCTAAAAACATTATTTCAATCGCCATGCTAGACATGGACGGTTTTTGTTTTGTCATTAAGAACAATCGTTGTACTATTTCTAGGAATGATTTGGTTATTGGCCAAGCTTCTTCCATAAATGGCATTTACATTTTAGAGACCTCAAATCCGACAAATGATATTTATAACATTCAATCAAAGAAACTCAAAACAAGTGACCCAAGTGAAGCGTTCATTTGGCATTGTCGATTAGGTCACATAAACGAGAATCGCATCAAAAGATTAATTTCGACTAATGTGATTACACCATTTGATTATCAATCATTTGGTACATGTGAATATTGCCGACTTGGCAAAATGACTCGTAATCCTTTTAGTGGTAAAGGGACACGAGCTAGTGAGCTATTGGGACTCATACACACCGATGTATGTGGACCAATGACTATCACCGCTCGTGGTAATTATGACTACTTCATAACCTTCACCGATAATTTAAGTAGATATGGGTATATCTATTTAATGAAACATAAGAGTGAAGCGTTTGAGAAATTCAAGGAATTTCAAAATGAAGTAGAGAACCAATTGAACAAAAGGATTAAGGCACTACGATCCGATTGTGGTGGAGAATACCTTAGTCTTGAATTCGATTCACACTTGAAAGGTTGTGGTATTATATCACGACTTTCTCCACCCGGAACACCACAACTCAATGGTGTTGCCGAAAGGAGAAATCGAACCCTACTTGATATGATTCGATCTATGATGAGTCAAACCGAGTTACCGAACTCGTTTTGGGGATTTGCAATCCGAACTGCAATTCTATCTTTAAATAATAGTCCCACTAAAGCCACCGAAAAGACTCCATTTGAAACATGGAAAGGAAGAGTTCCTAATCTATCCTACATGAAAATTTGGGGATGTGATGCTTACGTCAAGACTAAACCCGACAATAAGCTTGCCCCAAGATCCGAAAAATGCATCTTTGTAGGCTATCCTTTGACCTCTCGAGGTTACTACTTCTACAAACCTCAAGATAACAAAGTGTTTGTGTCTTCCGAGACTGTCTTCTTAGAAAGCCAGTTTATTTCTAAGAGACAGAGTGGGAGAAATTTTGAACTTGATGAAGTTCAAGAGCCACAAACCGAGGTAGAGACGCAAGAAGATGTTCCTTCGTCGTCTAACGCGGTTGTACCTCCTCCACTAAGAAGGACGGGCCGAGTAATTCGCCATCCCGATCGATATGTGGGACTTATCGAGGAAGATGGAACACTCGATGTGTTGCTTATAGAGAGTGACGAGCCCGCCACCTACAAGACCGCAATCTCTAGTCCTAATTCTTCTTTATGGCTTGAATCCATGAAGTCCGAAATGGATTCTATGCTTGAAAACCAAGTTTGGGACTTGGTAGATTTGCCTAAAGGGGCAAGACCCCTTCAATGCAAATGGATATTCAAAATCAAGAATGGCATAGAAGGACATGATGATGTCTACAAAGCTAGGTTAGTGGCAAAAGGATTTACCCAAGTCCAAGGTCTCCATTATGATGAGACCTTCGCCCCCGTAGCCATGCTAAGATCCATACGGATTTTGTTAGCGATTGCCGCATTTCATGACTATGAAATATGGCAAATGGATGTCAAAACCGCTTTTCTAAATGGGCATTTAGAAGAGGAGGTGTACATGATACAACCCGAAGGTTTTGTTGATTCTAAAAATCCTAACAAAGTGTGCAAACTTAAGAGATCCATTTATGGTCTTAAGCATGCATCTAGAAGTTGGAATCATCGATTCAATCATGTTATAAAGGAAAATGGTTTCACTCGAAGTGTTGAGGAACCATGTTTATACATGAAATTCAGTGGGAGCAATGTTGTGTTCCTAATCTTGTATGTCGATGACATACTACTCATTGGAAATGATATTCCAATGTTGTCTTCTGTTAAGAAGTGGTTAGGTAACCACTTCCAAATAAAGGATTTAGGAGAGGCACAACGCATATTAGGTATCCGGATCTATAGAGATAGATCCAAGAGGATATTGGCACTAAGTCAAGAGTCTTATGTTGATAAGATTCTTCGACGGTTCAGCATGGACAAATCCAAAAGGGGTTTGGTACCTAAGGTAACCGGGACGATATTGAGCAAGACTCAATCTCCCTCTAAACCCCATGATGTTGAACGCATGAAGGAGATCCCTTATGCTTCCGCTGTCGGATCAATCATGTATGCCATGATATGCACACGCCCTGATGTCTCGTATGCCTTGAGCATGACGAGTAGATATCAAGGAAATCCAGGTGAGAGTCACTGGATTGCTGTCAAGAACATCCTTAAGTACTTAAGAAGAACTAAGGACTCTATCCTAGTGTTTGGAGGCGATACTGAGTTGCGTGTTAATGGATACACGGACTCAAGTTTTCAAACAGATAGAGATGACATGAAATCACAAGTGGTTTTGTTTTCATGCTCAATGGTGGTGCCGTTAATGGAGAAGCTTCAAGGAAGTCAGAATCATGGATTCTACAACGGAGGTCGTGTACATAGCAAAGATCGGAAGGCGCCAAGGAAGTCTGTGTGGATCGGCAATTTACGGAAGGTCTAAAAGTAGTACCTACCGCCAATGATCCCATCACTCTCTATTGTGATAATAGTGGGACGATCTTCCAAGCTAAGGAGCCAAAGTCTAGTAATAGATCTAGACATGTACTTAGAAAATATCATGTAATAAGAGATTTCATTGAAAGAAAGGAAATTGCGATTTGTAAGGTTGGGACGGATGACAACATAGCCGATCCGCTCACCAAGCCTTTATCGCAGGCTAAGCATGATGGACATGTTATGTCCATGGGACTTAAACGTGTACCAAGTTTTTGTTAGATTTTGAAATGAAATAAAAGTGTTGTTTTTGTTCATGTTCACAATCACATTTGTCTTTTATCTTTAATTTATACATTGTTACATCCAAACGGGTTGTGAAGACAATTGAACCCCGTTAAAGTGAACACGGATTAACATAGTATTTGCCCATAGTCACTTGTATGAGGTGACGTCTCGAAGTGACTAGAGTGTGAGGCTATTGATGGCAAGTTCAAGTGCCATAGAGTCATGTGAGATGACTAGTCGATCACATAGGCGGACTTTTTAGGAACATTTTGTCGGGCCTAATGACCGCTTATAGAGTTATGGCAAATTTATATAGCCTGGTCGTGGCGAGAGCTACTATAGTATTCAAATGAGTCGATTCTTTTGACTAAAGACTGTTCACCTAAGATGGCACAGTTTTCGATTAACTTTGATTTGTGTTACTACGACCTTCGTAAATGGGGTCAAATGGGCATATTTTAGGTTATGATGGTCGTGGCTAGTCGAAGGGAATGAGTGCGATAGGAATTGTCCACCCCTAGTCAGGGTTATAACAATATCTCGGGGCCACTCGAGGAGTAATGAATCGAAATGCGTGGCCACGCTCGGAAAGTATCCGAGTGGATAAATCCGGTCAATCGCTTATTCTCCGGATCGAGGAAACCACTCTCGGTATGATCACTTGCAAGTACGACCTGAAAGACACCTTGCATTGAGTGGGAGATAGTAATAGGACAAGAGAATTGGTGACGCACACTTGTCGAGGACAAGTGGGAGATTGTTGGAATATGTGTCCTCCGACAATAATGCGATCACGACTGTTGATTATGATGATCACATGTTTAAGTCTCATTATAAAGAATACAATTGGGAAGTAATATTTTCTCACAATCGGTCAACATATATCGGTAATGATTGGCTGACTAGAGTTTGACATTACTGTCGTGTGACGGTGGTGATTAGTTGACCCCCTAGGTCATACCTATAGGGCAACACTCTTAATTGATTATTTAATTAATCGTATAACGTTACTAGTTAATTAAATTACTTGAAAAATTGACGGACGATTTCGGAAGTAAAATTTACGTGTCATATTGAAATGTGATTAAATGAGATACGGTCTGAGTAATTGAATTGTATCATTACTCGGATGAAATTATTGTTTAAAGAAACAATTGAAATTGAATGAATTATTATAAATAAAATCTGTTGTGATTTATAAATTGGTAAAATATTTTGGCACAGGTAATTATGAATTACTAAGTCGTTTTGTATATGACGTATTTTTATTAATACGTTGATTTTTAATATGTTAAAAATACATAACAAATTTATGTCACATATGACATATTGACATTTGACAAAAATAATATGGATCCCATATAATCATATGTGCCGAAAATGGGAGGTGGTTTAAACAAATATTGTGTTTGTTTAAATTAGTGGTAAGCATAATGATGATTAACCTAATTCTAGCCATGCACTCTACACATTATTGTAAAGAACAAATTGTGCATGCATTGGCCCTTTATCCTCCACCCTACCCGGTTTTCCATTGAAAAGAACAAGGGTTCTTTTGCTTATTTTATTTATCATTCACCATATGAATGCATGGGTGATTATTATTATTCATTCACTTGATAAAATTATTTTTAGAGAGATAAAAAAAATAACACTCTTCCTCTCCTCTTCTCCTACCCGGTTTTAGGAGCCAAAACCAAACAATTTTTGGTTCAATTTTTCACAAGATTAATATTGTACTAGCTCATATAATATTAATTTGATTAAGAGTAAAGCTTTTGGTATTATTCCTAAGGAGAGATC
Organism: Silene latifolia; assembly: GCF_048544455.1. Taxonomy (NCBI): domain Eukaryota; kingdom Viridiplantae; phylum Streptophyta; class Magnoliopsida; order Caryophyllales; family Caryophyllaceae; genus Silene; species Silene latifolia. The sequence continues at coordinate 40,425,966 of NC_133533.1, forward strand.
CTACACTTGGATCTTGTTTCTTCCATTAAAGGAAAGCTCAAGAACAAAAGAAAAGGAGATTTCTTTTGTGCCCATAAAACCGACACTTCCATTGTAAGAACATGATTTCTACTCTATTATGTTTATTTGTTTGCATGCATAAAATCCATATTTAATTTTATGACAAATTAATTTTAACATATATGAGTATGTTAGTATGTATATAGATCTACATTTCCTTCAGGAAATGATTTGCGATTCTATCAAAACCGCGATTATAAACCCTCGTTGTAAAGACGCTACTCGATCGAGTAACCAACCTACCCGATTAAGTACCCAAGCTACTCGATCGAGTAGCCTCGACTAGATCAAGCACCACTCATCCCAAGGTCTACCACGACATGAGGCATCTCTTGCACGAACTCCCAAAGGCTATCACATGCCCCCAAGGTCGGTCAACGGGTCTCTAAAAGGACGGGTATTACAGTCTTCCCCCCTTAAAAAGAACTTCGTCCCCGATGTTCGACTCATCCTCCCCCAAACCACATGACAATAATCCAAGGTCGACACCTACGTTTACCCGACACAGGTCAACAACTCCCTAGAAGTGTTATCCCACTACGTATGTCCATCAAACATCATCATCATCAATTGTCCAACACACCCCACGTATTCCAGCCTCTAAGAACCACTACTTGAATTACCGAACACACAACATGCAACAAACGGTCCTATCACAGATTCAACAATATATGATTCATAGCCGCACAACGCAAAACCACTGATAACCACCCCGCTACTGAAAGTAAGGTATAACGACATGTCTTCTTGTTCAACAATTATTCACTCTCACTCAATTATACAATTTCCACCACAAAACTGTTAAAAAAATTATAAACTCATACTTGGAATGTAACAGAGATATTATAAAACATCACTAACATACGGCAAAAATGACGGCAAAATTGTTATGATTTCGGCTTTTTCTTTTGCGACATTACTCTTCCCCTCTAAAAAGGAACTTCGTCCCTGAAGTTCACCATCAAACGACTTCCCTGTCCCTTTACTCGACACCTATCACATCTTATTGACATTGCTCATAAACCACCACTAATATTTTTTTTTGGTAGAATGTGAGCTTTTTTATTAATAATAAAGAAGTTTTACAACCCAAACTATTACAAGACTCCACTCTCAACGTAGACTAAGTACAATAATGACATCGAATATTAATCTTACTTAGCCAATTACAATCCCTTGGCATGATACAATCATTTAACTTTCCTTCAATTCGACCATGCACCTGCTTCTGAATTTGTTGAGTCAACTTCTCAGGCCTGCAAAGAGCAAGCTCCAAGCGTGCAGTGTTCCTTTGCATCCAAAGAGTATACCAGGCATCCATTTTGACTACCCTACAAATTCTTCTTTGCAGCTTAGACATGGAGCTAGGAGGAGTATTAAGCTTCAGCTGCAACCATTGTTCCAAACCTGCGCATAACTTTTTGTGAGGAGTAGGCACATTCCCGGAAAAAGATGATCATGTGTCTCCTCCCTCATCTCACACAGAACACAAATTAGCAAGATATCACTTAGGCCCAGCTTAAACATCTTAGATCTAGTGTTCAAGGCTGCCCTATGAATCAACCAACCAACAAAAGCATGTTTGGGAAGAACCCAGGGATCCCAAACATCCTGATACCAAAGGACAGGAGGGTGTGGATCCTGCAACCAATGGTATCCAATACTGACAGTGTATTCACCAGTTGAACCAGTCCAACAATTATCCTGATATCCACCTACTAAAAGATCTTTAACCCTGCATATATTCCTCTAGTTCCAATTGGAGTCAGGAGGAGGATGATAAGCAGTCCAATCAACACCTTTCATATAGACATGATCAATCCAAAGGACCCATAACCTGTCAGCCTTTGTATAAATCCAATTCACTAGCTTTCCCACACTAGCTATATTCCACACCCCAGCATCTTTAATACCCAGACCACCTTCTTTTTTACTACAACAAACATGCAGCCATGCCACCAAAGGTGCCCTGTTATAATCTGAACCCCCACACCAGAGAAAATTTCTGCAAATACCCTCTATTCTGTGGACAACACCCTTAGGGATCAAGAAAATGGAAGCCCAGTAGTTATGCAAAGTATTCAGAACAGAATTTATAAGGACTAGTCTACCAGCATAGCTTAGCTTCCTAGCCCCTATACCTCTAATCTTTGAAACAATCTTATCCAAAAGCACATTACAATCAGCCTTGGTTAATCTACCAGGTTGAATAGGAATCCCAAGGTATTTAAAAGGAAGTGTACCTTCTTGGAAACCAGAAAACTGGGCAATATCCTGTTTCAGGGACTCAGATACTCCATTGAAAACCACTTCTGATTTAGCAGCATTGACCTTGAGTCCAGAAGAGCCAGAAAAGGTAGCCAAAACTCTAAGAATAAGCATGATAGATTGCACATCCCCTTTACTGAACATTAGGAGATCATCAGCAAAGAGTAAATGAGTCAATCTCAAGCTCTTACACATAGGATGATATCTGAAATACCATTTCCTAGTAGCAAACTCCATAAGTCTTGATAGATATTCCATACAAATGCAGAAAATAAGAGGAGAGATAGGGTCCCCCTGCCTAAGCCCCCTCCTGCCATTAAAGAATCCAAATTGAACACCATTCAGGTTAAGAGTGTAAGTTGGAGTAGAGATACAAAGCATAATCATTCTTCTAAACTTCTCAGGGAAGGGAAGAGCCTCTAACATCTGATCTACAAAGGCCCATTCAATTGAATCATAAGCTTTTTGAAGATCAAGCTTCATATACACATGCAACTTTTACTAACGGACATTACGTGATCACAGCCCCTACAACCGTAAACTATTGAAATTACATACTACTTAACGGACACATACATGCACATATCTTGTGACAACTAGCAGCTTCTCAATAACTTGATATTATACAACCTTACGGAAAAAGTGATAAAATTATAAACATATCACTCGATAAACCATGACAAATGGTATGCGCATACAGACAAAAGGCAACACAAATGCTACTAAGACCGCGTGAATTGCTCAAGTCCCTATTCACCCATGGTATCCGGCACCACATATCCATTACTCATAAGCTATAGATATGTACGTATGCAAATATGAGTTTAAACAACATCACTTGTACGCCAAATTCCCGTAACAATATGTGTCATCGTCCCGTCACACCTATATCTCACAAAACTTCATTTATAACGCAAGCACAAGTCAAAACATAACTAACCATGCGACCAAAACATGTTACTAATCTCCAATAACCATGGCCAATATCGAAACATCCAAAAATAAAAGCATTGAAACAATTTAATTTTCGAAAAGGGCCTGTAACAGTGGCACTCAATCGAGTGGATCAGGCACTCGATCGAGTATCTTAGCTACTCGATCGAGTAGCCCGAGATCAGAATACCCCTCAAGCAGACACACCTGCAGCTACTCGATCGAGTAAGGGGCACTCGATCGAGTGGCTTCAGGTAAAAAATGCTCTAAATTTCAAACACAAGCTATATAATCGCATAACTACGAGTCGGGATGATAACCCGACTACAAATCCTGTAAAACAAGTTCAAAATAAGCAAGTACGGCCTTATGGCCACCGATACAACCAAGTTCCAAAAGAAAGTACCAACCGAAACAACTAACATCCATCATAAACTATAAACATCACAGAAATAAACGGAATATCACTCTTGCTACTGCTGCTCGTCCATCAAGTCATCCTCATCCCCACCACCGCCCGACCTGCCTGCTCCTGACGCACCAAGAGCCGCATCACCACCGGCTCCAACATCTGGTCTCACGTACCAAAGGGTCAAAACATCGTAAAGGTATAACTGAGGTGCTCCCCATGTAGACATGTCCACCCCGTAAGAGTAAAAAACCCCGTTGTTGTCCCCGACTCCCCTCCACCAAACCGGATGTGGCCCTGAAGTCCCAATACCCTGAACATATGCCATCTCATGCAGGTTCCGGAGCATCAAGGTAGAGGACATTCTCTTGGCAAGGTAGCTCTCACGCGTCTCCAGGGTATCAAGAGAAGGGTAACCAGGAAACGGATACTATGGTGGTGTTGTCGGCTGTGGCTGTGTCTCAGCCATCCTCTCCCGCACTCGGCGTGGCCCTATCACGTTCTCCCCCTTCCTCGGCTCAGGCATGACTCGGAGGATCTCCAGGTCGATGAAATACGTCTGCCTCGTAGGACGTGCATCCTCATCCTCCTCCTCGTCAGAATCGGCAGCTACCACTGCCGCGAGTAAAGGCTCTGTCGGTGAGAGGTGCGCAGGAGCTGGTATCTTCATCCAACTCATGCCTCACACCCTCCACAGTAGACTACCATCCTCCAAGGTTCTCAACCATTTCAGGTCGAGGAAGTAAGCTCTGTCCATGGTAGGTTCCGGGATGGCTAAAGTGGTGTAGGCCGGGGAAGCCTCAAAGGAGGTTAGCTTCCTAGCTAAACGGGTGGCAATAGTACCACAACTCAGGATCCTAGTGCCAGACGAGGCCATCAAAGCGAGACTGACACACACCATAGCGGGAGCACTAAAGGTCACTCTCTCAGTCTGCTCGGGGTTAAGGTACGCCATCAGAAGCATCAACTCATGCGAGTTCAACTTACTCATATCCGATCTCTCGTAGCAGAGACACGACACAACACGAAGAAAGATCTTTAAAGTGACATGTTGCTCATCATTGATCAATATGTTACTAGCAGTAGGAGCTGATTTCCCGGTGATACAAGGCATAAGACTGCAAACCCCACACTCGGTCGGTATGTCACGAAGGGCTCCCTTGGGAGGCTTAGCCAAGCCAAGGTGAGAGGCAAACATGTCCATGGTCAAGACAAAGCTGGTGTTCATGAGGCGGAACTCCACAGTTTGTTCCACCGGCTCGTATTTAAACGAGCTCATGAACTCTAGGGTTAGAAAGGCATACGAATGCTTTCGTAGGCGATATAGTCCGGTGAAGCCCAAGGTCTCAAAGATGTGCCTGACATCAGTCTCAATACCCAGATAATCCAAGAGGGTCGTGTCAATGCAACGGGTCGGTCCATCTTACGGGTCTGTAAAGCCACAAAATTCTTTCTTTGGTTGAAATCCACGAATACCATGGACGGGTATTCGGGTACCGCCGGGACTACCGGTCCACTCCCCTCCCCAATTTCGGGCTCAGAAGCCCTACCCCTCTTACTCTGTCTGGTTTCTATGTTCAGTTACGGCATCTGTTTCAGCATACAAATTCAAATATACTACAACATATACATGAAAACATACAAGGCATACATAGTTGATCACAAAAGAATCATCTAAGTACACACTATCACCAACAAATTCCAAATTATAAGCAAAATTCTCACTTCTTAGAAATCAGACGGTCTCTACAGCTGTAAAAATTTTGACATATTTAGCATGAATTAACTTAACCACTACCACTTCTAGGACTCAAACCTTCAAAACATATTCATATACAACCCAAGTTCACAATAACATGAGACGAATTTCAGTTTGGGGCACTTTTAAGTCGGAGTTTTAAGACAAATTTTGAGGTGAAAATCACAAAAATCAACCCTAAATGTGATATATATAACATATATTACTCAATTTTCATCCTTTTACATACAATAGACAACCAAAATTCAATCCCAAATACCAAACCCTAGAAAATTTGAGTCCCATATACCCCAAATTTGAGTCGATTTTTGCACAACTAACAACATTAATCATCAAGAGAAGCATCTAGATCATATTGTAACAATTAGAGGCATGTTTGAACACATGTGAATCGATTTTCCCAACAATTTCCAACATCCTATATGATTCTAATTAATTGAAAACACCAAAATAGAGAAAACATTCATACCTTGATCAATTAGTAAGTAAAAGAACGAATTCAAGCAAGAGAATCACCAAATTGAAGTGCCACAATCACAAGAATCAAAGGGTTTGAGAGAGATTTGGGGCTTAGGGTTGCGGAAATTAGAAGTAGAAACAAGAAGGTTGAACAAAAGAAAGGGTTTATGAACCCGCGTATTTCCGAGTACTGTAGCACCTACTCGATCGAGTAAGTATGGTACTCGATCGAGTGGCCTTCACTCGATCGAGTTGGAGCTACTCGGTCGAGTTTTCGTAGGGAATTCAAACTTTCTCGACGTTATAGCTTCCTAACTAGATTGAATGAGGTCTACTCGGTCTAGTAGGCACTCATACTCGGTCAAGCAAGGCTAAATACACAGTCGGAAATACAAGATTAATTAAAGTTCCCTGCAAAACAGCAATGCGTGTCTATTCCAAAAACGAATTCGGACATCGGCACAGATTAACATATTCATTCACATCATATTACTATCACACGATTACAGTATTTCAAGTCACCAATTCATTATCTCATTCAATTTCTTATTTTCACACTATAACCATAATTATGCAACCAAGAGACTACACTTTTTTTTAGCTTCAACACACATTCCTCTAACATGTTTTCTTTACCTCTAACCGTGCTATCATAACCTCAACAAAATGATTCCTAAACATGCATTCATAACTTGATATTATAACTATTAATCACATCACTCTAGACATTCACCTACCATTTAACTTTCACTTATCATCCAAGCTTATTAATGACTAACTTACCACAACAAATGTCAAACAACTTTCTCAACTCAATTAAGCCATATTGCGGAAGCATTCAACCATTCATCTACCACATTTGTTCCACTACCATTCTAATGACCACTACACAATTTACAACTTGCCAATCATCAACATTACTACCACATACAAGACTCACCAACTTCTATATCAATTACCAATACCATCCATTTAGAACAAACACTACTATCACCACAAGACACACGCACACTAGCGCATATTGCAAACGATTCACCATCTCTATTCAACCACAATATTTGACAATTCTCACCACACGGATGCTAGTTGTGACATAACTTCATCACACACTTTCTATTGTAATCACAGACTATACAAAGCACATGATTCCCGACTCACTAATCCCTTAACCAGTGACTGGCTTAAGCATAATAGGGCCATGATTTTGAAATGAGGGCGCCTACTCACCCAAAATCTAGCATCAGCTTGGGCTCCCAAGAGACATACACCAGGTTCATTTTATTAGACTCCCTACGTTAATTAAGCTCATTAGTTACAGGTTCCAAAATCGTCGCTCTGATACCACTTTGTGACACCCCCATATATCAAGGAGCCTTACCAAGACCTTCCCTAGCATATAAGGACATCACCATCTCGGTTGTCCGAGGAAAGTAATCATCAAAGGTCAATAAAAGAACATTTATAATTATTTTACAAGTGTTTTAACCAAAACTACCGATACAAACGATACACTTCATCTACTCTATGTAAACTACTCATGCCATGACTCGTGAAGACTCATCCCGCCAAGACTCCAGCTACTATCCAAGACATCACCTGCTAAGACTGACTGCTCACCATAAGGGATCACAGCAGACACAACAGAGACAAACAAGAAACAGCCACACAAGGTCAGTAACTGAGGCAAGACACGACATCAACCACCAGCACAATACAAACATAACTAAGCACACACACAGGTCACAACCACTCCAGCCGATCACCATCACCGACTGTCCACTGGACCAGCCCTGCCAGTGGGGGACCGCAGCCGTACCCACCTAAGCCCCGCTCATCATACTGAGCAATAATCCTGTCCCATTAATGTGCACATCCCCTCCCGTGGCGGGTTCCACGGAGGGCGAAACTAGGGCGTGAAGCCACTCCCGCAAGCGACTCCACTCAGCCGAGGACGCACCTCGAGAACCATAGACAATCAATCACAATCAGCTGCACCACAACAACAACCAACGGAACAACACAACACCAACCGATTAGCATAATCAATCAACCACACTGACACTACAATCAATACAACAACCAACACACTAAACAACAAACACAAACTGAGTAGGCGAACCTACCTTTAGCCAACCGCAGCGATTCCTTGTTCAATCACATGACATCAACCAAGCAAGCAAAAACCCCTATACAAATAGCGTAAAAGCCTATTACTACAACCACAACCCTACAAGGAACAACAAAGACAAAGATGATGATGATGACATACCTACGCATCATTTATCGGCGTCAAGACCGCTACCCGACTCAAGAAAACTATCCCAAGGCACAAGCACCCTCAAAGGCTCCCATGGAAGGAATTAAGGTGAAGGAAAAGAGGTAAGGCGACATCTAAGCCTGAAAGAAGGGGGCGGAAATAATTTGCGATTCAATCAAAACGCGATTATAAACCCTCGCTGTAAAGACGCTACTCGATCGAGTAACCAACCTACTCGATCGAGTGGCCCCTACTCGATCGAGTACCCAAGCTACTCGATCGAGTAGCCTCGACTAGATCGAGTACCACTCATCCCAAGGTCTACCATGACACGAGGCATCTCTTGAACGAACTCCCAAAGGCTATCACATGCCCCCAAGGCCGGTCAACGTTGGTTAACGGGTCTCTAAAAGGACGGGTATTACACGGTCTCTCATGAGACCTACTGGTACATTTTTTTCCTTACGTAATTCATAATTAGTTTTTTTTTGTTGTCCACATAATTTATAGTTAGTGATGATGACTCAATATGATAAAGACTATTATTAGTTTTTTATTTAATATTTTTTGTAATTTGATTTAATAAGCCTCTTGTAAAACCATCTTACATTAAATAAAACATTGTATAACAAGTTGCAAAATACCTTTGTCATTATATTCTTACTCAAACATGGTAAATAGTGGAAATGGGAAGTTATTATTGTTAGGGTTAACAAAGTAATTATGCAATAGTTTTACAATAAGGATTGTGTAAAACGAATGTACACACAAATTTTTGTTAAATGATTTCGTTATTAATCCCTCGTCAACTGATTTTATAAACACAAAATCTCATTATAGATGGCAACTATCTGTTAATAACGAAAGACGGGCCAAGTAACATACCACATTACGCATAAGACAAACAACAACTTGCGTGGTGGGGCCCAAAATATCACTACTTTAAGGTTATTTGACCCGTCTCTTGATATAGACGGATATATCCGTCTATAGCAAGACTTGTTGTTTTATAAATAAATAACTTAACAACATTTTGCATGGAGTACATAATTATTCCTCATTCTCCACTCGTCTATTATTTTGTCTTTGAATTATTTCCTCATCCCCCTCTGGGGGGCATTCCCATTAGAGAACCAGGAGGAGAATAGGCAAGATTTGGTGATCACCTTCAGTGACTCTGATTTATCTGATGCTGAGATGCCCTTTGATCAGTGGCTTGTTAATCCGGAGGCTGGTTCCATTGAAGACTCATCGGATATCAGGTTGGCTGATATGATAAACCTTATATCATCTGAAAACTCTGATAAAGTGAATACTGATCTTCAGTTGGATATGGGGGCCCCATCTGAGGGTATAAAGGATGGTCAGATCAATGGTGCAATGGGGAGAAACATCTCTATGTCAGTGCATTCAAGTGCTACTGTTAGGAGGGGCAAAGAGTTACAAGCTGGGTCCTCATCATTGAGACCCTTGAAAATTTTAATTTATAAGGACTTTGGAAAGGAAGAAGTTCATTTGGGAGGAAGGCTTGCTGGAAATAAGGGAAAGGAAAAGATGTTTGACATACCTCGTACTGGCTCTATGTCAAAGCTGATTGCTGAGGTTTCAACGGGCAATATCTCTGATGGTTTTATGGGTTTGGCTGATGCGTATCACCTGTCTGATTTACAAATCAGTCATAAGGAGGAAATTGGAATGGCAAGGAAAAAGAAGTGTTGTACTGAAGCAGGGGACTATATTGTACCTGAAGCTGCTAAAGAATCGTCGGAAAATGCTAAGGATTACCTGAGGCACCTTGCAAAAAAGAGATGTTCTGGTAAAGGTATAAAGAGGACTCTGACCAAGAAGATTAGGTGTGGTTTTCTTCTGAGTGTCAAGGATGTGGAGATGATGGAATCTAGTGATTCATCCTCGTCATCTGTCTAGGGTAATGCTGCTGATCCTGTTAGCTTTGCGGAGGTTGGGCCTGCACAACCTCCTCCATCACCATGATGGGTTTATTTTGGAATTGTAAGGGCCTCAATAACACGCTTTCCCCTACAATTCCTAAGCTAAGGGCGTTATTAGGTAGTAAGTATTTTGATTTTCTGTTTTTAATAGAGACCAAGTGTAATGCTAGTAGTATCTTTCCTATGTTTAGATTTTTTGGGTTTGTGAAACATTTTGGCGTGGATGTCGTTGGATCTTCGGGTGGCATTAGAGTGGGATGGAAGAAAGAGGCAAGAATGAGCCTCGTCATGGCATGTAAGAACTTTATCATCCTTTTGGTTGAGAAATAAAATGGTCTCTTATGGTATCCCATGCTTTTTTATGGTGTACCTTGTTTACAACTACGAAATCCCATCCTCATGGAATTGGAGAAATGGATGGAAAATAGCAATTACCATTTTCTTATTGTTGGTGACTTTAACCAAGTTGATGTGTCATGTGACAAATTAAGTAAGAATCAACGACCTATTAGGGGAGCGAATGACTTTAATCTTTGGAAGATAAGAAATGAATTGATTGACATCCCCTTTAAGGGTCCTAGATTTACTTGGTATAACAACCACAAAGGAGATGAAAGAGTGTATGAGCGGATTGATAAGGCATTGGGCTCCCGAAATTGGCTGAGTTTTTTCCCGGATACTGGTATTAAACACTACCCTATTCAAATATCTGATCATGCGCCCATTGAAGTTAACTTACATCTTATCATAAATGAAGGAAACAGGCCAAATAAATTAGATGCATGTGCACTGGACTATGAGGAATGCCTGCAAGGGGTGCGTTCTGCATGGGTGCAACGCGACGTGGGGTCGCCAAGTTTTCAAGTGGCAAGGAAACTGGCACGGGTAAGGTCGAAGGTAAAGAAATGGTTTATTGATAAAGGGGGGAGTGGACGAAAAAATGGGAGGATTTTGACAAAAGACTCGAAGAGGGTATGAACATGGCTATTGAAGGGGGAGGGAGATGAGTTCTATGGTAACGTGAATGATGAAGTTCGAAAATTCGCAAAAGCAGCTTCTGTTTTCTGGAAACAAAGGGCTAAAGTCAAATGGATGGTGGATGGAGATACATGTACAAAGTTTTATTTCAATTAGGTTAAAGGTAGGGTTGGGAGAAATTTTATTCATGGAATAAAGGGGGAGGATGGGGATTGGATCCATGACCCGACCAGGGTCAGTAATGAATTCCAATGTATGTTTAAGAGTCTATACAAGGAGGGTAGTAATACCTGGGATCGAAATGAGAATTATAACTTTGAGAACATTCTAAAGCATGTGAAACATAATATTTCGCAGGATATAATGGATTTCCTAAAAAAAAACCGTTTACGGCTAAAGAGGTACGTTATGCTGTCTTTCAAATGGGTGGGTTGAAATCACCAGGCCCTCACGGTATTCCAGCTTGCTTTTTTCAAAAATGTTGGTTTTTTATCAAAAAAGGTTTTACCGCGGCTGTTTTATCCACTCTTAACTCGGGAAGAATTTTACGGGAATTAAATAGGACTTTTATTGCCCTTATCCCTAAGATGGATAACCCAGAGGGGGTTTCTTATTACAGACTTATAAGCCTATGTAATGTATTCATGCGTATCGTGTCAAAATGTATTACAAACAAGATATCTAAGGTCATGGGATCTCTGGTTAGTGATTCCCAGAATGCTTTCCTCCCAGGAAGGCAGATTAGCGACAACATTCTACTGGCCCATAAGGTGATTCATTATATTACAAATAACAAGAAAGGTAAACATGGTAAGTGTGATTTCAAAGAAGATATGAGTAAGGCGTATGATAGAATTAAATGGGATTTTATGGAAGCGGTTCTGGTGAACTTCGGTTTTCCTGAGAACCTCGTAACACTTATAATAAATTGTGTCTCGATGGTAAGCTATGAGAATCTTTTTAATGCGTCACCACTGCCCCAATTCAAACCACGTTGTGGGTTACTTCAAGGTGACCCGTTATCCTCTTTCCTCTTTATTCTATGTATGGAGATTTTGGCTGGGTCCATGGAAAATGCTGTTGAGTTGGGAAGAATTAAGGGCATCGAACTTTGTAGAGGAGTTAGGCCTCTGTCCCATCTTTTCTTTGCAGATGACTCGATCTTCTTTTTTCATGATAAGGATGACTCAGCTCTTCATCTAAAGAGTATTATTGATAGTTATTGTGAAGCATCGGGGAAGACTTTTAATCTATAAAAATCTGGTATCCTGTTTAGCCCGAGCACAACCTTGGCAAAGGCGCAGCGGATCATGGGAATTTTTTGTGTAAGAAATTGTAAGGGTATTGAGAAATATCTGGGAATACCGGCTGAGTTTCAGGCTTCTAAACAAGGGATTTTTAAGTCTCTTGTGGAGTATGTTAGAAGACGTATTTCCTCTTGGAATGGCATTTTCCTATCACCAGCGGGGAGGTTAACTCTTATATCTTCAGTTCTATCAAATTTATCAAATAACTTTCTATCGGTCTTCAAAATACCGGTAAGTGTGGCAAGGAAGATTAATTCCCTCTTGTCGCAATTTTGGTGGGCTGGGTGTAAATTGGGTAGGAATCCACTGGTGTAGTAAGAATTTCCTGAGCATACCCAAGGGTAGAGGAGGGCTACTAGGAATTAGAAATGTTGAGTGCTTAAATAAGGCTCTTTTGGCTAAACATGGATGGATACTTATATCGGGGGAGGAGTCTTTCTTTGGTAAGGTTTTCCGTAAAAAGTTGTTTGGGGGATATGAGATTAGGGAAGGGATGTATCTAAAAAGTACAAATTGGGTATCATGGGGGGAGCGAAGTGTCCTATATGGATTGGAACTTATCATGGAAAAGATTGGGTGGAAACCAAGAATTGAATCGAATCTTAACAATTGGAATGCGAACTGGGTGAATGCAATGCGGCCGGAACCAAGGGATTGCCTTTTGGAACCTCAGTTTCTTCACTTGGGGGACCTACAGGTTAAGAATCTCTATACTTCAAATTGGAAATGGAATGTACCACTGGTAAACTTCCTTTTTATAGAAGGTTCTGCAAAACGGATTCTGGCATCACCCATTGCTCGATCTAGGATTATGGATGAAGTGTTCTGGCCGCTTACAGAGGATGGGACCTACACTGTAAAAAGAGGGTATGGCATCATCCATGAGAGATATTTGGAAAGTAAAGGATCCTTGAAGGATAGGACACGGATTAATGAGAATGGAAAGGACTTCTGTAGAGTGAGGCTCTGGCGATTGCCAGGTCCTTCTATGTGCAAAATCCTTTTATGGAAGATTATTACGAACACGCTTCCTGTAGGTAAGGAGTTTGAAAAATGTAAAATTGGCAAAAACTCTATGTGTAGTATGTGTCAAGATTGTGGATCATGCCTGGAGACTCTAGAGCATCTTTTCAGGGACTACAGCACCTCAGCTAGGATATGGGCAGGTTCGGAATCGGGCATTCGAGGTAAAAGTGTTGCAGGAATTATATGTCATTAGTTTATAACATTTTACCGCTTATTTAATGCCTTATCACATGTCATTTCCTTTTTTTGGAGCGATTTTTGGTACTAATAGCTTCCCTTTAGTCCATTTGGCTTTAGATAATATTTTGTAGGTGTAAGAAGACGGAATTAATGCATATTGGAGCCATTTTGGATGAGTCAAGGACTTGGGTGCGGAATCCTAGCTTGGAAGCGGTATCGTCTCACTTAAAGACCATTTGGATGACCTCCCAAGACATCTTGACTCTTAAAGAGAAGTTATGAAGCAAGTAGAGTCGTCCCTATAGCCATCCCTATGGGACAATGACCGGTATGGAAGAAGGGAAGCAAGAGATGAATGCTGGAAGCCGTCCCTAACCTGGTCCCGCCGGAACAGCCACAGGGACAGACGCCCGTACCGGCCGGGACAGATTTCGTCCCTAAGGAACGGTTTATTTCGCCCCTTTTCTATTCCGGTTCACCTCCATTTGTTTTGCAAACACTATATATACCCCACTTTTTTATTTTTAGGACACACAACCCTAGATCTAGTTTTCCATTTCCCAAGTTTCAAACTTTGTTTATCTTTCCTTAATCCTTTCATAATTAACCTTTAATTTATCTAAAAATTAGCTTAGTTTGAGATCTAGTTTTGGGTTGTAAGAAGATTGAAGTGATTCACTTTTCCAATCAATCCAAGTTTCATACTTTTGCAATCTAGTTGGTATAATTCCTTTCCCTTGTTCATTTGTTTACATTTGTCTTTCATTTTAGTCTTGCATATTAGTTTAATTGTTGGAGATTGTCTTGTTTGTTGCTAGAATTCTCTCTCCTGTTTATTTGTTCATGTTTCTAGTTGTTGTTTCTCATCAAAGTTTGAATCTTTGAATTGTTGTGTCAAAGTTTGTTCCTTTTTGCATTAATCCTTCTCCATCTTAGCTTAATTAGTCTTTTCTCATAGTTTAGTTGGTTTATTGCATGTTTAATTGTAGAAATCAATTTTATATCATGTCCATGGTTAAAGTATCCATCTTTCCCAATTATTTTGTCTTAATAACCATGATTAGTGAGTAGTCCTTTTACTAAGACTCGATTATCTCTGACATGAGTTTCCTACTTGGTTAAGACCCATTTAATTGGTCATTTTAGGTGGTGTTAAAGGAAAATTAAGGGGATTGATTTGTGTTATTGACTTATTGGAATTTTCTTCTTATCTTTGACCCTTGACCATTGGTGAAAATCAATCAGGTGGAGGATGGTGTGATTTTAGCTTGTCTTTCGTTAACCTTGGTTGAGACCGAAAGGGAGAACCTTGGGAGAACACCCCTAATTTTGTGTTTGAAATCGACCCTCGAGAGAGGGAGTGGGATGACCCGGATTTATGACACGAGTTTAATGAACCTAAGTCTTGTTTAAACCACACTTGAGATAATGCATGATTTTGGGGGAGTTGAAACTCGGAATTAGGTACCCGACCTTCGAACCCGAGAAGGGGGTTGGAAGGCCTTACTAGTGTCCACTCACGAGACCGAAAGGGAGGTGTTTTGCGACCTAGAGCCGTCATCCTCTTTAACACTACCTAATCGACCACTTAACAGGAAATTAAGCTTGTAGGAGCAATTATCGATGGAGAATTCGGGTCCTAGGCCTTTCCTTAATCTTGATTACATCATTTTCATTCACTTGCTTAATTTCCATCACTAGTTCAATTACATTTAAATTTAATTAGTTTAGTTGATTAGTTTAAAATAACCCATCTCCTTTATTGCCGACTTAGCTAAACACAAGACTAAAAACGATTGGTAATCTCCCATGGTCCTTATGGATTCGACCCTCATATTGTGCAATGACAACCATGCACTTGCGAGGTTAAACTTTGAACCATCAAGTTTTTGGCGCCGTTGCCGGGGAGCATTAGCTTGATATTAATTGTTTTGTTCTAGTTTAGACTAAGTCTTTGTTGCTTTTGAACACCTTGGTGTGCCGTTTGTCTTTTTAACTCTCTCCTTCGGGTGTATAAGCTTTTTGCATGGGAAGATTGAGTTTGAAATCAACAAGTCCATGAAGTTTCCCTCTATTAGTGACTCTTGTTATAGAGTGGATATGTTGGAAGTTGATATGAATGAAGATTTGAATGAAGATGGTTTGAGAGAAAATGAGTTTGAACCTCAAATTATGAAAGGAAATTGAATTGTATTTGAACTCCCCAAAAACATTACTTGATGTTGGGTCTTGGTTAGATGACTCTTGAAATGATTCTTGGGAAGCTCGAGTTGATGCCCTTGAGGCGGCTTTTAATGGAGGTGGAATGAAGTATACCAAGAGCTGTGAGGAAGATGAAGTGGAGGTCTTACATCTTCCCCCACCTCCTTATTTGAGGCCACCTATTACCCATGATGATCATTTTGAAAGGGTTAATGTTTCCGCACTAATCACTCCCCCATCCTTTACTATGAAACACCCGCTTGGTTGCTTTGTGAATCAAGCCATGGTGAGCCACTTGTTGTTGTTAAGTGGAAAAATGTGGGAGTTGACAATGAGGATGGTAGTAAAGTGTTGAGGAAGTTATGGCTCCTTGCTTGGGTACTATACATTTTGAGGCTCTTTGAATGCTACTTATGCTTCTTTGTTGTCCATTCGCAAGCATTCGACCGACTACTAAGGGCATTGAGCAACTATGATATGATGAGATATGGAGTGATATGAAGAATTTCTCCCTGGTGGGCTTAAGTAAGTGGAATACTTTGACTAATTCTTGAATATCTGTGCACTTTAGATTACTATTTGTCTTCTTAGAGACATTCATGAATCGGACATGATCCCTTGCTCCCACTTTCAATATCCAAACTCCCTCAAATCCATATAGGAGTTAATTTAAATTAGCTCTCCCAAATGATGCATCATGTAGCTAGTTTTGCATTAGTTTATTTGCATTTGTAATATATGTTAGCTT
Source organism: Silene latifolia (assembly GCF_048544455.1). NCBI lineage: Eukaryota > Viridiplantae > Streptophyta > Magnoliopsida > Caryophyllales > Caryophyllaceae > Silene > Silene latifolia. The sequence goes on from NC_133533.1 coordinate 40,442,501, forward strand.
AGTTGCATTCATATACAATAGATTGAATTGTATTTAATTTAGCATATAGATTACTTCATGCATTGCATTTGATAAAAATCAAAATACCAAAAAAATAATTGAAAAATAAAACAAAATTAAAAACATGTCTTTTAATTCGGTGTAATCCCTACATGTGTTCCTCTTGGGACGATGTAAATAAACAAGTGTGAGGAGAGAACATTAAATTTCAAAACAACAAAAATATGTTCTCATTTTTCAAATATTAAAAATACCAAAAACATGTATTTCTTTTTCAAAAAAATTTAAAATCCAAAAATACGCATTTAATTTTCGAAAATTTGAAAAACACAAAAATATGTTCTTTATTTTTCAAATTCTCTCCCTACATTAATCCCATCGAGGACGATGCGAAAAATGAGTGTGGGGAGGGAAATATCCGCTTTGTGAATATTTGTAAATAACATTTGTAAATTGTTGTAAATATATATACATATATACTTGTTAAATTGAGAAAATTTTAAAAATGCATTGTATATATTGTATATATTTGGCTTGTCTAACATTGTGGATAGGCACATATCACATGGAGCATCGGAAACAAAGGAATTAGAAGATGCTTGGTATACTCTTTCTTATTTATTTTCCTTATCCATTTCCTATCGTTTGTATATATTGTTAAGGAGGATGGGTTATTGTTGATAAGGATGTTTCATTTTTGGAACTTGGTGATGTGTGTGGCTATGTCTTGTTAGGCCTTAGATTACTTGCATTTAGATTAGTTTGATGTTGCATGTAAGATGTTAGTTGCATTCACATAGCTAATGTATATATTTGTTTAGTTGCATTCATGACGTTTCCATATTGTTTGTAAATATTTTTCAAAGATGTTTTAAAAAGGGGAATAATAACCTTCCATGACGAAAATTGTCTTGACCGTGCTTTTTCCCTTTAGTAGTTTGCACCTTAATGACATGACATAGTTAGGGGTGTTTGCAAAGAAACCCTGGGAAATTGTGCTAAAATGAGCAAGTCTTGATCGCCTTGTGAAACCTTATCGGACCTTAGACTTGACTAGATGCCAATATAGCTACTAAATTGTGAGCATAGAGCCTCCTTATGGGCCGGCCCATCTATAACCGGGCCCCGTTTAGGATTAAGAGTAGGCCTCCTTACAAGGTACGTCACATAAAAATGCATATGTGTGGCATCATTCCTTGAACCGTGGAAATGTTTACTTTTTGTGTACATGTTTAGAGGCAATTTTAATGCATAAAAATTTACCTCACATAGCCATATGAGCCTTGTTTATACCCTTTAGATTAGGTGTCTTTTTTATTAACCCATTTGAGCCTAAGCCTTGTTCCTTTCATTCATTAAACCTATATAATCAACTACATCCCATAAACAACTCACCTTGATCGAGTAGTTTGTCATTGTAGTAATTGTAGTGTTAGAATATGGGTCGGAACCTAGTTTGAAATGTTTGAGTTAAGGGTTGACATTATGTTTGTAATTTGGTTATTGTTGCATAATAAGAGGTTTCATAAAAAAAAAAGAAAAAAAAATGAAAAATGAAAAGAAAAAAACAAGTGAGAAAAGAAATGAAAAAAAGAAAGGAAAAAAATGAGAAGCCAAGGCAACACCCCTTATACATCATAGAAAGGGGTAGAAAAGGCGTTGCAATAAGGGGTTTTGATGTTTTTTGTTCAAATGAGCTAAGTAATTATTGCATCATCTAGTTTAAGTGATTTCACCTTTTTGTAAAGAACTCATTTGTTAATCTAGGAAAGGTTGAGTCGGATAGGATATGATGACTACTCGATGATTAGCTCCACATTCCTATAACGGCGCGTGCGCCAACCCACTTTCACCTAACCCTTGGCCCCGTTACGTCCCGATTGCCTCTTTATATGTACATTTCTTTTCCTTTTTGCATTTCTTATATGGTTATTAGGAAGAAGTTCCACATTAGAATACGGGCGTACCCCGCAAGTCGCAGTAGGAGAGTGATTCTTGGTTACTAATTTTGCAAAAGAAATCACCCGAAATTCACTTGAGCGACGAGTGAAATCCGTGAGGAAATTCGCATTCTAAGTCTCCTTTGGTCAACGGTTTGGCATTGTCTAATCTTGTGCATTTGTCATGTCAATCTTGCAAGTTAACCTATTTTCCCCCCTTTCCCGCCTTGAATTCGTTTCATTGGCATGTTGTGTTGTTTCAAAGGTTGCTTGTGCTAATTCTAGGAACTAGGCACCTCGTTTAGACCCGAGACGGTTTTTCCCCTATTAAAACTCTTTGTCTTGAAATGAAAATTGAGCCATTTAGATGAGGAAATTGGCTAAACTTTTGTTGATACATCCTTACTTGTCTCTTTGTGCTTTAATGTTGGATGTTTCTAAATTTTGCGCAAGACCTTACTTGCCTTGCGAATTTTGTTTTTCCTCATAAGTCAAAATTGCGTGAGTTGAAAGGGCGTTGAGTGCGCTAATACTCATTCGGATATTATTAGTTAGAATAAGTCAAGTGATTCTTATAGTGTGCACCCACTTCGATAGATCTAGCTTACTCGAGGACGAGTAAGGTTCAAGTGTGGGGAGACTTGATATGTGATAATTTTATAACATTTTACCGCTTATTTAATGCCTTACCACATGTCATTTCTGCTCTTTGGAGCGATTTTTGGTACTAATAGCTTCCCTTTAGTCTATTTGGCTTTAGATAATGTTTTGTAGGTGAAACAAGACGGAATTAATGCATATTGGAGCCATTTTGGATGAGTCAAGGACTTGGGTGCGGAATCCTAGCTTGGAAGCGGTCTCGTCTTACTTAAAGACCATTTGGATGACCTCCCAAGACATCTTGACCCTTAAAGAGAAGTTATGAAGCAAGTAGGGTCGTCCATATAGCCATCCCTATGGGACAATGACTGATATGGAAGAAGGGAAGCAAGAGATGAATGCTGGAAGTCGTCCCAAACCTCATCCTACCGAGACAGCCACAGGGAAAGACAACCGTACCGGCCAGGACAGATTTCGTCCCTAAGGGACGGTTCATTTCGCCCCTTTTCTCTTCCGGTTCACCTCCATTTGTTTTGCAAACACTATATATACCCCCACTTTGTAATTTTTGGGACACACAACCCTAGATCTAGTTTTCCATTTTCTAAGTTTCAAACTTTGTAAATCTTTCCTTAATCTTTTCATAATTAACCTTTAATTTCTCTAAAAATTGGCTTAGTTTGAGATCTAGCTTTGGGTTGTAAGAAGATTGAAGTGATTCACTTTTCCAATCAATCCAAGTTTCATACTTTTGCAATCTAGTTTGTATAATTCCTTTCCCTTGTTCATTTGTTTATATTTGTCTTTTTGTCTTTCATTTTAGTCTTGCATATTAGTTTAGTTGTTGGAGATTGTCTTATTTGTTGCTAGAATTCTCTCTCTTGTTTATTTGTTCATGTTTCTAGTTGTTCTTTCTCATCAAAGTTTGAATCTTTGAATTGTTGTGTCAAAGTTTGTTTCTTTTTGCATTAATCATTCTCCATCTTATCTTAATTAGTCTCTTCTCATAGTTTAGTTGGTTTATTGCATGTTTAATTGTAGAAATCAATTTTATATCATGTCAATAGTTAAAGTAACCATCTTTATCAATTATTTTATCTTAATAACCATGATTAGTGAGCAGTCCTTTTACTAGGACACAATTATCCCCGACATGAGTTTCCTACTTGGTTAAGACCCATTTAATTGGTCATTTTAGGTGGTGGTAAAGGAGAATTAAGGGGATTGATTTGTGTTATTGACTTATTGGAAATTTCTTCTTGTCCTTGACCCTTGACCATTGGTGAAAATCAATTAGGCGGAGGATGGTGTGATTTTAGCTTGTCTTTCGTTAACCTTGGTTGAGACCGAAAGGGAGAAACTTGGGAGAACACCCCTAATTTTGTGTTTGAAATCGGCCATCGAGAGAGGGAGTGGGATGACCCAGATTTGTGATGCGAGTTTAATGAACCTAAGTCTTGTTTAAACCACCATTGAGATAATGCATGATTTTGGGGGAGTTGAAACTCGGAATTAGGTACCCGACCTTCGAACCCGAGAGGGGGGTTGGAAGGGCTTACTAGTGTCCACTCACGAGACCGAAAGGGAGGTGTTTGGCGACCTATAGCCGTTATCCTCTTTAACACTACCTAATCTGTTAGGTTTATATACCTCTTATTAGACTCCTCTAATAGTTAACTAATTAACTTCTTAATTATTTGTTCTTTAGATCTAGTGCATGCATAACAAAATAAAAGATTTATGAAGAAAAACAATGTCCCTTACATTGTATATTGATGCGTGACTATAATATGATATTTTACACCCTATTTTACACGCATTTCAGAGCCTTATTATGTAGTTTACACTACTATATTCCCTATTTCCCTCTATTCTCGTGTTTTATGTAATATTGCAGATTATTGCGGAAATGAGAAGATAATGGACCAAATCTTGACCCCAAGAGCTAAGATTAGGAAGGACATGAAGATTTGACTCGGACTTGAAGTTTAGGATGCGCTTCAAGGTCTAAAGATAGCAAAAGCATGGTTGCGTACAAATTGCAAAGCTTAAACAAGCAAAGAATCGCTTCACATTACTGCAGACTGCTTAAAATGGCTATATCTCGAGTTCTAGTTCTGATAATTGAGTGATTCCAATTGGAGGTGAAATCTTATCCTCTTAACTTTCCAACGCCGCGTAGAACACCTGATTTGCCAAGTAACGAAGAAATGGCAGCCGTTTTAAGATCGGTGCGCGCTGCAAAATTCGTCAGAATGCAATAATGTACAGCACCTTTGGTCGACCGACTGGTCCCAGTAGTCGATCGACCACACCACGACTCTGATGTGAAATTAAAAGAACGCGAATTAGAAGCCCATTGCAATTAGGTTTTAGGAAATAAGAGTCACGTTAAACTCCTATATAACGTGACCCCATTCATCAGAATTAGGGGATGAGAATTCATAAAAGACTCTTTTCACAGATTCAACTTTATTGTTTCAATTATCATTCATTAGTTTAGTTTTCAAAAAAAGTTCTTTTTGCATTCGGAAGTGCTTCCTGACCTTTTTTAATTCGGTAATCCTCTTTTAATTTCAGTTTACTTTAATTCTTTTGTTAGATTAGAATTGATAGAATAACATCCCAAACCCTTAATTCAATTATTGCAAGTTTATTATTCAATTACGTTAATTATGCCTTCTTTAATTGTTGTTATCAATTTTGTAGTTGTTGTTAGATTTACCATGAGCAACTAAATTCACCCTGCTAAGATGTGAGGGGATCTGTAGTGTAGACGGCGTAGAATAGGTAGACCTGAATCGGGGTATGGTCGATCGACTGTCTTTGGTGGTCGATTGAATGTACCTGTTGGTCGATCGACCGGCTTAACTGGTCGATCGACTGCATCGTGTTAGATTAGCATCGTTTCAATGTTTTAATTGCAATATTAACGACGAGACCGAGAGGACTTCTTATTTGCCCATCTACATGATTTTTATCATACTTACTTAGGATTACCGCCGTCAAAACTGCAGTGAACTGATCGTCTTAGCTCCCTTTTAGTCATTGTTCACATCCTTTTACTTTATTCGCATATTTATTCGCTTTAATTTTAGATTTATTTTATTTTCATTCATTAGTTATAGCTCAAAATCAAAACCCCCATCACTTATAGACTAAATATAGGCAACTAATAATTCCCTACCTCCCTGTGGTTCGACACTGCTTACCACTAGCTTCTGTTAGTAGTATTTAGGTTATAAATATTATTTTTGATACTAAAACGACGATATCAAATTTTGGCGCCGTTGCCGGGGAGGCAGCGTAAATTTTTAGTTGTTTTAATTTTAGTTTTTGGTCTCAAGGAGCATCCATTCCTTGAGGCAGTATTTATCTTCTTCTTGTAGTTTCTTCTTATATGCAGGTCACATTGCGCTAGACAGAGACTATTAGAGACGTTATTTCAGGAGGAAGGCTTGAGTACTCCTGATATATGGAGAGCAGAAGCATAGCGCATCATTCTGGGCCTAAAGTTCAGGATATCCCAAAGGGATACGCTCTCCCAGCTGGTACAGATGGTTCCTTTGAGCCCCGTCCATCGCATATATATTTAGTGGAGAGGAACCAATTCAGTGGAGCTGCAGATAAAGACCCAACAAAGCATATGGAGGTTTTCATTGATTATGTCTGTTCTATTCCTCCACTAGAGGGCGTGACACAGGATCAGATCAAAGAAACTATGTTTCTCTTTTCGCTCCGAGATGCTGCTAGGGAGTGGTATAGGGATTTGGATAGAGAAGCTTTGGGTATTACTGATTGGAATTCATTGGCTCTAGCTTTCTACAAGAAATACTTTTCACCGTCCAAGACAAATGCAATTAGAGCCCAAATTAAAAATTTCAAGCAGTGGCCTAATGAGGAATTTCACGAATCTTGGATCAGATTTAAGAAGCTAGTCCGCTCTATTCCACACCACGGTTTTCAGTAGTGGTATTTGTGCAACCAGTTCTACATTGGGTTGTACGATGACCACAGGAGTATTCTTGATGCAAAGACTAATGGCGGTTCCAAAACAACATTGGTGATAATAAGGGCTGGAACACGATTGAAGAGATGGCCACACACCGTGCGAGAATATGGTAATCCTAGGGGTAACACACGGTTGAGTGGAATGATAACATGCTATCCTGGCACAATTGGAGGCTATGAGTGTCGGTTTGATATCTTGGAGAAGAAGCGGGGAGGAATTTAATTTTGAACAACATTATATGCCTCCTTATGTAGCTCCACCACTACCCACTCCGCACTTGTGAACTATTAAATAATGAAGTTGCAGAGTTAACAAATTTAGTGCAGTTGCTTATGGTGGAAGTGTAGAAAAGTAATGCTACGAATGAGGCCTCAATCACGGAGCTGAAGTCTCATTTAGCTAACTTAGACAAGAATGCAGCTGAAATTCCGGGTTAATTTATTTCTCTGAATCAGCGTATAGAAACCGTACATGCAATGACGCTGAGGAGTGGGTCTACCCTTGATGGGCCCACTATGGTAGAAGGTGTTTCCGAGGGAGACGTGGCTGAACCAACTGGAAAAATGACTGAAACAGTGAAAAGGAACAAATCAGAAAAAACGAACAACAGCATAGGCAGTAGATCGACTTCAAAGTGTGGTCGATCGACCGCTTCCAATCAACAGTGGCGAGTTTCTGATGTTTCTGGAAAATCTGGAAAATTGAGCAACAACGATGTTGGTCGATCGACCAGCTACAGTCCTTCAGTGAAAGTTTCTGATTCTGCTGAGAATTTTTGGGAACAGGAGATCAGTCGATCGACTGACCTACATGGTCGATCGACTGAAGATGCTGCTGACAGCGAGCCTTTCCGTCCTCATTTACCTGATAAGTTGAGGGAATTTTTGTTCGGAGGTAAGACAGCCCCGCAATTTTTGAAGCAAGCCCTCAATGATGATGGGACGATTCCAGCTCTGAAATATGACCCGACAACGGTCAATGGTTCATTCTTGACTCGGTCTGAAGAGGGTTCGAGCTACAACAAAGATAAAGTAGTGAACTTTCAGCCCAAATCCACTGATGTTGGTATGCATGATATTGAGGAGAGAGCAAATTTACTTCTGACGGCCCCATATCCAGAGAGACTAGTGCCTTCGAAGGATCAGGTATCTTTCGAAAAATTTAAAGCTATTGTTAGAAGTTTGAATGTTCAGGTTCCTTTTCTAGAGCTAGTTAATCAAGTACCTGCTTATATGAAATTCATGAAGCATTTATTGTCTAAAAAGCGGTCACTTGATAAGGTCGAGTTAGTTGCTTTAACTGAAGAGTCTTCTTCTTATTTGACTCACACTGCTCCTCACAAGTTAGCTGACCTTGGTAGTTTTTCTGTTCCTTGCAAAATTGGTACCTTCTCAATTGAGAAGGCATTATGTGATTTAGGAGCTAGTATCAGTGTTATGCCTTTGAGTCTAGCTAGGAAATTGGGATTGACTAAATTTGCGGTCATAAATATGACAGTGCAGATGGCTGATCGTTCTAGGGTCCAGCCGATAGGAGTCTTAGAGGATATTCCTGTGCAGATTGACCGATTCTTTTTCCCGGTTGACTTTATTGTTTTGGACATACCAGAGGATGTTCAGATCCCAATTATATTGGGTAGACCATTTTTTCACACTGCTGGTGCAATAATTGATGTAGGGAATAAGAATCTCTCCTTCAAGGTGGGGAAGAAGTCAATTGTTTTTGCCCAAACCCCCAAAAAGAAGGACGCTATGTGCCCTGTAACTTGCAATGTTGTTTCTGATTAGAAATCCTATGTTGTGTTACCTGACATTTTTGCTTTAGTACCTGTGCCTATTCCTGCTATAACACCTCCGCCCCAGATTGGGAGCAATATGGAGGAAGATTATTCTGTTTTGACTATTGCAGGAACTGGTTTGGGGAAGGAAGAACCACCTGTTGTTCCAGCTGTGAAGGAACCAATTACTCAGAGAGGTGGATTGGGATGTCTTAGTTACGGCACAGATAAGGAACCAAAGGAGAGCCCAACGAAGCAAGAGCCGAGGAAAGTGTCCGAGTATGACTTGGAGTTCGATGAGCCGGATGATCCAAGAGCTTGGGAGGTTGCTAGAGCTGAAAATGACCTGCTGAGTATTCCAGATGTTGGAGTAGATTGGAGACCTGCTGAGGAGATTCGTACCGTGGAGGAAACTTCCTATAGCCAGAAGCCGTGGTCGGAGCTATTCCGCAGCTTGGGTGGATGAACTATTCATTTCATAGGCCTTTTAAGACCATTTTATTGCTGTTTTTAGACTATTTACTGTTTTAGTTTGCGCGAGACTTCGCTTTTATTGGTTTGCTTAGGATTTTATAAGACTATAGACTTTGCATTTGGGTTTAGCGCAATTTTGGGCGCTGTATTTATGTGCAATTTGCAGGTTTTAGACCAAGTTAACTCAATTTATTGAGTTAATTCGAAGAAATACTGTTTTGTCAAGTAAGTCAGTTGATCGACCATACCCACCGGTCGATCGACTGCCCTTTGCAGCACAGGAGCTTCTGTCTCAGTTGACCTAGTCGATCGACCGATGCCGGTACGATCGACCATTATTCTTCTTTGCACTGTTTCGCGATCATTCCCCTGCTGTGTTTGGTCGTTTTGCAGAGCACGAAAGGGAGTACCTTATGGTAGCACTGCTGGCTACTTAAACCTCCTAGCTCACGCTGGTTTGGGGAGGTTTCCTTCTGCACTTAAAGTCTTGTGAGTTTCCGAGTCACATTTATGTCTTATTTAGTTAATTTATCGCAGTTTCCCATTTCCCTTTGTTTCTTTACTCACATGATTTTGCACAATGGGGACATTGTGTGATTTGGTTTGGGGAAGGATTTTGCGTCGCATTTGCATTGTTTTTACTGCATTTCAGTTACACGTTTATTGTATTTCTGCTTGCATTGTATTTATTTTCTATATATACAAAATTCAAAATTCAAAAAAATCCCAAAAATTCAAAAATTTCACGTTTATTTTAGCATGTAGGTCGAGTCGGAACGGTAATATTTCAATGATGACATTGCATTTTCAGCTGTTTATGCCTAAGCCGTGCTTAATTGACATGTTATTAGTATAATCACATATGCATATCTACGAGTTTTTGTTAAATTATTTGCTGAATTTGAAATTTGACTTTGAATTTTGGCAAACTACATCATTTTCTGAGTTTTAGAGCTTTATAACTGGTGTCATCCATGACCAGTTCATTTAGGAATGTGAGTAGTTACTCCTTATGAGGCATGTTACATCAATATGCATAAATATGAACTTAATCTGCTTAATACCTGTATGCATTCGGTTTGTGGTTTGTTGACACATGTGGTAGAGGTTCCCTTTTATCCATTTTACCCATAAGCTCCACAAAAGCCAAAATAGCCCTTTTTGTCCCAAAAGCTACATTCCATATTTAGCCTACCCTTGCTGAGCTAGTAGGGATAGTCGTACGGGAATATTTTATTGCATTTTGGTTTTTATGTCTCGTGTTGAGAATATGTTGGTGAAATGTTGAAGGGAAAGAAGAGAAAAAGAGAAAAAAAAAACAGAAACAGAAATCGAAAAACAATATGTCTTGGTCGATCGATTAGCCCAATTAGTCGATCGACTGATCGCTGCAGTAGTGTAAAAAAAGAAAAATCACATGATTGGATTTATTATTGTTTGGTGATTTTTATTCCCATGTTGCTATTTATATTATTTGGGGAATTAATATATTGTGGAATTGTGAGATTAATGCTTGATATTTAGCACCGTTTCGATTGAAATCTTGAGTATGAAGTTGGAATATTTTATAGTTTGGTTTTCAATAGTTACTAGCTTGGCTTTAACTCCTTTATCCAAATTCATTTTAGCCCCTTCTTACCCATAGCCTCACATATCCAAATTTACCTCGGCATGTGTCCTGGTCTTTAATGGTTGGAATGCATATGTACGGTTGTAGAGATCATTTTCATATTAGATTGCAGGCATGTTCTTATAGGTCGTAGTTAGGTGAGAGTCATTATAAAATTACTTCTTTCTATCTTTTACATATATTCACCTATGCTTATTTGTGTGATTTGAGCGACCCGTGAGAGTCCAATTTGATAAGTTTCTACGGTCAATGGTTCGGCAGCTTTTAACGACTTCATGACTCGTTTGAATGATTCATATTGCTAGTTGATTGTCAATTGTTGCATTAAATTGGTTTAGGCTTTACAATTTGCATTTCGTTCTAAGAATGAACGCGTTCCAGTAGGTTCTAAGATCGAGTCTAGTTCTTGCTTGGGGACAAGCAAGGGTTTGGTTTGGGGAATTTTGATGCGTGACTATAATATGATGTTTTACACCCTATTTTACACGCATTTCAGAGCCTTATTATGTAGTTTACACTACTATATTCCCTATTTCCGTCTACTCTCGTGTTTTATGTAATATTGCAGATTATTGCGGAAATGAGTAGATAATGGACCAAATCTTGACCCCAAGAGCTAAGATAAGGAAGTACATGAAGATTTGACTTGGACTTGAAGTTTAAGATGTGTTTCAAGGTCTAAAGATAGCAAAAGCATGGTTGCGTACAAATTGCAAAGCTTAAACAAGCAAAGAATCGCTTCACATTACTGCAGACTGTTTAAAATGGCTATATCTCGAGTTATATATCTGATAATCGAGTAATTCTAATTGGCGTTGAAAGATTATCCTCTTAGCTTTCCAACGCCGCGTAGAACACCTGATTTGACCAAGTAAAGAAGAAATGGCAGCCATTTTAGGATCGGTGCGCGCTGCAGAATTCGTCAGAATGCATTACTGTACAGCAACTTTGGTCGACCGACTGGTCCCAGTAGTCGATCGACCACACCACGACTCTGACGTGAAATTAAAAGAACGAGAATTAGAAGCCCATTGCAATTAGGTTTTAGGAAATAAGAGTCACGTTAAACTCCTATATAACGTGACCTCATTCATCAGAATTAGGGGATGAGAATTCAGAAAAGACTCTTTTTACAGATTCAACTTTATTGTTTCAATTATCATTCATTAGTTTAGTTTTTAAAAAAAGTTCTTTTTGCATTCGGAATTGCTTCCTGACCTTTTTTAATTCGGCAATCCACTTTTAATTTCAGTTTACTTTAATTCTTTTGTTAGATTAGAATTGATAGAATAGCATCCCAAACCCTTAATTCAATTATTGCAAGTTTATTATTCAATTACGTTAATTATGCCTTCTTTAATTGTTGTTATCAATTTCGTAGTTGTTGTTAGATTTACCATGAGCAGCTAAATTCACCCTGCTAAGATGTGAGGGGATTTGTAGTGTAGACGGCGTAGAATAGGTAGACCTGAGTCGGGGTATGGTCGATCGACTGACCTTGTTGGTCGATCAAATGTACCTGTTGGTCGATCGACCGCCTTAACTGGTCGATCGACTGCATCGTGTTAGATTAGCACCGTTTCAATGTTTTAATTGCAATATTAACGACGAGACCGAGAGGACTTCTTATTTGCCCATCTACATGATTTTTATCAGACTTACTTAGGATTACCGCCGTCAAAACTGCAGTGAACCGATCGTCTTAGCTCCCTTTTAGTCATTGTTCGCATCCTTTTACTTTATTCGCATATTTATTCGCTTTAATTTTAGATTTATTTTATTTTCATTCATTAGTTATAGCTCAAAATCAAACCCCCCATCACTTATAGACTAAATATAGGCAACTAATAATTCCCTACCTCCCTGTGGTTCGACCCTGCTTACCACTAGCTTCTGTTAGTAGTATTTAGGTTATAAATATTATTTTTGATACTAAAACGACGGTATCATATATGGTTTGAAATATAGGGCACAAATAAGGTCACCTTCCTTATTGTTTCTTGAGCTTAACATATTGGATGATCCTCCTAAGTATCCAAGTATAGAAGACACTCTAATAAGTTGCACCCAAGATTCAACCCAAAAATTCCTACTAATATTAACTAGATATATAGTAGAAATGCTTCCTTAATGTTACTAATATTTCTAGTATTACTACTTCTAGTAATTAGTTGGAGAGTATTAGTATTTGAGAGTTGTAGGAGGATTTTGCTTGTGAGGAAATATGAGCACAAAAACAAGCAAAAGCTAGAGAGGAAAAATGAGCAACAAGTTCTCTTATTTAAGAGCAAATAACCGGTTGCCCTTTTACATGGGGGAATATTTTTCCTCTTGTTTTTGTTAGGATTCATTAATTCCATTACTATACATATTCATATATGAATTAATTTATTTGGTCATAAAATAAATACAAGATCTTATGCATGCAAACATAAAACAAAATAGAGAAGAAACCGTCACTTCTTACATTAATGTTTCGGATTTTGGGCACCAACAAGATCTCCTACTTGTTAGTTCTTGAGCTTTCCAACAATGGATTAACAAGGTTCAAATTAGAACCTCTCCCAAAAGCTTATACCCAAGGAACACCCTTAATGACTAATATTATTATGAGCTAGTAATAATACTAATCTTACATAAAATTAGGACACAAAATATTAATTTTGTTCTCTCTTATTTCGGTCAAGAGAGAAGAATTTTGTGAGGTTTTATTTATCTAAGTTTTTCACAAATTGTAGAGAGAATATGATTTTCTAACACTAGAAAATTATTGAGTGAAGTAGTGAATAAATGAGAGAAAAACCCTTGGCTTTTCTCCTCTAGAAAACCGGTGGGGAAGGGGGAAAGGTGGCCAATGCATGAGCTTGTTTTTCTACCCAAGACAAACTAGGCATGCAAGGCTAAGAGTATGAGTAATCATTGTATTTTCTCATTTAAAATAATTAACACAATTTTAAACCCTAACCCTCCCCATTTTCGGTACACTTAACATAAAATGGAAGGTCCATTTTATTTTGTCATTTGTCAATTGTGACATATTTGACATGTTACTTGACATGTGAAATTGTAATGTATTTTTAACATATTAAAAATCAACATACTCATAAAATATGTCATATACAAAATCGACTAGTAATTTGTAATTACTTGTACCAAAACGGTTTATCAAATTATAAATTACAACGTCTTGTATTTATAATAAATTATTCATTCAATTTCAATTTCAATTGTTTCGTAAACAATAATTTTATCTAAGTAATAAAACAATTCGATTACTTAGACCGTATCTAATTTAATCGAATTATAATAAGACACGTTAATCTTACTCACAAATCATCCGTCAATTTTAAGCAATTTAATTAACTCGTATCGGCATACGATTAATTAAATAATCAATTAAGAGTATTTCCCTATAGGTATGACCTAAGGGGATCAACTCATCACCACAGTCGCACGACAGTAATGTCAACTCTAGTCAGCCAATCATTACCGATATGTGTGGAGCAGTTGACTGTAAAATATTACATCCCTCATGTATTCTTAAACATGAGATTTAAACATGTGATCATCATGATCGACAGTTGTGATCGCATTATTATCGGAGGACACTTATTCCAACAATCTCCCACTTGTCCTCGACAAGTGTGCGTCACCAATTCTCTTGTCCTATTACTATCTGCCACTCAATGTAAGGTGTCTTTCGGGTCGTACTTGAAAGTGATCATATCGAGAGTGGTTTCCTCGATCTGGAGAATAACTGATTGACCGGAATTATCTACCATAGATACCTTCCGAGTGTGGCCACGCATTTCCAGTTCATTACTCCTCGAGTGGCCGGGAGATATTGTTTTAACCCCGACAAGGGGTGGACAATTCCTATCGCACTATTCCCTTCGATTAGCCACAACCATCATAACCCAAAATATGCCCATTTGACCCCATTTACGAAGGTCTTAGTAACATAAATCAAACTTAATCTGAAACTGTGCCACCTTAGGCGAACAGTCTTTAGTCAAAAGAATCAACTCATTAGAATACTATAGTAGCTCTCGCCACGACCAGGCTATAAAAATTTGCCAGAACTCTATAAGTGGTCATTAGCCCGACAAAGTGTTCCTAGCAGTCTGCCTATCTGATCGACTAGTCATCTCACATGACTCCATGGCACTTGAACTTGCCATCAATCGCATCACACTCTAGTCACTTCGAGACGTCACCTCATGTAAGTGACTATGGGCGAATACAATGCTAATCCGTGTTCACTTTAACGGGGTTCAATTGTCTCTACAACCCGTTTGGATGTAACAAAGTATAAGGTGAGTTAATAATAACTCAAACGACAAATGTGGACATCACATTCGGGTAGTCAATACCATATTACCACCTTGTGATGTATATTGTAAGTGTGTAAACACTAGTCATTTGCAACATGAGTTTAACACACCATGTGTCCATGTGTTCAAACTCTTGAATTGCATTTTCCTTTATTTTCATGTTTGTCTTACATAGCATGAATCTTACCAAGTACATATCTAGTTTCCCAAACTAGGTTTAGGTTCTTTATTTTGAGAGAACTTTCTTGTTGCTTATCACATAACAAACGAATTATGGTGGACGACATAACTTGCACTAGTCAAGTGTTCTTTCAACTCATAATGTACCAGGTATATATTTTGTAGGACCTTACAACAATTGTCAAGATGAATAGCCTAGCACTTCTTATAAGTCCTAACAAATTTGAAAATACTAGTTTTGAGCAACTTCTTACTATTACCAAGTATCTTTTCAAACTTCTTATTTCTCCTTTTAGCTTAAATAGCTTAGGATTTTCATAAGTCCTTACGCGTTTTCGAAACTTCAATATGTGCAGCTTCTTGTCACATAACAGAGTGTTCTTTCAAACACTAGAATAGCTCATTAGTTCTCCTCGAGAATTCATGACGATTCTTATATGGCTTACCAATGACTCATCATGCTCTTAAGCATATGATTCATTATAGGACACGTGCATGATTATTCTATGGGCGGAAACATTAGTAATCTTAAATCATGTAATCAACCATTCTTAGGTTCAATGAATGACCGTGACTGCTTATAATAATTCCATTTTCATCGATATGAATAACCTACGTTTCTTGTTGATTTGTCGTGCATATCTCAATGCCTATCCAACATCCCACGTTGTGATTGGATTCATCTTAGTCCATTTTCATCCAGAATTGAAAACTCAAATACTTCTTTGTGAAAGACAGTACTAGCTCGTCATTCTCAATGAGTAATGAGTTATAACTTTTTACAAGATGATTGCTCCCACTAAATTTCATGTCTTCACATGATAATTTCAAACTCCCACTCAATTCTACATGTTTCGTTTTTGACTACTCAATCGAAACATTTGAAATCAATTTTGCTTTGCCAAGTTATTAAGATAAAACCATATATGTTTCCAACATATCTTTTCAAAATACCTATTTTGAAAAGGTTTCAATCTTAAACTTATGGAAAGAGATTTTAATCTCTAACTCATTCATTTTTAAAATGATGCGTAGCAATGTCATTACTTAAATGTGAAATCCCATTTAATACACGTCCTCCTCAAAATACCCTTTTCGGAAGGAGGTTTAACCATTTCATTTTCATAATGAGGTTAAGTAACGACACTAGCGTTGTTAACAATTAACTTAGCTCTTGTAGATATCGGCATATCTTTCTTTGCAACTTTTAATCATAAATCTCATTTATATTCAAGGATGCAACTTTGTTTCATTTAGGCTCTTAAGAAAATATCAATATTGAAACTCTATTTATATCTAGGTCATAAACTAGCAAAATCTCTTGTTGAGACTTTTCTTTAGTCATGTTTCTTTAAGTACTTTCTTTTGGTCTCCTCACGTAGTAGAACAACTTCTTTTGATTTCTTTACGTAGTTACCTTAAGAACGTCTTCTTTTGGTGTCCTCACGTAGTTACCTTAAGAACATCTTCTTTTGGTTTCCTCACGTACGTAGTTACTATGACTAGAAATGTACACAAATTATCGTCTCTTACATAGATCTCATCTACTCAAGGTATACAAATCTCAAGTCATTCTTTGTGTCTTAATATTTCTCCCACTCTATCTTTAGAATAACTACCCTAATTATTCAAAAGATAGCTTTTGGGACACAAATGATGTTATGGTGAAGAAAGAGAGAAATCATATAGATTAAAAGACTTATTAATAAAGGTTTAATGGGTGTATGTAGGTAATTAAGTTTTCGTTAAGTGAGTTCATTAACTCAATATCACTTCATAATTGATCATACACAAACTTCAAGTTTATGGACATATAATGAATTTATCATTATAATTGTCTATTGGATCAATTTTAAGTAGATATTCATATGTTTCTATGTCAAGCATATAAAGATGATTTTTAGAACAATTAAAATACGATAAACGTAGTGACTTGGGTTGCAAACCAAGTCACCATTAATCCAAAATACAACCATTGTTAAAAGGATTACACATTTCCATGTCGAACACGGAAATCAAAATAGTTTTAAAATCCATAACACTAAAATAAAGACAATAATAAAAGCCAAGCTTCATTGGTAGCTACTCTTAGCTCCTTCATGATTTCTTAAGCTTGCTTCTCTTTTCCCTTGTCTTTGCTTCGAGGAGGCCCTATTTACAATAAAAAGGGGATACATTATCACAACTTGTATCAAAATACCATAGTTGAATTAGAAACATAAAAGAAAGGATAGTCATTTACCTACTGGAGTGATCTTTCCAGCTTTGATATCACCAAGATACTTGGAACAATTCCTCTTCCAATGTCCAACACCATTACAATAATGGCATTTATCAAGAGGACCCTTCTTGGGTTTGGAATGTGGGATTTATCTGTATACATCCCTTTATATTCAAGGATTATAATGAATTTTATGAAGATGATCACTAGTCATAAAATAAAATTACATAAACAAAAGTAAAGGATTAAGAGATAACCTTCGGTCCTAGCAAATACGGCCTATGAACAATATCGCAATGATATTCTCCTATCAGTTGCACCCAAGATGATATGAGATATGCCCTTTGATTGTGCTAGAATCGATCCAAATTTTCAGTAAAAATTTAGGTTATTTTGTGTTGTTTTCTGATGAGAGGAGAGATTAGGTTAAAAGAGAATTAGGGTAAAGAAAATGATCCCCCTTTGCCTCTTATTGTAACCGAAAAAGGGAGTGAATAAGGGAGATATTATCTTCCCTAATTCGGCCCATATAACCGAAATAAGGAGTATGATATCCTTATTTTTGGTTATTCTAAAAATGTATAAAAATGTGTTAAATTGTCATCTAGTGAGGATCGAACCCATGACCTCTTGGTTTGTGTACCCTCACTATTACCACTATGACACATTCATCTTGTTGATATTAAATATAACTGATTACATTTAATTACGAATTAACAGATTAATTCGTCCAAGCTAACATTACATACATTTAATTAAATATAACGTATTATATTCAATTTACGAATTGATGTGATTAATTGTCTCAACTAATATTATTTAATCTTCATTAAATAATTGTCTCATCAACACATTGACTAACTGTTTAGTCATATTAGGCATAAATGTGATCATATTTCTATAACCACATCTCTCAAACACATCATATAGGTGTGACCTTTAGGGACTAGTTGATCACCGCCATCTGTATGATAATAACGTCAAACTTTCTAGCAAGCCAACCGTTATTAGGTAATCGTTAATCAACTGATTAAAATACGAAGTATACCCTTGTGAACCTGTAAGAGATTTACAAATGTTATCACACTAATTTGTGGAGGACACAAGCTCTAACAAACTCCCACTTGTCCTCACAAGTGTATGTGCGATAACCGATTCTCATATCCTAAAATTTCTCCCACTTAATGTAAAACAATTTGCAAATCCGTATTCACAAAGGTCATATTTTACAAGCGATCAATATCAAGAGTGGTTTCCCCGACTAGAGAGTAACTTAACTGATAAACGAATCAACATTCGAGCATGGCCATGCATTTCAGTTACAACTCCTCAAGTGGCCCTGAGAAATAACTATACCTGATAAGGGTTGGATATTTTCCTCAACTCGAATCCTGCAGATGTAAGCACAGTATGAAATGACCCGAAAAAATCTACTTAGCCTCCATTCACGGAGGCGTGAGAAAGAAACCAAAGTCACCCAAAAACTGCTTTAATCTCAAAAGACAGTCGATAGTCAAAAGAATCGACTATAGGAACACAATGGATGTCCTATCCACGACCTGGCACCGAATGTTTTTAAACATTTAGGACTCCATTACGTTGTCACAAAAAAGTTTGTCCTACGAGGTATCGTTATAATCTCGCATCTGTGATCGATCAGTCAACCGTTCGACTTATGGCTTGTTGAACCCACCATCAATCGACTGCACAATATAATAGCTGGAGTTATCAGCTCACATTGGCGATTACGGACCAAAAACAAATATAATGTAATTCAGTTCACTTTGTGGTGTTCAATGTTGTCAGTACAATCCACATGAAAAACAAAATATTATAATAAAACGATGAAGATATAAATAGTATATGAAAAAGATAATGTATCAAATCCATAATCAAGTACTACAACTCAGGAACACGTTTAATTCCCATGGAAATAACGTGCTCTGCATGCTTATCATAATTCAACGGTTTAGTGAGAGGATCCGCGATGTTATCATCCGTCGCAATCTTGTCTACCACTATCTCCTCTTGCTCCACGTAATCACGGATCAGGTGAGCTTTCCGATGTACATGTCTAGATTTGTTGCTAGACTTTGGCTCCTTAGCCTGGAAGATGGCACCTCTATTGTCACAATAGATGGTGATCGGGTCATTCGAACTAGGAACTACCGTAAGTCCTTGTAAGAATTGACGCATCCATATCGCTTCCTTTGCTGCCTCCGAAGCGGCATAGTACTCGGATTCGATGTAGTAGAATCCGCTACAACACTGCTTGGAACTCTTCCAGCTGACCGCAGCACCATTAAGAGTGAAGACGAACCCGGACTGAGATTTTGAGTCATCTCGATCCGTTTGGAAGCTAGCATCTGCGTAACCTATTGCGCATAGCTTAGTATCGCCTCCATAAGTCAATACCCAATCCTTAGTCCTCCGTAGGTACTTGAGGATGTTTTTAACAGCTATCCAGTGTGTTTCACCTGGAGTCTTTTGGTACCGACTCGTCATACTCAATGCATATGTCACGTCTGGACGTGTGCATATCATGGCATACATGATCGATCCTATTGCAGATGCATAAGGAACACGACTCATGCGCTCAATCCCTTCAGGCGTCGTGGGTAACTGAGACTTGCTCAACTGCACCCCAGTCGTCATTGGAAGGTTCCCCTTCTTGGAGTTGGTCATGCTGAACTTCTCAAGAATCTTATCCAAATAAGACTCCTGACTAAGTGATAACGTCCGTCGTGATCTATCTCGGTAGATGCGGATTCCCAAAATGCGTTGTGCCTCACCCAGATCTTTCATCTCGAAATGGTTCTTCAACCATCCTTTAACCGAAGATAGGAGAGGAATGTCATTCCCAATCGAGAGTATGTCATCGACATACAATATCAAGAATACAATCTTGCTCCCACTCGACTTGATATATAAGCATGGTTCTTCGACCGATCGAGTAAAACCATACTCTTTTATCACCTGGTCGAAACGATGATTCCAACTCCGAAAAGCTTGCTTAAGTCCATAAATGGAACGCTTAAGCTTGCATACTTTCTTAGGATGCTCAGGATCTATGAAACCTTCGGGTTGCACCATGTACAACTCTTCCTCCAAATAACCGTTTAAGAAGGCGGTTTTCACATCCATTTGCCAAATTTCATAATCATGAAAAGCGGCAATCGCTAAGATTATCCGAATGGAACGTAGCATGACTACAGGTGCAAAAATCTCATCATAATGCAATCCGTGCACTTGAGTGAAACCTTTTGCCACAAGTCGTGCCTTATAGGTATCTGGTTGCGCGTCTACAGAACGCTTTATTTTGTAAAGCCATTTGCACTGTAGAGGTTTTACCTTATTAGATAAATCAACTAGATCCCATACGTCATTCTCATACATGGAGTCCATCTCGGATTGCATGGCTTCGAGCCATAGCTTTGAGTCGGAACAGGTCATAGCACCTTTATAGGTAACGGGTTCATTACTCTCTAGGAGTAAAACGTCATTCTCCTCGACCATACCAATATATCTGTCCGGAGGATGAGAGACTCTACCCGACCTCCTGGGTTCCTGAGGAATATTAACCGTATCATCAGTTGGAGGAACAACTTCCTCCATCCGTTCCTCGGTTGTTGGTTCTGGAATCTCCGACAGCTCGAAGGTTCTATTACTCGTCTTGTTCTCGAGAAATTCTTTCTCTAAGAACGTCGCACTAGCCGCAACAAAAACTCGATGTTCGGTAGGCGAATAGAAGTAATGACCAAATGTTCCTTTTGGATAACCTATAAAGTATGTCTTGACCGATCGCGGGCCGAGCTTATCCTCGTGTCTCCACTTGACATAAGCCTCGCAGCCCCAAACCCGAATAAAGGACAAGTTAGGGACCGTTCCTTCCACATTTCATATGGAGTCTTTTAAATGACTTTAGTCGGACTTCGGTTAAGTATAAGAGCGGTGACAAAAGAGCATAACCCCATAATGAATTAGGCACTACTGTGTGACTCATCATGGATCGAACCATATCAAGTAAGGTTCGATTTCTCCGTTCGGACACACCATTTAATTGAGGTGTTCCAGGTGGAGTTAACTATAGAACGATTCCACAGTAATTAAGGTGTTGATCAAACTCATTTGAAAGATATTCGCCACCCCGATCAGAACGGAGTGCTTTAACCTTTCTAACCAGTTGGTTCTGTACCCTGTTCTGGTATTCCTTGAATTTCTCAAAGGACTCACTTTTATGTTTCATTAAGTAGACATATCCGTATCTACTCAAGTCGTCCGTGAAAGTGATAAAATATCTATAGCCATCTCTAGCGGCAATTGACATAGGTCCACAAACATCAGTATGTATGAGTCCTAATAGGTCCCTAGCGTGCATTCCAACACCTTTGAAGGAAATTCGAGTCATCTTGCCAATGAGACATGATTCACACGTACCATATGTAGAAAAATCGAATGCGGGAATAGTCCCATTATCGACGAGTTTCTTCACGCGTTTCTCATTTATGTGTCCCATTCGACAATGCCATAGATAGGTTTGATCTTTGTCACCAACCTTTATTTTCTTATTATTCACGTGTAATACTTCCGTGGTTTGGTCTAAGATGTAAATTCCATTCATGGAAACTGCTTTGCCATAAATCATTTCATTGAAAGAGAAAATACAGCTATTATCCTTTATTGAAAATGCAAAACCGTCTTTAGCAAGTACGGAAACAGAAATAATATTCTTAGACAAACTAGGTACATAGTAACAGTTATTTAAAAATAACTCAAAACCACTAGGGAGTTGGATTACATATGTTCCCTTCGAGACACCAAAGAACTCGTGCTCCATTCCCGACTCGCAGGTCCACATCACCTTTTTCGAGAGGTATGATGTTCTTTAGGCCTGCAAATGATTACACAGATGAGAACCACAACCAGTATCAAGTACCCAAGTTCCGAAACTTGCATGGTTAATCTCAATCATATGAATATAAGATGACATACCAACAGGAACGACGCAGCCTGCTTTGATGTCCTCACGGTAGACGGGATAGTTCCTCCTCCAATGTTCAGTCTTGTGACAATGGTGGCACTCTATGTCACCGCCCTTGCTCTTTGCCTTGTCCTGTGAGCTACTAGTCTCACCAGGCGCACTCTTACCGTTTCCTGGCTTTTTAAACTTTGGCTTACCTACAGCTAGGTCGCCATGAGCCTTGCCCTTACCTTTACCCTTGTTGTAAATCGTGAGAACATCCTGCTTCATGCTCCCACTCAATTTCATATCCTTCTCGGTCTGTACGAGAAGGGAGTGTAGCTCATGAGGACTCTTTTTCAAGTCATTCATGTAGTAGTTCGCCCTGAAAAGGGCAAAACCATCGTGAAGAGAATGAAGCATTCGGTCAATGACAATGCTTTCACTGATTTTACAATTCAGTGCCTCCAGCTTCTCGACATTCTCAATCATGTGAAGAATGTGTGGGCTAACCGGTTGGCCCTTCTGGAGTTTTGCATCAAAGAAGCCACAGGTATGCTCATATGTAACGATTCTCGGTGCTTTTGAGAACTCGTTAGTGAGCGTGGTGAAAATCTTGTTTGCACCTTGGGCAATGAAGCGTCTCTGCAAATTGGTTTCCATTGCAAAGATGAGTACGTTCTTTATCGCACCCGCTTCCATAACGAAGTCACTATAAGCGAGTGACTCGTTGACTCCTGCATTGGGGCCTGGGTTGACAGGTATTGGCTCAGTTAAGTACTTGAGCTTACCGTCAGCAATGGCAGCATTCCGTAGTGCTGCCTCCCAGTCCGCAAAGTTGGACCCGTCGTTTTTCAGACGTGTGAGCTGATTCATCTGGTCCATAAATATTTTCAGCCAGGACGCGCGATCAAGTGTGGCACTAGGCATTGGGATTTCGTTATTTCCAGCCATTTGTTGTAACAGTATTATCAAAAATAATCGTGTTCTACACTGCGAAAGAAGAATAAAAATAATAAGCATGTGCATCGTTTTGATTTTAAGTCTAATGAACTAATGTCATAACGCGAAGACTCAAAACATTTATACAATTGACCTCCCTCAAGAATTATATAAATGATCCCAAGACTCAATTATCTGTAAATTGATAAGCTAACCTTTTAGCTAATTCTACCGTTAGAATTCTTGGTCGATAAATTTCTGTAAATTCTATGTTTAGTCCATCATAATCACGAGAAACTCTTCGGACTATGATGTTGAGGTAAACTAAGTCAACACAATTACTTACCCAACGTAGAAGGGGTCATATTATGCCTACCGACGAAGAAGGGATTCATAGTTGTTTGCCCTTATAAAGACTAATCTCAATTTCCGTTTTAGAGGAAGATCCCATCAACTTTATTTTAATTCATTTTAAGTGAACTAATATCTAGCATGCGAGAATGAATAAACTAAGGTGATGGCTTAATAAGTCTGTGACATCTGTATGTCCATGAAAACTAACATACAACCTATATGTGTCAATTTTCATGCATTTTAGTAGTAGGTGGTTTGGTTTTAGGCGGAATATGATGCATAAACTATCATGTGAATGAAAAGCAATATGAATGAAAACGTAAAACAATAAAAGTCCTAGTGTGGCCTATCCTATCAAAATGAACATTCAATACAAGTTTGGAATCCATCCTTGGACCCGAGAAGCTTGTCTTGATGTTCCATCTTGATCCATGTAGCGGGAGTGAGCTCCAATCTCCATCTTTAGTCTTCTTCGAAAATTACAATAAATAAAATTTACATAATAAACCAATTTATTACATTCCAATTTCAAAACCCAAAAACTAAAGAAAAGGAGATTCGAGATCTCATAATTACATAAAAAATCATGTTTCCTTCATTACGAAAACATAATTTGACTAAGGCCACACTAAGTATTACAAATTACAACCGATTGAAAAAAAAATACGTAAATAAAATTCATTCAATGATTCATTCAACAAAATTAAAATGCATCAACTAAAAATAAATTAAACATACATGACACAATTCCTTAATTATGTTGATTAATTTATCCAAACCACCTATTTAAAAATTAAATTAAGTGACAATTACTCAATTAATCACATTAATTTGAATTTCAATTCATATTAAACTTGTAATATGAATTTAATCCAACAAAATTTTAAACTTCTTTAAAATAATATGGTATCTTTAAATTGTGAACCGTTTCACAATAACTAATTGGCCAAAATCAAAACAAGATTAAAAACCTTTTTTTTTCTTCTTATTGGGTCTCGGCAAAAAGAAAAAAAAAACAGGAATTTTTTTTTTTTTTTAAATTCTCAGCTGCTCACGGCTGGAATTAAAAAAAACAGCCCAAATGTTTTTCCAATTCGGCAATTAGGCAAAAACAGAAAAAAAAAAAAAAAAAAACTTCCTTTTTTTTTCTTTTCGGCATTTCAGAAAAAAACATAAAAAAAATAGAAATAAATTTTTTTCTTTTGAGCTCACGGCAAACCCTAAAATAAGCCGTCCTTTTTTTTTCTTTTGCGGCAAAAAGCCCTAATTCAAAAATCGATGAAGAAAATGTTTACAGTTGCTATTAGAACATGATTTAGCAAATGAATTAATAAACATGATTAATCGTATATGCTAAAACTATATAGCTAAAAACAAATTTTTATATCATCGACATGACGATTCTATTTGCATTTTAACTTAATCTGCATTAAATCAAAATCTAGCAATTCTTCATATGATAATTTTAACTGATTAAAACAATGATATGAAAAATGAAATTGGAAATAAATCATCAAACAAAAGAAAACAAAACGAAAAACAGATCGAAAAAAAAATTACCTCTCGGCAAAAAAAAATTCAGCCGAAATCCCCTTTTTTTTCGAAATTCCTTATATTGTTTACATACAATTTTATGAAAATCATCAAAATTAAAATCCGTGGCCTTGGCTCTGATACCACTTGTGGGATTTATCTGTATACATCCCTTTATATTCAAGGATTATAACGAATTTTATGAAGATGATCACTAGTCATAAAATAAAATTACATAAACAAAAGTAAAGGATTAAGAGATAACCTTCAGTCCTAGCAAATACGGCCTATGAACAATATCGCAATGATATTCTCCTATCAGTTGCACCCAAGATGATATGAGATCTGCCCTTTGATTGTGCTTGTGGACAAGGCCCTCGAAAACTGCGTCCGCGGGATCCACACTAGGCATAATCGACTCGAGGTTCTTTCGAATCGAATTAAGACAAATTAGAGTCGCCACCAAGTTTTTTGGGAACTTGGAACCGTTCAAGCCAACTTTACACCTTTCATCGAAAAGCATAAAGCCAATCGACTACGAGTGATTAAAGATAAAGACTTGTACCCTATATCACTCGATTTGAATGACTCTCGTAATCCAATGGTATTTAGACGGATCCATAAACCATAGATCTTGAGTAAGGGGTGAGGGTACGTGTTGGGAAGCCCATAAGGACACCCAACCCCGCCCGTCAATAACGGCCTCTACTAAGTCAAGTGTCGAATTTCAAACAAGGTCATAGCTACTACGATATATGATATGCAAACATCGTTTTAGAACCCTAACATGTGACAACAATTTCTATGTCGTTTTAGATGCAACTAAACTAACTTTGTCAAAGTTGTAATTTAGCATGTGGGTTGATTGATCTAACAACATACAAACGAAACAAACAAGGCTTGATGGGAATGGGGGAGCCGTTGGAATCTATCTTATTACAACCCAGGCATTTCATGCCGACACAACGAGAAATTAAAGATACAACTCGATCTAAAATACAACGCTGTACACACGACGCAATACACGGCCATTCGGCCTAGGAAACCGTGCACAAAGGGGTGGCCCACGGCTTACATGACTCACGGCCTTGGGTCACTCCTCGTAATGTGTGCTTTCACTTAATCTCATCGAATTAGACATAAGGCCACGCACCAAAGCATGCATTAGCATAAATCGGGCCATGTTGCTTTAAACAACATGTGATTTACTACGCTCTTACAGGCATTGGGGCACAACCATCTAACCAAACAAGACTAAGGTTTTTGGAAGAAGTTTTGACTCGATAAAAGAAAGCTAACTTGAAAATTACAACTCAATAACAAACGATAAATTACAAGCGACAAAACAAATAAAGAACGAACGATGTAAAACAAACGAAACAAGAAAGACCAAGGGACACGGCCAAGCCTCACGGCCTAAAGCCACGTCCAACCCTAGGTCCTAGGTCAGGCTCATTAGTTAGATCAATTGATTGCGAAACAAGTTCAAAAGCGGGCTAGAAAACAAGTTAGAAACGATGTTGATCGATTTGAAAAGATACCTTGCAAACGCGCATTCTACACGGCGTAAAGGGGTCAAATTAGGTCAAGTTTGCTAATTAATTTAACTCATCGAGTGTTAATAAGAAGGTGCTAATCACGCACTCTTATACTAACAAGAAATTAGGTGAAAGAGAGAGATGCGTTCAATTAAGTTACAGAATCGTCAGTTGATTTTTAAAGCTATGTCGATGTACCCTAACGTGTCTAATTAGGTTATTAAATTGATCTAATGTCATCTAAACGAGTTATATGTTAAAAATCATAGGTCAAACTAACATGTGAATGGTCCTAAGGTGGGTCGAATTACATGAAACAAAAGAGGGGTCGAAAGCGAAGAGCGAAGTCAGAATTCGTTTTATTAATGCCCTACCTTGAACACGAGGAAATGTAAATGAGACGGGGGTGTACGACCGACTGATGTAGCGGTTTCTTTCCCATCTCAAGTCAACGCGGGTGTTCATGGTGGTACTTTAACTCATACTCGGACTAAACTAGTTTCGTAGTTAATGATAACAATCGATAAACAAAAACGATAAACAAACAAAAACGAACTATAAGAAAACAAACATAAAAAACGAAATAAAAGGGAGAAAGAGGAGGATTTGATGCACCCTCAACCTACATGTATCGTTGACACCGTCTTGGGTCGTAATCGATGGTAGATTTTATCTCGAGAGGCCGTCGTCGATTTAAGAAACAAAGCAAACAACACGTTTTTGCAAATCGGACAACAACTTTCAAACTGCGATTTCTCTCTCGTTTCACGGTGAAAATTCGATTTAAAAGATGTTTTGAAAACTAGAAAGAGAGGAGAACAGAGATATTAAAACAATCCCTGCTCGTTTTGAGTTATTGGGCACGAAAGACGAGCACAAACAGAACTGGACAGACAGGAAAAGCCGCGAAAACAGAGTGTATAACACTCTGTTTTTCGAGGGAATTCGTGTACTCTCAAGGGCAATTTGGCTCGTAAATATTTGTCTAATGTGTGGATGGATGTTGTATGGTTAATTTGGAACAAGAAAATCGAATTTTGATGGAGGTTTAAAGGGAAAACGAAGGGTTTCCAAGAGGACACACAAACTGATTCTCCGTTTGTAAGTCGGTTTTGTCGAGGGTTTTTGGGAGGCAATTAGGGTTTGTTTCTGGAGTTTAAAGCTTGTAAGTGAAGGTAGTATGTATGGAGAACTTAGAGGGATGAATGTATGGCAAAGGGGGGGTATTTATAAGGAGTTAAGGTAGGGTTTTAGAGGGGAGAGGCAGACGGGCTCGGTTTGCACATAGCTGCTGTCCAGCAGCTTTTGTGAGGGTTTGAGAGGTTTTGTGAGGGGTTTTCTTGATGGTTAAGCTAAGGTAATATGGGTAGGATACTAGGGTATGGGTTAGGGTTAATGGGCACGGGTTTTGGGCTCGGGATTTGGCACGCACAACAGGGGGGGCTGCTTATTACGCGGGCTGTTTGGGGAGGATTTGGGACGGGATTTGGGCCGTGGTTCAGGGGGTTCGAACTGGGGTTGGATGGGTAGAGGCTTAGGTTGGTTAGTGTACTCGAGATTCGTGCCAACTCGCAAAGAAAACGGGCTCAAAAACCGAGCTGTAATCGAGCTCCAAAACGCGTGGTTAAAACGAGTTTTCGATTTTCAAATTCGATTTTTCAAATCAAATTAACACATTAAAATTAATGATTTTTCAAATCAAATACACTCATAAAATGATTTTTCAAATTAATTATTTATTTTATTTTCAATAAAATAAACTCGAGAAAATAAATTCAAAATAAAATAAAATGAACTTACCTAAAAAAAACTTTAATTTAAATATCATTTAAATTAATAAAATACTCCGTCGACAACGCTCATTCTACATCGTAAAACGAGCCCAAATAATGACAATGACAACTAAAGAATACATGTGTCCTATCATCATCGGGTGTTTGTCGGGTTCTCTATAAATTCCAATATCGACGGATACGGGTATCTACAGCCCCCACTTTGACTCGAGGCTTGGACAAGGCGAAAGTCAAAGTACCCCCAGTCCCTCTCGACTTGAGGATTCTGCGGGTCGTTTATAGTCCATTAGACTTGTGTATGTAAGCTACTTGACCAAAAGAAGAGATCATACCTGAAACTTCGTTGGGGATTAACTCTTGCTTCATGTTGCGTCGAATTATCATCGTTGGTCATCGACCCATAAATTGCATATATGGTGGATTGAGCCTTATCCTTAGGCGCCTACGTATCCGTTTCGACGGAATCAAACCAGCGTCGTAGTTCGGCCACCGCCGACACTTGCCCAAACTTTATCATCTCGGGCATTTGTCCGAAATTCATATCTCACGACACTTGCCCAAAGTTTATCATCTGGCAGCGGTGTCCGAAATTCATATCTGCGACACTTGCCCAAAGTTTATCATCTGTTTGGCGGTGTCAAAAATGAGACGGGACTTTCCGAGGAGGTTGCCGCCACTTTCATCACTTGCTTTCACCGCGGAATTCTTCCATTTCTTACTCTTGTAATTGAATTGAATTCTTGGTGGATGTCATCCTTTACATCTTGATAATGGTCTCAAGCCAACCCGCCCGGCCCTGAAACTGATTTGTAATGGCTCTAAAGTCGAAGACTTTAGAGCCCCCAGTTGAAGCATATCCTGCTATAATTGAAACACAAAAACGTACTAGCAATAATCATCACATAAGCACATTTTCGATCATCAATCTTGAAATGGGATCATTTGAAATACTGGGTCATCGACCCGAAAATTGAATTTGAAAATTTTGAATAATTGGGCCATCGACCCGAAAATTGAATTTGAAAATTTTGAATAATTGGGCCATCGACCCGAAAATTGAATTTGAAAATTTTGAATAATTGGGCCATCGACCCGAAGTTTCTACTACTTGGACCATCTATCCACAATTCGCAAAAAGTTTTTGGAATTTTGAAATTTTGAAATTTTTTGAAATCGAACCTTGATGGGTGAGCATGAAACATGACACGGACACTCTGTATGACTTGCAAACAACGTGGGCGTAGCCCGCTACCGTAAAACAAAAAAAGAAAATAAAACCGTAAGTGTGCACGAGTTTAAATTCAAATATTGACTTGTTGGGGGTAGAAATGTAAATTGGCCATTCTGGTGCCAAAAGATGCGATGAATGAGCGAAAACCCGACGCATCGTGCTAAAGATTGGTGTGAACTGGGGCGGGCCTAAGAGGCGCGCGACCCGAGGCCCACACGGCCAAAAAAAACGCTACCCTAGGGGTGTCACCCTAGGTGTTTCCTTCCCTTATACTTTCTATATATAAGGAAGAGTTGTATTGCCAGAAACAAAATTTATTCTGGTTTCCTAAACTGGTGCAAACGACATAAATCGTTATGAATAATCTAGTGAGTGCTATGCGAGCATGGGAGACAGACTTCACTGTCGCAGAGAGACAAGAATTAAAGACCGCTCAACTGGCGCAATTACTTCCCTTACGCCAGATCCGCCTTCAACCTGCGTTGTTGGAACACTGCTTTAATTATTGGGATCCCCGTACCCATGTCTTTGAAGGAAATGTAGATCTATATACTCAACATACTCATATATGTTTTAAATTAATTTATCATAAAATTAACTAATGATCTTATGCATGCAAACTAATAAACAATATAAGGAAGAAACCATCATCTTACATTGTGATTTTCGGATTTATGGGCACAAGTGAGTTCTCCTACTCACTTGTTCTTGAGCTCTCCAAATAGAAGAACAAGGATTCAAGTGTAGAATCCCTCCCAAAAGCATATACCCAAGGAATACATCTTAATAAACCAATACTATTTAGATCTAGTAATAATATTAGTTTTCTCATAAAAATGACACAAAATAAATTGTATTTTGGCTCTTGAAAATTTCGGTCAAGAGGTGATGTTTTTGTGAGATTTTATTTCTCTAGAATTATCATAAATTGTAGAGAGTTTTTGAAGAATTTTCTTACACTAGAAAAATAAGATGGGAGGAATGAATAATCATCAAAGAGAAGAGCTCACCTCTCTTTCTTGTTGGTGGCCGAAAAAGGAGCATTGGGTAGTATGCCCAATGCCTTTTGTTTTTGCTCTTCTCAAAAGCTTAGGCTTGCAAGGCTAGTAGGTAGTCTTTAATAATTATGTTTTCCACTAAAATGAAAAGCACAATATTAACCCAACACTCCCTCTAATTTCGGCACTTTCATAATAAAATGGATGGTCCATTTTATTTTGTCATTTGTCAATTTTGTCACATGTAACATGTTACATGACATGTCACAATGTAATGTATTTTTAACATATTAAAAATCAACATACTCATAAAATATGTCATTTACAAAATTGACTTGTAATTCGTAATTACTCGTGCCAAAATGTTTCCAAATTATAAATTACAACATTCTGTATTTATAATGATTTATTCATTCTGTTCCAATTGTTTCTGTAAACAATGATTTCATCTAAGTAATAAAACAATTCGATTACTTAGACCGTGTCTCATTTAATCATATTTACAATAAGATACGTAAATTATACTCACAAAATCATCCGTCAATTTTAAGCAATTTAATTAACTCGTATCGGTATACGATTAATTAAATAATCAATTAAGAGTATTTCCCTATAGGTATGACCTAAGGGGATCAACTGATCACCACCGTCGCACGAGAGTTAATGTCAAACTCTAGTCACCAATCATTACCGATATGTGTGGACCAGTTGACTGTAAAATATTACATCCCACATGTATTCTTAAAATGAGATTTAATAATGATATTTAAATCATGTGATCGCACTATTGTTGAGGACACATTTCCCAACAGTCTTTGCTTTTCCTGAAGGGGAGATTTGCCCTTTGTCGGAAGAGTTTTCTACCCTGGGAGGGTGGGATGCTGAGGCCATACCGGCTATACCGAAATTTCATTCGGGGTGGCGCGGAATATATATGGATTGCCTTGGCCTCTCCAGGACGAAGTCTGAGGAGATAGTTACTGGTGACGAAGTCAACCTTCTTGCTATTCATCGGAAATTTTGCATCATGCGAAACAGTACTTCACTGCCAACGTACTGCCGCAGGACATTTGGATTGATCATGTTACATCTTTATGTCTTCGAAGGTAGGATGAACAAGACAACTTGCGTAGGACAAGCGAAGCTTGTGTCTATTGTGTCTCAGATGGAGACGGCACATAACCCTTCCTGGATTATTCTCGCTGAAACCATCAGGGGTTTAGATGCTAAGAAAATAAACCTTGGTGCTGATTGGTCGGGATGCTCCCGTCTATTGCAGGTAACAAAATCTATCCTCTTGATTTCGCGTTCTTGATTTTTACCACAATTCTTGTGTTATTGCCACGATTTATCTATATTTTGCCACGATTTCTGCCACAATTCTGTGTTTCTGCCCCGATTTTGTTGCATTCTGCCACGTTTTTGCTGCATTCTGCCACGACTGTGCTTCTGTTGTCTTTTTTCTTTTTTTCTCCTTTTTTTTCTTTTTTCCTTTTTTCCTTTCTTTTTTTTCTTTTTCGTCTTTTTTTTCACGTTTTTTTCTCTTTTTTTTTTTTTTTTTTTGCAAGTGTGGCTTTGTGAGAGATTTTGGCTCTTTGCCCCGCCGCATGAGCCAAACTCGTACCTCGCCCGTATGCTGACTATGCGTGCTAAGCGGTACGAAGACGAGCATCAAAATGACCTTGCTTATTGGCGAAACAAGATGACAGAAGGGGGAGGTCTCCCCCTTTGCTGGTTTATGCCTTGGCTTCGCCTCAAATCTTTTACTATCCTTCCTGAAGATGATAAGACCAGACGTTTGCAATTAATGGGTTTGGAACGGTCTATTCACATTTACCCGACACGTTACTTAATCATATGGGCCGTAGACAAGTAATTCCCAAGTGCGAGGCTGTTCTGGACGAGCAAGAGAGCTACATCCCTCTATATGTGATGACTGGATCGAGAGGTGGCACCAAAGGCATCTCTGGTACGTGTCCGCGCGCCCTCAGACTACCTGGGTATCCCCATCTTATACTAAGTGGCTTAATGAGAAAACTGAGTCAGGCAAGGATTTGTGTCGGAAGGATGAGCTTGTCGACATCAAATATTATGACAAAGGCAGAAACAGTAGCGACTTCTTCGCTAATGATCTTTCGTCTGCATCTGGACCTGAAGGTAAGACTGAGAAAACTTCTAAGACTGACTCACAGGTGTCAGGTGTGTGGAAACGGTTGGGTTCAAAGGCACACTCGGGCTCAGCCTTGGAAGGGAGACTTGGCGCTCGCCTGAGTGCGAAAGATATGCTGGGCCCTCGGGAGGAAATGATGATCCCTCCTAAGAAGCGCGCTAGACAGAACGCAACTACCCCTCCTCCGCAGGAGCCTCGGTCGCGTGACCCAAAAGGCAAAGGGAAAAGGAAGATGTAGGAGCCTTCGACTCCATTCTATTATTTACTACTACTATTTATTATTTGTTGCTGGCTGTCTTTTTTCTTTTTTTTTTAAGGTTGTAATGGGCATTGCCCGATTTTAATAAGACTTACTATTTATTACAATTCCCAGTTTCTGCATAAAATTTCATTTTATTAAAGGAAGGGTCGGTTGTACTCTTATAAAGAGTCGCCTACGTATCTCGTTATCAACGAGAATCAAACCGGGTTCGTAGTTCCACAAAACAAATGCGCTATAAACATCGGTTTATAATGCACAAAAAGCAATGGCGAAAGTGCCAGCGCTTAGACTCGCTTGCAAGCACTGCAATTCAAAATTTTATTTTGCGACATTGAGAATGAGTTCTAAGGATAGTATTTCTTGATTGATCCAAATTCGTCGGATTTGCAAAGTCGTTTCCATCTAGATCTGTTAGTCACGATGCGCCTCCCGATAATATTTTCTTTACCAGGTAA
This sequence comes from Silene latifolia, assembly GCF_048544455.1. NCBI lineage: Eukaryota > Viridiplantae > Streptophyta > Magnoliopsida > Caryophyllales > Caryophyllaceae > Silene > Silene latifolia. Next base: position 40,475,905 of record NC_133533.1, read on the forward strand.
GGACCGCCCAGTTCGGCTTGAATTTTCCCCTCGGGTCGATTGGTAGTAAAGCGAATGGACTTTAGGACCAAATCCCCATCCTTTATTCCTCGAGGTTTCACCTTTTTGTTAAATGCTCTTTGTATCCTTTTCTGATAGAGTTGAACATGGTGTAGCGCATTTAACCGTCGCTCGTCGAGCATGACCAAAGAATCATACCTAGCCGTGAGTGACCTCCCTCCGGAACCGACTTTCTAACAATGAATCCTCAAAGAAGGTACCTCTAATTCGATAGGTTGACCGCTTCCATCCCATATGTCAAATAGAACGGAGTTGCTCCGGTGGGTCTTGTGCGAATAGACGTCATGTATCCCCATAGTGCGAACGGTATCTTCTCTGCCATTCGCGATAATTGTCGGTCATTTTCCGAGAATCACAAAGTGATTGTCTTGTTGGCAACTTCCACCGCGCCATTTGTTTGAGGTCGATAAGGTGACGACTTGTGGTGCTTGATTTTATACTTTTCAAGTATCACAGCGATTTCACTTGGAAGTGAGTGCCATGGTCGCTAATGAACTCATGCGGCACCCCATATCTGCAAATGATTTCATTCTGAATGAACTTTGCTACCTGCTTCGCTTGTAGTACTTTGTATGATTTCACTTCTACCCACTTCGTGAAGTAATCGATGGCGACTAGCATGAAACAATGCCCACCTGTTCCAGATGGGTTGACCTTTCCAATAATGTCGATTCCCCATGTTGAGAAAGGCCATGGTGATGTCAAAGTATACAACAGTGATGGTGGCACGTGTTGTATGTTCGCAAAGATTTGGCAATTATGGCAATGTTTGACATATTCGCGACAATCTGTCTCCATCGTGGTCCAATAATACCCTAATCTCATGATTTTACGCACCAGCATATGGGCATTCATGTGTGGGCCACACTCCCCGTCATGGACTTCTTCCATGACTCTTTTTGCAGTTGGTGAGTCTATGCACCGTAGAAGGATATTTTGCGCGGTCTTCTTGTACAATTGTCCATCATTGGTCCTAACTAACTGAGCGGCTAGCATTCGAATAGTGCTCTTTCCGCGGTTATCCATGTCGGGTGGATACTCTCCTGATTCTTTAAATTTCAGAATAGCATGATACCAAGGTTCAGCCTCGGTTTCTTCTGTGTCTTCGATTACATTAACGTAAGCAGGTGATGATCTTCGTTCGACACATATTGGCATAGTATCCATATGATCAGGTATGTTGATCAGAGCAGCTAGCTTTGATAGTGCATCGGCAAACTGGTTTTCATCCCTGGGGAGGTGCACGTATTTGACGTCGGCGAACAACTTTTCTAGTTCCTCGATTTTCGCTTGGTACGGAGCTAGGTCAAGCCGGTTTTCCACGTCCCGGCAACCTGATTGATCACTAGCGACGAGTCCCCATGTACTACGAGCTTTTTGATGCCTAACTCGAGAGCACTGTGAAAACCGAGTAGGTACGCTTCGTATTCGGCCGCGTTATTAGTAACATTAAAGTCCAACTTGATCGAAATGGGAACATGTTCACCTTCTGGTGAAATGAGTAGCACTCCTATCCCGTAACCCCTGCAGTTCGATGCTCCATCGAAATAGAGGTCCCACGTATCGTTGTCTATGTGAACGATATCTTCGTCGGGAAACGACCATGTATCTATAACCTCGGTTTCTTCTATCGGGTTATCAGCCAGGAAGTCCGCAACCGCCCTTCCCTTTATCACCTTTAGCGGTACATACTTTAGATCAAATTCGGAAAGCATTAAAGTCCATCTCGACACCCTGCCGTTTAGAACTGGTTTTTCAAACAAGTATTTTATTGGGTCCATCTTCGAGTGGATGCAGACACTATGACTAAGCATGTAGTGTCGTAACTTCTTTATCGCCCACACTAAAACCAAGCATGTCTTTTCGAGCTGAGTATACTTGATTTCATACTCCAAGAACTTTTTACTAATGTAGTAAATTGCTCTTTCCTCTTTATCGACTACCTGCGCCAGCATCGCCCCCATCGCAGTGTCTGTAACTGTAAGATACAACGAAAGTGGTAATCCAGCCGTTGGCGGGCTGAGCACGGGAGGGGAAGATAGTATTTCTTTGATCTTATCGAATGCAGCTTGACAGCGATCATCCCATACGACGTGTTCCCCGACTTTCAACTTCTTAAAAATTGGTTCGCAAATCATAGTTAGCCTTGCCACGAACGGGCTTATGTACTGGATTCTTCCAAGGAAACCTCGAATTTCCTTCTCGGTTCTTGGGTGAGGCATTTCCATTATGGCCTTTATTTTTGATGGGTCCACCTCGATGCCACGGTGGCTAACGATGTGACCCAACGGTTTTTGGATGTGACTCAGAATGCGCACTTTTGTGGATTCAACCTCATGTTATACTTGCGCAATCGTTCAAAGAATTTGCGTAGTGTACCAAGGTGGCCATCACGCTCTTTTGACTTGACAATCATGTCGTCGACATAAACCTCGACTTCCTTGTGCATCATATCATGTAACAACGTTGTCGCGGTCCTCTGGTACGTGGCCCCTGCGTTTATCAACCCAAAAGGCATTATTGTGCAGGTTCCCCATTGCATTCTGAACGCAGTCTTGTGCATGTCTTCTTTCGCCATCTTGATCCGATTATAACCGCGATCCGTCCATAAAGGATAATAACGCGTGATTTGCCGTGTTGTCAACCAGGATGTCGATGTGAAGTAATGGGAAATCGTCCTTCGGACTTGCCTTGTTTAGATCCCTAAGTCGACACAAACCCGAACTTTACCATCTTTCTTTGGCACTGGTACGACGTTAGCCACCCAGTCTGAGTATTCTGACACCTTGATGAACCCAACTTTGAGTTGCTTGTCGATTTCTTCCTTGACTTTCAAAGACCAATCATGTGCATTTTGCGGAGCTTCGCTTGATCAAGCTTATATCCCGGCTTGATTGGGATCCTGTGCTCCGCAATTTCCCTATCAATGCCTGGCATGTCTTTGTAGGACCATGCAAAAACATCTTTGAACTCATGTAACAACCCAATGAACCCTTGTCTCTCGGTGGGACTTAAAGTAGTTCCTATTTTAAGCTCCTGTGGTTCTAAAGTTGTACCTATATTGATGGTTTCGGTATCTTCGATGATCGAAGTTTTCTGTTCTTACTCTTCCAACCCTTTTATCAACTGTAGAGGTGGTTCCATTTCTTCTTCTTCTTCTTCGACCAATTGTTCATCCTCGACCTCAGTCTCAATGTCATTATTAAAACAATCATTTTCAAAGTTTGAATTGCAGTGTAAGTGAGACAAGTCGTAAGCAAACTGGTTCATATTATTATTGATTTGAAATTGCGCGAAATGCGCTAACATTTGAGCCAACTGGTCGGTCGAGCTCGGTGGCGAGATAGGGTATTCGGGACAGGCCCCTGAATACTACCATTAGGAAAGGGTGCAGAGGAAGGGAAAGCTAGGGGAGGGGTATTTTCAACACCTGACTCCTTAGACTCAATCTTAGGACCTATCTCAGACTCAGACTCGGACTCAGACTCAGACTCAGAATCGCTAATGTCATCTGGCTTGAACATTTCTCCTTCTCCCATTGTCAACTTGAAAAGGAGTCCCTTGTTATCAGTCCACTTGACGGTTTTCCGCCATCCCGTGTTGGTCCTAAGAGGATCTACATCGGTGATAAGGGTAGATGGGTCGAAACGCTCGCTTCTCAGGATCATGCTTACCAAATCTTCGTTTGGTATTGGTGATTTCTTCTATTCACCGAAAAGGAGACCCATGGCTTTCTCGTCATTTATTGGATCCGGTTTAGTCCCTACTGGCATCACGGTCAGAATATCTTCAGGGATGTAGTAGTAGTCTTGGAATACTTCGATTCCTGGGACCATAAGGTTTTTCTTTGGGTCAAAGATAGGTTCGGGGAAGTCCATGCAGGGAAGTTCTTCCCCAGTTCTCACGAAGTGACCGTTTAGAGTTAGGTGATACGGTCCCATTTTAATATCTCGATCTTCGATCGTTCTCCCCCTCTTTTCCAGCAGATCTTTCCCAGTGGGCTCATATCCAAGCCCGAAAGTTACTCCTTTGGCTACTGGCGGTTTCAACTCGAACGTACCCTCCTTTCTAGGATATAAAGAGAGACCGAAATACTTCCCAGTCTTGAGAATCACCTCGCAGGCATGACTTCTCGTGTATAGATCCATATTCTCCGCTTCGGAGTTCAGCTCGATCATGTTGACAATCTCGAAACCACATGCGTCATTGGCAGTTTCGACCCTTACTTCGATAATGTCTCCTCCCGCCACAAAGAATTGGCGTGGCGTCAATGGTGACGGTTTTACCGTTGAGTGGGACCTTGATTTTTCGATGCAACGTTGATGTTACGGTCCTTGTAGCGTGGATCCAAGGCCTTCCCAACAATAAGTTGAAGGATGAGCAAATGTCAATTACTTGGCAACTCACTTTCTTTTCCACTTTCCCTGTCTGTACTACTAGATCGACAAGTCCACTTACTCGACGCACAAAGTGCCATCGAATGCCCGAATCTGCCTCTGTAGTAGGAATGAAGTCATTCTTCTCCGGCCCGAGATATGCGCTGTTTTCAAAGGGAGCACGTTGACAAAATGCGATCCGTTGTCAACCAAGGTCATAGGAATATGCTTGTTGAGACACACGGTAGCAACATAGAGGGCCAGGTTATGTCGGGGCCCGAACGGTGGTAGATCTTCGTCGAAAAATGTCACGCGTTGTAACTGAGGCCGATTCTCGGGCGATGTGAGTGACCATGTCAGCAGGAGTAGTATTTGACGACACGGTCATGTTCATCAAGGATTGCAACAACGCTTGACGATGTTCGAAAGAGCTTAAGATAAGTTGCCAGATAGACACGTCGGCCTTAGTCTTTTGGAGTTGCTTGATGAGGGAAGCCTCGGAGGTCGACCCTTCACCAAGAACTTCGACCACTACCGGCTCTTTAGGAGGTGTCTTGTTCGGGATATCCATAGCTTTCTCCACGCGGTACGGGCGCCCTGATTTGGTCAGATGGTTTGACTCTAGGGCATGTTGCCTCACTTTTAAGATTTCTTCTTGGGTGTGAGGGATTGTCGCACCTTTGACTAGGTAAACATCATCTTCGTCATCAGCCCAAACGCCATTGATTTCCTTGCCGCTCCGGAGTATGTAAGGAGTGCAATCGACAACAAAATCCTCGAATGTAATCTCGTTTCTCGAGCTTGGTAGGAACTCGGAGCAATCCACGAATATTCTTCCGATGAAAACCCCTTTTAGACGACATGGGCGAATCAAGTGAGAGTAATCGACACTATCTTCGGTGGAGACAAAGTTAGTGTGGTCCCCAAAGGGGTTGGTGACGTTGTTTGGTTTTATGGCCGGGATTGGGAGCGTTCCGTTCTCAATCATGTCTTGAATTTCGTGCTTTAGTCTAAAGCACCTTTCGGTATCGTGTCCCTTCCCTTGATGAAAGGCACAGTAGGCATTCGGTTTGTACCATTTGCCTTGTTGTTCAGTAGGTGGATCCGGAGTTGGAACGATGGGCTTCAGCTTTCCTTGGGCCATGAGCCTTTGGAGAGCGTAGGCGTAAGTGCACCCGATATCGGTGAATACCCTCGGAGCTTGGCGCGGAGGCTTTTTGACTGTCCATCTAAGAGATTGACAGTTTCAACAAAGTGGGCCGTTGCTGGTGCTTTTGCTTTAGATGACGAGGCCCCTTGGTATCCTTTTGGCTTCTCAGCTTCAGCCATTCGGACATCGTCCTCTACCATTATCCCGATTCTTATCAATTCTTTGAAAGAACCAAAATTATGGTATTTTAGAGCATTACGGTAAACAGGTCGTAAATTCTTCACGAACTTATCTACCATCTCAACTTCATCAAGCTTCTTAGCTAGTTTCACGCTTTCAGCGCGCCATCTCGCAAGGAATTCAAGAAAGCCCTTTTTCCTTCCTCGTGTCATTACTTCCAAAGTCCTTATGTTGGTTTGAATCTCAACATTGTCAAAGATAGTGCTTACTGAACTCCACCGTAATATCTTCGAAAGTGGGGAAGTTCTTAAGGTCAAGATTATAGAACCACGCCTTCGGTGTTCATCCGGAGATTGGGCAAAAATTTCGAGAGAGCATGTCGGCGGTACTCCCTTGATCTTTAAGTACCCTTTATAGGCCTTAACATGGTGGACTGGATCTTCGGTGCCCTTGAACTTTGGGATGTCAATAAGTACCATGTTCGTGGGCAACTTATCTGAACCGGGCATAGGCCTAGCATTCTCATAGTGGATGTTCTTCCCCAGGAGAGTTTCGACGGTCTTGATAAACTTGAACCGTTTCTCCAGATCAGTCAGAGGTGGGGTAAATGGAGGGGAATCTTCACCCAGCTTAGATTCGATTGCATCCATGCGGGTCATCATGAGGTTCACGGCCTCAGTGAGCTTGTTAACAGCGTCGTCCATTGCTTGACGTCGGGTTTTTGGTGGCCTTTCTACAAGAAAACCCCGAACTGAGTCAATATTCGAAAGTGAGAGTCCTTGCACACTTAAGGACACGACACCAACTTGACTTAAGCAAAGACTCGACTCATGACCGACTAACCAAAAGGTTCGACTCACGGTTGGATTTAGACCTCGATTCATTTTGGACTCGACAAAACGACACGACCCAAACCATTATAAATCGGTTATAAACCGGACTCGGTGTGACTAAACCCGTGATTGGACTAACATAGTCCTTAGGTTCGAGTGAAAACGCCCTAAATGGCCTAGCTTGGACGTTTCTGTGGACTATCCTAGACCAATTGGTCGACCCACATGACTCGAAGCCCAAGAGATGAGCTTGGGTGACCCAACAAGGTCGTGTTCTAGACTCTTAGAAACGAAACACGCCTGGCCAAACACGGCCAGGACCCGGACACGAATCAACGCATTTCATGCTTGGTTAAGGTTCGAGAGGCATTTTGGATTGATTTTGAAAAACGAAGGATTGATTTGAAAGTGAGTTTTGAAATGGGCAGCATGCCGGCTATAAAAGCTCATTTTGGGCCGAAAAATCTAGTCCTATTTGGGCAGCATTCCGCGTTTTTAAAACCATGCTATTTTGAAAGTAAGTTGTTCAAAAGTTCGGTTTTGAAATCGATATGGAAAATTTTGAAAAGACTCGGGAAAACACCTTGCACATTGTCATTCTCATGTTATAAGGATGTATGCTCCTAGACATCTCTAAGTCTCGGCAAGTCTTCTACAAGAAGGTCTATGCCCTCCATCCTTTTGCGGTCTTATAGAGCAAGGGCCTTTAGGTAGAGTACCTAGAAGAGCATCCCCACCATCAAGAACCACGCGAGGCAGAGCGGAAGCAAGCAATGTGCGAGTTCCTGGCATAGTGGGACGTCGCCCCCCACGCATCACAAAGAAACGCTGGGACGGCCCGGGAAAGTCCTTAAGGGTTTATGCATGAATCGTAGCACTATGAGTAATGTTTTACTTTCCAACACTTTCTTTTCAAGTTTCACCTCGGAGGAAAAGACCCTAGAAACAAAGTGTAACTAGTCCTCTTATCCCCAAATGTGAGTCGCCAAATCGTGGACAAGGCCCTCGGGAATCTAACGCGTCCGCGGGATCCACACTAGGCATAATCGACTAGAGGTTCTTTCGAATCGAATTAAGACAAATTAGAGTCGCCACCAAGTTTTTTGGGAACTTGGAACCGTTCTAGTCAACTTTACACCTTTCATCGAAAAGCATAAAGCCAATCGACTACGAGTGATTAAAGATAAAGACTTGTACCCTATATCACTCGATTTGAATGACTCTCGTAATCCAATGGTATTTAGACGGATCCACAAACCATAGATCTTGAGTAAGGGGTGAGGGTACGTGTTGGGAAGCCCATAAGGACACCCAACCCCGCCCGTCAATAACGGCCTCTACTAAGTCAAGTGTCGAATTTCAAACAAGGTCATAGCTACTACGATATATGATATGCAAACATCGTTTTTGAACCCTAACATGTGACAACAATTTCTATGTCGTTTTAGATGCAACTAAACTAACTTTGTCAAAGTTGTAATTTAGCATGTGGGTTGATTGATCTAACAACATACAAACGAAACAAACAAGGCTTGATAGGAATGGGGGAGCCGTTGGGATCTATCTTATTACAACCCAGGCATTTCATGCCGACACAACGAGAAATTAAAGATACAACTCGATCTAAAATACAACGTTGTACACACGACGCAATACACGGCCATTCGGCCTAGGAAACCGTGCATAAAGGGGTGGCCCACGGCTTACATGACTCACGGCCTTGGGTCACTCCTCGTAATGTGTGCTTTCACTTAATCTCATCGAATTAGACATAAGGCCACGCACCAAAGCATGCATTAGCATAAATCGGGCCATGTTGCATTAAACAACATGCGATTTACTACGCTCTTACATGCATTGGGGCACAACCATCTAACCAAACAAGACTAAGGTTTTTGGAAGAAGTTTTGACTCGATAAAAGAAAGCTAACTTGAAAATTACAACTTGATAACAAACGATAAATTACAAGCGAGAAAACAAATAAAGAACGAACGATGTAAAACAAACGAAACAAGAAAGACCAAGGGACACGGCCAAGCCTCACGGCCTAAAGCCACGTCCAGCCCTAGGTCCTAGGTCAGGCTCATTAGTTAGATCAATTGATTGCGAAACAAGTTCGAAAGCGGGCTAGAAAACAAGTTAGAAACGACGTTGATCGATTTGAAAAGATACCTTGCAAACGCGCATTCTACACGGCCTAAAGGGGTCAAATTAAGTCAAGTTTGCTAATTAATTTAACTCATCGAGTGTTAATAAGAAGGTGCTAATCTCGCACTCTTATACTAACGAGAAATTAGGTGAAAGAGAGAGATGCGTTCAATTAAGTTACATAATCGTCAGTTGATTTTTAAAGCTATGTCGATGTACCCTAACGTGTCTAATTAGGTTATTAAATTGATCTAATGTCATCTAAACGAGTTATATGTTAACAATCAGAGGTCAAACTAACATGTGAATGGTCCTAAGGTGGGTCGAATTACATGAAACAAAAGAGGGGTCGAAAGCGAAGAGCGATGTCAGAATTCGTTTTATTAATGCCCTACCTTGAACACGAGGATATGTAAATGAGACGGGGGTGTACGACCGACTGATGTAGCGGTTTCTTTCCCATATCAAGTCAACGCGGGTGTTCATGGTGGTACTTTAACTCATACTCGGACTAAACTAGTTTCGTAGTTAATGATAACAATCGATAAACAAAAACGATAAACAAACAAAAACGAACTATAAGAAAACAAACATAAAAAACGAAATAAAAGGGAGAAAGAGGAGGATTTGATGCACCCTCAACCTACATGTATCGTTAACACCGTCTTGGGTCGTAATCGATGGTAGATTTTATCTCGAGAGGCCGTCGTCGACGAAGAAACAAAGCAAACAACACGTTTTCTGCAAATCTGGACAGCAACTTTCAAACTGCGATTTCTCTCTCGTTTCACGGTGAAAATTCGATTTAAAAGATGTTTTGAAAACTAGAAATAGAGGAGAACAGAGATCTTAAAACAATCCCTCCTCGTTTTGAGTTATTGGGCACGAAAGACGAGCACAAACAGAACTGGACAGACAGGAAAAGCCGCGAAAACAGAGTGTATAACACTCTGTTTTTCGAGGGAATTCGTGTACTCTGAAGGGCAATTTGGCTCGTAAATCTTTGTCTAATGTGTGTATGGATGTTGTATGGTTAATTTGGAACAAGAAACTCGGATTTTGATGGAGGTTTGAAAGGAGAACGAAGGGTTTCCAAGAGGACACACAAACTGATTCTCCGTTTGTAAGTCGGTATTGTCGAGGGTTTTTGGGAGGCAATTAGGGTTTGTTTCTGGAGTTTAAAGCTTGTAAGTGAAGGTAGTATGTATGGAGAACTTAGAGGGATGAATGTATGGCAAAGGGGGGGTATTTATAAGGAGTTAAGGTAGGGTTTTAGAGGGGAGAGGCAGACGGGCTCGGTTTGCACATAGCTGCTGTCCAGCAGCTTTTGTGAGGGTTTGAGAGGTTTTGTGAGGGGTTTTCTTGGTGGTTAAGCTAAGGTAATATGGGTAGGATACTAGGGTATGGGTTAGGGTTAATGGGCACGGGTTTTGGTGGTATTTGGAGCGGGTTTTGGGCTCGGGATTTGGCACGCAAAACAGGGGGGTGCTTATTACGCGGGCTGTTTGGGGAGGATTTGGGACGGGATTTGGGCCGTGGTTAAGGGGGTTCGAACTGGGGTTGGATGGGTAGAGGCTTAGGTTGGTTAGTGTAATCGAGATTCGTGCCAACTCGCAAAGAAAACGGGCTCAAAAACCGAGCTGTAATCGAGCTCCAAAACGCGTGGTTAAAACGAGTTTTCGATTTTCAAATTCGATTTTTCAATTCAAATTAACTCATTAAAATTAATGATTTTTCAAATCAAATACACTCATAAAATGATTTTTCAAATTAATTATTTATTTTATTTTCAATAAAATAAACTCGAGAAAATAAATTCAAAATAAAATAAAATGAACTTACCTAAAAAAAACTTTAATTTAAATATCATTTAAATTAATAAAATACTCCGTCGACAACGCTCATTCTACATCGTAAAACGAGCCCATATAATGACAATGACAACTAAAGAATACATGTGTCCTATCATCATCGGGTGTTTGTCGGGTTCTCTATAAATTCCAATATCGACGGATACGGGTATCTACAGTGCTAGAATCGATCCAAATTTTCTGTAAAAATTTAGGTTATTTTGTGTTGTTTCCTGATGAGAGGAGAGATTAGGTTAAAAGAGAATTAGGGTAAAGAAAATGATCCCCCTTTGCCTCTTATTGTAACCGAAAAAGGGAGTGAATAAGGGAGATATTATCTTTCCTAATTCGGCCCATATAACCGAAAGAAGGAGTATGATCTCCTTATTTTTGGTTATTCTAAAAATGTATAAAAATGTGTTAAATTGTCATCTAGTGAGGATCGAACCCATGACCTCTTGGTTTGTGTACACTCACTATTACCACTATGACACATTCATCTTGTTGATATTAAATATAACTGATTACATTTAATTACGAATTAACAGATTAATTCGTCCCTGCTAACATTACATACATTTAATTAAATATAACTTATTATATTCAATTTACGAATTGACAGTTAATTCGTCTCAACTAATATTATTTAATCTTCATTAAATAATTGTCTCATCAACACATTGACTAACTATTTAGTCATATTAGGCATCAATGTGATCATATTTCTATAACCACATCTCTCAAACACATCCTATAGGTGTGACCTTTAGGGACCAGTTGATCACCGCCATCTGTATGATAATAACGTCAAACTTTCTAGCAAGCCAACCGTTATTAGGTAATCGTTAATCAACTGATTAAAATACGAAGTATACCCTTGTGAACCTGTAAGAGATTTACAAATGTTATCACACTAATATGTGGAGGACACAAGCTCCAACATGGAAGTGCTAGCTTCAAAAGTCCTAGCCTTGGTGTTCATGGGAGCTTGCCTCTTACCCTTTTTCCCATTCTTCTTGAACTTCCCCTTGCTCTTAGTGCTTATATTTAGCACATCCTTAGGTGGGCTAACATTTAGCCCCATGTCTCTTTCGGCTTGCACAAGTAACTTGTGCAACTCCTCAAGAGACACGTCCTTGTCTTGCATATTGAAATTCACCCGGAATTGCACATATGCTTTGACTTTGGATAAGGAGTGAAGAATCCTATCAACAATGAGCTCCTTGGGGATTTCAACCTTTTGAATTTTCAATGTCTCGACTAGCTCCAACAATTTGAGCACGTGAGGGCTAACCTTTTGGCCCTCCTTGAAATCGAGATCAAAGAATGCCGAGGTCGCCTCATATTGGACGATCCTCAGTGTTTGTGAGAACATTGTCACAACTTTGGAATAGATTTCATAAGCGGTGCCCATTTTAAAGGCTCTCCTTTGGAGATCCGCCTCCATAGCAAAAATCAACACATTTTTTATAGCGGCGGACTCTTTGTGGTAAGCCTCATATGCTTCCCTAGTGGCGGCACTTGACCTAGCATTAAGTTCGGGTGGAGAGGCCTCAATGAGGTAACGAAGCTTGTCGTCACCTTGAGCGGCTAATTTGAGTTGGTCATCCCAATCGGAGAAATTTGACCCATTCTTTTCAAGTTTACATCGATCCATAAAGGATCGGAGCCATGAAACATTAGTGAGAGTGGTGGCGTTGGTGTTTGGTGCGGCCATTTGTTATGAGAAATAAAAGTGGTCTACAAAACAAAAATAGAAGGAATAAAACACTTGACGTTTTAAAATAATAATAATACTCGTAAATTTTAATTTAAACAAGTTTTATTGCATTTATCTAGTGACCTCTACCCAACTTGATAAATGACTCCAAGACCCAAATTCATATCAACTTGGGCACGCTTTGGCGATACAACCCTCATCAATATAACTCGGTGGATTAACTCCTTAATCGATTCTACTTTTAGAACTCTTGGTCGATAAAATTACATTAATATTTATCTTTAGCCCAAAACACATCCGGCTATGGTCGAGAATACTTTTGTTGAGTTCAACCCAAATTTCGAATAAATGTGTCCATGATCCAAATTCACATTAACTTGGGCACGCTTTGGCGATACAACCCTCATCAATATGAATTCGGTGGATAGACATTTATCACCCACTTCCCCTACGTAACAAGGTTTGTACCCCGGTTTGGCCGAGCTCACTCCCTCACGAAATAGGTTTTCATGGTTTCTAATTTTTGGTAAGGCTAAGTCTCAATTGTTTATTTAGCGAGAGGTCATGTCAATATATTATCTATCACGTTTTAAGTGAACTAAAGCGGTGAACTACGATAATTGTAATTGACACGGTCGATAAACTCGATTTAAAATGCATGTTTAGTTATGGCGATTTAGCGATGCGTGCAACATATAAATAAAATGCAAAGCATAAATATAAAATCCTAGTATGGCCTTCCTAAAATAGAAAATCTAATAAACTATTATAAATTCGAAAACCAACTCCTTTGGTCCCTTGAACTTTCGGTCTTGGCACGCATCTCGAGGTAACGCCGTCTTCATGGAAACTCCGGGAAATTACAAAGTAATAAATTAAAAATTACATAATTTCCTATTATACAATTGTAATAAAAAGTAAATCTATTAAATTACAAAACGGTGATACGAGATCACAAAAAATTACAACCGAATCGATATTCCCATACATTTCGGGTAATACCAATTAAAACTAAAGTCATACTAAGTAAAATTACATAATTCAAAACTTATATAAAATAAAATATGACAATCATAAATAAAATGCAGCATTATAATATGTATGAACATGCTTAATTTTAAGCCAAATCGCCTTTTAAGAGCCAATATCATATATTTTATCGGTTTTTATGGATTTGCGTGATTTAACTTATTAAAATCACAATAATTACATAAATTCATATTTATGTACAAGTTAATTAACCTAACCATCTTAGGACTCAAAACTTAGTCTTCACTAATATTTTGACAATAACTCAACATGATTTCTTAATATTGTTCATTATGGACCAAAAATACAAAATTATGCTATAAACTTCAAATTAAATTATAAAACTTTCAAATAATTTCAAAATTTGAAATTTAAACTCATGAACATTCTGGAAAAATACCATGACACTCATAATGTTCAAAAATTAGGTTAAAAATTTCGAAAATTTATCGAGAAAAACAATGTTGCAGTTTATCGGATTTAACAAATATGGCAGCCGTTTTAAGATCGGTGCGCGCTGCAGAATTCGTCAGAATGCATTACTGTACATCACCTTTGGTCGACCGACTGGTCCCAGTTGTCGATCGACAACACCACGACTCTAACGTGAAATTAAAAGAACGAGAATTAGAAGCCCATTGCAATTAGGTTTTAGGAAATAAGAGTCACGTTAAACTCCTATATAACGTGACCTCATTCATCAGAATTAGGGGATGAGAATTCAGAAAAGACTCTTTTTACAGATTCAACTTTATTGTTTCAATTATCATTCATTGGTTTAGTTTTCAAAAAAAGTTCTTTTTGCATTCGGAATTGCTTCCTGACCTTTTTTAATTCGGCAATCCTCTTTTAATTTCAGTTTACTTTAATTCTTTTGTTAGATTAGAATTGATAGAATAGTATCCCAAACCCTTAATTCAATTATTGCAAGTTTATTATTCAATTACGTTAATTATGCCTTCTTTAATTGTTGTTATCAATTTCGTAGTTGTTGTTAGATTTACCATGAGCAGCTAAATTCACCCTGCTAAGATGTGAGGGGATTTGTAGTGTAGACGGCGTATAATAGGTAGACCTGAGTCCGGGTATGGTCGATCGACTGACCTTGTTAGTCGATCGAATGTACCTGTTGGTCGATCGACCGGCTTAACTGGTCGATCGACTGCATCGTGTTAGATTAGCACCGTTTCAATGTTTTAATTGCAATATTAACGACGAGACCGAGAGGACTTCTTATTTGCCCATCTACATGATTTTTATCAGACTTACTTAGGACTTCTTATAAGCGACGCGCCATCTTTACATCTGGGGGTGGTGTCAAATAGGCAAGAGTGCGCTACATCTTCTAGACCCGGGTGTAGTGAAAAATATGCAAGGGTTGTTAGGTCGTCGCCCAAAAGCGGCGCGCCACCTCGAAGTATGGGTGTGGTGTCAAATCGGTTAGGATCTAGGAAGCATGGTCAAGAGCGGGTAAAGAAATCAGGACATGACTTTAGGAAGGGTAGTTGGTTACGTTTTGGTACTTTGAATGTTGGCTCTTTGACAGGGAGATTAGCTGAGGTAGGGGAGGTTATGAAAAGGAGGAGAGTGCATATAATGTGTCTACAAGAGACAAAGTGGGTCGGAGATAAAGCAAGGGTGATAGCGCCTTGGGGTTATAAGCTTTGGTACACGGGTAAAGACAAAAGTCGTAATGGAGTGGGTATTGTCATTGATAAAGATTACATTGATGATGTGGTAGAAGTATCGAGAAAGAGTGATAGGATTATGAGCATTAAGCTTGTAGTCGGGGATGAGGTGGTGCGGTTATAAGTGCTTACGCACCTCAAGTAGGTTTGGATGCTTCTTTTCGACGAGCCTTCTGGGAAGATTTGGAAGAGGTTGTAGAATGAGTCCCTATTGGAGAGAAATTGATCATTGGTGGTGACCTCAATGGGCATGTGGGTACTAGTCGAGTTGGCTTTGAGAACATTCATGAGGGTTTTGGGTTCGGGGAGAGAAATGAAGCAGGAAGTGACATATTGGATTTTGCTTTGGCATATGACTTGGGTATAATGAACACTTGGTTCGAGAAAAGACATTCTCATTTGGTGACTTATAGAAGTGGAGGTAATGCTAGTCAAATTGACTTCCTTTTGGTAAGGAATGTGTGGAGGAAAGAGTACACCGATTGCAAGGTCATACCCGGGGAAAGTGCCGCAACACAACATAGACTAGTGGTTCTTGATTTTCGGGGTAAGGGAGACCTGAGGAAGAGAAAGATAATCGGTGAGGCACGAATCAAGTGGTGGAAGCTACAAGGGGGAATCCAACAAGCGTTTTTGGATAAGGTTGGAAGTAGCGATATTTGGTCGGATTGCGAGGAGAAAGATATTGATGCAACGTGGGATAAATTGGAGCATGTTGTAAAGGATTTGGCGAGGGAGGTGTTAGGGGAATCCAAAGGAAATAGACCATCAAGTAAGGACACATCTTGGTGGAACGATGTGGTGAGACAAGCGATAAAGACTAAACGTGAATGCTATAAGGTTCTGGGGAAATGCATGAGTGATGAGAACTTTAAAAAGTACAAGGAGGCTAGACGAGCCGCTAAAAAGGCCGTACGGGATGCGAGGGCAAAAGTTAACCAAGAAGTGTATGCCAGGTTGGACACGAGAGAAGGAGAGAAGGATATCTATAAACTGGCTCGCATAAGAGACCGAAAGACGAGAGATATTGGGAGAGTTTGGTGTGTGAAAGATATGGACGACAAGGTTCTGGTTCAGGATAACGAAATAAAGGCTAGATGGAGTTCTTACTTTGATAATTTATTCAATGGACATCAGGAACAAGGTTTTGGGGATGTAGAGGTAACACCAAGCATGGTTAATCGGGAATTTGTGCGTAGAATACAACAGAGTGAAGTTAGAAAGGCGTTAAGGAAGATGGGGTCAAAGAAAGCAGAGGGACCGGATGGTATACCCATAGAAGTTTGGAGGTGCTTCGGGGAGAAAGGGATCGAATGGGTAACCATGCTCTTCAACAAGATTTGGAGGAGCAACAAGATGCCATCGGCTTGGAGGAGAAGCACTCTTGTCCCTTTGTACAAGAACAAAGGTGATGTTCAAGAGTGTTCCAATTATCGGGGAATTAAACTTATGAGTCATACGATAAAGTTATGGGAGCGGGTAATCGAGCAAAGGCTTAGGAGATGTGTAGACATCTCGGAAAACCAATTTGGATTTATGCCCGGGAGATCGACTATGGATGCGATTTTTATCATGAGACAGTTGATGGAATACCATCAGGACAAGAAGAAGGACTTACATATGGTTTTTATTGACTTGGAAAAGGCATATGATAGGGTACCAAGAGAAGTACTTTGGTGGGCTTTGGCGAGAAAGGGTGTGTCGCGAAAATATATTGACCTCATAAAGGACATGTATGAGGGGGCTAGTGCAATTGTTCGCACTAATGTTGGGAGAACGGAAGAATTTCCTATTACCATCGGGGTGCATCAAGGTTCCGCACTTAGTCCTTTTCTCTTTGCTATAGTTATGGATGAGTTGACAAGGGATATTCAGGACGACATCCCTTGGTGTATGATGTTTGCTGATGATATTGTGTTGATTGATGAGACAAAAGAGGGGGTGGAGAGAAAGTTGGAATTGTGGAGGCAGACTTTAGAGACTCGTGGGTTCAAAGCTAGCGAGTAAGACAGAGTATTTGAGGTGTCAGTTCACTAAGGTGGCGGGGTTGAGATCGACAGAGGCGGGGAGTATTATTTTCGATGGGAATGTTGTTGAGGGTTCTGATTTCTTCAGATATCTAGGATCTATTATTCAAAAAGATGGGGAGTTAGACGGAGATGTGGCTCACAGAATTAAAGCGGGATGGTTGAAATGGAAGAGTGCTTCAGGGTTTCTATGCGCTAAAGATATGCCCCAAAGATTAAAGGGAAAATTTTATCGCACGGCAATTAGGCATGCCCTACTTTAAGGCTCCGAGTGTTGGGCCGTGAAGCATTGTCACATTCAAAAGATGAGTGTGGCGGAGATGCGCATGTTGAGGTGGATGTGCGGACATACAAGGAAAGATCGGTTAAGGAATGGGGTGATTAGGGAAAAGGTAAAAGTGGCGCCAATAGAGGACAAGATGATGGAAAACCGACTAAGATGGTTTGGCCATGTGAGAAGGAGACCTATGGACGCACCAGTTAGGAGGCTGGAGACTTGGAGAACAGAAAAAGTCCCTAGAGGCAGAGGAAGACCGAGACATACATGGTTAAGAGTGATAGAGCACGATATGAGAGTTCTGGGCCTTGAGGAGAGTATGGTGACGGAGAGGGCACAATGGAGGGAAAGGATACATGTGGATTATTAGTATTTGATGTTTTTTTACAGATTTAGTGTTTTTTTTTTATTTAATTTAAAGAAATTAATTTATTTATTTTTCTCCCCTTTATTACACTTTTTCACCAACCACTTTCTTATAGATTTTACCTGGTTCATTCCGGATCCTTAACTCTATTTTGGTTTTTAAAAATCGTTTTAATCTTTTCTCTCTATTTAAATTTTAAGTTTTTATAAAAGAAAGACGGAATTCGATTTTAAACCCCTAAGTTCACCTTGACTTTCCATTACATTTTCGTTCTTCCTTTTTGTTTTTCATCTTCCCTTTTTTTATTCGCATTTTGAGGCGTGCGTTCACCCATGGAGGTTCGAAAAGATGATTCATGTCAGCCGACCCCAAATTATTTTGGGATTAAGGCTCTGATGTTGTTGTTGTTGTTGTTGTTACTTAGGATTACCGCCGTCAAAACTGTAGTGAACCGATCGTCTTAGCTCCCTTTTAGTCATTGTTCACATCCTTTTACTTTATTCGCATATTTATTCGCTTTAATTTTAGATTTATTTTATTTTCATTCATTAGTTATAGCTCAAAATCAAACCCCCCATCACTTATAGACTAAATATAGGCAACTAATAATTCCCTACCTCCCTGTGGTTCGACCCTGCTTACCACTAGGGGTGAACAAAAAGTGGCCCGGACCGGCAAACCGGACCGACCCGGACCGGCCGATCCGGTCCGGTCCAGACCGGACACATACCGGTCCGGTCTCCGGGTCCCAAAAAATATGGTGACCGGTCTCCGGTCCGGTCCGGTCCGGTCCACATTAAAATAAAACTAAATTTGCCTTATAAATTAGTACCGGTCCGGTCCAAACCCGGAAAAACCCGGACCTAAAGGGTTCCGGTCCGGTCCGGTCCGGTCCGGGTCCCCTTCTAACCGGTCCGGTCCGCGGTCTTGGGATATGTGGTTATCCGGTCCGGTCCGGTTTTGGACCGGTGAACACCCCTACTTACCACTAGCTTCTGTTAGTAGTATTTAGGTTATAAATATTATTTTTGATACTAAAACGACGGTATCATATATGGTTCGAAATATAGGGCACAAATAAGGTCACCTTCCTTATTTGTTCTTGAGCTTAACATATTGGATGATCCTCCTAAGTATCCAAGTATAGAAGACACTCTAATAAGTTGCACCCAAGATTCAACCCAAAAATTCCTACTAATATTAACTAGATATATAGTAGAAATGCTTCCTTAATGTTACTAATATTTCTAGTATTACTACTTCTAGTAATTAGTTGGAGAGTATTAGTATTTGAGAGTTGTAGGAGGATTTTGCTTGTGAGGAAATATGAGCACAAAAACAAGCAAAAGCTAGAGAGGAAAAATGAGCAACAAGTGCACTTATTTAAGAGCAAATAACCGGTTGCCCTTTTACATGGGGGAATCTTTTTCCTCTTGTTTTTGTTAGTATTCATTAATTCCATTACTATACATATTCATATATGAATTAATTTATTTGGTCATAAAATAAATACAAGATCTTATGCATGCAAACATAAAACAAAATAGAGAAAAAACCGTCACTTCTTACATTAATGTTTCGGATTTTGGGCACCAACAAGATCTCCTACTTGTTAGTTCTTGAGCTTTCCAACAATGGATGAACAAGGTTCAAATTAGAACCTCTCCCAAAAGCTTATACCCAAGGAACACCCTTAATGACTAATATTATTATGAGCTAGTAATAATACTAATCTTACATAAAATTAGGACACAAAATAATAATTTTGTTCTCTCTTATTTCGGTCAAGAGAGAAGAGTTTTGTGAGGTTTTATTTCTCTAAGTTTTTCACAAATTGTAGAGAGAATATGATTTTCTAACACTAGAAAATTATTGAGTGAAGTAGTGAATAATTGAGAGAAAAACCCTTGGCTTTTCTCCTCTAGAAAACCGGTGGGGAGGGGGGAAAGGTGGCCAATGCATGAGCTTGTTTTTCTACCCAAGACAAACTAGGCATGCAAGGCTAAGAGTATGGGTAATCATTGTGTTTTCTCATTTAAAATAATTAACACAATTTTAAACCCTGACCCTCCCCATTTTCGGTACACTTAACATAAAATGGAAGGTCCATTTTATTTTGTCATTTATCAATTGTGACATATGTGACATGTTACTTGACATGTGAAATTGTAATGTATTTTTAACATATTAAAAATCAACATACTCATAAAATATGTCATATACAAAATCGACTAGTAATTCGTAATTACTTGTACCAAAACGGTTTATCAAATTATAAATTACAACGTCTTGTATTTATAATAAATTATTCATTCAATTTCAATTTCAATTGTTTCGTAAACAATAATTTTATCTAAGTAATAAAACAATTCGATTACTTAGATCGTATCTAATTTAATCGAATTATAATAAGACACGTTAATCTTACTCACAAATCATCCGTCAATTTTAAGCAATTTAATTAACTCGTATCGGCATACGATTAATTAAATAATCAATTAAGAGTATTTCCCTATAGGTATGACCTAAGGGGAATAACTGATCACCACCGTCGCACGACAGTAATGTCAAACTCTAGTCAGCCAATCATTACCGATATGTGTGGACCAGTTTACTGTAAAATATTACATCCCTCTTGTATTCTTAAACATGAGATTTAAACATGTGATCATCATGATCGACAGTTGTGATCGCATTATTGTCGGAGGACACTTATTCCAAAATTTTTTACTTGTTTGTATATCTTGTTTGTATATCATAGGTAGGGTGTTGTAAGTAGTAGGATGATTAAAGCTTATGTGATATGTCACTATCACACTCTTATCAACCAAAATAAACAAAACAAAAGGAGCATCTTTTGCTCTCCTTTGGCCGGCAATATGGAGTCTTTTAGGTCCATTTTTGCCTTTTGTCATTTGTCCCACAAATGCTTATAAGTCATATGTTTAAATATCTTACATAATTAATTATTAATGTAATCATTTAATAATTAAATATTATATTTAATAATATAATATACACTCCACTCTTGAGTAGTATACTACCATTATATCAATATCTAATGGGTCCTACAATTGCTAGTTAGTTAAAATTACAACTGCTTGTAACTTTAAATAACCAATTACCTCTAACTCAAAACTTATATAAAACCTTAACTAATTTAGTAACTTAACACTTAATTACTAAATTAAATCTTATTTAATCATATTACAATAAGACGTAAAATCCAACTCCCGTAATTAAGGAATTAATTAATCTGTATCGTATATAATTAATTAAATATCTATTTGGGCCTCATCCTATAGGTCTGACCTAAAGGGATCAACTGACCACCACCGTCATACGACAGTAATGTCAAACTCTAGTTAGCCAATAATTACCGATTAATGACGATCAGTTGACTATATAATGAATCATCCCTTACGTATTCTTAATATGAGATTTAATTATGTGATCGCACTATTGTTGAGCACACATACTCCAACAATCTCCCACTTGTCCGAGACAAGTGTGCGTCACCAATTCTCTTGTCCTATTACAATCTCCCACTCAATGCAAGGTGTCTTGCAGGTCGCACTTGCATTTGTTCTTGAATGGTTTCCTCGTTCTGGAGTGTAATTGTCTGACCGGAATTATCTACCATAGATACCTTCCGAGCGTGGCCACGCATTTCCAGTTCACTACTCCTCGAGTGGCCTAGATATTTCAAACAACTCTGACAATGGGTGGACAATTCCTATCGCACTATTCCCTTTGTTTAGCCACAGTTCATCATAACCCAAAATATACCCATTTGACCTCATTTACGACAGTCGTAGAGCATAAATCAAAGCCAATCAGAAATTGTGCCAACTTGGGCGAATAATCTCTAGTCAAAAGAATTGACTCATAAGAATACTATAGTAGCTCTTGCCATGACCAGGCTTTATGAATTACCAGAACTCTATAAGCGGTCACTGCCCGACAGAGTGTCCCATACAGTGTGCCTATGTGATCGACTGGTCATCCCGTATGACTCTATGGCACTTGAACTTGCCATCAATCGCATCACACTCTAGTCACTTCGAGACGTCACCTCATATAAGTAACTAGGGGCGAATATCATGTCAATCCAGTTCACTTTAATGGGGTTCAATTTGTCTCTACAACCCATTTGGATATAACAAGGTAATGGGTGAGTTTAATAAAACTCAAGCGATAAATGCGATTATCACATATGAATAGTCAATACACTATTACTACTTCATATCTTATAATCTTTAGTGTACCTTTTACACTAGTCGAAATGCAATAAAAGCTTGGCAAGTGGATATACCCTATATCCATATATTCGAACTTTGTCAATTGCGATCTTATTCTATTCAATGTTATTTCTAGTAACTTGAATTTATCTCTAAGTATTTGTCTAGTCTTCTTACTAGACTTGGTCTCTTTAACTTGAAAGATGTTCCCACTGTTATCGCATAACTTGTGATAAAGTCATTTGTTGAGGGATTCACCCTTAATTCCTACGTTGACCATTTTATCACAATTTACTTAGATTCCTTTTATAGAATTTGCAATGCGCGAAACTAAAACACTTATCTAGCTTCTTTCTCCTTAGTCAACAAAATTGGCCTAGGATTTCAACAAATCATTTTCGGTTTGGAAACTAAAGCTTGTGCAACCCTTCAACACATGACTTAGTGCCTTATCCAAACATATGAACAAATCTTCAATTGTTCTTTAAGGCTTTCACAAAACCATCTTATGCAATAACCTGTTATTGACTTATTATGCTCCTAGCATATAGTTCATCACAGCTTGTGCATCTGCTGGCATACACGATCGTTTTAATGGCGGAATCAATAGCAACGACTTCATGTGATCGACAACTTAACGGGTTCAGTGAACGACTATAACTCCATCATAGCAATTCCACTTTCATCAACATGAATAACCTATTCAACCTTGTCAATGTTAAACAGATATGAAAGATCTTATCATCATAAGATTCTCAATTCTATACCAATATACTCTTACATAGATTCGGTAATCTAAAGTATATTGCACCTTTTCCTAGTCTCCCAATCACTCTTCAGAAGAGAACATTGGTACATTATTCTCAATAAGTAATATGTTATCAACATATAAGACATAGGAAAAATAATTCTAGCTCCCACTTAACTTCATGTATAATCATGATTCTTCAATCATGTAAATGATACCATTCACTATTATCACATGAATGAAAAATATAATCCTTTGATGCTTGCTTAAGACCATTTTAGGATCACTTAATAAAGCTACGCATAATATGTCAGGATTCTTAGATCTTCATCTAAGGTTTTGTGTTCCAAACACATCCTTCTCTAAATTTCCATTTTAGAAAAGCGAATTTTAATTATCATCTGCCATTCTTCATTAAAATGAAATGCGGCAATTCCTAACTTGATTAACATCTTCATGTCAATCTAATGCATTTGGGTACTCTAAAGCTCTATCTACCTTTAAAGAGACCCTCGCTTCAAAGTATATCTACTCTTGAGTAACAATTTTCGGATTGTAATGTTATGGCTCGTTTGTAACAAAGTCGATTTGGAATAAGGTCATAATACTATTACTTTCACAATGCAACAGTTTAACAACATGACATGTGTACTAAACTCCCACTGAGCTATACTCCCACTCTATCTTTATAGATTATAGTTCCATTACTTTCACAAAGTAACACTTTAACTATAAGACATGTTTGTGACGATCCAATCTACTCCCACTCTATCTCTCAGAAATACATCTATCTTCTTGAGAGATAGCTTTGACAGTTACAAACATATATATGGTAGAGTATTGGAAGTTTCTCTAGACTGACGCATAAGCTCATAAAAGACCAGCTCCATCATGGCAGCTTGATTCATGTCATATGCAAGTTTGATCCATGTACTTTGTTAAATAGACTCTCTATTTCAGGTATCTCCTGGTTGACCATCCGTTTAGAATTACGTGTCCGTCTTGGATTGCAACTTCCCAAAATTGAGTTTGATTACTCAATCCGACTCATATTAGTTTGATCTTATGGGTAGTGACACTATGTCATAATCCACATTATAATAAATCACATTCATTACTTAGATCTTTGCCACTACGATCGAATCGTAATGTTTTAGTACTTTTTTCAATTGGTTCTCTACGTCATTTAGAAATTTCTCAAATTTCCCAAAAGCTTCACTTTATATTTGATTAATTAAATATACTCATATCTACTCAAATTTTGTGAGCCATGTCACTTATCTTTATGATATACAAGTTTTAGACACTTCCAACTCAAGCAAAGATATCTTTATAATACAATCCAAAAGACTCATAACTAGTAATCCAAATGATTTGTACATTTGGCTTTTTCGATTAAGTAAATATACCCATATCTACTCAAATCATTGGTAAAAGCGACGAAGTAGTCATAAATTCCCCTTGCGGTGATGCTCATTGGAACACATACATCCGCATGTATTAGTCCCAACAAATCACTTGCTCGTGTCCCTTTACCACTAAAGGGAGTACAAATCATTTTGCGAAGGAGACAAGATTCGCATATACCATGTGATTAAAAATCAAATGGTTCAATAATACTAGTCGACACTAGCCCTTTAATGCGTTTCTCATTTATGTGACCTAATCGAAAAATCCAAATGTACAAATCATTTGGATTACTAGTTATGAGTCTTCTGGATTGTATTATGAAGATATTTTTGCTTGAGTTGGAAGTGTCTAAAACATGAATATCATAAAGATAAATGACATGGCTCACAGCCATGTCTATTTTCAACAAAATAAATTCTTTCATGTCTAACATAGAAATGGAAATAATGTTTTAGACAAGGTGGGTACATAATAACAATTATATAGATTACAACTCAAAGCTATTAGGAAAAGCAAGTACATAAGTCCCTCTCGAAGTGGCGGCTACCCTAGCTCCATTTCCTTGTCGGAGATTTATATCACTCTTGTTTAGCTTTTCCACATTTCCAAGTCCCACTTGGAGTAACAAGTCCAACTTTGATATCTCCCAAATACTTGGGGCAATTTCGCTTCCAATGGCCCATGACATTACAATAATGACATTCCTTATAGGATTGGGCACCCTTCTTGGTCTTGGTTTTGGTAGTCCTACTATCCATTTCCAATTCATTATCATGTTTGGGTTTCTCACCCATCTTTGCCTTTCCTTTACTACAACCAATACTCCTTTCAGTTGCAAGAACACTCTTGCTAGAACTCCCACTGAATTTAATATTTCTCCTTGTTTTCTTCAAACAAGGATGCATTTGGTTTAGTGAGATTTTCTTCACAAGATTTTCTTACCAAAGTGGTGGGCATTAATATTGGAGTGGGTGGTGTGGAGGTGGTAAAGAAGCAAAAATTTCCATCTTGACCAATGCCAACGGGTAATTCTCTAATCGTAACATTGTCATACTCGGAGCACTTTTCATCGAATGATTGGAGCTATGAATCAATGGTGATTGGTGTAGGAGTATTAGATAAATTCATTGCATATAATTAACTACAAAAACGGAAATGAAGGAAATAATTAACATCTATCGTTTTAAAAATACTTGTAAACAAGTATTTCATTTATATAGTGACTTCTACCCAACTATTATAAATGATTCCGAGATCCAAATTCATATTAATTCGGGTACGGTGAGCCGAGTCATCCCACATTAATATAACTTGGTGGATTAACCTCTTAATCGATTCTGCTTCTAGAACTCTCGGTCGATAAAAATTACTCTAATGTATATCTTTAGCCCGGAACACATGCGACTACGGTCACGAATACTTCCGTTGAGCTCAATCCAAATTTCGATGTAATAACATTTTATTACCCACTTACCCAACGTAACAAGTTTAGTACCCCGGTGAGCCGGATCTACTTCCTTATGAAATTGGGATTCATGGTTTCTACTATTTGGTAAGGCTAATTCTCAATTATTATATGTGAGATGTCTTGTCAATTGATTATCTATCACGTTTTAAGTGAACTAAAGCGGTGAACTACGATAATTATAATTGACACGGTCGATGACTCGATATGGTATGCATGTGTAGTTATGGCGATTTGGCAATGCATGCAACATATTAAAAGAAATGCAAAGCAATAATAATAAATTCCTAGTATGGCCTTCCTAAAAATAGAAAATCAAATAATCTTTTACATATTCGGAAACCAACTCCTTTGGTCCCTTGAATCTTCAAGTGGCACGCCTCACAAGAGCACCGTCTTCGTCGGAACACCTTTCCGAATGGCACCGTCTTGAAGAATCTCCATGATTACAAATAATAATAAAAATACAAAGCTATTATTATTATACATTTGTAAAATGGAAAAACTAATAAAAATAAAAGTGATACGAGATCACATTAAATTACAACCGAATCAATATTCCCTTTCATTACGGGTAATATCGATTAAAATTAAGGCCATACTAAGATAAAATTACATAATTCAAAATTATATAAATAAAAGACATTAAAAAATTGAAATATGCAACATTATAATATATGTTTATCATGTCAAATTATGTGCCAAATCGCCCTATTTAACTTATATCTTTTAAATAATCCGGTTTTATGGAAATGCGTGATCGTAACTTCTTAAAATCACAAATTAACACTTAAATCACATCTAAGCTCAAGTTAATTATTCTAACACTCTTAGGACTCAAATATTAGTCATCACTCAATTTTTGACAATAAATCAACTTGATTTAATTTTTATGCTCATATTTGACCTTAAAATCATAACTTTTATGAAATAAATCCAAATTAAATTACAATAATTTAAAATTTTGAATTTTAAATTTTTGAACATTCTGCAATAATTCCATGACACTCATAATGTCAAAAATCATGATTAAAATTTTCGAATTAATTTTGAGAAAATATAGTTGCATTTTATCGGTTTTATCTCATAAAACATCTAAAGTATCCAAAAATTAATCCAATCAATTTTAAAACCTTAGATCTAATTAGTGGGATATTTATGCAACCTAAAGTAATTTTCTCATGCCATGAAATTCGTTTTAGCTATATATGCTAAAATAGTCACTATTTATGCCATTTTTACTCTAAAAATTCATAAATCATGCTAAATGAGATCATTTCATATCAAAATTTACATAAACTATGTAAATAATGCATGTGACAACATATTAAAATATTATGGCCTAATTCAAAATTTAACTATTTTTAACCATTTTACCTCTTTTAACCCATTTTTATCTCATAAAAATCATAAATCATGCAATATTAATCCAATTATTACGAGATTTTACACACAACTTGTAAAATATGCATGTGAGGTCATATAAAATATTTAAGGTCAGAGAGTAAGTTTAACCATTTTCAGTCATTTTAACCTCCATTTATGCCATTTTTACACTAAAAATTCAAAAATCATGAAATATTAATCAAATTAATATGATATTTTACATGCAATACATAAAATAATCATATAAGTTCATACTAAAATACCACGGCCAGTAGTGAAGGTTAACTTATTTTAGTGAATAAAAGTTCATTTTACACATAAAAATGTAATAAAATCACTAAAAATCATTAAATGAGCAATAAGTTTCCATAAATCATAAAAATGACCTAAAAACATTTTAGGACAAGAATATATAACATGCATATTTATTTCGTGGCTTACTCTTATAAATCACAAATTTTTAGTTTTATATGTTAACATTTTAACTCGGAAAAACAATAACCGATTATGCATGCAACATCCTATGCTCTGATACCACGTTTTAGGTTTATATACCTCTTATTAGACTCCTCTAATAGTGAACTAATTAACTTCTTAATTATTTGTTCTTTAGATCTAGTGCATGCATACCAAAATAAAAGATTTATGAAGAAAAACAATGTCCCTTACATTGTATATGGTTCGAAATATAGGGCACGAATAAGGTCACCTTCCTTATTTGTTCTTGAGCTTAATATGTTGGATGATCCTCCTAAGTCTCCAAGTATAGAAGACACTCCAATAAGTTGCACCCAAGATTCAACCCAAAAATTCCTACTAATATTAACTAGATATATAGTAGAAATATTTCCTTAATGTTAATAATATTTCTAGTATTACTACTTCTAGTAATAGTTGGAGAGTATTAGTATTTTAGAGTTGTAGGAGGATTTTGCAAGTGAGGAAGTATGAGCACAAAAACAAGCAAAAGCTAGAGAGGAAAAATGAGCAACAAGTACTCTTATTTAAGAGCAAAAAACCGGTTGCCCTTTTACATGGGGGAATTTTTTTCCTCTTGTTTTTACTTTTTTGTATAGCATAGGTAGGGTGTTGTAAGTAGTAGGATGATTAAAGTTTATGTGATATGTCACTATCACACTCTTCTCAACCAAAATAAACAAAACAAAAGGAGCATCTTTTGCTCTCCTTTGGCCGGCAATATGGAGCCTTTTAGGTCCATTTTTGACATTTGTCATTTGTCCCACAAATGCTTATAAGTCATATGTTTAACTATCTTACATTATTAATTATTAATGTAATCATTTAACAATTAAATATTACAATTCATAATATAAAATACACTCCACTTTTGAGTAGTATACTACCATTATATCAATATATAATGGGTCCTGCAATTGCTAGTTAGTTAAAATTACAACTCCTTGTAACTTTAAATAACCAATTACCTCTACCTCAAAACTTATATAAAACCTCAACTAATTTAGTAACTTAACACTTAATTACAAAATTAAATCTTATTTAATCATATTACAATAAGACGTAAAATCCAACTCATGTAATTAAGGAATTAATTAATCTGTATCGTATACAATTAATTAAATATCTATTTGGGCCTCATCCTATAGGTGTGACCTAAAGGGATCAACTGACCACCACCGTCGTACGACAGTAATGTCAAACTCTATTTAGCCAATCATTACCGATTAATGACGATCAGTTGACTATATAATGAATCATCCCTTACGTATTCTTAATATGAGATTTAAACATGTGATCGCACTATTGTTGAGGACACATACTCCAACATAATCGACCACTTAACGGGAAATTAAGCTTGTAGGAGCAATTGTTGGTGGAGAAGTCGGGTCCTAGGCCTTTCCTTAATCTTGATTACATCATTTTCATTCACTTGCTTAATTTCCATCACTAGTTCAATTGCATTTTAATTTAATTAGTTTAGTTGATTAGTTTAAAATAACCCATCCCCGTTATTGCCGACTTAGCTAAACACAAGACTAAAAACGATTGGTAATCTCCCCTCCTCCTTGTGGATTCGACCCTCATATTGTGCAATGACAACCGTGCACTTGCGAGGTTAAACTTGTTAGAAGTTATTAATCTCATTAATTTACATATTCATATATGTGACATTTTAATTTAGTCATAAAATTAAAACTAGATCTTATGCATGCAAACATAAATAAAATAAGAGAAGAAATCATCAATCTTACTATATGATTTCGGATTAATGGGCACCAACAAATTCACCTATTTCTTAGTTCTTGAGCTTTCCTTAAAATGGATGAACAAAAGGTCCAAATTAGAACCTCTCCCAAATGTGAATACCCAAGGAAATCTCTTAATAACTAATATTATTTTGTACTAGAAATAATATAAGTCTTACTATAAAATTGACACAAAAATTGTAATTTTTGCTCTTGAAAAATCGGTTCAAGAGGGAGTGATATATGAGTTTATTTTTACCCTTAAGATTTTTCTCAAAAACTAGAGAGAAGAAAAATATAAGATTAGAATGAATAATCATACAAGGAAGAGAAAAACTCTTTTCTTTTTCTTATGGATGGCCGAAAATTTGGCCTTGGGTAGCATGCCCAATGCATTTCATTTTTGCTCTTCACAAGAGACTAGGCATGCAACCCTAGGGTTATCATTGTGTTTATTTGAATAAAATAAATTAAACAACACAAACCCTTAATGCCCTTCCTAATTTTCGGTTACCATGTAAAATGGTGGTCCATATTATTTTTGTCATTTGTCAATTGTGACATATGTGACATGTTACATGACATGTTACATTATAATGCATTTTTAACATATTAAAAATCATCATATAATTAAATATGTCACATACAAAAATAATTAGCAATTCTTGATTCCTTGTACCAAAATGGTTTATCAAATTATAAATTACAACAACTTGTATTTATAATAAATTATTCATTCAATTTCAATTTCAATTGTTTCGTAAACAATAATTTTGATCCAAGTAATAAAACAATTCGATTACTTAGACCGTATCTAATTTAATCAAATTACAATGAGATACGTTAATTTTACTCACAAAATCATCCGTCAATTTTAAGCAATTTAATTAACTCGTATCGTCATACGATTAATTAAATAATCAATTAAGAGTATTTCCCTATAGGTATGACCTAAGGGGATCAACTGATCACCACCGTCGCACGACAGTAATGTCAAACTCTAGTCAGCCAATCATTACCGATATGTGTGGACCAGTTGACTGTAAAATATTACATCCCACATGTATTCTTAAAATGAGATTTAAACATGTGATCATCATGATCAACAGTTGTGATCGCATTATTGTCGGACGACACATATTCAAACAATCTCCCACTTGTCCTCGACAAGTGTGCGTCACCAATTCTCTTGTCCTATTACTATCTCCCACTCAATGCAAGGTGTCTTTCAGGTCGTACTTGCAAGTGATCATATCGAGAGTGGTTTCCTCGATCTAGAGAATAACTGATTGACCGGAATTATCTACCATAGATACCTTCCGAGCGTGGCCATGCATTTCCAGTTCATTACTCCTCGAGTGGCCCTGAGATATTGTTATAACCCTGACAAGGGGTGGACAATTCCTATCGCACTTATTCCCTTCGACTAGACACAGCCATCATAACCCAAAATATGCCCATTTGACCCCATTTACGAAGGTCGTAGTAACATAAATCAAAGTTAATCTGAAACTGTGCCACCTTAGGCGAACAGTCTTTAGTCAAAAGAATCGACTCATTAGAATATTATAGTAGCTCTCGCCACGACAAGGCTATATAAATTTGCTAGAACTCTATAAGCGGTCATAAGGCCCGACAAAGTGTTCCTAACAGTCTGCCTATGTGATCGACTAGTTATCTCATATGACTCTATGACACTTGAACTTGCCATCAATCGCATCACACTCTAGTCACTTCGAGACGTCACCTCATACAAGTGACTATGGGCAAATACCATGTTAATCCGGATTCACTTTAACGGGGTTCAATATTGTCTCCACAATCCATTTGGATGTAACAAAGTATAAAAGGAGTTTTTAGATTTAAAAACTCGAACGACAAATGTGATTATTACATATGAATAGTCAATACCTGATTACTACTGTGGACAAGGCCCTCGGGAACTGCGTCCGCGGGATCCACACTAGGCATAATCGACTCGAGGTTCTTTCGAATCGAATTAAGACAAATTAGAGTCGCCCCCAAGTTTTTTGGGAACTTGGAACCGTTCAAGTCAACTTTACACCTTTCATCGAAAAGCATAAAGCCAATCGACTACGAGTGATTAAAGATAAAGACTTGTACCCTATATCACTCGATTTGAATGACTCTCGTAATCCAATGGTATTTAGACGGATCCGCAAACCATAGATCTTGAGTAAGGGGTGAGGGTACGTGTTGGGAAGCCCATAAGGACACCCAACCCCGCCCGTCAATAACGGCCTCTACTAAGTCAAGTGTCGAATTTCAAACAAGGTCATAGCTACTACGATATATGAAATGCAAACATCGTTTTCAAAACCCTAACATGTGACAACAATTTCTATGTCGTTTTAGATGCAACTAAACTAACTTTGTCAAAGTTGTAATTTAGCATGTGGGTTGATTAATCTAACAACATACAAAACAAAGCAAACAAGGCTTAAGGGGGAATGGGGGAGCCGTGGGATCTACCTATTACAAACCAGGCATTTCATGCCGACACAACAATAAATTAAAGATACAACTCGATCTAAATACAATCGCTAAATACAAAACCGTACACGACACATTACACGACCAATTCGGCCTAGGGAAACGTGCACAAGAGGGGTGGCCCACGGCTTACATGACCCACGGCCTTGGGTCACTCCTCGTGATGTGTGCTTTCGCTTAATCTTATCGAATTAGACATAGGGCCACGCACCAAAGCATGTATTAGCATAAATCGGGCCATGTTGCTTTAAACAACATGCGATTTACTACGCTCTCACTTGCATTGGGGCACAACCGTCTAACTAAACAAGACTAATGTTTTTTTAGAAATCGTTCGACTCGATAAAGGAGAACTAATTACAAACAAGTTACAAAACGCGACTCGATAAACACAAATTGATTACAAGATACAAACAATGAGATTAAGATGAAACAAACGAGAAAAGGGATACAAAAGACACGGCCAAACACGACCTCATACACGTCTATCCTAGTTCCTAGGTTAGATTCATTAGGTTAGATGAATTTGCAAAGCGATGCGGAAAATACATTAGAAATCGATGACAAAAAGAGGTCAGAAGGCTTCGCCTAAAACCGGGTGTTCTACACGGCCTAAGGGGCCAAATTAGGTCAAACTCGCTAATTAAATTAACTCATCGAGTGTTAATAAGAAGGTGCTAATCACGCACTCTTATACTAGCGAGAAATTATGTGAAAGAGAGAGATGCGTTCATTAAGTTACAGAATTGTCGATTGATTTTAGAAGCTATGTCGAAGCACCCTAACATGTCTAATTAGGTTATTTAAATGATCGAATGTCGTCTAAATAAGTCATATGTTAAAAATCAGAGGTCGTATTAACATGTAAATGGTCCAGGGGTAGGTCGAATCACACGAGAGAAGAGAGGGGGTCAAAAGACAAAGAACGAAATTAGAAATCGTTTTATTAATGCCCTACCTTGAACACGAGGATATGTAAATGAGACGGGGGTGTACGACCGACTGATGTAGCGGTTTCTTTTCCCATCTCAAGTCAACGCGGGTGTTCATGGTGGTACTTTAACTCATACTCGGACTAAACTAGTTTCATAGTTAATTTAAACGATAAATAAAATGATAAACGAAATAAAACGAAACAATAAAAAGCAAACATAAAAAAACGAAATAAAAGGGAGAAAGAGGAGGATTTGATGCACCATCAACCTACATGTATCGTTGACACCGTCTTGGGTCGTAATCGATGGTAGATTTTATCTCGAGAGGCCGTCGTCGACGAAGAAACAAAGCAAACAACACGTTTTTATCGAATCTGGACATCAACTTTCATACAGCAATTTCTCTCTCGTTTCACGGTGAAAATTCGGTTTAAAAGATGTTTTGAAAACTAGAAATAGAGGAGAACATAGATCTTAAAACAATCCCTGCTCGTTTTGAGTTATTGGGCACGAAAAACGAGCACAAACAGAACTGGACAGACAGGAAAAGCCGCGAAGACAGAGTGTATAACACTCTGTTTTTCGAGGGAATTCGTGTACTCTCAAGGGCAATTTGGCTTGTAAATCTTTGTCTAATGTGTGGATGGATGTTGTATGGTTAATTTGAAACAAGAAACTCGAATTTTGATGGAGGTTTGATGGAGGAACGAATTGTTTTTCGAAGAGGACACACAAACTGTTTCAGTTTGTAAGTCGGTTTTGTCTAGGGTTTTTGGGAGGCAACTAGGGTTTGTTTCTGGAGTTTAAAGCTTGTAAGTGAAGGTAATATGTATGGAGAACTTAGAGGAATGAATGTATGGTAAAGGGGGGGTATTTATAAGGAGTTAAGGTAGGGTTTTAGAGGGGAGAGGCAGACGGGCTCATTCACGCATAGCTGCTGTCCAGCAGCTTTTGTGAGGGTTTGAGAGGGGTTTTCTTGGTGGTTAAGCTAAGATAATATGGGTAGGATACTAGGGTATGGGTTAGGGTTAATGGGCACGGGTTTGGTAGCTGTTTGGAGCGGGTTTTGGGCTCGGGATTTGGTACGCAAAACAGGGGGGCTGCTCGTGTTTTATGCGGGCTGTTGGGGAGTGTTTGGGGCATGGCTTGGGCCGTGGTTATGGGGTTCGAACTGGGGTTGGATGGGTAGAGGCTTAGGTTGGTTAGTGTACTCGAGATTCGTGCCAACTCGTTAAAGAAACGGGCTCAAAAACCGAGCTATAATCGAGCTCCAAAACACGTGTTTAAAACGAGTTCTTTTCGATTTTTAAATCGATTTTTCAAATCAAATTAACACATTAAAATTAATGATTTTTCAAATCAAATACACTCATAAAATGACTTTTCAAATCAATTATTTATTTTATTTTCAATAAAATAAACTCGAGAAAATAAATTCAAAATAAAGTAAAATGAACTTACCTTAAAAAAAGCTTTAATTTAAATATCATTTAAATTAATAAAATACTCCGTCGACAACGCTCATTCTACATCGTAAAACGAGCCCAAATAATGACAATGACAACTGAAGAATACATGTGTCCTATCATCATCGGGTGTTTGTCGGGTTCTCTATAAATTCCAATATCGACGGATACGGGTATCTACAGAGCCCCCACTTTGACTGAGGCTTGGACAAGGCGAAAGTCATAGTATACCCCAGGTCCCTCTCGACCTGAAGATTCCGCGGGTCGTTTATAGTCCATTAGACTTGCGTATATAAGCTCGCCAGCCATAAGAAGAGATCATACCTGAAACTTCGTTGGGGATTAACTCTTGCTTCTGTTGCGTCAAATTATCATCGTTGGTCGTCGACCCATAAATTGCATATATGGTGGATTGAGCCTTATCCTTAGGCGCCTACGTATCCGTTTCTGACGGAATCAAACCCGCGTCGTAGTTCGGCAACTGCTGACACATGCCCAAAGTTTATCATCTGCTGGCACTTGTCCGAATGGGACGGGACTTTCCAAGGAGGTTGCCGCCGTTTTTTCATTTGCTTTTAGCTACGGAATTCTTCCATTTCATACTCTTGTATTGACTTGAATTCTTGGTGGATATCATCCTTTACATCTTGATAATGGTCTCTGAAGCCAACGGCGCCGAGCTCCCCGATTGTGATGGCTCTAAAGTCGAAGACTTTAGAGCCCCCAGTTGAAGCATATCCTGCTACATTTGAAACATAGAAAATGTACAAGCGATAATCATCACATAAGCACATTTGGATCATCGATCTTGAAATTGGATCATTTGAAATACTGGGTCACCGACCCGAAGATTGAATTTGAAAATTTTGAATAATTGGGCCATCGACCCGAGGTTGAGGTTGAAGTGTTGGAATGTTGGGTCGTCGACCTAAAATCAATTTGAAACGAATCATTTGGATGTTGGGTCGTTGACCCAAAATTTGATCTTGATTTTTGAGGTTTGAACCAACTGTTCATAATTTTCAAAAAAGTTTTTGAGATTTTGAAATTTTGAAATTTGAAATTTTTGAAACCGGACTTTGATGGGTGAGCATGAAATACGACTCAGACACTCTGTATGACCCGTAAACAACGTGGGCGTAGCCCGCTACCGTAAAACAAAAAAAGAAACTAAAACCGTAAGTCTGCATGGGTTTTAATTCAAATATTGACTTGTTGAGGGTAGAAATGTAAATTGGCCGTTCTGGCACCAAAAGATGGCAAATGGGAATCACAAAGTCGTCGACTTGGGAAGGAGATGTCGTATGGCATGGGCGTGCTTCCGAGGGCACATGGGAATCAAGATCACTTGGCATTGACAGGGTGGAATAAACTCACAGAGCAGCAACGTTGGCTTCGCCCAGACACTAAACACAGACTGATTTTATGAGGACACTTAGACATCACACATCACTCTTGTCGGGAACATTCTGTCACTCTTCTTCTCGCCTCCTTTCTTTTCAGCGAGTTTTCATCATTTCTTGCCACCGCCTCCTTTCTTTTTAGCGGGCTTTTACTATTTTTCTTCCACGCCTTCTATCTTTTCAGCGGGTTTTTTCATATTTTCTGTTCCTAACACAAACCCACATCTATGTGACTCAGCATCTTTGCCTAAACCGTTAGATAAAACTCATTCTGAGACTTGATACTATTCATCCGAACTTATATCCTTATCCTAGCCTACATCGAGTGCTAAGACCGACTCAAACAAAGGTGGCTTCATTTGTACTTGGTTAAGACCCGTAAGAAACCGACGAGATGAAAACTTGGTTGATGAGTGGATTGAATCCCTTATTCTGAAGGACTGCCTACGTATTCGCGTGGAGCGAAATCAAATCCGACGTAGTTCGATCAAGGTGCATAAACGTGGCATTTTGATTGTGTGTACACACTCGAAGGTTTCACCTAAGGTATCATGTCGTATCCCATTCTAGCCTGTAAGGTACTGTTAAATCCCGTGTCTAGGGTTGGTACAAAAGGCTTGGATCCTTTGGGATGTGGAGCTTGGTAATAAAAAGTTGGAATGGTTGACCATCATTCTGAAGGTTTGTTTTGTGGTGCTAAGGCCAAGGGCTATGGCTGCTGATGTGTTTGGAATGGGTGTCTCGGGTTTGATGAACCACGAGTGCAAATGGGTTGAAAAATGATGTGGGTTCAAATTTTCATGTCTGGACCCTAAAGGCTGGGTGTAACAACACAAGCGGAATGATTCTCAAAATTCCCGACTATCCCCTTGTAAATGTCTCAGGAAGGACTTAGGGGTAAAGAGGTTACTACTTAAGCTTTTGGGCTTCGCCCATTGAACTTCAACTATGGGTACTTGACTGACTTCTGGCTTCCGTAACTTCGACATTCAACCAAAAGCGTTCTGCAATAACTTCAACTTCAACATCTTTTTTTCTTTTTTCTTTTTCTTTCATCATTTCTCTTCTTTTCTTTTTTTTTTTCATTTTTTTCATTTTTCTTTCATTTTTCTCTTTTTTTTCATTCTTTTTGAAAAAAAAAAAATGGTTTTCTACTCATTCTCCTAGTCACAAATGGATACACCTTGAAAACATGGCTTCGCCAACCAATTTGGGTTAGAATTAACAATTCCTTCTTAGAACGGGTTGATATCTTCTCTCTTCGAGAGGGGGTGATTCTGTGGGAAAAAGGCTTGCCTTCCGTCATCGATATGGAAAACAAGGAGCTAGTCCGGGTTCATCCTAGAATCATCTAAAAGCCTGTCATAAGCCTGGTTTTGATGGAGGTTTTCTACCGCCAGACATGGAATAGGTAAAGGAATCAAACACGAGATCCTAGTGTACCTTACATTTTGAAGCATGACATATTTCTACCCCAGGGATGCCTTTGAGTGTGTTGTGCATTTTATCATTTTTTCGGAATGATTGAGGATTGGAAACAAGACATATTTGGAAACGAAACTAGAACTTTTTATTAGAATGACAAATGCTTAACAGACTCGATGGAACGACTCCTAGGACATACCCTAGGTCATCGCGGAAAAAACGACTCAAATTCAAGAAAGGAAAGTCCTAGACTCGACTCAACTAAGATAAGAAAACAGATCCCGACTCATAATTTTCAAATCTAGTCTTGAGCTTTCTCTTGTTCAGCTGTCAGATTAGATGCTCGGCTCTGGTCCTTGATCCCTTTGATGGTCTGCCTCCATCCCAAGGTAGTCCTCTGAGGATCTACGCCAATGATGAAGGTTGGTGAATCGAATTGTCTTTTATTAACTTCGTTAATAAGAAGAGTACATTCTAGAGCAAGACTCCCGACTTGAATTTCATTCTTCGGGTTTAGCAAGAATTCAAAGCAATCCACAAATATGTTCCCGATAAACACCCCTTTCAAGTGACATGGGTGGATAAGATGGGAATAATCGACATTGTCTTCGACATAAACAAAGTTGGCGTGATCGCCAAATGGATTGGTGATGTTATTGGGTTTAACAGTTGGGATCGGGAGTGTTCCATTCTCGATCATGTCTTGGATTTCGTGCTTCAGTCGATAGCACCTTTCAGTATCATGGCCTTTCCCTTGATGAAAGGCACAGTAGGCATTTGGTTTATACCATTTACCTTGTTGATCAGTGGGAGGGTCCGGAGTTGGACCAATAGGCTTCAGCTTTCCTTAGGCTATGAGCCTTTGGAGAGCGTATGTATAAGTGCATTCAATATCGGTGAATGCCCTAGGTGTTTGGCGCTGCGACTTCTTCGATTGCCCTTCTAAGAGATTGATGGCTTCATCGATATGGGCCGCTGCTGGGCCCTTGCCCTTAGACGATGAGGCCCCTTGGTACCCTTTCGGCTTTTCAGCCTCTGCCCTTATGACATCATCTTCTTCCTTTATCCCGATCCTTATCAATTCTTTGAAAGAACCAAAGTTCTGGTATTTTAGAGCATTGCGGTAAATAGGTCGTAGGTTCTTTACGAACTTATCTACCATTTCAACTTCATCAGGCTTCTTGGCTAACTTCACGCTTTCAGCGCGCCATCTTACAAGGAATTCAGTAAAGCCTTCTTTATCTTTCTGTGTCATCACCTCCAACGTTCTTATGTTGGTTTGAATCTCGACATTGTCAGCGTAGTGCTTGCAGAACTCCACCGTAATATCTTCGAAAGTGGGGAAGTTCTTAAGGTCAAGATTATAGAAACACGCCTTCGGGTGTTCATCCAAAGATTGGGCAAAAATTTCAGAGATCATGTCAGCAGGTACTCCCTTCAGTGCTAAGTACCCTTTATAGGCCTTAACATGGTGGACTGGATCTTCGGTGCCTTTGAACTTTGGGATGTCAGTGAGTACCATGTTCGTGGGCAACTTATCCTGAACTGGGGCATAGGCCCTAGCATTTTCATAGTGGATGTTCTTCCCCGGAGAGTTTCGACGGTCTTCGATGAACTTAAACCGTTTCTCCGGATCGATCGAGGTGGGGTAAATGGAGGGGAATCTTCACCCAAATTTAGATTCAATTGCATCCATGCGGGTCATCATGAGGTTCACGGCCTCAGTAAGCTTGTTAACAGCATCTTCCATTGCTTGACGTCGGGTTTTTGGCGGCCTTTCTACAAGAAAACCCCGTACCGAGTCAATATTTAAAGTAAGAGCCCCTGCACACTTAAGGACACGACCCCAACTTGACTCGAACAAAGACTCGACTTGAGACTGACTAACCAAAGGTTCGACTCACGGTTGGATTTAGACCTTGGTTCATTTTAGACTCGACAAAACGACATGACTCAAACTGTCATAAATCGGTTATAAACCGGACTCGGTGTGACCAAACCCGTGATTGGACTAACATAGCCCATAGGTTCGGGTGAAATGCCCTAAATGGCCTAGCTTGGGCGTTTTTGTGGACTATCCTAGACCAAAAGGTCGACCAACATAACTCAAGGCCCAAGAGGTGAGCTTGGGTGACCCAACAAGGTCGTGTTCTAGACTCTTAGAACGAAACACGCCCGGCCTAACACGGCCATGACCCGGACACTACCTGACGCATTTCATGCTTGGTTGAGGTTCGAGAGGCATTTTGGATTGATTTTGAAAAACCAAAAGATTGATTCGAAAATGAGATTTGAAATGGGCAGCATGCCGGCTATAAAAGCTCATTTTGGGCCGAAAATTCTAGTCCTATTTGGGCAGCATTCCGCGTTTTTAAAACCATGCTATTTTGAAAGTAAGTTGTTCAAAAGTTCGGTTTTGAAAAGGACATGGAAAATTTCGAAAAGACTCGGGAAAACAATTTGCACATTGTCATTCTCATGTTATAAGGATGTATGCTCCTAGACATCTCTAAGTCTCGGCAAGTCTTCTATAAGAAGGTCTATGCCCTCCATCCTTTTGCGGTCTTATAGAGCAAGGTGCCTTAAGGTAGAGTACCTAGAAGAGCGTTCCCACCATCAAGAACCACGCGAGGTGAAGTGGGAGCGAGCAAT
Organism: Silene latifolia; assembly: GCF_048544455.1. Classification (NCBI taxonomy): domain Eukaryota; kingdom Viridiplantae; phylum Streptophyta; class Magnoliopsida; order Caryophyllales; family Caryophyllaceae; genus Silene; species Silene latifolia. Next base: position 40,515,481 of record NC_133533.1, read on the forward strand.
GTGCAGCTTCCTAGCATAGTGGGACGTCGCCCCCCACGCATCACGAAGAAACGCTGGGACGGCCCGGGCAAGTCCTTAAGGGTTTATGCATGAATCGTAGCACTATGAGTAATGTTTTACTTTCCAACACTTTCTTTTCAAGTTTCACCTCGGAGGAAAAGACCCTAGATACAAAGTGTAACTAGTCCTCTTTTCCCCAATGAGTCGCCAAATGGACAAGGCCCTCGGAATCTGCGTCCGGATCCACACTAGGCATAATCGACTCGAGGTTCTTTCGAATCGAATTAAGACAAATTAGAGTCGCCACCAAGTTTTTTGGGAACTTGGAACCGTTCAAGTCAACTTTACACCTTTCATCGAAAAGCATAAAGCCAATCGACTACGAGTGATTAAAGATAAAGACTTGTACCCTATATCACTCGATTTGAATGACTCTCGTAATCCAATGGTATTTAGACGGATCCGCAAACCATAGATCTTGAGTAAGGGGTGAGGGTACGTGTTGGGAAGCCCATAAGGACACCCAACCCCGCCCGTCAATAACGGCCTCTACTAAGTCAAGTGTCGAATTTCAAACAAGGTCATAGCTACTACGATATATGAAATGCAAACATCGTTTTCAAAACCCTAACATGTGACAACAATTTCTATGTCGTTTTAGATGCAACTAAACTAACTTTGTCAAAGTTGTAATTTAGCATGTGGGTTGATTAATCTAACAACATACAAAACAAAGCAAACAAGGCTTAAGGGGGAATGGGGGAGCCGTGGGATCTACCTATTACAAACCAGGCATTTCATGCCGACACAACAATAAATTAAAGATACAACTCGATCTAAATACAATCGCTAAATACAAAACCGTACACGACACATTACACGGCCAATTCGGCCTAGGGAAACGTGCATAAGAGGGGTGGCCCACGGCTTACATGACCCACGGCCTTGGGTCACTCCTCGTGATGTGTGCTTTCGCTTAATCTTATCGAATTAGACATAGGGCCACGCACCAAAGCATGCATTTGCATAAATCGGGCCATGTTGCTTTAAACAACATGCGATTTACTACGCTCTCACTTGCATTGGGGCACAACCGTCTAACTAAACAAGACTAATGTTTTTTTAGAAATCGTTCGACTCGATAAAGGAGAACTAATTACAAACAAGTTACAAAACGCGACTCGATAAACACAAATTGATTACAAGATACAAACAATGAGATTAAGATGAAACAAACGAGAAAAGGGATACAAAAGACACGGCCAAACACGACCTCATACACGGCTATCCTAGTTCCTAGGTTAGATTCATTAGGTTAGATGAATTTGCAAAGCGATGCGGAAAATACATTAGAAATCGATGACAAAAAGAGGTCAGAAGGCTTCGCCTAAAACCGGGTGTTCTACACGGCCTAAGGGGCCAAATTAGGTCAAACTCGCTAATTAAATTAACTCATCGAGTGTTAATAAGAAGGTGCTAATCACGCACTCTTATAATAGCGAGAAATTATGTGAAAGAGAGAGATGCGTTCATTAAGTTACAGAATTGTCGATTGATTTTAGAAGCTATGTCGAAGCACCCTAACATGTCTAATTAGGTTATTTAAATGATCGAATGTCGTCCAAATAAGTCATATGTTAAAAATCAGAGGTCGTATTAACATGTAAATGGTCCAGGGGTAGGTCGAATCACACGAGAGAAGAGAGGGGTCAAAAGACGAAGAACGAAATTAGAAATCGTTTTATTAATGCCCTACCTTGAACACGGGGATATGTAAATGAGACGGGGGTGTACGACCGACTGATGTAGCGGTTTCTTTTCCCATCTCATGTCAACGTGGGTGTTCATGGTGGTACTTTAACTCATACTCGGACTAAACTAGTTTCATAGTTAATTTAAACGATAAATAAAACGATAAACGAAATAAAACGAAACAATAAAAAGCAAACATAAAAAAAACGAAATAAAAGGAAGAAAGAGGAGGATTTGATGCACCCTCAACCTACATGTATCGTTGACACCGTCTTGGGTCGTAATCGATGGTAGATTTTATCTCGAGAGGCCGTCGTCGACGAAGAAACAAAGCAAACAACACGTTTTTATCGAATCTGGACAGCAACTTTCAAACAGCGATTTCTCTCTCGTTTCACGGTGAAAATTCGATTTAAAAGATGTTTTGAAAACTAGAAATAGAGTAGAACAGAGATCTTAAAACAATCCCTGCTCGTTTTGAGTTATTGGGCACGAAAAACGAGCACAAACTGAATCGACAGACAGAAAAAAGCAAAAACAGAGTGTATAACACTCTGTTTTTCGAGGGAATTCGTGTACTCTCAAGGGCAATTTGGCTCGTAAATATTTGTCTAATGTGTGGATGGATGTTGTATGGTTAATTTGAAACAAGAAACTCGAATTTTGATGGAGGTTTGATGGAGGAACGAATTGTTTTTCGAAGAGGACACACAAACTGTTTCAGTTTGTAAGTCGGTTTTGTCTAGGGTTTTTGGGAGGCAACTAGGGTTTGTTTCTGGAGTTTAAAGCTTGTAAGTGAAGGTAATATGTATGGAAAACTTAGAGGAATGAATGTATGGTAAAGGGGGGGTATTTATAAGGAGTTAAGGTAGGGTTTTAGAGGGGAGAGGCAGACGGGCTCATTCACGCATAGCTGCTGTCCAGCAGCTTTTGTGAGGGTTTGAGAGGGGTTTTCTTGGTGGTTAAGCTAAGATAATATGGTTAGGATACTAGGGTATGGGTTAGGGTTAATGGGCACGGGTTTGGTAGCTGTTTGGAGCAGGTTTTGGGCTCGGGATTTGGTATGCAAAACAGGGGGGCTGCTCGTGTTTTATGCGGGCTGTTGGGGAGTGTTTGGGGCATGGCTTGGGCCGTGGTTATGGGGTTCGAACTGGGGTTGGATGGGTAGAGGCTTAGGTTGGTTAGTGTACTCGAGATTCGTGCCAACTCGTTAAAGAAACGGGCTCAAAAACCGAGCTATAATCGAGCTCAAAAACACGTGTTTAAAACGAGTTCTTTTCGATGTTTAAATCGATTTTTCAAATCAAATTAACACATTAAAATTAATGATTTTTCAAATCAAATACACTCATAAAATGATTTTTTCAAATCAATTATTTATTTTATTTTCAATAAAATAAACTCGAGAAAATAAATTCAAAATAAAGTAAAATGAACTTACCTTAAAAAAGCTTTAATTTAAATATCATTTAAATTAATAAAATACTCCTTCGACAACGCTCATTCTACATCGTAAAACGAGCCCAAATAATGACAATGACAACTGAAGAATACATGTGTCCTATCATCATCGGGTGTTTGTCGGGTTCTCTATAAATTCCAATATCGACGGATACGGGTATCTACAACTACTTCATATTCTTATAATCCAATTTGATCTTTGTACGTAGTTGTTCATCTCAATGCAATTGAAATGACATATGACATGACTCATCATGTTAAGCCTATGAGAAGGCTTTGGTTAGTAGGTTTTTATCAACTTCTTGTACCTTACTCAAACTTACTACATACTCGTTTTCCTTTGTAATGTATACATTTGCATTATAAAACTTTCTGAGTACGTGTCTAGATCCAATCTAGACATAAGCTCTCTAGCCTTAGAATAGCTCCCACTGTTTTCACAGTGTGCGGGATCCATCCTCTTGTACATCTCATGATTGCAAGTGTACTCAATTTCCGTTGTAAGCATCTCTCATTGTTCTTTATTGCCTAGAACGATTCTAGCAAATCCATTTCTTAAATAACATAGCCACAATGGTTCTTTAACCATCTTTAGGTGTTTGGAATACTGTTTTGTCGGAAACCATGCGCAATCTCAATTGTCAATTGTCACTTGTGTAACACCCTTACACAAATTAGTGAATTGCATCAAAAACACTTTGCTTTACACCCTCACTGCTTCTTCAAGCACTTAAGGATAATCTATATGGCTACTAGGTAACTATTACTTAAATTCGATTTGAAAATTTTCAATTCATCATACTCAAAGTATATGAAGTGTTATACATCATTACTCATTTAATTGATCCTAAGAATGAAGCAAATGGAATCAATCAAATATGTTCAACTTGATTGAACTAGTCATGAATCTTATCAACATAAGACTTCTTATTTGACGCTGATATCATGTGGATTTATCTCCATAAATCTGGATATTAAAGATGTATTATAATACTCCATAAGTGTCAAATCATTCCCAATGATCAATATGTCATCCACATATAAGACTAATTAAAATTTCCGTAACTCCCACTAAACTTCATGTATAAACATAACTTCTCAACCTATTGAGAAAAGTTTTATCACATGATCAAAATGTTGATTCCAACTCATTGATGTCCTACTTAAGACCCTCTCTTAAGTTTCACATTATCTTAGGATGGCAAGAATCTACAAAACTCAAGACATGTATTGAATACATTCCTTCTAATTGAAGAAGTGGGTTTTAGATTCACTCGCTATATATATCTCATAATGAAACACAATCCCTAAGAAGATCCAAATAGACTTAAGCATTTCAACTAGTGCAAAACCCTTTGCTACCAATCAAGCTTTGATATCTAACAATTCACTTGGAATTTATTTCGGATTTTCATGGCTCTAAGCCTTGTATTGAGTTGTGACTTAAACACTCTCATGTAAATCATATGTTCATTACTTTCCAGAAGTAATCAACTTGAATCAAACAATTTCTTTGTAAGTTGCAAGCTCTTTACTTTCTAAAAGTAACACTAATTCATCATCTTCAACAAGTGATGACTTTAACCTCCTAGGTTTTGAAAAAACAACGTCTTACACAAAATGTCTCATGTAGCCAAGAAAGTCCAGTTTCTTGCGATATTCTTTGTTAGCCAAGAAAGACCAGTTTCTTTCGATATAACATTCTTTGTGGCTCTTGAATAATTTGTCCCACTCTGTCTTCTAGAAATAAACTTGTATTCTAGAAAGACAGCTTCACGAGCCACAAACCCGTTGTACTCGTGATTATAGTAAGGAAAAATACGCATTTGGTTCTTTTGAAAAACTTACAAACATGGTACCCTACCATTTCATATCTCATATGACTCGTTTTAGATTTAGTGGAAAAATAATTTAGACAAAATGATAAAATCCCCAAGAGGATCAAGTAACTCAAGGTAACTTGATTGAAGTCCAAACCATATCGAATAGCGTTTGATTTCTTTATCCAACCACACATTATCTCATAATGCGTGCTAAGAGAGATTAATTTATGATACTATATCACATTTCCTTTGGTTTATATCAAAGTCTTCACTTTGATAATCCCATCACGACTAAATCGTGATTCTCTGAACTCTTTGAACTTCTTCAAAGATTTCTCTATTTACCTTATTAAGTGAACACATTAGCGTCAACTTAAATCGTTGGTAAAAGAAAATGATCAACCTATTTGGATCAAAGATTTATAACCTCGATCTCCTTTTCAACAAAAAGGCACGAGAGATCTTGCTTTGAATACAAGATATGCATATACCATAAGATCTAATGGTTTCAAGAGTACTCGATAACTCTTTGCGTTCATCATTCCAGAATCTAAGGTTTAATTTTGGGTTACCAATTTGAGTCTTGCATCATCTACATGATATGTCATTCTAGTTTGGTTTAAAATATAATCACCTTGATAATGGGCTAGCCATACATCAAATCATGGTGTATAGGGTCACAAAAGTGAAACCTCTTTTGCATCTTAACAAGTTTATATTCTTATTTAGAGTTTATGCACTTAATAGTCATAACTAAGTACAACTATAAACCCAAAACTAAATTGAGTACACAATGACTCTATCTCTCAACATCATTGTTGCTAGTCGTCATATTCTAATCATCCTATGTATCAAATACAATGATGAAAACCACCATCGGTTTCTAATATTGACGAAGTAGTATTAGCAAAATTTATGTCAATCAAATAAACATTTAAAGAAGAAGGTCCCATTAGATGTCCCACAACTAACTTGTTGATTCTTCAATAATTTGGGATAGTTTCCTTTCTAGCGTCCAACAATTAAGACAATGGAAACTTTATCGGTCGGGATTGATAGGTTTAGTATTGTTATTCTCAATAACGTTACTTTTAACATTACCTTGTATCAATTCCATTCTAATTTTACTTCTTTGAACTTCGTCCTTTTCTTAACGGTTTAAGAGAATGCTCCTACTCATTTCAATGAGTCTTTGCTTAGAGAAGCAAAATTGAATTTCATGAAGGCTACTCTTCAATTCATTTGTTTAGTCTTAAAACTTTCATTGAAGTGGTTGCAGTATTTTGGTCAATTTTGATTTCCTACAAATTTTAGTTACCAAAATGATTTAACGTTTCAAAGTACTTAACTCAATTAAGCATATGAGAAACAATTCATTGTAAGTAGATATGTTAGTCAAGAATCAAAAACCTGTTTGATAATGAATAACTTTTATCTATACTCTTCACAAGAGATCCTTCCAATGGATAACACGAGTTTTTAGAAGAAAAATTCAAGTTTTGTCTTTAGGTACGATGTTTTAATGGAGATTTGAATCAAAAATCGAAATGATATCGTATATGAGTTGTGGTAAAGAAATAGAACAATATGATAACGAAATAGTGGAAAACTTAACATTTATCGTTTTATTAATACTTGTAAATAACAAGTAAAGCATTTACATAGTGACCTCTACCCAACTATGATAAATGATTCCAAGATCCAAACTCATATTAACTTGGGCATCGGTAAAGCCGAATACAACCCTCATCAATATAACTCGGTGGATTAACTATTTAATCGATTCTACTTTTAGAACTCTTGGTCGATAAAATTACATTAATATTTATCTTTAGCCCGAAACACATCCGGCAACCGTCGAGAATACTTTCGTTGAGTTCAACCCAAATTTCGAATAAATGTGTCAATGATCCAAATTTACATCAACTTGGGCATCGGTAAAGCCGAATACAACCCTTATCTTTATAACTTCGGTGGGTAGACATTTATCACCCACTTCCCCTACGTAGCAAGGTTTGTACCCCGGTAAGGCCGAGCGCACTCCCTCACGAAATAGGTTTTCATGGTTTCTAATTTTGGTAAGGCTAAGTCTCAATTGTTTATTTTAGCGAGAGGTCATGTCAATTTATTATCTATCACGTTTTAAGTGAACTAAAGCGGTGAACTACGATAATTGTAATTGACACGGTCGATAAACTCGATTTAAAATGCATGTTTAGTTATGGCGATTTAGCGATGCATGCAACATATAAATAAAATGCAAAGCATAAATATAAAATCCTAGTATGGCCTTCCTAAAATAGAAAATCTAATAAACTATTACAAATTCGAAAACCAACTCCTTTGGTCCCTTGAACTTTCGGTCTTGGCACGCATCTCGAGGTAACACCGTCTTCATGGAAACTCCGGGAAATTACAAAGTAATAAATTAAAAATTACATAATTTCCTATTATACAATTGTAATAAAAAGTAAATCTATTAAATTACAAAACGGTGATACGAGATCCAATATCGTATATGAATTATGACAATCATAAATAAAATGCAGCATTATAATATATATGAACATGCTCGATTTTATGCTAAATCGCCTTTAAAGAGCCAATATCGTATATTAATCGGTTTTTACGGATTTGCGTGATTTAACCTTTTAAAAATCACAATAATTACATAAATTCATATTTATGTACAAGTTAATTACCCTAAATATCTTAGGACTCAAAATTAGTCTCCACTAACATTTTGACAATAATTAAACTTGATTTCTTAATATTGTTCATAAATGGGCCCAAAAATACAAAAAATGCTATAAACTTCAAAATAAATTATAAAAATTTCAAATAAATTCGAAATTTGAAATTTAAACTCATGAATATTCTGGAAAAATACCATGACCCTCATAATGTTCAAAAACTTAGGTTAAAAATTTCGAAAATTTATCGAGAAAAACAATGTTGCGGTTTATCGGTTTTAACAATTATGACCCTAAAAATATGAGAAAAATTATATTCATCAACTTTTCACTTTTAGATCTGAAATATATGATAAAATGCAACATGTGACGTTTTTTCTTAGTCATGAAGTATGTTTTAGCATTATTACTAATTATAGTCACTATTTATGTGATTTTTCATCAAAAATTCATAAATCATGCATAAAGACTTCATTATAGCCAAATATTTTACACACATTTTGTAAAATTGCATTTGACAACATACTATATTTCCATGACCAGATTCGAAATATTACTCATATTAACCTATTTACCCATTTAAATATGATTTTAACTTGAAAAATTCATATTTCGAGCAAAACAACTCATTTTATCATGAACATTTACAAGACATTAGTAGATAATATATGTGAAAACATATCCAAAAACCACTGAAAAATTCGAAGTTTAGCTATTTTTCGTCCAAAAATGACATTTTTATCATAAAAATCACATTTTAATGCCAATATTATATAAAATGAACAATAAAATCCATAAATAAACCAAAATGTCCTAAAAATCACTTAGGACCAGAAATTTTTAACATGCAAATTTATTTTAAGGTTTATCTTCATAAAATCAAATTAATTAGTTTTGTATGTTAATCATATAACTCAAAAAAACTATAAACCGATTTGCATGCAAACAACCTAAGGCTCATGATACCGCTTATTAGAATTTATTAATCTCATTAATTTATATATTCATATATGTGACATTTTAATTTAGTCATAAAATTAAAATTAAATCTTATGCATGCAAACATAAAGAAAATAAGAGAAAAAATCATCAATCTTACTATATGATTTCGGATTAATGGGCACCAAAAAATTCACCTATTTGTTAGTTCTTGAGCTTTCCTTAAAATGGATGAACAAAAGGTCTAAATTAGAACCTCTCCCAAATGTGAATACCCAAGGAATTCTCTTAATAACTAATATTATTTTATACTAGAAATAATATAAGTCTTACTATAAAATTGACACAAAAATTGTAATTTTTGCTCTTGAAAAATCGGTTCAAGAGGGAGTGATATATGAGTTTATTTTTACCCTTCAGCTTTTTCTCAAAAACTAGAGAGAAGAAAAATATAAGATTAGAATGAATATTCATACAAGGAAGAGAAAAACTCTTTTCTTTTTCTTATGGATGGCCGAAAATTTGGCCTTGGGTAGCATGCCCAATGCATTTCATTTTTGCTCTTCACAAGAGACTAGGCATGCAACCCTAGGGTTATCATTGTGTTTATTTGAATAAAATAAATTAAACAACACAAACCCTTAATGCCCTTCCTAATTTTCGGTTACCATGTAAAATGGTGGTCCATATTATTTTTGTCATTTGTCAATTGTGACATATGTGACATGTTACATGACATGTTACATTATAATGCATTTTTAACATATTAAAAATCATCATATAATTAAATATGTCACATACAAAAATAATTAGCAATTCTTGATTACTTGTACCAAAATGGTTTATCAAATTAGAAATTACAACAACTTGTATTTATAAATTATTCATTCAATTTCAATTTCAATTGTTTCGTAAACAATAATTTTTATCCAAGTAATAAAACAATTCGATTACTTAGACCGTATCTAATTTAATCAAATTACAATGAGATACTTTAATTTTACTCACAAAATCATCCGTCAATTTTAAGCAATTTAATTAACTCGTATCGGCATACGATTAATTAAATAATCAATTAAGAGTATTTCCCTATAGGTATGACCTAAGGGGATCAACTGATCACCACCGTCGCACGACAGTAATGTCAAACTCTAGCTAGCCAATCATTACCGATATGTGTGGACCAGTTGACTGTAAAATATTACATCCCACATGTATTCTTAAAATGAGATTTAAACATGTGATCATCATGATCAACATTTGTGATCGCATTATTGTCGGAGGACACATATTCCAACAAAACTTTGAACCATCAAGGAATTAACATTGGTGATTGGATAATCAACTGGATACGCTTTCTGTCGAATCTGGAGGAAGGAGAGAAAAGGGTCCTCAAATTCATGGCTACACTATAGGGAATCTGGCTGTTACGGAATAATATAATTTTTAAGGGAGTGACAGTGGACCCTATACCACTTTTCAGGTCCCTCTCTATGAGTGTTGAAGTTAGCTTGAAATGTTTACAGCAGGAAGAGGACGAAGGAAAAAAAAAAGACAAAGTAGCCACGAGTTGTGGTTTAATGCTTTGGAGAATGACTTGATGGCTTTACGCGAAGGACATCCTACTTTTGTTATTGGGAAGCCAGGCCAATGTTGGGGTACAAGATTAAAAGTGGACGCGATCTGGGAAAGAAACTTTGATGCAGCTTGTGGATGGGTGGCCTACAATAACTTGGGGATGGAGATTGATAGAGCTCGGAGTAACTTGAGCGCTGAATCAGCCTTGCAGGCGGAAGCGTTGGGTGTACGGGATGTTTTAATATGGGCCAGGAATAGGGGCGAACTACATTTGGAGGTGGCGACGGATTGCCTAAAGTTGATCAATCAGATAGCTGAATTAGAGAAGGAAAATCATATCATCAAAGGCATCATCGATGATTTAAAAAGTCTTTGGGTTTATTTTCATTGTGTAAGTTTTAGTTTTTTTCCTAGACGTCTTAATCAGATAGCGGATGGCCTGGCCCGCCAGGCCATGAGAATATAAAACCTTTATTTACTTTTGCCAAAAAAAAACGAATTATTTCGTTACTAATCCCACATCAACTCATTTATTTGATTTGTTAATACATCCTTCGTCCTAGTTATTTGGCATATAATATTTTTGAGTGTTTCAGTCAATTTTCTGTCTTTTTATTTTAGGATTGTCTTTCATAGGCAATCGAATCCTTTTTAGACTTGTCAATTTTATAGTTGGCCCTCCTCTTCCTTTGGTCTTTGTGTGAAAAGCAAAAGCAAAAAAAAATGAGTGGGACGGAGGGAGGAAGTAAATAGAAAAAAATACGAGTATCTTTTATTAAATTCGTTAACCTCAAATAATTAGCCGTCATGATGATGTCCTTGGTTCCTCCTATTTTGCTATAAATTGAGCCAACTCCCTCCACTATCATCACTCTCCTTTCGCTCTTTACTTCTTCTTCTCCTATACTTTTCTGGGTAAAGTAATTCAGTCGTTCCAAGGCTGTTATTCTCGAGTGGGCGGGTTTAAACATGGTAGTGTAAATCCTTGGCGAACTAAACAGCTGATCACCAAACTGCTACTTCCATATAACAACTTAAGCCGAACTGCTACTTCCGTATAACAAAACTAAGATGGCCTCTACGTTCATTGTAATTGATGACCCATAGGAATGCCAAGGATTTCGGTTACCTGAAAAACTTTATGGGCTTTCTAAGGTATCGTATATGATGCTTCATGTAAAGAAATATAGTTAGTCAGTTGAGGAGTCTATTGATCGAATACGAAAGAGAGGGGGATGAATTGAGTATTAAAAACGATGACCGCTTTTTCGAAATATATGATGTAAAATTAATTATTTGATTTTATTGATTAAAATCAACTAATTTATTATACTAATAAGCGCAAAATCGAAATAAGAAAAATAAAGAGAGAGAGAGAAAGAGAGACACACAGGATTTTTGAAGTGGTTCAGTTTCACAAGTCGAAACCTACGTCCACTATTCTCGATTAATAATTTTTAGTACCTTTCTACGGATTACAAAAATTATCAATCCACTCGTATAATCAACTATATGATTATAACTCAGATTGAGTATCGCTAAATACTCTAGATTGCTCTTACGTTAATAAGAAAAGTACAACGATAAATACTAATCTCACGTTATGCGAGTGAGTATAATATCTTTGTGTACTTAGTATCCTATTACGATTTCTCTTTGAGTGATTGACAAAATTGATGCGCAACTTTTGTATAAGCAAATTGTAAAATAAGAATTAAAGCTCAAATAATTTTTGCTTAAATATTTTTCTCTTTGAAAGTATAGATGTGTGTCGCTTTTAATTGTTGAATGAAGAGAGGTACTTATAGTTGTAGAGAATTAGGGTTTAGGAATATTCTGGAATGTATAAAACCCTAAATGACTTGACGAACAAGTAGGAGGCTATGGTTTAGAAGTGGAGAATTCGGCCTCTAGGGTTTCGGCCTCTAGGGTTTTCGGCCACTAGGGTTCGGCCGGCCCCTAGGCTTCCTTCGGTCCATTCTTGCTTCCATAGCCCACAACAAATCGAGATAGAATTTAGTTAAAACCCTAGGTTGCATGACGACATAAATATCGTGTTACAAACCAATAGTTTATTTAACTTAAATTCTTATTAATTAATTCCAATTATATAAATACTCTCTTATTCTTATAAAATATTAAAAATATATTTTCCAAAAATTAACGCATCATTTTTGTCTAGCAATGAAGTTATGGCTATGAGGTCATAACTTCACTAACCTTTAAATCAAACAAAGTAAAACCATTACCGGATGACGACCTATACTATCTAATCTTCGTAGATCTTCATAACGAATCGTCTCTTCACAAGTCTCTCATCTTGAGTCTTGTGGTTGATTTCTGATCTTGATCTTGCTTGAATACAACGATCAAGTGTCTTCGAAGTTGTACCTCCTTGGTCCAAACTTCAAGCTTGCGTCATTGTAATTGTTCCTTTCTATATTAAGACTTAAGCACACAATTACACGCATATGTTTATAATATTATGTCCACATACAAATCATTACTGTCATTATCAAAACAACTAATTAGGACTAAAGGTCCAACAAATTCCCCCGTTTTGATGATGACAAGTCTCCTATGATTTGTGTCTAAGTCTAGTTCCCCCTCAACATAATACTTCCCAAATTATAGAACAGTTGAGCGCAGAAACTAATAATCTTTTCAAAGTTATAACTATAGAACGCCTTGAGAGAATTAACTTGAAACGGTCGCAAATCATAAAAACAATTCCCCCTCTTGGCATCATTGAAAAGACGAGAACAAACATAAAACGACTAGAATAATATATTATGAGACAAGAATTAATCATGAAAAACATATTATATTAAACGCAATCTAGTTCTTAATTAGCATAATAATATTATAAACCTGCAATCACACAAGGAATAAAATGCGGAATTGAAAAAAAAGCTAATATCCATAATAATGGACTTTTATTGTGAGCAAAGGAATTAAAAAGATAAGGCTAGGTGGATGGGTGTGGCGAGGTGGTCAAGGGTAGTGTGGGCTTGGCGGTTGTGACCTCGGACGGGTCCAAAATTCCAAGTCCTCGAGTCGCGCGTGACAATGGTCTAGGAGTGCAGCTTGAGCAGTCAATCGAGTATCAAAATTACCAATCCTCAAAGTCATAGCTTTAACTGCTTCATATATCGTATGCATCTCAGACCTCATCTCCCTTCCAGATTGCAATAGCTCATTACCAAACTATCCAAACCTTCTTCCCTAATAAGAGTAGACTCGGAGTGTGTTCGCACGGCGGCCTTAAGAGCATTGTCGATCTTTGTGTCAAACCGTGACAACATGGTGTTTAGACGCGCCGGGCTAATACTACTTGGTCCACTAGTATCAACTCTCTTTTCCTTTGTAATGAGATCAAACAAATCACATAATTTCTTGTCTTGCTCATTAATCCTTCCAATAATAGAAGTAAAATTTGATTCCATCTTAGAATCCAACATCTCAAAACTCACATTGCTTTTTCCTCCTTTTTCTCCTTTTGTGTCAAAACATAATTCCGGGCCATTAATAACGAGCTTCATATAAGATAAGTAAAGATCGCTCATCTCGTCATTTGTTATAACACCATAACTATGCATCCCAATAACTCCTTTCTTCTCTAAAATTCGAGAGATCCAATTCTCATAAGGCAAACTTAAAGTAGAAGCTAAATCATCCATCTTAGCCGTTACACTAGCTTGTATAATTTTATGAAACACAAGCATAGGTAGACTAACCTTTTCTCCTTCAAGCCAAGCCTTCATAATAATCATCTCATGAACCCCGAATTTATCTCTACCTTCTTTGCGAGGAACAATAGTAGTCCAGAGAAAGTTCAAAAAGAACCTCAAAGTTGGCGACAACTTAGTTGTTAAAATAGTTTCAGACGAAGTCGCATCTTGTTTGAAATACCGTTTCACTATTAACCTGTCATCAGGTGACATACTTCCCCATTCTACGCTTGGATTAATTTCGATTCCTCCTCTAGGAACTCGAGCCAAGTCGCAGAAATCACCAGGTGAGACACGTATAGATGTCTCATTAACCACAGCAAGTAAATTTCCTTCCTTAAATTGAACAGTAGCATAAAATTGATATACCTCAATAGGAAAGACTGGACCACTTACAGCAACAATATTTTCCCAACCTTGATCTTTGAGAAAATTTCTGAAAAACCCAAGTGCTTTATATTGTTTTAACCAATCAACCGAATATACTCGTCCTGCGTGAATGCGGTATTGAGCAACTTGATTGATATTCCTTCTCTCTACTTGAGTTAATCGAAGATTATTCAGTCCATTGTTAGTGTAATCATCCATATGTTGTGCGTAAAGAACACGTGAAGAACCATCTTGAAGTATATAGTTCTCAGTTTTCGAACTTACCTCAATTTCCGAAACCAATTTTCCCTTACCCTTAACCAATTTTCGTCTCTTCTTGTGGTTGTCGGTTAGGTCAACGGCGGACCGGGGGGACCGAGGGGTCTCGGGTGGCGTGACGGAGCGGGAGGTTCTCGGGGGTGATTGGGTTACCTTCTTTCTAACAACAACAGGTTTCTTGGATTGAAAACGGGTTGTAGGTTGATTTTCCATTATTAATCTTGAAGGTTTTGAAAAAGTATTAGAGAAGAAGATGATTAAATTGATGAGAATTATGGAGAGATTAAAGGGGTTTAAATAGCATAAGGAATTTGCGTTTTGGTAACAATAGAATTCTTAAAGATAGAAAATAATACCAATTTTCCTTATTTTTTTTTTTCGGTGCCCCTTTTTTTTCGGCACTTTTTTTTTCGTGCTTTTTTTTTCGGCACTTTCCTTTTTTTTTTTCGTGCTTTCCTTTTTTTTCGGCACATTCCTTTTTTTGGTTTTGGTATTATCTCCTATTTCTTATATGATAATAATAAGAAAAAGAATCCTATTTGATATGAGATAAGGAAAGAGTCTTTTGTGTTGGTGTTTAGGCAGGATTTGTGTAGAAATATAATAAGATAGAAATATCTTTATTATATTTAGGCATTTTATTGTAGATTTTGTCGAATTTTTGTAAGAATATGTGATTATACAGAATATAAAATATTACCATACACATAAGCAAGATATAACACGTAAAATAAACATTATTTAACATAATTAAGCTTGCAACAAAAATATACGGACACAATCGTACAATCTCATCTTCCTAGCCAGTCATTCAGGTTCCCAGACATAATTATGACGGATTTAATTACCGCTAATTAAACCAATCTCTAGTCTCAATAACTCAAAGCGTTTTCTAGCTAACGGCTTAGTCAAGATATCAGCCCATTGCCTTTCGGTACTACAAAATTCAAGTGAAATGTTGCCTTTCTCTACATGATCTCGTATAAAATGGTGTCGAATATCTATATGTTTGGTCCTCGAGTGCTGGGCAGGGTTCTTAGAAATTACTATAGCACTCGTATTGTCACACATAATAGGCATACGACCTACATTTATACCATAATCACATAGTTGTTGCTTTAACCAAAGTAATTGAGAACATACCATCCAAAGAGATACATACTCGGCTTCAAAGAAGAGACATTGCAACTGAATTTTGTTTCTTTGATCCCCATGTGATGATACAAGGTCCAACAAATGGTGCATACCCAGAAGTGCTTTTCCTATCTAAAGAGCATCCTGCATAATCTGCATCTGAATACCCTACTAGATCGAAATTACACTCAAGTGGATACCATAAGCACAAATTTGATGTACCAATTAAATATCTCAAGATACGTTTAACTGCAATCATATGTGACTCTTTAGGACACGATTGATATCGCACACAGACACATACTCTATACATTATATCAGGACGACTTGCAGTTAAATATAAAAGTGAACCAATCATACCTCGATATGTAGTCTCATCGACACACTTACCATGTTCATCTATAGTTATCTTCTTTTCAGGTACCATAGGTGTATCGTAAGATTTTGCATTTTCCATACCGAATTTTCGAATCAGTTCCTTGATATATTTCTGTTGGTCAATCTTTATACCATCCTTTGTTTGTTGAATTTGTAAACCTAGAAAGTACTTCAATTCTCCCATCATGCTCATTTCAAACTCAGAAGTCATTAGATCTAAAAAATACTTGCACAATTTTTCATTAGTAGAACCGAATATGATATCGTCTACATAAATTTGCACAACAAGTAAATTAGAACCCTCGGATTTTAGGAACAAGGTTTTATCGAAAGATCCTCTTAAAAAATTATTTTGTAATAGGAACTTGGATAATCTATCATACCATGCCCTTGGAGCTTGTTTCAAACCATATAAAGCTTTGTCTAATTTATAAACGTGGTTTTGAAACTTGCTATCTAAAAATCCGGGAGGTTGTTCTACATAAACTTCTTCTTCCAAATAGCCATTAAGAAATGCAGTCTTAACATCCATTTGGAATAATTTCATTCCTTTATGAGCAGCAAAGGCAATAATGAGACGAATAGCCTCAAGTCTTGCTACGGGTGAAAAGGTCTCGTCATAATCGATCCCTTCTTGTTGATTGTAGCCTTGGACAACTAGTCGTGCCTTGTTTCTTGTAATAAGTCCTGCATCGTCCAGTTTATTTCTGAACACCCATCTTGTACCAATAATAGTTCGATCACTAGGTCGTGGCACTAAGTGTCATACCTTATTGCGTTCGAATTGTTGAAGCTCATCTTGCATAGCAATTATCCAATCAGGTTCAGCAAGAGCTTCTTTGATATTGGTAGGTTCAATGGTTGATAGAAAAGAAAAGAACGAGCAGAAATTATTCAAGGACCTTCTAGTTTTAATGCCTTGTTCTAGATCCCCTAGGATTTTGTCCAAAGGGTGGGAGCTTTGATGTTTCCACTTTTTGAGAACTCTAGGCTCATTATCATTTGATGAACTCGCACCATCTGCAGACGTGGAATCATGATTTGTTCCCCCTGAGTTGGACTCGGGATTTTCTTCAGAAGTATTACTAACTTCATTAGAAATATCATGATTTGGATCGGAAGTTACGACATCATTAGGTATAACTTCAAGATCTTTTTCCTTATCTAAGGAAGGGTCAATAGTATCATTAACTACGGACTCATCACTTCTCTTAGGATCGTTTGCAGAATTATCTAGTTCATCATTGATACCTTGAATATCTTCATCTTCATTTAAGGGCTCATTTCTTGCTAAAAAAAATCGGGCTCATCTGGATCCTCTTCTTCCTGTTCAACTTTATCAAACACATTATCTTCATCAAAGAGAACGTGAACACTTTCTTCTATGCGCAAGGTTCTTTTATTTAACACTTTGTAAGCCTTACTATGATCCGAATATCCCAGAAAAACAGCTTCGTCACTTCAGGGGTCAAATTTTCCTAAATTGTCTTTTCCATTATTGTGAACAAAGCATTTTCTCCCGAAGCAACGGAGATGTGATATATTGGGTTTTATCCCTCTTAAGAGTTCATAGGGAGTCTTTTTCAAAATAGGTCGGATCATAGCTCTATTATGCATATAGCATGCGGTACTAACAGCTTCTGCCCAAAAACTTCTAGGGAGGCCACTACACAAAAGCATAGTACGAGCCATATCCTCTAGGGTTCGATTCATACGTTCCATGACACCATTTTGTTGTGGGGTACGTGGTGCGGAGAAGTTATGCCCCACACCATTTTTCCTACAAAATTCTATAAACGATTGATTATCAAATTCCGTGCCGTGATCCGTCCGAATCGAAATAAGCTTTTTATCATATTTATTTTGGGCAAACTTCATTAATACCACAAATTCATCGAAAGTTTCATCTTTAGAGGAAAGAAAGATTGGCCAGACATACCTTGAGTAATCGTCGACTAGAAAAAATATATACTTTGATCCACCACGGCTTCTAACTTTCATAGGTCCACATAAATCCATGTGTACCATCTTAAGTGGTCGTTTAGTGCTAACTACTCTTTTAAGTTTAAGTGAGGATCTAACATGTTTGCAGCGGGCACATGAGTCACACATTGTCTCTTGCTCGAATTTAATTGAGGGCAAGCCTTCAACTAAATCCATGGACTTAAGTTTCTTTAAAATAGTTGGACTAATGTGTGCAAACCTCTTGTGCCACAAGCTAGAATCATCTGAGGTTGCTTTCATACACGAGAAGGAATTTGTATTGACAACATTTAAGTCAATCATATACACATTCCTCATACGGTGACCCTCAAGTAAAACATTACTAGTACCTTCAATTATGATACGCCAAACATTGGCATGAAAAACAACTATATTTCCTTTGTCACATACTTGAGAAATACTAAGTAAGTTATGTTTAAGACCACTTACCAGATATACTTTATCGATTGAATGAGAGGTTGAAATTCCAATTTATCCTACTCCAATAATTCTACCCTTCTTGTTATCTCCAAAAGTAACTTTGCCACCGAAGAAGGGCTCTAGTGAAAGAAAAAGATTTCTGTCCCCTGTCATGTGTCTCGAGCATCCACTGTCGAGATACCATAGATTATTTTCTTTCACTACTACCTGCAAATGAATCAAATACAACTTTTAGGTACCCAAGCTAATTTGGGTCCTTTATGCATGGTTAGTGACTCTATATATTTGATCCTTTCTAACCCATACTTGTCTTATTATTCTTTTGGCTTTAACATTGGGTTGTCTTGGTCTTTGTCTAACAATCGGAACATAAGGTACTCTAGGTTTTGTTCTAACAAAAGTAGCTCTAGGCCTAGTACCTTCATGATACGCTCTAGGTTTAGTGTTATGAACTTTAGGCTTGAATGTATGCTTTCGATTCTCATTCATTTTGTTTGATTTGGAAGGAACAGATGAGTAATCAAAATCCATATCATAAGTCCATCTAAACTCATTATTACGTTCTTCATTATCGTTAGATTCATCTATAGTTGAGACATCATCTTCCACTATGAAATCACAAGTCTTAACAGTTTCAACATTCGTTTGCTTATCTAAAGCAAGTTT
Organism: Silene latifolia; assembly: GCF_048544455.1. Lineage (NCBI taxonomy): Eukaryota > Viridiplantae > Streptophyta > Magnoliopsida > Caryophyllales > Caryophyllaceae > Silene > Silene latifolia. The sequence continues at coordinate 40,534,708 of NC_133533.1, forward strand.
GACACAATTGACTTGAATATGTCCAGTAGAGCCACAGTAATTGCAAATCAAGTATTCTGGAAGATTAACTTATTTTCTTTTTCTGAAATCGTGATCAGAAGGATTAGATTTGCATTTATCATGGTCTCTACGGCTATAGCATTCATGACCAAGTCCCATCTTCATGTTATTATCAGATTGTTCAGTAAGGAAGTTTAAAACTTTTGTGCTTCCTTCCCATTTATCATGAACTTTTCGTGCATGTAAGAGTAATTTTTTCAAGGACTCAATTTCTCTTTCACATTCGAATGCTCTACACCTGAATCCTTGGAAGAGTTACCTTTCTCAAAATCTTCACGAAATTTATCAAAACGTTCATTCAAGACACGTTTCTCATTTTCATGTTGTTCCTTAAGTTCAGACATACTATCACTACCTTCTTTCAATTGCTTAGACAGAAATATAATTTCTCTCTTGTGTTCGGAAACCACACTATCTTTGCCATTAAGTTCGTCTTTTAAAATCTCATTGACTTTCTTCAACTCAGAGGTTATAGCATCACTAGCTGTAACTTTAGCTTGAAGATGCTTAATGTTGAGTTTGAGCTCTGAAGTTATGACATCACTAGCCTTAACTTTTGATTCAAGAGCGTTTTTCTCAAAGATTTGTCATGTCCGAAGTTATAGTCAGGGTAGCCATAACTTTAGATTTGAGCTTTTTGGCTTTGGCTTTTAGAAGTTGGTTTTCCTCAGCAATGTCTAGAATTTGTTCCTTAAGGTCTTTTAACTCTAATTTCTGTTCATGACAAACATCAAGGGTTTCTTCAAAGGTCTTAATTAAAGCACTCTTAGAAAATTTCTTAACTTGCTTTTTAAGTTCAAGAAGACTTACCTCTTCATCCTCTCGAATCAATCAATTTCCAACAAGACACATCTCATCATTTGAAGCATTACTTTCATTGTCGCTGTCGGAGAATAGGTCAAGACTGACGCTGCTTAGGCAAAGATTGGCAGTTTTTTCTTCAACTTCGGATTCGCCATCTTCAGAGTCCAAGTCTCCCCAACAATAAGCCATCAACACTTTCTTAAATTCCTTCTTTGTCTTGTTACGTTGGTCTTTGTCCTTTATTTTCTTCCATGTGGGGCAATCTTTGATCATATGATCATTATCACCACACTTGAAGCATCCACGGTTAGAGAAGGACCCTTTTAACTCAAAAGTTTTCTTGGGAGTTTGCTTAGATTTGTTATTTGTTTTATTTTGATTTTGATTGAAGGACTTTTTCCTAATTCGTTTAACAAACAACACGGTTTCATCTTCAATATCTGAAGAATCATTAATCTTGCTAGACTCGGCTTGTAAGGCCATATTTTTGCTTGTGCCAGCTTCCTCCTCATCCTGATTCAGAGTAATCTCGTGAGCCATTAAGGTTCCGAGTAGCTCCTGATAGGATAACAAAGTTAGGTCCTTACATTCCTCTATGACAGACACTTTATGTCTCCATCTGTGAGACATACTTCTAAGAATTTTTCTAGCAATTTCCTCGGAGTCAAATGTTCTTCCTAAATTCTTTAGCTCATTAATGATACTAGAAAAGCGAGAGGACATGCTGTCAACTGACTCGTTTTGCTCCATGGCAAACCGCTCGTATTTTCGCATTAGTAATGCCATACGTTGCTTTTTGACAACAGCGGTTCCCTCATAGGCTAATTCTAGACCATCCCATATTTCCTTGGCAGATGAACTGGTTGAGAAACGATCGAATTCAGTTGCAATCATACCGTTTTGCAATAAGCTTATTGCTTTTGAATTCTTCTCAGCCTTTTTATAATCCGCCTCAATATAGTCCTCTTCTTTCTTTTCGACGGTAGTGCCATTATTGGTTGCAAGTAAGATCTTATTCGGACCATTCTTCATAATCAACCAGCACTCCCATTCGTTACCTTTAATGAAATGGGTCATCATATTTTTCCATAAACCATAGTTCTTCCCATTGAATATACGACACTTAAGGTGTTTGGAATCCATTTGATAAAAAATAAATGCAGCGGAAAAAACGATAAATAGACTAAAAAAAAAAGATCAGACTCTAGCTGTTAGTCTATCAAGAGCACGAGGCTCTGATACCAATTGAGGAGTCTATTGATCGAATACGAAAGAGGGGGGGTGAATTGAGTATTAAAAACGATGACCGCTTTTTCGAAATATATGATGTAAAATTAATTATTTGATTTTATTGATTAAAATCAACTAATTTATTATACTAATAAGCGCAAAATCGAAATAACAAAAATAAAGAGAGACACACAGGATTTTTGAAGTGGTTCAGTTTCACAAGTGGAAACCTACGTCCACTATTCTCGATTAATAATTTTTAGTACCTTTCTACGGATTACAAAAATTATCAATCCACTCGTATAATCAACTATATGATTATAACTCAGATTGAGTATCGCTAAATACTCTAGATTGCTCTTACGTTAATAAGAAAAGTACAACGATAAATACTAATCTCACGTTATGCGAGTGAGTATAATATCTTTGTGTACTTAGTATCCTATAACGATTTCTCTTTGAGTGATTGACAAAATTGATGCGCAACTTTTGTATAAGCAAATTGTAAAATAAGAATTAAAGCTCAAATAATTTTGCTTAAATATTTTTCTCTTTGAAAGTGTAGATGTGTGTCGCTTTTAATTGTTGAATGAAGAGAGGTATTTATAGTTGTAGAGAATTAGGGTTTAGGAATATTCTGGAATGTATAAAACCATAAATGACTTGACGAACAAGTAGGAGGCTAGGGTTTAGAAGTGGAGAATTCGGCCTCTAGGGTTTCGGCCTCTAGGGTTTTCGGCCACTAGGGTTCGGCCGGCCCCTAGGCTTCCTTCGGTCCATTCTTGCTTCCATAGCCCACAACAAATCGAGATAGAATTTAGTTAAAACCCTAGGTTGCATGACGACATAAATATCGTGTTACAAACCAATAGTTTATTCAACTTAAATTCTTATTAATTAATTCCAATTATATAAATACTCTCTTATTCTTATAAAATATTAAAAATATATTTTCCAAAAATTAACGCATCATTTTTGTCTAGCAATGAAGTTATGGCTATGAGGTCATAACTTCACTAACCTTTAAATCAAACAAAGTAAAACCATTACCGGATGACGACCTATACTATCTAATCCTCAGTAAATCTTCAGTAAACGAATCGTCTCTTCACAAGTCTCTCATCTTGAGTCTTGTGGTTGATTTCTGATCTTGATCTTGCTTGAATACAACAATCAAGTGTCTTCGAAGTTGTACCTCCTTGGTCCAAACTTCAAGCTTGCATCATTGTAATTGTTCCTTTCTATATTAAGACTTAAGCACACAATTACACGTATATGTTTATAATATTATGTCCACATACAAATCAGTACTGTCATTATCAAAACAACTAATTACAACTAAAGGTCCAACATCAGTGTTGTTTTATTTGATGATTTCCCGTTATGCTAACTGAATTGGTTTGTTGTTTGTTCCTGCAGATATGCAAACTGATTTACGCCCATTGTGGGAGAACAATTATTGCTCTAAATTCAGGTGGAATTCACACTGTATGGGATGTGGATGAAGATCAACCGAGTTGGTCAGGCATGGTGAACACTATATTCAGTCTATTAAATATTAGTCCAACAAAATATATGATACTAATCTCTCCACAGGATACTAACCATGCATTTTCTATCCCTCCACCACAAGGTTTCATTTAGGCCATGGAAATCATCTATTCGCCAGAAGATGATAAATACGGTAGTATATCTCACGTCTCGAGAGGCCGTTGTTCCATGCATGACCCTTTCCAAGGACGGCATTCTTGCATCAGCCTCAGGGGGAGGTATTAATCTATTTGATACAAAATGGCATAAGGTACTAACTATTACTTCTTCCCTCCATATTTCAAAGTCACTCGCCATGATATTATGATAATTAATTGCGTCAGAAGTTGCATTGACTACTCATCGTTAGCTCTGTACATAGGAAATGCAGTTATATAGTTTACTAGATTTCCGGGGTCTTATGCATTGACTACTTTGTTTATAAAATACTGTATTGAAATATGCTTTTGAAGAGAAAGTTCATCGGAAATGCAAGACCACTGCACGGATAAAATGAAAAATTAATGATGAAAACAACAATTGGGAAAGTAGTGAGCAGATTATAGAGGCGGTAGAATACACGGCCATGGAGGAGTTGGCGGTGTTATGGACGTGGGTTAACTGACTTGACCGAGAGTTTTATGACTTGTATCTCATGTTTGTTTTCCAGATACAATTTACATAAGTTATTTTACTAACATTACCTTACATGAAATAGTTTTTCAATTTAAATCATTTATCCATTTTGAGCGCAGGAATCAGGGAAGATTATGCATATAGGGGCCCCAACGTCTATACTCTTTCATCCGCAAGATCGCAATATCATCTTACTAGGGATGGAAAACCCTTCAATTCTAGTACGGAGTATATAATATTAGAATGTGCCAGGTAGGCAATACACCCCAAGTACTTCTTCTTATTCTTATCAGATGTGCACCAAACCCCTAGGGGCTAGGTCCAACCCTTGGCATGTTGGTGATCATTGTTCTCAATTTTATACAGATCATTGTCGTAGGATTAGGACACGGAAAAAGAGTTATAGGACTAGCAACAACAACTTCGGGAGATCGGTTGGTCTCAACAGACGCAGAGGGCAAGGTGTCTGTATTTTTATCTAAAGAATGTATGATGACTGCTTTTGTATGTGTACTAAGAATTGTCTCTTGTTTTATGGCCCTGTCTAGATTATCTTGTGGAGTTTCAATGGTTTCAATGATCTTAGATACCAAGATTTTAAGGTTCTCCAGTTACCACAACAAATTCCAACACAACCATCAGATACGCTTGTCGAGTTTCACCAAAACCAGACACGTGTGCTAGTTGTACATAATTGCAACTGGCACAGTATGATACTATATATGCCGTTAGCCTGCCGAAATCAGGTTTGTCATTTTCCATGTTTTGTGATTATATAGCGTTTTGTGATTCTGTTAAACAGACGTACGACTAATAATGTATTTTTACCAATTAACAGTGGCAAATACAGGTTGCTGGTTATCCATTCTTCTCACACGCGACATATTCGTGTGATTATAAGCTAGTATACGCAGGTTTTGAGGATGGAACAATTTTCATATTTCATGCGGAAAACCTTCAACCAGTGTGTTGGATTTCTTGTAGGGCATATCTACCATCAGGAAGGTACACTTAATTGCATTGTTTTGGTCAATTTACTCTTCTTGTTAGACACTTGCACAGTTGCACATATCAATATCCTTGAAAAGTAGGGGATGATCTCATTACTTGGTTTCGGCAAAATATCTTCCTTTAAATCTGTTTGGGTGAAATTTCTTGCTTACAAATCCTGTATAATTGATATTATTATTGCAGTCCCCTAAATTTCCGTTCAGTTGTGATTGCTGCACATCCAAAAAGACCAAATTAGATTGCTGTAGGAGTGGCAGATGATGCGGTTTATGTATTAGAGCCCCGCGAGTCTCAAGGAGAATGGAGTGGAAGACTGGTGGCGTTAAACTGACTGGGTATTTTGGGGCAGATTGGTACATCAACACGGGGCATATCTAGAAATTGTGCTATGGGATGTCACATAATTATTGTTTGAAGCTGGTAATAGCTAGTTACTCATAATATCAGATCTTTAACAATGTCATGAGAAAATTGTTAGAATATATTATATATATTCAGTCAAATATGCACATATTATCTTTCCTAATTTGTAGCATCTAATTAGGTAGTTTAAGATATGTTCTCATGTATTTTAGAAGGAAATATCTCCTATCATATTTGTATTTATACTCACTGATTAACATCAATGAAAGCAAGCATAACATCTTTCATGGTATCAGGTTTTCTTTCTTAATTTCGCTATCGCTTCCGCAATTTTTTTTTTCTCGTCCTCACGACAACATCTTCTTCTTCCTTCTTGATCCAACTATCAATTCACCATGACCATTCCAGAAACATCAAAAACCGGCAACTCTTCTTCTTTGCCCTCGGTTTTTGCCGTCAGTAACATCAAAAATCATGTCTCCATTACACTTGGTATGGACAATGATCAATATCGTCTGTGGGTTGCTCTTTTCACCAATTATGCTAAGGCCAATCGTGTCTTACATCATATCATCGATCCGAAACAAAAGGCTCCTAAGCCTAAGACCGATGAAGAACAAGAGTTATGGGACACCATTGATGCGACGGTTCTGCAATGGATATATGCAACGATCTCTACGGATCTATTGCAAATCGTGGTTGAAGACGACTCCACCGCCATGGAGTGTTGGGATCGCATTCGCGATATTTTTCAAGATAATCAACACTCGAGAGCGGTGACTCTCGAGCAAGAATTTTCTCACACTATGCTGGCATATTTCTCTAATGCCTCTGCGTATTGTCAACGTCTTAAGAATCTTGCCGATCAACTCAAGAATGTTGGCTCTCCTGTTTCTGACTCCCGTGTAGTGCTTCAATTGGTGTCAGGATTGACGGACGCATATCATGGTGTGGGTACTATTATTCGGCAGGCTTCACCGTTACCACCATTCTATCGTGCTCGTTCGATGTTGACATTGGAGGAGGCAGGGTTCACGAAATAGGCTGCAACAGGTGCTCCTTCGGCCATGTATGCGAATGCTACTGATACTTCCCCAACTGCGTCGATTCTTGGTCGTCCTCCTTCACAAGGGAAGTTTAACAAGAACAAGAAGAAAGGTGGAGGAAACAAAGGTAGGAAAGGCAAACAAGGTGCGACATCAGAGGCTGCACCGTCTTCTCAGCCATCGGTTCCTAAAATAGCGATGCCTTCGAATCCATGGCAGGCAGCAGCGTATGGTGGTGGCTATGGCGGTTTTGGTGGCTGGCCTTGGGGACCATCTCCATGGGCCTGCCCTCCGTGTCCTTACCCTACTGCTTCATGGACCAGGCCTCCTGGTTTTCGTCCTTCTACACCTCGGCCACAAGCTTACACGGCTGAATCGCCTCCGTCGCAAACGGATATTGAGGCAGCCATGTATATCCTTGGTCTCACTCCTCCTGACCCGTGGTATATGGATACTGGAGCTACTTCCCACATGACATCGACTCGGGTAATCTCTCATCTTTTACTAATTCGAGCATTAATAATTCGATTCTTGTCGGAAATGGCCAATCAATCCCAATTTATGGTACCGGCAGTCCAGCACAACCATTTTACCCAAACCGCATCTACCCTTGTCTCTTCGAAATATTCTTTATGCACCCCAAATAGTGAAAAATTTCGTATATGTTAGGAAGTTTACAACTGACAATTCTGTAACAGTTGAGTTTGACCCATTTAGATTTTGTGTGAAGGATTACAAGACGGGGACACTGCTAATGAGATGTGAGAGTCATGGGGCGCTCTATCCTATAACTGCCACAAATAAAGTCCAACCTCCTGCCGCGTTTGCTGCTCTCGAGTCCACAATATGGCATGTTGTCTTGGACATCCTGCCGATGTTATTTTTATTTCTCTTAGGCTCAAAAATTTGATAAATTGTAATTCTAGTCATAAAAAGACAATTTGTCATTCTTTTTCTATTGGTAAACATATCAAGCAACCTTTTGTTCCGTCAACAACAAGAACTACTATGCCCTTTGATATAATTCATAGCGATTTATGGACATCTTCTGTTTTAAGTTCTGCAGGTCATCGATATTATTTAGTGCTTCTTGACAACTTTACAAATTATTTATGGACTTTTCCATTGGCTAAAAAGTCCCAAGTATTTGCTGTTTTCGTCAAATTCCACAATTTTATTAAGACCCAATTTGAAAGAAGTATAAAAACGATTCAATGTGACAATGGAAAAGAGTTTGATAATGCTCCTTTCACCGAATTATGTGCCTCAAATGGTCTAACTTTCCGTTTCTCGTGTCCTCATACATCTCCACAAAATGGCAAGGCGAGAGAAAAATTAGATCCATCAATAACATAAATCGAACCTTACTTCTTCATGTGTCTATTCCCGCTAGCTTTTGGCATCATGTTCTTGCTATGACGACATATTTGCTTAATGTTTTACCAAACAAACAGTTGAGTCTTTGAACCCCTCTTCATATGTTGTATAACAAAAACCCGTCTTACTCTCACATTAGAGTATTCGGGTATCTTTGTTATCCTCTAATTCCCTCGACCCAAATTAACAAGCTTCAAGCTCGTTCCTTACCATCCGTGTTCTTAGGTTTCCCGGACCAACATCGAGGTTATAAATGCTTTGACCGTCAATCTAATAGAATCATAATAAGTCGACACGTTCGTTTTGATGAAAGTGTTTTCCCTTTCGCTAAAACGAACCCACCCGGCCCAACCTCCTATGATTTTCTTACTGATGATGTCTCCCCATATATCCTTGATTACATTACCCGGTCACCTGACACACCGCCCATATCCACTCCCACACCTACAACCGACCCTATGCCTCACAATATACCACCACCAGATACACCTATCCCGAACACCACCAAAACCGCACCCCCATCTCGCCACATTCCAATTAGCACCAAGGCTGTTACTAGAGGTGACAATGGCATACACAAACCAAAAAATATTGTCAGTCTTCACACGTCCGTAGCCATATCACCCCTGCCCAAAAGCCCGTTAATAGCCCTCCGTGATCATAATTGGAAATTGGCAATGGATGACGAGTTTAATGCTTTGATTAGTAATAAAACTTGGGATCTTCGTTCCACGTCCTGCTCATGGGAATATAATACGGTCTATGTGGATTTTTCGTCATAAGGTAAAATCTGATGGTTCTTCTGAAAGGCACAAAGCTCGTCTTGTAGGTGACGGGAAAACACAGCAAGCAGGAATCGATTGGGGAGAGACTTTTAGCCCGGTTGTCAAACCCGCAACTATTCGAACGGTATTATCCATTGCTTTATCTCATGGGTGGTCCATTCGTCAATTAGATGTAAAAAATGCCTTCCTACATGGGGAATTAAAAGAGACTGTATACATGCACCAGTCAATTGGGTATCGCGACAAACGCTTTCCGGACCACGTATGTTTGCTTCAGAAATCTCTTTATCGGCTCAAGCAAGCACCAAAAGCGTGGTATAATCGCTTTGCTACGTTTGTTCATCAACTCGACTTTGTGCATAGTAAGTGTGACAATTCTCTCTTTATTTACCGAGATAGTAAGGGCAATTCAGCATTCATCTTGCTCGGATATTTTATTGACCTCTTCTTCCAAGCTACTTCGCCAAGAAATCATGTCACGACTTGGACATGAATTTGCTATGAAAGGCCTAGGTAATATTAGTTATTTTTTTGGGAATTGGGGTTACTCGGTATGATACGGGTATTTTCTTATCTCAACATAAATATGCTGAGGCTATTATTGAACGGGCTGGTATGTCGAATTGCAAAGCTACTTCTACTCCGGTAGACACTAAACCGAAGCTCAGTTCCACGGTCAGTCCTCCATTTAGTGATCCTACTCTTTATCGTAGTTTAGCAGGGGCTCTGCAATATCTCACATTTACGCGTCCGGATATTTCTTATGCGGTTCAACAAGTTTGTTTGTTCATGCATAATCCTATGGAAGTTCACATGAATGCACTCAAGAGGATTTTACGTTATGTGCAAGGTACTTTACGACACGGTTTATGGTTAACTAAGTCATCACCAACAACTCTCACCACTTACACCGATGCTGATTGGGCGGGGTGTCCCGACACTCGTAGGTCTACCAGTGGTTATTGTGTTTTTTTGGGGGACAACTTAGTTTTATGGGCTTCTAAACGGCAACCCACTATATCACGTTCGAGCGCCGAGGCTGAATATCGTGGGGTAGCCAATGTCGTGTCAGAATCTTGTTGGCTGCGCAATTTACTTCTCGAGCTTCATCACCCGTTGCGTAAGGCAACTATTGTCTATTGTGACAATGTGAGCGCTATCTATCTTGCTAGCAATCCCGTAAACCATCAACGAACAAAACACATTGAAATAGACATCCATTTTGTTTGTGAAAAAGTCTCCAAAGGTGACGTACGGGTTCATCATGTTCCTACTCGGTCTCAAATAGCCGACATCTTTACGAAGGGGCTCCCTTCGGTTCTTTTTACAGATTTTCGCTCTAGTCTAAGCGTACGACTTCCTCCCTATTCGACTACGGGAGAGTGTTAGAATATATTATATATATTTAGTCAAATATGCACATATTATCTTCCCTAATTTGTAGCATCTAATTAGGTAGTTTAAGATATGTTCTCATGTATTTTAGGAGGAAATATCTCCTATCATCTTTGTATTTATACTCACTGATTAACATCAATGAAAGCAAGCATAACATCTTTCACAAATATTTAACAAGAAGAACTTGTAATTATAAGTTCAATTTGGGTTCAAGTTGAACCCAACTGGTAATAGCTAGTTACTCCTATGGTAACAAATGGCGCGGTGGAAAATCCGGTACAAGTTGTCAGGCTCAGCGTCGTTATGGTCAATGTTTACGTACCTCCGCCAACATGTACATCAGTACATGTCCTACTCGACGGTATTATCAAATTATTGGGTTCTTTACGAAGTTTAAAATCGTTTTATAACTCGATTTTTAAAGCTGTTCTAAGCTCGAATTTGTGCACGATTTGGGTTCTGATATCGATGCAATTTTTGACCCAGTTCCCCACTTCATTTAGTCCATATGTTTCTAAGCAATAAACCAGCCCACGTGAAACATTCTGATATAAATGTGTTAACGGATTTTTTATACCAAGTGCAATAGTAGTGAATACATTACATGGTATAATCCACACACACATGAAACATCCTCACGCTCTCTCACCCGGTGTGCCTAAGCATTGCCGCGTATTTGGTTCCGGGCCTTCCGGCGGGTGACGATAAGCATCAATCATTGTTTTAACGGTTAACTTTCGACAGCGAAAAAACTCCTTCACGTACTCGTTTATTTGAACTGTTTTAAATAATTTAGGTCGACCAGTCACATGAAACGGCAGGTAGGTTTTTGGATCCGCGGGGGCGAAAGTTTGTTGCACCGACACTCTGGTCGTTAACCTTGATGAGGATTTCACTAAATGTATACCACTCTGATATACTCCCTCCGATAAGATCTGTATTGAACATATAAAAAATGAAAACAGTTAGCGGTGTTTGAATACTTTAGATAATTTCACAGGTAGGCGGTAGTATTAATAGCTCAAAATATCATATTATACTTGAATCATTTACTTGTATTTTTGAAGTTGGACTATATATATCTATAATCTATAAATATAATAAAAAGTCAATCAAAAACATAACATTTCACCATTCAACTATTTAAGAACAATTTATCAAGCCATATCATCAATTCTTATTTTGAAAAGAAAAAAGAAAATAAAAATGAATTTGTAAACATTAAAAGCAAATAAATAACATAATAAATATTAAACTTTAGTCTATTTAATTTTAAAATAAATTAAACAACAATCAAAAATTAAAATACATACTAAATTTTATAGTTTCACGATTATTGTTGGAATAACATAAAGACAAATAAAAGCGAAGAGAAAAAAAATAACTGAAAAAAATATCAAACAAAAAAATGCACTGTAGTGCAAGAAAAAAAATAAGCAAAGAAATAAAAGATCAAACACATCATGTGACCCATAAAAAGAAAAGTAGAAAAACAATGTAAAATGTAAAAAATTAAAGAAAAACACATCACGTGCCAAAAAAATAGAATAACAAAGTAAAATATAGAAAAACTAACATAAGACTCCACTACGCACCAACAACCAAAAACAAAAACAGAAGCACAAACATAGCAATATTCGTGACAAAATAATAATAAAATGTGGCAAAAGTTAAGTAACTTGTGGCAATATGCATAATAATAAATATATTTTGTAATATATTATGATAATATATATACGTATTGGCAAATACATTTTGTTTTTCTTACAAGTCCCTTTTGTTCGTAGGGCCTAGTGTTATCGCAATTCCGGCCTTGTATAACACTACCGTGACAACATAGCTAACCCCGTGAATTCACGGGTAATAAAACTAGTTTAATTAAATAATTGTTTTGATGATTAAATAAATAATTTACCTCAAGTAAATCCCTAATAAATACAACTAGTGCTCCTGGACCTGGCTGTATCTGGTACCCAATTCCATGGTATAAACCAAAAAGCTCACCCGAATTATCTTGGAGCAATATTGTAAACAGGCAAGGATCGGTATGGGGTTGGAAGCCCAACACCTTGGGGTCACGACAGTGAGGATAAAAATTCCCGAAAAAACCAACCCTTCCCAACATCTGCGAGAATGTTTTAGTGGGCGGCAGACTAGTCCTTTGTCTCATATACGGCCAATCCGGGTGGCCAAATACCGTCTTTCCCTTGTCCAATTATTTACTTGAGTTCTGCATAATAAAAAGAAATAGGACTAAATTAGTTTCCAAACCTAAAATCAAAATCAAACTATCCAATAAAAGTATTATTTAGGTATGAAAAAAAAGGCTCACTCGCAATAAGATGGTATGAAACAACAATAAGTAAGTCCAAGCCGGATATACAAAGTATCATGCCAAGTAGGGTGTTGGCCGAGATGGAGGTCGTGTGTCGAGTTGTACCAAATCCCACTATCATAAGTGTCATCCCTACCAGACAAAACTTTCTTATGGGATGGGTCATCATAAAAGACCCTCATTTGTTTAAGCAAATCATGGCAAACAGCAGGGGGTACATTTGTAATTTGGAAATATCCAAATTTGGAGGACGCCTCTTTTATTTGATTAATTAGTTGTATTTCTGGAAGCCCATATCAATAATTGGTGGTATATTATCAGCATGCCCTTCCCTAAACGTATATCTTTGGAACTCGGGAGGGACTTCACTTAAATACTCTGATAAGTATTTAATATCAATTTTCCCTTAATCTACTTCCTTTATCCAATTTCTTTGCCTTGATTTGTTGGATGATTCACCAACTAAGATATTCCGGTTGTTGTTGCCAACCATTGAGATATATATATATATTTTTGTAGAAGATGAAGATAGAAGATGGAAGATAGAAGAATTTGTTTTGAATTGATTACCACACAGCCTAATGGGGACTATTTATACCAATTAGTGAATCATACTTGGTAGTTGGTATTTGATTCTTGGTAGTTGACTAGTTGGTAAGATATATGCTCACAGCAGAGTAGGATATTTTCATACACAAATTATAAGTTTAGTGAGTAATTTATAACTTATGAACCTTGAAAAGGTTTGTGATTATTTAAAAAAATATAATTAAGTTAAAAAGAAGAAAGATCATGCTAATGTTGTAATAATAAAAAAAATTACCTTACTCAAGTATCTTATCTATATTAATACAAAAGACAATACTCAATCCTCAGCGCCCCACGTCATTAATGCAGTTTTTTTTTTTTTGGAAATTCATATTATGGTGGGACCCGTTAATGTGCAATGTATTTATTTCTTCTGATTTTCGTCTTTTCAAACATGCGGTAAATTCCGTCTTGCAACAAATTCTATGAAATAATATTATGAAAAAATTCTATGAATTAATATTATGAAATAATTTTATACATTCCGTGTAAATAAAATTAATAACATATACGCAGAATGAATTACAAATGAGAGTAAATGAAATTGAATTACATAATTTTTAAAACAAAATTACATAATAATAAAATTACATAATTACGTGAATGAATTACATTTATATACGGGATAGAACATAAAACACAAATGAATTACATACATAATTTTTTAAAACTACATGGTACAATAATTTTTGTTTAAAAAATAAATCTTGACGGAGTATTTACTTGGAGTATAAAATATTCATGTATTTTGGTTCATATTATTGTACCATGCAGCAACAACATCACAACATAATTTTTTTAAAACTACATGGTACAAAAAATTTTTGTTCAAAAAATCAATCATGACGGGGTATTTACTTGGAATATAAAACTCGGCAACTTAACTATCAGCCGCGCACACCGAAAATGGTAGCTGACAATGATAGGTAACCGAGTTAATTTAGTCTTCAACTAGCATTTAAAACAAATTTTAATCTTATCTTTATTAATTCAAAAGACAATACTCAAAACAGGGCGTGCCACGTCATTAATTCATCTTTTTTTTTCTTGTTTTTTTTTGGAAATACATGGTATGGTGGGACCCGTTAGTGTGCAATGTATTTATTTCTTCAGAATTTCGGCTATACAAACATGCGACAAATTCAATCTTAGAAGAAATACTATGAAATAATACTATGAAATAATTTTATACATTCCGAATAAATGAATTAATGACATAAGCGGAATGAATTACAAATCGGAATAAATGAAACTAATTACAAATAAATGAATTGCATAATTTAAAAATAAAAAATAAAAAAATTACATAATACTGTACATAATTATGAGAAGGAATTACATTTAATTACAGGATTGAATTTCATATAATGCGAATAAATTACATGTATAATTTTTAAAAACTAGATAATACGATATATTTTTTTTAAAAAAATATCCTTTGTTATTTCCTCTTAAACCATTGCACGTGAACAAGTATTTGTAACAAGTTTAAACATTAATTATGTAGATCGCTGATTTAGACCAACTAGATAAGTACAATAGAAATGCAAAAAATAAAAATACATTAAAAAAACATTAATACCGACCTAAATACATACCCGTGCAATTTTACACGGGTTGAAAACTAATCGCTTATTAAATAACATGTCCTACTATTTTGTGTCACATATAAATTACGCCATTACGTGTTATAGACTAGCCGATCAACAATTTTATTAGGCCGCTTTATTAAAACAAAGAATTTCATGTGATTGCACCAAGTCATAAATAGCACGGAGTACAAAGTACAAATTAAACAACCAATATGTCTTGGTATAGACGGGTTGAGCGAACAGACGGGTAAAGACCTCTAATAAAATGGATAGGGGGGACAAGGTGGGGCACCCCCATGTGCTTCCCACTTTATGACAAATGGGTATTTTGTGAGGGAAAATGGTATCCGTCTATACGTATAGACGGATAGTGTCCGTCTATAATGAGAATTTGTGTTAAACAACTAATGGGAAGTTAGTAGTGTTGCACTTGCAACTCCAATATTTTGCACTAATTTTGTGAAAGAATTTAGTTGTATGATTCTCTAGTGTGATATGCAATTTTTTTTTGCTTTAGCAGGGCTTGATTGTTGATATTACACCATACATTATAGACATGATCTAAAACGAGTAACTATACTTTCATAGTCTTTTTTTTTTTACTTATCCAAAGGCTTGTCGAGCGGGCTCAACTCATTTACAGTCCTAGGTCCAAAGCTTGGACAACATTATGCTCATTTGGGAATTGATAATATTGGTGTGTATATATAAAGTATCATACTTGTTCTTCCCTAATTTAAACTTTATGTCCATTCATATATTAGATATACTAGTTTAGGACCCGTGCAAAGTTGCACGGGCGTGTATAGATTGTATATTTAAAATTTTTCGGAAATTCTTAGATTTACAACATTGTTTTGGTTTCTTATTTGAGGTAATTGATTTTCCATATGTTACATGAAAATTATATACTTGACAATTACAATTATAAATACAATACTTCTACAACAGTATAATCTACATATTTAAATTATAGTATTAATTTTTTTTTCAAAATAACATTAATATTAATAGAGTATTAATTGTAAAAACATAGTTATATTCTTTTTTTTTTTTTTTTTTTTTTTGATGACGAGGGGGTTGAGTCCCCCCCGGGCCCATGCATTCCCGCACCACCACATGGACCATGTAAGCCACCCCCTTCGGGAGTTGCAGTGGCGAAGTGATCATCGCCCCAGCTGGTAGTCGAACCTGAGACCTCTCAACTCCTGCATTTCTGCAAGCTTCAAGGTTTAACCCAGCTACCACTGGACTAACACCACTTGGTTAACATAGTTATATTCTTATTGTATATTATGCTTACACCCGTCGTATCTCATATCTTTGATTAGAGCATGCATATGCCGACATGTTTACACCTATGTTAAAGCATGTTAATAATTTCAAATATCGGCAAATTTTACCATATAGGATAAGTTTTGAAAAGTTTGCACAAAAATTAAAATTGAAATAAGGACAAAATAAAAAGTAGAATTACGAATTAAGTCAAAACAATATCAGTTAACGTATACACTTGAAAACTTGGCATAAAAGGAAAAAACGCTTATGAGTTACACATTATGATATCTCTATAAATTATTTTCTATTTGATATATTAATCAGTATATGTAAATGATCATACTAAAACTTCTCTGAGCTTTTGAAATTATTTTACGACCCGTTAATCACGAAACATATTTGGTCTCTATGTCCCATAACATTACTCGTGTCTCATATCTTTTGATGTACACATTCAAAAGTCATAAATAAGTTGAATTTATTTTTTAGTTTCAAGGTATTCAATATTTGACTGGTAGAAATTTGTACAAAATCAATTTAAAAATCAATTTAAGGTTCGTTTTTGTTAACATGATGGGCTCATTTCATAGTTAATATTAGTCGTGTATGAGTTAGTAGTTATAAATTTGATGATCATTGTGGGCCATTTGATTACTGGGCTAATGAATTTTTGGTAAAATTGTGCTTAGTATGAGGTGAGTATTTAGGCGGGAAATTAAAAAAGATATTTATGTTTTGTGTTTTATTATTTATAAGAAATAAGAAATTGATCACTTTTATCAATGTAAGTAGAATATAGATTGGTAAAAGTGACCAATTTATAAGAAATAGTGAACATTATGTGTAAAAATGATTGTTTTTTTTAAGTAGTCACTGTTTGTAACAAAATAGTGGTAACTTTTAATATCAAAAGCTAAATTTTTACCATAAAATGGTCATTTTTATGTGGTTTCACCATATTAGGGTATCATATCATAGTATAATTTGTGATTGAGAATTAGGCCATTGAAACTCTAAAGTCTAAACCCCTTATTCATGTTCGCTAACGTTAAATATACATCCAATCAAAACTCTTTAATACATACCCTTTAATCCTTTATTAATGTTTAAACAATGTCAACCTACTCATAATCAAATTTCATTTGTATAAATTGCATTAACTAATAAAATTTTTTGAGGGAAATCGGAGATAGTCTCTAAAGAAGTTATTGATATAACATTGTAATCATTTATCGTTTTCATGACCCTTATATAATTATATTGTTAATCATGACTTGAAACGACTCTTTAACTTTGTATATATTCTTATAATAAGTGTACTCATTTTATTTTTAACCATGTTTTTATCTGTTTTATTGTCCGTGGTATTGTTTTGTATTATAATTATAAAATAAGCTCATAATAAATTTATTATGAGACCTTCTCTAAAGACATCTACCCAATGCTTCTCAAATTCAATTTGTTAGTTGTTAGATTATTCAATTTACTCATGCAAGGAAAGGGGAGATGCTATAATAACATGATAATCGAAGATCATCAAACAAAACATTAAGTTCATAGTAAAAAAAAATTAATCAAGATACTATGGCAATTGTTATTGTTTTATTAATTAGTATAGATAGTTAGATTGAAAGTTATGAACACTTCAACATGACTGGCCACTTTAACAAATAGCTATTCACACCGGTTTAAAAACGTAAAAGGAATGATTTTGAGACTAACAATTATCTAAATTGCATGATTAAATAATATTGTCTAATCGAGTAAAAACATGATGCTTAAAAAATTTAAAGTCATGCCATCAAACAATTGTATATACTATATAGGATATGAAAATTATTTAAAAAAATCACAAAATTCTAAAACTAATTATGATATTATGGAGACCTTAAAATATAGAGAAGTTAGTAAAAACAACAATAAAATATGGTGGTATAAATTTTATGTTAACAACACAAAATAAATTTTATATATTGGGCTATTTAGTTAGTGGGCCTATTTTTAAGGAATCCTAAAATCTATGTTAAATGTGGAGTGAAGTTTTGGAGGGAAAAAAATGTTATGGTTGTTTTATTATTTTATATAGATTCCTTACGTTTCTTAAGTGTGTATCAATCATAATCAATGATGAGTTTAAAACCATCCCTTTGATTGATTCTTGATTATGAGGGACTAAAATCAAAATAACTATTTGCAGCAAACCTCTGAAGTAATGACACATACAATAACAGAGTATCTTCATTTACATTGAATGTGAACAAATTTCATTCCAGAATAATTCTCTGTCCTGTCCTCTCCTTGCTGCTCATATGAATCATTGAATCTAAACAAATTCTCTGAAACTAACCATGATAATTCCGTTCAATAACCAAAGTGGCTTGAGTGTAATGGAGTGTGGGAGTGCCTCAAAGCGTTGCAATGGCAACGAATTGAGAGGTTCCGGGTTCGACTCCCTACACGGAAGTGCTGCGGTTACCTGTCATCCTAAAGGATGTCTTACATGGTACACGTGGTTTGCAGGGTATTGCATGTGCCCGGGGGGATTCAACCCCTCGTCACCAAAAAAAAAAAAAAAAAAAAAATTCAGTTCAATTGACTTTAGATGTATTTGACTTCAAAAACAACATTTTTGTCTAAAACTCATGGGAAGTCGTTGCGGGTAAGAATCGAACTCCCGACCTCTACCGATTTGCCAGAAAAGGTATAAACGATATGACCCAACGCAACTGCTGTAAATGTAGCTGCTGTATTCCATATATCGCCTTGGGTTCTGCGACACCGTTCCATTTACTTATTATGTTTACCTTTTTATTTTTATTTTGTACCTACTATTTGCTTTCTTCAATTAGCATAATTAAATTAAAATAAGAAGTAGATTTGATGATTACGAAGGAGAGGGGAAGATAGTAAATAATTGCGTTTTTTGTCAGATAGTACCTAACATTTACATTTTCTGTAAAAATAGTACCTAAAGTTTTTTTTTTTGCCCAACAACACCTAACATTTTCTATTTTTTGTCTAATGACACCAAAATCACTTTTCCGTCAAAAAAAGTCAAGAAACCGCCTTGACTAACGGAGGGAAGGATGAATTGGCATTGTAACCTTATTTTTTATGTTTTACCCTCCAATTCCAACTTCCATTTCCCATATTTTTGTTTTCCCTTCAATTGAACTCAAATTCCCTTCAATTAAATCCCTTATTTAACACCCCCACCCTCTCCAATTTTATTCCTCCATTCTCTAAATCCCCAATTTTTGCCTTGTTCAATTTTCTCCCTTTCTCTCATCATCCATTCAATCCAATATGCCTTATTCAAACTCATCCCCAAACTCAACAAATCGGGTGAAATGCAATTGTGGCATTCTAGTGGCTGAGAAAACATCATGAACACACCAAAATCCGGGCAGAAGATTCATGGCCTGCAAGTTCTACAATGCGGAGACGTTGTTGTGTGGTTGTCGTTTCTTCGAGTGGATTGATGAGGATATGACTTATTGGCAAATAAGTGATATAAATGGCTTGTTGAATGAAAATAAGTCACTTAAGAATAAGATTGGTGAGATGGAGGTATGTATATGAAAGAAATAGAATGAGTTTACAAATTACAACCAACTCGGCCTTTCCTCCGTTAGTCAAGACGGTTTCTTGACTTTTTTTGACGGAAAAGTGATTTTGGTGTCATTAGACAAAAAATAGAAAATGTTAGGTGTTATTGAGCAAAAAAAAAAACTTTAGGTACTATTTTTACAGAAAGCGTAAATGTTAGGTGCTATCTGACAAAAAACGCTAAATAATTAAAGTTTACCTTTTTCAACACTACCTTAACTAGCTAGTTTTAAACTCGAAAAGTCGATTTATCAAACCACTTTTGTTATAGGTCATAAAGGCTAGACAACATTTTTGAACCAAAATAGGCTTTGATTGTGTATATTTCCAGATTAGGAATTAATTTAGTTTCTGGTTATTCTTCCCTAATTTAAACTTTATGTTCATTCATATACTAGCTAATTCCTACGGATTATATTATATTCCTTACGTTTCTTCTGTGTGTATACCAAATGCTCTGTATGTCAAATTCCTGGAATCATATTCAATAATCACTACATTTTAAGCCATCCCTTTGATTGATTCTTGATTATGAGGACTTAAATCAAAGATAATTATTTGCAGCAATCCTCTTAAATTAAATAATGACACATACAATAACAGACCATTTTCATTTACAAATTCTCTGTCCTTGCTGCATTGAAAGTAAACAAATTGCTGGATATTATTTTAGCTGCTCAATTATTTCCCATTAAAATGCTCGGAAACTAACAATCATAATTCTATTAAATTTATGCTGTAAATGTAGCTGCTTCCGAAGTAGCTGTCCCATTAGACAA
This sequence comes from Silene latifolia, assembly GCF_048544455.1. Classification (NCBI taxonomy): domain Eukaryota; kingdom Viridiplantae; phylum Streptophyta; class Magnoliopsida; order Caryophyllales; family Caryophyllaceae; genus Silene; species Silene latifolia. The sequence continues at coordinate 40,555,129 of NC_133533.1, forward strand.
TTCAGGTTGATGGTTTAAATCTTCTGGTTGAAGGCCGACGAATGGCGAAGTAAAGTTGTGATCGTTTATCGCTACAAGCTCAGCTCGGTTTCAGTTCACCAAATCCTCAAGTTCCAATGTATCGCCTCAAAATTACAAGGTGATAATTTGATAGAAGCCTTTACGAAAACGTCACGTCACGATGTAGTATTGAGGCTCCATAATATATCATAGGGACATTTAAAACTCCTTATAATGTGATGGACGTAGGTAAGTTTTGTCCTAAACTTAAAATGATGAGAATACCGACTTTGAGACTCACTTTCATCAGTTTCATGTTTTCTCAATAAGTGTATATAACAAACGCGGGTCTCTGTCTCTAATGTTCATACAGATTAAAATAATATTTTGACAATTAATGGTGATTTTTATAAGTTCACCCAAGTTTTTGACAAATTGCTAATCGGTTTCTGTTTGGACCCACTGAATTGTAAAAATCTTTATAAAATGGTTGTTCGAGATTTGGACTTGATTCTTTTTCTCATGTTTTGAAAACTCTTTATATTTTATGGAAAGTATAAAAACTCAATGTATAATGTAACGGTTATTTAATGGTTGAAGAGTTAAGAACGATTAACACCTAAGAGGGGGAGGGGGTGAATAAGGTGTACCTTTTAAAAATTTATCTTTAACTTAGTTAATTAATTACTTTAAGCTAAGAATAGAGAAGTACAAGACTTGAGAAACTTAATTGAATGTAAGTTCACAAGAAGATAAATGAGTTCTATGTCACAAAGATAGGTGATCGTGACACGAACTTGATTAGGTACATGCGAGAAATAGTAAAGTGGAAGAACGTAAAAGTAAATGAACAAACAAACGACATTTTAAAAATTGGTTCAGCCTCTACTCCGAGGCCTACGTCCAACCGTTATTTTATTGCTTGTTTAGAAATTTACTCAAACTTACTAAACCCCTTACAATGAAAATAACTCGCCAACCTACTCCGGTTGCACTCAAACTTAAAGCTACTCCGCTTCAAGAGTTTATGGGTTCTATCTCAAGGTGTTACGAGATCTTGAATCTCAAAAGTTCACTAAATGAACATGGAGATCACAATGAAGATCTAACACGAGAATCATGGAACAAACTCATTATGTCACAAAGACAAATGAACCGATACTTGGAGGTTTTACACTTTTTTTCAAAAACAATTTTGAAGACTTAAAATCGGAAAAACGTTTTGCAAACACTTGAAGAACAAAGCTTTAAATGCACAAATGATTTGCAAGGTTTTTACAATAAATGCTTTGGAAGTCTTGAGAAATAAATGTGACTAAGACACTCTATTTATAGTGGATTTAGTCTTAGGTAAGTACACTTTGAAAAATTAAATCCAATATTAAAATGATAGCTTTGAGTGATGGTAAGTGTTAGACTATAGGCTTGGGGCTTAAAAAATCAGAAAACTTAAGCTTCTACACTCAACATGTGACAATTTACCGAAATGGCAAAAAGCTTTTCTTACTTTAGAAGTTTGACAAGTCTTCTTTGCCATTTTAGTAAAAGGTGTTTGCACAAATCTAGAGGCTTAGTCAAGTGGGCTTGTGACTCCAAAATTTCAGATTATTTTCAAGCTTTTGAAAATTCAAATGTTTAAGGTTTAAAGTTTGCAAAGTTTTGACACTTAAAAACATTTGGACGAAATTCCTCCTCCGTATGATAGTACCAGAAACCACATTACAGCGTACTGTTGCATGGTTTTGCCATTAGTTGACTTAAATGAGAATGTTACACTTACTCTTACATTTTTCGACTAAGGCTTGGAAAATATCATTGTCTTGACTTCCTTGATTAGCTTGATCATCTTGAATCATTGTTGAAAGTCCATTTGATTGCTTCAATCACTAATCATTTCAACTAAGAACAAACAATCAAATAACAAAGGGACTTGGCATCATCAACCCAATGTGTTCTAACAAATTCCCCCTTTGATGATGACAAGTCCAAACATGTGTGATATTCCCCCTTAGCCCATAGTTAGTCGGTCTTTGGTCATTTCAACATAAACATGATTTATAAACATGATCAAGGTAGTCGAAAGGTGCAATATGCTTGGCTTAGGTAAAACTTCTAATCATGGAAGCTAAGACATAGTCACGGTGAACGTTAGCCTAAGAGTTAGAAGATCACACATAAGCATAGTTAATTACTTCCCCCTCTTGACATCATCAAGGGAGGAGAAAACATGTCCAAAAGTTAAACAACACGATTTAAACACACACAAATAGTTCAAGCAAGATAAAAAACAAACATCCGAAAGTGCAAGAGAGTGTTTTAAAAGCAACAAAGAGCCAAAGTTCATAAAGAGATAGACGGGTTAGGGAGGCATGAGCTTAGGAGGCACTCGGCTTGGTAATCTGAAGACGTTCAAGTAGATCTTCATTCATAGTGCGAAGATCACCCACCTCATCCCTTAACTTGCCCCGTTCTTTGACCAACCGATTGACAATTCCAAGAAGTTCATCCAACTTTGCTAGCACCACACCCAATTCAACAGTAGAACCCGCTGTAGAACCCGACTGATTTTTCCTTTCCAATTTCCCATTCTTAATCTCCAAATTCATCCGAGAAAGAAGGCCCGGTGTCATTTCATCACTCAATTTTTCAATTGCGGGGCTTCCCTTCAACACTAACCCCTCCCTCATAAAGATAATAGAGAGCCACATACCATAAGGGACCACGACATTTTTGTCAAAGTTGCCGCTTTGGAACTCAGTGGACATCTCAAGAATTCGGTGAAACATAAGGCGAGGAAGGTTAATGGATTTGTGTTTGACAATGTGATGAATAAGGAGCATATCAAGGAGAGAACATCTCCCACGGCTATTGTTGCTAGGGACTAGGTTACGAAAAACAAGGTTAAAGATGAACCTGATGGGTGCGGTTAATTCAAAGGCATAAATGTTGGTTAGGCCATCGTCATCATGAGGTCGAAGAACCTTCATGACCTGGGTAGAGGTAACCTCGTCAACTTCACCCCAATCACGTTTGGGAAAGGAAGTAAGCACGACATCACATATGTCCAAATGGGCAACAAGTTGGTCGATTGTAAGGACAAAGGGTTTCTGATTTATATAAGCAGAGAGAGTTCCAGATGCAACATCTACCTTGACCGTTGCATAGAATTGGATGATTTCGGACAAGTACATGGGACTATACTTGTCCAACAAATTCACCCAACCCTGGGCATACATAGCCTCTTTAAAGTATTTGAAAGCAAGAGAGGTGTCATACCAAGATTTCTTATAACGCCTTCCACTGTGGAAGCAACAAATCAGCATACCGTGGCATATCTTGAAGATCTCATCCGGAAGATCGAGAGAACTAAGATGGTTGAGGACGTCATTCTTGAATGATTCGCCATAAGGAGCAATAACAAGGTCCATGCATGTGTTGAGTGGAACCTTCTCCTCAATAATCTCATTCTCATCTATGCTTGGCAAATCCCGATGATAACGAGCCCGTTTGGGTGCTTTGGTCTTTGAACTGGATCCCCTTTTCCTTTGAGTGACTTTGGGTTTTGGAGGGGATGCCTCCGGTGTTACATCATCATCATCATCACCGAAGATCTCAACCATCTTTCGCCTGGACCGAGTTCTTGATGCCGGTTTCGAAAATAATGGGTCAAGCCCATCATCAAACATCTCATTGGCATCACCATGATCCTCAACATCAACTACCACTTCAACATGCGCCGTCTTCGTTGAATCAGTTTTTGGATCTTCATTAATTTTTTCAGCATTGGGACCGATTTCTCTTTCAACAGTGGATGCCACAGTTGCATCAATTTTACTCATCTCATCCTTCTCCAAACTTTCACTCACCAAATCTTTTAAAAGCACATCATCATCATTCTTTTCAACTGCATCATTTTCATCATCACTATTTTCCTTTTCTTTTGAATCCCCTTCATTCTATTTTGATTTTTCCTCACTTTCTTTTGATTTTTCTTTGTCTCCCTCTGATTTGTCCTCACTTTCTTTTGATTTTTCTTTGTCTCCCTCTGATTTTTCCTCACTTTCTTTTGATTTTTCTTTGTTTCCCTCTGATTTTTCCTTACTTTCTTTTCCCTCTTTTGATTTCTCACTTTCAAGTTCCCCCTCTTTCATCTCACTTGGTTGATCTTCCTTTTCATTTGTTTCGGTAACATCACTTAGTTTTCGAGTGTCTTCATCCTTTTTGGTTCCCTTAGAACCGGAGTCTTCTTCATCGGTGTCAAAGTCCACCGCAGCATCCAATTGTAGAGAGATAGGAGGATTCCTACTTCTACATCCTCTGCCACGACCACCGCCCCTTTTGGCGGTTGTCTTCTTTCGTGCAACGGTTGGCTTGGCAGTGGCAGGGCTGATCTCATTTGTTTTGGCAGCGGTTTTGGGAGCCATTGTCTTTTTGGCAATGTATTTTGGATTAAATGTATCTCTGAGTTGAAGAACCTCTTTTGAGAACCTTTGAGGCATTTTTAAGAGAGTGGAAAGGGAAAGGGTATTGACGGTTTGGGAATCCGAAAAAGGTGAGGGTTGGTTTTTGTTTAGTGGGTAATAGGGAGTTTTAGTGTGGAAACATGGAAATAAATGAGGGGTTGGTGTAGTTAATCAAGGTGAGTGGACGGTTGAGTGTTGAGAGAGTGAGGCTAGGGTGTAGACTTTAGGTGATGGGACATAAAGTGATTTTGGAGGCTCAATGCAAAGATTAACTCAAGTGCACATAGACATTTGTTGATTTTATTTTGGTTCGACATTTGCATGCATTCAACCATATTAGCTAAAATTTAATTACATGTAAATCCTTCCTTTAATCAATCATTGAAGAAAGTAGCTTAATTTAGCGATATGTCACCTAATAAACCAATTTCCGACCGAAGTCTTTCGAATTGTTCTCTTTCTAACGGTTTTGTAAAAATGTCCGCAATTTGATTTTCCGTTTTACAAAAGCTTAGACATATATTACCTTTTCCAACTTGATCAAGTAAAAAATGATGTCGTATGTCGATGTGTTTAGTTCGTGAGTGTTGTATAGGATTCTTTGATATATTAATCGCACTAGTGTTGTCACAAAATATAGGGGTAGTCTCGAAAATAAGGCCATAATCATGCAATTGTTGACGTACCCAAAGAATTTGTGCACAACATAGAGCGGCACTCACATATTCACTTTCGGCCGTGGACAATGCAACGGTGTTTTGCTTCTTAGAAGCCCATGAAATGAGACACGGTCCTAGGAAAGTAGCAATGCCCGAAGTGCTTTTCCTATCCAATGTATCACCGGCATAGTCCGCATCCGAAAAACCTACAAGATCAAGTTCGTAGTGAGTTGGGTACCAAAGATATAGCCCTTCTGTTCCAATCAAATACCTAAAAATCCGTTTGACTGCTTTGAAATGAGATTCTTTAGGATTTGCTTGGAAACGGGCACAAGCACACACACTAAATTGTATGTTGGGTCGACTAGCGGTTAAGTAAAGTAAGGAACCGATCATACCTCGATATACCTTTTCACTAATGCTCTTACCGTTTTCGTCTTTGTCAAGCTTGACTTTAGACACCATTGGTGTAGGCATAGGATTAGAATTAGTCAACCCAAACTTACTTAACATTTCTTTTAAGTACTTTTGTTGATGAATCATTGTTCCATTTTCACATTGTTTGATTTGAAGACCAAGAAAGAATCAAAGTTCTCCCATCATACTCATTTCAAATTCCGAAGTCATCAAATCAGAAAAGTACTTATAAAGAACATTGTTAGTTGCTCCAAAAATAATGTCATCGACATATACTTGCACAAGCAACAGTTCATCTCCTTGTGACTTGATAAACAACGTTTTATCCACGGACCCACGTATAAAACCATTTTCCAATAGAAACTTTGAAAGCCTATCATACCAAGCCCTAGGAGCCTGTTTTAAACTATAAAGTGCTTTATCAAGTTTAAAAACGTGTTTGGGAAACTCGTTGTTTATAAAGCCCGGAGGTTGTTCAACAAACACTTCTTCATCAAGGTATCCATTTAAAAATGCGGTTTTGACATCCATTTGAAACAGCTTTATACCTTGAAAAGACGCAAAAGCTACAAGCATTCGTATGGCTTCAAGCCTAGCTACCGGTGCAAAGGTTTCATCGTAATCAATTCCTTCTTGTTGGTTAAAACCTTGCACCACTAGTATAGCTTTATTCCTTACGATTTCTCCAACATCATCTAGCTTATTGCGAAAGACCCACCGTGTACCAATTACAGTACGTTGGGAGGGCCTAGGGACAAGATGCCATACCTTGTTCCTTTTGAATTGCTCCAATTCCTCTTGCATTGCAATCACCCAACATTCATCAGTCAAGGCTACTGTGACATGGTCTGGTTTGATTTTTGAGATGAAGGCATTGTGTGCACATAAATTTTGAAGCGATGATCTGGTTTTTATTCCAGAGGTTAGGTCACTGGTTAAGTTTGATAAAGGATGTGAGCTTTGGTGTTTCCATTTCTTGGGGATAAGTGAGTTAGAGGATTCGGTTTGTTAAATCTGCAATGAGAGGGACTGTTTCATGAGGATTGTTTGAAGGAGGTGATTGTGGTTCGTTTATGATTAGATTGGGTTGTTCTTCACCATCCTTGTTCCCCCCTGGATGAGGTAGCATCATCTTGTGTAGGAGGACGATTAGTTCCCCCTGAATTTTGGACATCCTCCTCATGCAACAGTGGCTCCAACTGTTGCTCAGCTTCTTCTACCACTTGATCCATATCATGTCGTATCATACCAATCTCAAAATCGTCATCATATTCATCATCCTCATCATCAACCTGTGTGTTTGACACAAAAAGACTAGATTCGTCAAATATTACATGAACGCTTTCTTCCATTTTCACAGTCCTTTTGTTATAAACCTTATAGGCTTTACTATGATCGGAATAACCAACAAAAACTCCTTCATCACTACGAGCATCAAATTTACCAAGGTTGTCTTTTCCATTATTGTGCACAAAGCATTTACTACCAAAGCATTTTAAATGTGAAAGATTAGGTTTTCTTCCTCGTAGTAGTTCATAGGGAGTTTTCTCAATGATTTTTCTAATCATGACACGGTTGTAAATATAACAAGATGTGTTTACGGCTTCGGCCCCAAAATTCTTAGGAACTTTAGAGCTAATGAGCATGGTCCTAGCCATATTTTCAAGAGTTCGATTCATTCGTTACACAACCCCATTTTGTTGTGGGGTTCTTGCGGCCGAAAAGTTATGACTAACACCATACTCATTACAATAGGACTCAAATGACGAGTTCTCAAACTCGGTTCCATGGTCGGATCTCAATGAGACAAGTTAATAACCAAATTTGTTTTGAACCTTTTTGACCCAAATTTAAAACTCATCAAATGTTTGATCCTTAGAACTTAAGAAGAGAAGCCAAACAAATCTTGTGAAGTCATATACAATGACACAAATAAAACGACTTCCACCTCTACTCACAACTCGCATGGGACCGCATAAATCAATATGAATGAGTTCAAGAGGTAAGGAAGTGCTAACAACCTTTTTGGATTTAAAAGAGCATTTAACTTGTTTTCCTTTAACACAATCATCGCAAAGTGATTTAAATTCAAACTTAATGTTAGGAATGCCGTCAACTAGATCAAGTCTCTTGAGGGTGTTAAGTGTCTTAGCATTTACATGACCAAGTCGTTTGTGCCAAAGCCAAGGGTCGTTCTTTTGAACACTCATGCATGATAGTGATTGACCCGACAATGAAAATAAGTTAGTCATGTAGACATCTTTGACACGTTTACCTTCAAGAATGAGTTCTCTAGTTTTTACATTGATGATTCTACATTCACTAGCAAGAAATTCAACAATATTACCTCGATCACATAGTTGTGAAATGCTCAAGAGATTGTGTTTCAAACCATTAACAAGCAACACTTTGTCCACGCATAATGACTTTGACTTACCAACTTTTCCAATACCAATGATTTCACCTTTCTTGTTGTCGCCAAAAGTCACCATGCCACCATTGTAGGCTTCTAGCGAGAGGAATTGGTTTTCATCTCCCGTCATGTGACGAGACCATCCACTGTCTGTAATACTCCGTATTTATAAGTCTTGGGGTACTTTATCGAGTAGGCATTACTCTGTCGAGTAAGGGTAAGTTGCGTTTTAGAAAAGTTTCTGACCTGTTGGGTACTCGATCGAGTAGCTGGGGTACTCGATCGAGTAGGGGGGTACTCGATCGAGTATCCTTGGGTACTCGATCGAGTAGCCGGTTTTACGGGGAATTTTCTCGGGTTTTGTTAAATATGCGATTAAGGTATATAAGCTTTGTCGTCGTTATTCTAAATCACTTTTGCAAAACCTAAATTACTGTTTAAGAGAGAAAGCAAACAAGTTCTTCATCCTAATCGCATAATTAGCAATCCCCGGAGTTTGGAAGGTCAGTTCTTAGCGTTGATTATACCGTTGAGTTCCTTACGTCGAGGGTAAGATCTGTGTACCCTTTTTATTGTCTTTCCTTTGATTTAGTTAAACCCTAATTTAGAGATTTGGGGGTTTATGTGTAGTATGTGATTTGGTAGCCTTTATATGTTGTATGATAGGAGGAGGGTTCATAGAGGAAGCTTTTTGATTCAGCAGTAGAGACCGTCTGATTGTGTGCTTTCCAGGTAGGATTTCCTACTCAGTATTAGTCCCATAATGGGATATTGGTTGATGTGTTGAGATTAATTGTCGATGTTATAATTGTATTGCGACGGTTGTGATTGTGATTGTGATTGTAACTGCTGTCTGTGGTTCTTGAGGCGTGTCCTCGGCTGAGTGAGGTCACTTGCGGGAGTGGCTTCACGCCCTAGTTTCGCCTTCTGTGGAACCCGCCACAGAAGGGATGTGCACATTAATGGACAAGGTTATCGCTCACTATGTGGAGCGGGGATTTGGTGGGTACGGCATGGTCCTCCATCCGGTGGTCCGGTCCAAGGATGACGGTCGGTGATTGAGATGATTGGATTTGGTGTGATTGCGTGTGTGTGACAGTTAAGCTATCTGTTTGTCTTATTGTTAATATATATTGAATTGTGTGATTAGTACTGACCCCGGTGTTGTTTTGTAAACCTGCGGTGATCCATTCGGGGATGGTGAGCAGATATTGAGCAGGTATTGAGATGAGTACTGGGATAGCTGGGATTGCCACGACATGATGATAGGAGTCTTCTGCTGTAGCTTATTAGTTATTTACATTTCAGTTAGAACAGTCAGTTTGAGAACATGTATTGTACTTTCGGTTTGGTTTTGAGAATTGTAACTCTTCGCTAAGTATTTATAATTAAACGCTGTTTCTTCATTGTTTATTTGATTATCATACCTCGGGCAACCGAGATGGTAATGTCTTCATACTTGAGTGGTCCTGGTAAGGCACTTGGAGTATGGGGGTGTTACACTATCTAAGTACCAATTGCTGCTGCCCCTCACTAATGCCTATAAGAAATCAAACATTTAGTTTAGGAACCCAAACAAGTTTGGGCTCCTTCTTGACAACGACCTTTTTGACTTCCTCTTTCTTTATCCACACTTGTTTAGCATTTTTAGTGTTTCTTTCTAAGTCACGGACTCTTTTGTCACAACCATTAAACTCATGACCTGTTTTGCCACAGTAGTTACAAATGATGTACTCAGAAGACCAAGCATACTTTCTTCTTCTAAGTCGGTTTGACTTGGATCCTGGTTTCGAGTGCAACAAAGTGTGTGCTATCGTTGCATTTGAAACCAAGTCCAAAGATTCTTTGCAAATTTTTCATATTCTTGTGATTGTTTCAAGAGAAACTCCAAAACATTCTGACTTCCTTCCCATTTTAAGTAGAACATCTTAGCCTCATCTAGCTCTTTAGTCAATGTTTCGATTTTAGCAAGATGATTAAGATTCAATTTACCTAAATTGTCGAAAGCTTGTTTTGCAAGTCTTGCTTCGTCACTAAGTAACATCCCAATTTGTTCCAATTGTTTATTATCCCTTTGACATAATTTGAGGTCAGCTAGAAGAGTGTCACATTCCTTAGTTAAAGAAGACACTAATTTCGTGAGAATATCTACTTCTTTTCTCGACTCAGATGCCACAGTAGAGACCTCTGTGGCATGAGTCTGTTCAGCTCTTTTTAACATCTCAATTTGAGCAAGAAGGTCATCATTTGATTTTTGAGCTCGTTCTAAGGCACTTTTGACATGACTAGACTCATCATTTAACATTTCTGCAATTTTAACAAGATCGTCCTTTTCGTTGTTACGAGTAGCTAAGTCAATCAAAAGTTGGTCACGTTCTTGAGTTAATGATGACACATTTCCTTTGTTAGAACTGGATGCAACAGTGCAGGGATCTGTTGCACCGGTTTCATCAATTTTGTTGGCTAAAAACAAATTTTGTTTTCGAAGCTTTTTGATTTCTTTCTCAAGACTCAACATGTAACTCGGTTGATCATTCTCATTTAGACTTTCTTTTAGGACTACATTTTCCTCAGCTATGTCCTCAATTTCGATTTGCATAGCTTCCAACTTATTAGTTTGGACACGACATTTATCTATGAATTGATCTAGGAGGAGACAAACTTTGTCTTTAGAGAAAGATCGAACCTTTTTCTTGAGCTTAATTACCTCATGGTATGAATCAGAGTCTGAATCCGCGGAGTGAGCCATAAGACACTTGATGTCTTCTTTCTTTGATGATTTGGAAGCATTTTTTGAGGAACTAGACGAGATGCTAAGTTTGGCGTCTAATTGATCCTCAAGGACATCGTCCTCTTCAGAATCAGACATGCCCCAAATAGCAGTCATTACTTTGTTTTTGTAATCACGTTTTGCAAAGTCGCGTTTTTCCTTAGATTTGATATCGTTCCACTTTGGGCATTCCTTGATTTGGTGACCTTTGTCGCCACATTTAAAGCAACCAATAGTGGAGTTAGATCTTCTCTTAGGAAAACGGCGTTTACTAGAGTTGTTGCTATACCTTTGAGAGTTTCGACCATTGATCATGCCAACAATGTTTTTAGTGAACATTGCAAACTCATCATCTTCATCCTCCTCATCACTTGAGAGATCATTAAGAGCGAGTCCTTTCCCTTTAGAGCTTTCACTAGAACGCTTCATGAGAGTTAACTCATGAGCCATAAGTGAGCCCATAAGTTCATCAAGGGTGAGCAATGAAAGGTCCTTAGCTTCCTCAATAGCCGTAACCTTCGGTTGCCACTTTTCAGTTAGGCTACGAAGGATTTTACGGACTAAATCCTCGGATTGAAAACTCCTACCTAAACTCTTAAGGTCATTGACAATACTAGAAAAACGTGAAGACAAACTATTAATTGACTCACCTCGTTCCATATTGAACATCTCATATTGTTGCATGAGAAGATCAATACGGTATTTCTTGACTTGTGACGTTCCCTCATAAGCAAGGCTTAGGGTGTCCCAAATCTCTTTGGCCGAAGCACATCCAGATATACGATTAATCTCTTGGTCACCGATCCCATATTGAAGAATGGACATGGCCTTAGAGTTTTTCTCGATTTTCTTATAGTCGGCCTCAACATACTTATCCTCACTTTTCAAGGAGCTAGTGTCATCAGCATTAGTCACTTCGATTTTGAGGGGACCCTTTTGAATGATTAACCAACATTCATAGTCCGCACTTTTGACATCGTGCTCCATGCGATGTTTCCACCAGGCATAGTTTTTTCCTTGAAAATGGGATACTTAGTGTGTTTTGAATCGTCCATAACTATAGGATCAACTCTTTGGATTTAACCAATATCAAGAGCACGAGGCTCTGATACCAATTGAAGAGTTAAGAACGATTAACACCTAAGAGGGGGAAGGGGTGAATTAGGTGTACCTTTTAAAAATTTATCCTTAACTTAGTTAATTAATTACTTTAATCTAAGAAGAAAGAAGTACAAGACTTGAGAAACTTAATTGAATGTAAGTTCACAAGAAAGTACAGCAGTTCTATGTCACAGTATAGGTGACTGTGACACAGAACTTGATTAGGTACATGCGAGAAATAGCAAAGTGGAAGAACGTAAAAGTAAATGAAAAAACAAACGACATTTTAAAAATTGGTCCAGCCTCTACTCCGAGGCCTACGTCCAACCGTTATTTTATTTCTTGTTTAGAAATTTACTCAAACTTACTAAACCCCTTACAATGAAAATAACTCGCCAACCTACTCCGGTTGCACTCAAACTTAAAGCTACTCCGCTTCAAGAGTTTATGGGTTCTATCTCAAGGTGTTACAGAATCTTGAATCTCAAAAGTTCACTAAATGAACATGGAGATCACAATGAATATCTAACACGAGAATCATGGAACAAACTCATTATGTCACAGTACAACGAACTGATACTTGGAGGTTTTACAGCTTTTTCGAAAACAATTTTGAAGACTTAAAATCAGAAAAACGTTTTGCAAACACTTGAAGAACAAGGCTTTAAATGCACAAATGATTTGCAAGGTTTTTATAATAAATGCTTTGGAAGTCTTGAGAAATAAATGTGACTAAGACACTCTATTTATAGTGATTTAGTCTTAGGTAAGTACACTTTGAAAAATTAAATCCAATATTAAAATGATAGCTTTGAGTGATGGTAAGTGTTAGACTATAGGCTTGGGGCTTAAGAAATAAGAAAACTTAAGCTTCTACACTCAACATGTGACAATTTACCGAAATGGCAAAAAGCTTTTCTTACTTTAGAAGTTTGGCAAGTCTTCTTTGCCATTTTAGTAAAAGGTGTTTGCACAAATCTAGAGGCTTAGTCAAGTGGGCTTGTGACTCCAAAATTTAAGATTATTTTCAAGCTTTTGAAAATTCAAATGTTTAAGGTTTAAGGTTTGCAAAGTTTTGACACTTAAAAACATTTGGACGAAATTCCTCCTCCGTATGATAGTACCAGAAACCACAGTACAATGTACTGTTGCATGGTTTTGCCATTACTTGACTTAAATGAGAATGTTACACTTACTCTTACATTTTTCGACTAAGGCTTGGAAAATATCATTGTCTTGACTTCTTTGATTAGCTTGATCATCTTGAATCATTGTTGAAAGTCCATTTGATTGCTTCAATCACTAATCATTTCAACTAAGAACAAACAATCAAATAACAAAGGGACTTGGCATCATCAACCCAATGTGTTCTAACAATGGTGATTTTCGAAAGTTACAGCTTGACTTTGATTTCTGAAAACGTGAGTTTTTCCAAAAGTTTAATATAAATGTATTATCGGTTTTTAACCTATGATAGTGGGGAGGTGGGAGTGATGATAAGAGGACCTATGGAGAGGATAAGAAAGGATAGAATTGATCACACCTTATCTTTGTAAGTATAGAATATTTAAAATGTTAAGCCATCCTTACTCGGGTAGAAACTTATGTTGTCTTATTTTACTTTTATAGAACCATGCCTCCAAAGAGATCTACACCTACACCCTCTACCATGTCCCAAGAGGAGAGCGACCGTTTGATAGCTATGAATGAGGCGTTGACTGAGGCACTGAAGGCTAAGGGGTCAGTTCAGGATCCAGCAAAGATGAGTGCTAATATTGCAAGACATAACCCGACGAAGTATGACGGATTAGGTGAACCGTCGTTACTTAGAGATTGTCATATGGAGTTTGATAACCTTTTTGAGTTGCTAGGATGTCCTGCGGAGCTGCAAGTAGACCAAGTTGCTTATTATTTGAGGGGAAAAGCGGGTTTGTGGTGGAATCGTAATAAAGAGGGCATAAGGGAAGCTTGGAGGGAGAGTGATGAACCTTTTATCTATTGGAGGGGTTTCAAGGAGAATATGATAGCTGTATTTGTACCAGAACATATTAGGAGTAGAATGAGAGCTGAATTTGATTCTTTTAAGATGACTGAGGAGATGACAGTAGAGACTTATTATAACAGGTTTATGGAATTGTCAGAATATGTAGCTGATTTGAATTTTAGTGATGAGATGTTGTCACTTAGATTTGAAAAGGGATTAACAACCACTATTAAGAAGAGGCTTGCAGCTGGTCAGCCAAGTACCATGAATGATGTTTATCAGCGAGCGGGGCACACAGAGAGGATTGCAGATATGTTACAGGAAGAAAAGAAGGAGAAGAAAGAGAAGGGTGAGAAAAGAAAGACAGAGACTACAGGTGGAAGTGTAGGAGAAGGCAAGAAACAAAATACAAACCAGTTTTGGTCCTATGCATCAGAAGGAGCGTCTTTTGGGGGAAACTTCAGTGGTAGAGGAGACCAATCTTATTTCAGTGGGCTAAGTGGAGGTGAATGTTTCAGGTGTGGAAAGATGGGTCATAAGGTCGTGACTTGCAGGGTATTTAAGGGTAATCAAAATAACAGTTATGGAAACGAAAATAGAGGTTATGGAGTGGGAAACCAAGGGCTTTATCAAACCCCAATGCCAAGTATTGGAAGTAATAGGAATCCGGGACAGTGGAGTAATCAGAAAAGCTATAACAATAGGCAAGGTAATGGAGGTGACCAGAGTAATAGAGGAAAAGAATTTGGAACAACTAGTACAATGCAAGGGAATGGGGAGAAGGGTAACTAGTATTTATTGAAGTCTTATCATTTATATAAGTTTTTTTTCTAGGTTGTTAGTAGTTTAATAAAGTAGTAGTAGTTCCGAAACTTCGGGACGAAGTTTATTTTTAGGGAGGTAGAATGTGATACCTCATGTTTTAAGTTTATTTGGTGATACATTTTCATGTTTTGAATTAGTTTTGTGATACATTTTGATAAGTGTGATATGATTTGATAATGATTAAGTAAGTTAATTATGTTGCAATGATCATAAGTGGAATGAGGCTTAGTTGTGCGGATGTTTGTAAATGTTGTTGTAGTAGTTATGGGCGAACTTTGGGACGAAGTTCATTTTAAGGGGGGAAGACTGTAATACCCCGTAATTTAATAAGTATTTATAAGAATTATTTATGTAATTTTAATAATTAATTAAATGACATTTATATTAATAATTGCAAATAAGACGGTAACTAATAATAAAGTAATGGACGAGTCAGGAAGACGTGTTGGACTGAGTATTTAAAGTATAATAATAATAATAATAATAATTATAATTATAATTATAATTATAATTATAATAATTGAATTTCCTAATAGTAATAATAATAGTATATAACATAGTTTCCTAAATACCGCTCTATATGACCTACCTTATCACTATAAATAGATGGTATGACCTAATTAGAGACATGATACACTCATAAAATTGACAACATAGAGAGAGAGGGAGATCTAGAACGAGAAAGAGGAGAATTCTAGCTAGGAGGTCGTCACAAGGTAACTTTTTATCGTCTCTTAACATACTCACCTTAAGACGAATATAACTCGTTAAATAGACAACCGTTGACTGACCCAAGACTATGAATTGAACGACCGCTGTGAGGGAACCTCCGTGGTCCACCGTTGACCACCTTAGACCGGCAGGAGAGGGGCGTGCGAAGGGCATTTTGGTGGGTGGTTGGTTACGGTGCTTTACATACTATACATGTTATGAACCCATATTTTTAATCGTGACTGACCTGGGTTTAGGTTAGGGTGGAACCTAGGGTTTATTCGACCACATTGGGTGGTCAGGGGACGATAAAGGTGGTGACTTAATGGGTGGTTGGCCGGAAAAACGGTATTAGGTCTTGTTATTTGAAATAATGTATATAACTCTGTTTAATGGTTGTTCGACCTCTGACTTTGGTTGGCTGGGTAATTAGTGGTGGGTCGAAGGTTATGAGTGGTTTTGGGTGGTTGTAGGTGGTTGTTTGCGTAGTGGTGACCGGAAATTCGAAGGGTGTCGAGTTGTTGCTTGGTAGTGTTAGGGCTGCAGTTTGCTTGTGTTTTGGTAGTGTCGTAGGTGAGGTTTTGGGCTGCTGCACCACCGTGTCTGGGCATGGTGAGGTGGTAGTCCATGGTGGTGAGGCTTAGGGTGGTCTTGACGTCGAGCATTGAGGGCGAAGTGTGGTACTCTGTTTTAGCGTCGTTTCGATAAAAGTTCCTGGTTGTTAGTCGGGTTTGAATTGTATGATGTCGGGGTTGTTGGTTGATGTTATTGCCGTGTTGTGGGCTCGTGTGGGGTGTTGGCGGTGCTGGGCAGTGGCTAGGTTGGGGTATTGGTGGCTCACGACAATGGTGAATGGGTGGTTGTGTTGTGCAGGCCGTTGTTGTTGTTCCTGTTGGCTGCTATGGGTGGTTGCGGGAAGGTGTCGGGTGAAGGTGGTGGCTGGTTAGGGAGGCCACCGTGGCTGGATGGTCTATGGTGGAGGTCGTGCAAGGATCCGCCGCCGAGGGGTTGTGAGGTGTATGTGGGGGTAAGGGAGTACGTGAAGGTATGGTGTGGGTTTATAACTTGTGTTTTTTTATTATTATATAATGGGTGTCGGGATTTGACTTGGGTTTAAGACGGGTTTATAATTATTAAATTACGTAATAATATAATTAATATAACTAGTTTATAATTAGTTTAATTATTTTGTAATTAGTTTAGTTAGTAATTGTGAATTATTATTTGTATTAGGTGGCGGTTTTATTGAGGAACTTTATTTGTTGATTGGATTGCATTATTTGAGTGCGTAATTGGAGTATTTGCTTGCCAGGTAGGATAACTACTCAACTCGTCTTATCTTTGTTGGTTTGTGGAAATTATAAAAGTATTGTGGAATTGGGTGAATTAACGGATGTGGATTATATGTTGTTGGATTGTTTATCGTTTAATTAGTTATATTGGAATTTCGTTTGGATTGGATATCTCAGCCTCGTGTCTGAGATGATTTTATGTTGGCATGATGTATAATTATAATTGAATACCTCAACTTCGGTTGGGATGATGAATACCTAAACTTCGGTTGGGATGGTGAATACTTCAACTCCGGTTGGAATGATGAATACCCCGGGCCAGGGATTGGCGGGATGAATGGGTGTTTCGGATGATGAGCTCAGTCGTATTGTATTATATATCATATCATTTTACTTTGACTTGTTGTTGGTTATTCCTACTCAACCTCGTGGTTGACCGTGTATTCGTGAACACCTGTGATGAACGGTTTTATGGGGAGCAGATTGATTGACAGGTACTTGAGTTAGCTGACTTGGGAGCTTATAGGATTGCGTGAGGATTTGGCAAGACCACCTAGAAGTCTAGATCACTTAGTTATTTTATTACTCAGTTGTATTTATTTCCGCTGCGAGTTTGTAACTTAATTAGTTAAGTTGTTTAAATAAGTTGTAATTAATAGGAGTATTAATTAGCAAATTTTAATAAAGTACTTTGGTTCTGTTTTAATTTGTACTCACTACCTCGGGAAACCGAGATGGTAACAGCCTTATTTATTTGGGAATGTCTAGCTAAAGGCTCCTGAATAAATGGGGGTGTTACAAAGTGGTATCAAAGCAAAATGATCCTCAGGCCTAACCAATGAGTTTAATAATGAATATAGGATGTGTCTAATAAAATAAACCCGGGTAGAAACTATTAGGAGCCTATTTTTTCTTAGGATGAGAAGGTACCCTCACTCCGAACCCCGGCCCTTCCAGTTTTGAACCGGTTACCTTGAGAGATATTGAAGAGTGGGGTAAATTTAAAATGAATGTTATTTATTTTCTTAGGAGTCATTGTTGCCTTAGATGTGTATTGTTTTCGTAAATGACCGAGGTTACGGGACGTAACCTTGATTTTAAGGAGAGTGGGATGGATGAAATATAGATTTGATGTTGAATTATTTTGATCATAAGCATGAAGTAATTGTCAATCGATATTATTGATTATGTGATTGGATGTTATGGTAGTATCATGTCTAGCGATATGCGGTTATGTGAATCCCGAAACCATACTATTTACAATGAATAAATTTGTGCTAGGTGTTGGGAAATGTGTCCTCAACAATAGTGCGATCACATGATTTAAATATCATTATTAAATCTCATTTTAAAGAATACAATTGGGAAGTAATTTTGTTACTGTCAACTGGTCAACATATATCGGTAATGATTGGCTGACTAGAGTTTGACATTACTGTCGTGTGACGGTGGTGATCAGTTGACCCCCTAGGTCATACCTAAAGGGCAATACTCTTAATTGATTATTTAATTAATCGTATAACGTTGCGAGTTAATTAAATTACTTGAAAATTGACGGATGATTTTGGAAGTAAAATTTACGTATCAAATTGAAATGTGATTAAATGAGATACGGTCTGAGTAATTAAATTGTATAATTACTCGGATGAAATAATTGTTTAATGTAACAATTAAATTGAATGAATTGTTATAAATACAATCAGTTGAAATTTATAAATGGTAAAATATTTTGGCACAAGTAATTATGAAATTACTAAGTCAATTATTGTATGTGACGTATTTTATTAATACGTTGATTTTTAATATGTTAAAAATACATAACAAATATATGTGACATGTAACATGTAACATATAGACAATTGACAAAAATAATATGGAATCCATATTATAGAATGGGCCGAAAATTAGAAGGGTTTAAGCTAATTATAAGTTGTTTGTAATTAGTGGATAAACACAATGATTAAAAAGCAACCTAGCCATGCAAGCCTATTGTTCCTTGTGAAGAACAATTTCTCCATGCATTGGCTCACCCATAAAGCTCCTCTTACACGGTTTTGGGGAAGAAAAATAATCATTGTTTTTCTCTATAATTTTACCTAATAATATACAAAAGCAAGTGTATTATTTTTCATTCAAATTGACTCATCCAAAATACAAGTTCTAGTGAGAAGAAAATCCTCTCTTCTTCTCTCTTAAAAACCGAAAACACATAAGAGTTTTATAAAGTTTTTGGTTCAATTTTCTCCTAAATTAATATTATACTAGATCAAATAATATTAATTAGATTAAGTGTTAAGCCTTGGGTATAATACATAGGGAGAGATCTTACACTTAGATCTTTATTCTTCCATTGGAAAAGCTCAAGAACAAGGGAGATAGGTGATCTCTCTTGTGCCCTAATAGCCGAAAATACAATGTAAGGACATGATTTCTCCTCTATTTATTTTATTGTTTGCATGCATAAGATCCGTCTTAATTTTATGACAAATTAGTTTTAACATATATGAGTATGTTTTATGTATATGAATCTACATTTACTTCAATCGGTATCAAGAGCCACGGTTGTTTGCATGCAAATTGGTTAAAAGTTTTTCCGAGTTATATGAATAACAAATAAAACTTGTAAAATTTGTGTTATTATGATATATCACGAAATTATTACATGCATGTTAATATTTCTGGTCCTAAAATATTTTAGGATATTTTGGTTAATTTTTCGGATTTTTATTGTTCATAATTTACTATAATGACATTTAAATGTGATTTTATGAGTAAAAATGTCATTTTTGGTCTAAAAATAGCTATACTTCGAATTTTCACTTGGTTTTTGGATATGTTGTCACATATATTATTTTGAGATAACCTGTAAATTTTCATAATTTTTGGACTTGTTATGCTCGAAAAATGATTTTTTCATTATTAAATTCAGATTTAAGTGAAAAATAGGTTAATATGAGTTAAATTTTGAATCTGGTCATAGAAAATTAATATGTTGTCACATGCAATTTTACAAGATGTGTGTAAAATAATTGGCTATAAAGAAGTCTTTTAGCATGATTTATGAATTTTTGAAGAAAAATAGCATAAATGGTGACATTATTAGTGAAAAATTAATAAAACATAATCTATGACTTAGGAAAAACGTCTAATGTTGCATTTTATTATCTTTTTCAGATCTAAAATTGAAAAGTTAGTAAAAATAATTTTTCCTCATGTTTTATGATTATTTTAGTTAAAATCGATAAACCGCAACATTGTTTTTCCGGAAAATTTTCGAAATTTTTAACCTAAGATTTTGAACATTATGAGTGTCATGGATTTTTTCCAGAATGTTCATGAATTTAAATTTCAAATTTCAAATTTATTTGGAATTTTTGGATTTATTTGAAGTTTAATAGCTTATTTTGTAATTTTTGGTCCTTTTATGAACAATTATGTAAATAAAAGTTAATTATGGTCAAATTATTAGTGAAGACTATATTTTGAGTCCTAAGAGGTTAGGGTAATTAACTTATGCATAAATATGAGTTTATGCATTTTTGTGATTATAAAATGTTGAAATCACGCAAATCCGTAAAAACCGAGTAATATACGATATTGGCTAATTAAAAGGCGATTTAGCATAAAATTGAGCATGTTCCTACATATTATAATGCTGCATTTTTCTTTATGATTGTCATAATTTTAATTTATGTAATTTTTGAATTATGTAATTTTACTTAGTATGGCCTTAGTTTTAATTGGTATTTCCCGAAATGTATGGGAATATCGATTCGGTTGTAATTTTTATTGTGATCTCGTATCACCGTTTTGTAATTTAATAGATTTATTTTATTTTAGTTACAAATGTATAATAGGAAATTATGTAATTTATTATGTAATTTTATTCATTCCGGAGTTCCAAAAGACGGATTTCTTCAAGAATGGCGATACATAAAGACGGTGTTACCTCGAGATGCGTGCCACAACCGAAGTTCAAGGGACCAATGGAGTTGGTTTCCGAATATGTAATAGATTAATAGTTTTTCTATTTTAGGAAAGGCCATACTAGGATTTTTATCTTTATGCTTGCATTTTATTTTATGTCACATGCATCGCTAAATCGCCATAACTAAACATGCATTGTCATTTTATCGAGTTTATCGACCGTGTCAATTAGAATTATTGTAGTTCACCGCTTTAGTTCACTTAAAACGTGATAGATGATAAATTGACATGACCTCTCGCTAAAACAAACAATTGAGACATAGCCTTACCAAATAGTAGAAACCATGAAAACCTATTTCGCGAGGGAGTGCACTCGGCCCTACCGGGGTACAAACCTTGTTACGTAGGGGAAGTGGGTGATGAGTGTTAATCCACCGAGTTCATGTTAATGAGGGTTTCATCGGCCATACCGTGCCCAAGTTGATGTGGATTTGGATAATGGACACATTTATTCGAAATTTGGATTGAGCTCAACGGAAGTATTCGCGACCGTAGTTGCATGTGTTCCGGGCTATAGATAAATATTAGAGTAATTTTATCGACCAAGAGTTCTAAAAGTAGAATCGATTAAAACGTTAATCCACCGAGTTATATTGATAAGGGTTTCATCGGCCATACCGTGCCTAAGTCGATATGAATTTGGGTCTTGGAATCATTTATTATAGTTGGGTAGAGGTCACTATATAAATGTTCATATCTTGTTAAATTTGCAAGTATGATTTAAAAAGACAAATGTTAATATTTCCTTTCCTCCATATTTGTAGTGCAATGAATCCATCAAATGCTACCGCACCAATTACTATTGAGTCATATCACCATGTTCTTGACGACGTATGCTCCAACAATAATTTCGATACAACTAGAGAACTTCATTTCGGGATAGGTTCGGATGGAAACCTTAATTTCATCACCACTTCTAAACCACCCACTACTACTAGACCTCGTGTGAGTCCGTCTCAGGAAGACTACATCACACAATCTATAGGGTCTTTTTCTCTGGAAGATAAAGATGCCAAAGTTAGTGGGAGCTCTAGCAATCAAGTTCTTGCTTCAAAGGGCAAGAGGTTCAAGAAGAAGGGAAAGAAAATCAAGAACTTCAAGCAAGTTAATGATGAGTGCCATTATTGCTATGGCATGGGACATTGGCTAAGGAATTACCCTATGTATTTGCGAAATATAAGGGAGGGACTCATTACTCCAAAAGGTACAATTCCTAAAGAAATTTATGTTATTGATATAAATTATACTTCTACTACGACATGCGTACTAGATACCGGTTGTGGTTCTCACCTTTGTAATCATTTACAGGGTTTAAGAGATGTGGAGAAGCTTAGCAAGGGAGATGTGGATCTTCGACTTGGAAATGGAGCTCGGGTAGCGGCCGAATCCAAAGGAACTTATGTTCTAGCTTTGCCAAACGGTTTTGAGTTGTATTTGCATAATTGTTTTTATGTTCCTACGCTCTCTAAAAACATTATTTCAATCGCCATGCTAGACATGGACGGTTTTTGTTTTGTCATTAAGAACAATCGTTGCTCTATTTCTAGGAATGATTTGGTTATTGGCCAAGCTTCTTCCATAAATGGCATTTACATTTTAGAGACCTCAAATCCGACAAATGATATTTATAACATTCAATCAAAGAAACTCAAAACAAGTGACCCAAGTGAAGCGTTCATTTGGCATTGTCGATTAGGTCACATAAACAAGAATCGCATCAAAAGATTAATTTCTACTAATGTGATTACACCATTTGATTATCAATCATTTGGTACATGCGAATATTGCCTACTTGGCAAAATAACTCGTAATCCTTTTAGTGGTAAAGGGACACGAGCTAGTGAGCTATTGGGACTCATACACACCGATGTATGTGGACCAATGAGTATCACCGCCCGTGGTAATTATGACTACTTTATAACCTTCACCGATGACTTAAGTAGACATGGGCATGTCTATTTAATGAAACATAAGAGTGAAGCGTTTGAGAAATTCAAGGAATTTCAAAACAAAGTAGAGAACCAATTGAACAAAAAGGTAAAAGCACTACGTTCCGATCGTGGTGGTGAATACCTAAGCCTTGAACTTGATTCACACTTGAAAGGTTGTGGTATTATATCACAACTTTCTCCACCCGGAACACCACAACTCAATGGTGTTGCCGAAAGGAGGAATCGAACCCTACTTGATATGGTTCGATCCATGATGAGCCAAACCGAGTTACCGAACTCGTTTTGGGGATTTGCGCTTCAAACCGCAATTAGATTTTTGAACAATAGTCCCACTAAATCCACCGAAAAGACTCCATATGAGATGTGGACGGGAAAAGTTCCTAATATATCCTATATGAGGATTTGGGGATGTGATGCTTACGTCAAGACTAAAGCCGACAATAAGCTTGCCCCAAGATCCGAAAAATGCACCTTTGTAGGTTACCCCTCGCATTGTCGAGGATACTACTTCTACAAACCTCAAGAAAACAAAGTGTTTGTGTCTAGTGAGGATGTCTTCTTAGAAAGTCAATTTATTTCTAAGAGACAGAGAGGGAGAAATTTTGAACTTGATGAAGTTCAAGAGCCACAAACCGAGGTAGAGACGCAAGAAGATGTTCCTTCGTCGTCTAACGCGGTAGTACCTCCTCCACTAAGAAGGACGGGCCGAGTAATTCGCCATCCCGATCGATATGTGGGACTTATCGAGGAAGATGGAACACTCGATGTGTTGCTTATGGAAAGTGACGAGCCCGCCACCTACAAGGCCGCAATCTCTAGTCCTAATTCCAACTTCTGGCTTGAAGCCATGAAGTCCGAAATGGATTCTATGCTTGAAAACCAAGTTTGGGACTTGGTAGATTTGCCTAAAGGGGCAAGACCCCTTCAATGCAAATGGATATTCAAAGTCAAGAATGGCATAGAAGGACATGACGATGTCTACAAAGCTAGGCTAGTGGCAAAAGGATTTACCCAAGTCCAAGGTCTCCATTATGATGAGACATTTGCCCCGTAGCCATGCTAAGATCCATACGGATTTTGTTAGCGATCGCCGCATTTCATGATTATGAAATTTGGCAAATGGATGTCAAAACCGCTTTTCTAAATGGGCATTTAGAAGAGGAGGTGTACATAATAAAACCCGAAGGTTTTGTTGATTCTAAAAATCCTAACAAAGTGTGCAAGCTTAAGAGATCCATTTATGGTCTTAAGCAAGCATCTAGAAGTTGGAATCATCGATTCAATCATGTTATAAAAGAAAATGGTTTCACTCGAAATGTTGAGGAACCATGTTTATACATGAAATTCAGTGGGAGAAATGTTGTGTTCCTAATTTTGTATGTCGATGACATACTACTCATTGGAAATGATATTCCAATGTTGTCTTTCGTTAAGAAGTGGTTAGGTAACCACTTCCAAATGAAGGATTTAGGAGAGGCACAACGCATATTAGGTATCCGGATCTATAGAGATAGACCCAAGAGGATATTGGCACTAAGTCAAGAATCTTATGTTGATAAGATTCTTCGACGATCAAAGATGGACAAATCCAAAAGGGGTTTGGTACCTATGGTAACCGGAACGATATTGAGCAGGACTCAATGTCCCTCCGAACCCCATGATGTTGAACGCATGAAGTTGATCCCTTACGCTTCACTGTTGGATCAATCATGTACGCCATGATATGCACACGTCCTGATGTCTCGTATGCCTTGAGTATGACGAGTAGATATCAAGGAAATCCAGGTGAGAGTCACTGGATTGCTGTCAAGAACATCCTTAAGTACTTGAGAAGAACTAAGGACTCTATCCTTGTGTTTGGAGGAGACACTGAGTTGCGTGTTACAGGATACACGGACTCAAGTTTTCAAACAGATAGAGATGACATGAAATCACAAGTCGGTTTTGTTTTCATGCTCAATGGTGGTGCCGTAGTGGAGAAGCTTCAAGGAAGTCAACCATGATTCGACAACGGAGGTGAGTACATAGCAAAGATCGAAGTCGCCAAGGAAGCTATAGGGATCAAACAATTCACGGAAGGTCTAAAAGTAGTACCTACCGCTGATGATCCCATCACTCTCTATTGTGATAATAGTGGGACGATCTTCCAAGCTAAGGAGCCAAAGTCTAGTAATAGATCTAGACATGTACTTAGAAAGTATCATGTAATAAGAGATTTCATTGAAAGAAAGGAAATTGCGATTTGTAAGGTTGGGACGGATGACAACATAGCCGATCCGCTCACCAAGCCTTTATCGCAGGCTAAGCATGATGGACATGTTGCGTCCATGGGACTTAAACGTGTGCCAAATTTTTGTTAGATTTTGAAATGAAATAAAAGTGTTGTTTTTGTTCATGTTCATAATCGCATTTGTCTTTTATCTTTAATTTATACTTTGTTACATCCAAACGGGTTGTGGAGACAATTGAACCCCGTTAAAGTGAACACGGATTAACATAGTATTTGCCCATAGTCACTTGTCTGGGGTGACGTCTCGAAGTGACTAGAGTGTGAGGCGATTGATGGCAAGTTCAAGTGCCATAGAGTCATGTGAGATGACTAGTCGATCACATAGGCAGACTGTTAGGAACATTTTGTCGGGCCTAATGACCGCTTATAGAGTTCTGGCAAATTTATATAGCCTGGTCGTGGCGAGAGCTACTATAGTGTTCTAATGAGTCGATTCTTTTGACTAGAGACTATTCACCTAAGATGGCACAGTTTGATTAACTTTGATTTGTGTTACTACGACCTTCGTAAATGGGGTCAAATGGGCATATTTTGGGTTATGATGGCTGTGGCTAGTCGAAGGGAATGAGTGCGATAGGAATTGTCCACCCCTAGTCAGGGTTATAACAATATCTCAGGGCCACTCGAGGAGTAATCAACTGGAAATGCGTGGCCACGCTCGGAAGGTATCCAGAGTGGATAAATCCGGTCAATCAGTTATTCTCCAGATCGAGGAAACCACTCTCGATATGATCACTTGCAAGTACGACCTGAAAGATACCTTGCATTGAGTGGGAGATAGTAATAGGACAAGAGAATTGGTGACGCACACTTGTCGAGGACAAGTGGGAGATTGTTGGGAAATGTGTCCTCAACAATAGTGCGATCACATGATTTAAATATCATTATTAAATCTCATTTTAAAGAATACAATTGGGAAGTAATTTTGTTACTGTCAACTGGTCAACATATATCGGTAATGATTGGCTGACTAGAGTTTGACATTACTGTCGTGTGACGGTGGTGATCAGTTGACCCCCTAGGTCATACCTAAAGGGCAATACTCTTAATTGATTATTTAATTAATCGTATAACGTTGCGAGTTAATTAAATTACTTGAAAATTGACGGATGATTTTGGAAGTAAAATTTACGTATCAAATTGAAATGTGATTAAATGAGATACGGTCTGAGTAATTAAATTGTATAATTACTCGGATGAAATAATTGTTTAATGTAACAATTAAATTGAATGAATTGTTATAAATACAATCAGTTGAAATTTATAAATGGTAAAATATTTTGGCACAAGTAATTATGAAATTACTAAGTCAATTATTGTATGTGACGTATTTTATTAATACGTTGATTTTTAATATGTTAAAAATACATAACAAATATATGTGACATGTAACATGTAACATATAGACAATTGACAAAAATAATATGGAATCCATATTATAGAATGGGCCGAAAATTAGAAGGGTTTAAGCTAATTATAAGTTGTTTGTAATTAGTGGATAAACACAATGATTAAAAAGCAACCTAGCCATGCAAGCCTATTGTTCCTTGTGAAGAACAATTTCTCCATGCATTGGCTCACCCATAAAGCTCCTCTTACACGGTTTTGGGGAAGAAAAATAATCATTGTTTTTCTCTATAATTTTACCTAATAATATACAAAAGCAAGTGTATTATTTTTCATTCAAATTGACTCATCCAAAATACAAGTTCTAGTGAGAAGAAAATCCTCTCTTCTTCTCTCTTAAAAACCGAAAACACATAAGAGTTTTATAAAGTTTTTGGTTCAATTTTCTCCTAAATTAATATTATACTAGATCAAATAATATTAATTAGATTAAGTGTTAAGCCTTGGGTATAATACATAGGGAGAGATCTTACACTTAGATCTTTATTCTTCCATTGGAAAAGCTCAAGAACAAGGGAGATAGGTGATCTCTCTTGTGCCCTAATAGCCGAAAATACAATGTAAGGACATGATTTCTCCTCTATTTATTTTATTGTTTGCATGCATAAGATCCGTCTTAATTTTATGACAAATTAGTTTTAACATATATGAGTATGTTTTATGTATATGAATCTACATTTACTTCACTAGGGATATTATATAATAGATGCCTAGTCATGTTTTTGAAGTATGATGACTAAGTTGTGTTAATACAAGTATAGGAGGGTGTTAATGAGGGCTTGTGATCTAGTAAAAAGGAATGTAGAAGCTGAACCTTATTAGTCAGATTTTACCCCTATTTGATTTAGTTGCCGTTTGACCTCTGTTC
Organism: Silene latifolia; assembly: GCF_048544455.1. Taxonomy (NCBI): domain Eukaryota; kingdom Viridiplantae; phylum Streptophyta; class Magnoliopsida; order Caryophyllales; family Caryophyllaceae; genus Silene; species Silene latifolia. The sequence continues at coordinate 40,582,268 of NC_133533.1, forward strand.
ATCGTATAATATTGAAATTTTTACGAGTGATAACCCAGTGAGTTAGCTTTCCAATGTTGTTAGTCTAATATATAAAAGTTTTACGGTTTGGGAGAAATAAATATTTTAGTGGACAATGTCGGAATATTCCTATACAGTTAAGTTTTTGACAAGCGATTTTGTAACATTTCTCATTTAATTTGTACTTAATATTTTTGCCTAATTCCAACTCCACTCTTTAAAAGATTCAAACATGTTTTCAAATTGATAAGCCACACATTAAAATAATATTTTGACAATTAATGGTGATTTTTATAAGTTCACCCAAGTTTTTGACAAATTGCTAATCGGTTTCTGTTTGGACCCACTGAATTGTAAAAATCTTTATAAAATGGTTGTTCGAGATTTGGACTTGATTCTTTTTCTCATGTTTTGAAAACTCTTTATATTTTATGGAAAGTATAAAAACTCAATGTATAATGTAACGGTTATGTAATGGTGATTTTCGAAAGTTACAGCTTGACTTTGATTTCTGAAAACGTGAGTTTTACCAAGAGTTTAATATAAATGTATTATCAGTTTTTAACCTATGATAGTGGGGAGGTGGGAGTGATGATAGGAGGACCTATGGATAGGGTAAGAAAGGATAGAATTGATCACACCTTATCTTTGTAAGTATTGAATATTTAAAATGTTAAGCCAACCTTACTCGGGTAGAAACTTATGTTGTCATATTTTACTTTTACTGAACCATGCCTCCAAAGAGATCTACACCTACACCCTCTACCATGTCCCAAGAGGAGAGCGACCGTTTGATAGCAATGAATGAGGCGTTGACTGCGGCACTGAAGGCTAAGGGGTCAGTTCAGGATCCAGCAAAGATGAGTGCTAATATTGCAAGATATAACCCGACGAAGTATGACGGATTAGGTGAACCATCGTTACTTGGAGATTGGCATAGGGAGTTTGATAACCTTTTTGAGTTGCTAGGATGTCCTGCGGAGCTGGAAGTAGACCAAGCTGCTTATTATTTGAGGGGAAAAGCGGGTTTGTGGTGGAATCGTAATAAGGAGGGCATAAGGGAAGCTTGGAGGGAGAGTGATGAACCTTTTATCTGTTGGAGGGGTTTCAAGGAGAATATGAGAGCTGTATTTGTACCAGAACATATTAGGAGTAAGATGAGAGCTGAATTTGATTCTTTCAAGATGACTGAGCAGATGACAGTAGAGACTTATTATAACAGGTTTATTGAATTGTCAGAATATGTAGCTGATTTGAATTTTAGTGATGAGATGTTGGCACTTTGATTTGAAAAGGGATTAACAACCACTATTAAGAAGAGGCTTGTAGCTGGTCAGCCAAGTACCATGAATGATGTTTATCAGCGAGCGGGGAACGCGGAGAGGATTGCAGATATGTTACAGGAAGAAAAGAACGAGAAGAAAGATAAGGGTGATAAAAGAAAGACAGAGACTAGAGGTGGAAGTGCAGAGGAAGGCAAGAAACAAAATACAAACCAGTTTCGGTCCTATGCATCAGGAGGAGTGTCCTTTGGGGGAAACTTCAGTGGTACAGGAGACCAATCTTATTTCATTGGGCTAAGTGGAGGTGAATGTTTCAGGTGTGGAAATATGGGTCATAAGGCCGTGTCTTGCAGGGTATTTAAGGGTAATCAAAATAACAGTTATGGAAACGAAAATAGAGGTTATGGAGTGGGAAACCAAGGGCTTTATCAAACCCCAATGTCAAGTATTGGAAGTAATAGGAATCCGTGACAGTGGAGTAATCAGAAAAGCTATAACAATAGGCAAGGCAATGGAGGTGACCAGAGTAATAGTGGAAAAGCATTTGGAACAGCTAGTACGGTGCAAGGGAATGGGGAGAAGGGTAACTAGTATTTATTGAAGTCTTATTATTTATATAAGTTTTTTTTTTCTAGGTTGTTAGTAGTTTAATAAAGTAGTAGTAGTTCCGAAACTTCGGAACGAAGTTTATTTTTAGGGAGGTAGAATGTGATACCTCATGTTTTAAGTTTATTTGGTGATACATTTTCATGTTTTGAATTAGTTTTGTGATACATTTTGATAAGTGTGATATGATTTGATAATGATTAAGTAAGTTAATTATGTTGCAATGATCATAAGTGGAATGAGGCTTAGTTGTGCGGATGTTTGTAAATGTTGTAGAAGTAGTAGTAGTTATAGGCGAACTTCGGGACGAAGTTCATTTTAAGGAGGGAACTCTGTAATACCCCGTAATTTAATAAGTATTTATAAGATTTATTTATGTAATTTTAATAATTAATTAAAAGACATTTAAATTAATAATTGCAAATAAGACGGTAACTAATAATTCATGAGATGAAATGCATCATACTGTGGACGCGGGCCCACGGGGGCGAAAAGCGAGCAAGCTTTTTTCGTGCATTTGTGGAGTCGCCAACAATTTATTGTGGAAAATTGGAAACCGTTCAAATACCTCGTGTCATGTCAAGACACAAAGTAGTGACATGAACACCAAGAACTCGTTACCCTTAGCATTCTATGTCTAGAATGACTCTCGTGGATGCCAATGAACACGGGTGTTCACAGAGATCTGGAGTAAGGGGTGAGGGTAAGTATTAGGAAGCTCTTTTGATCGAACACCTAATCCCGCCCGCCTCGATAGCGGCCTCTACTAATGATTAGGGAAGTCATCTATACTCGACATGTCGTCGATTTATATGCATGCAATGCAACATCCAACGTTTTAATCCTAACATGTGAGAATTAACTAAGTCGGATATCACGTAATTTAACATACAATTGAGTCGATTTAGAAATTTAGGGTTGATTACATGTGAGAGCATACAAGCAATAATACGATAAAGAAATACAATAAAAATACAACAAAGAAAATTACAATAATTACATCGGATTTATTGATTTATGTCGAAAATACATTTAAAACGGATGGTTTTAGAAAAGAAAGAATAAATAAATAAACGAACAGATTAAGGGTAATAATACGAGTAATAGTTAACTAAATACGTAATTAATAAACTAGGTCAAAGCAGAAACGGGAGTTCAAGGACAGAAATCAACCAGGAACAGACGCAGCAGAGCTGCGTCCCTTGGAAGAGGCGCAGCAGTCGCTGCGTCTGTTCCTTGGCTCAGTTCAGGCTGTGAAGCCGGAATTGCAAATCGTTAATGTTCGTTGGTGATTTTAATGCTTGATTATATTATTTGACTCGGATGGAAGTGATTTACCGATTATTTACATGTGATTGAGTCATAAATGTAACAACCCGGATTATAAACAAAGGAAAAACTTATATAAAATGAATATCAGAGTACGATACTGATAAAAGGGTCAAGGTGGCGGAAACACCAAGCCCAAATCCGGTTCGCTACTAAATCCAAAACAAACTAATACATTATTCAAGGTTCTTAAAACTTAAAAGAAAAACTCCTATTTATTATTAAGCTCGCTTCGCACATTCCCCAAGCAAGCATCAACCAAACAACAACAAACCGAACAACCTGAAAAGGGGGTCGACAATCAGTCGGGAGTAACTAGATGCTCTCCCAGTCATGTTTACAACAATTGAATATAATCAACAATCATTAACAAATGAAATATAAAACCAGTAAACATGCGAGATCATCTATACTCATGAAAACCCAACATAGCTTACCATGACTTAATCAATCTTAAACGGATGCAACATGCAAACCTAGACCATATGCAACCACTAGACCATGAGCACTTACAAGACTAGTAGTGACAAACGACCCACCAACGAAAGGCACAAAGCTAGCATCAAAGCATAGCAAACATGGCGACACACAATCCACAGCAACAGAAGGCACAAAGCTATCATCAAAGTATAGCCGAATAGAGCGAACGCCGTTAGAGCGTATAACGCATCGCTCTAATCAAGCTAGAGCGTATAACGCATCGCCTCTAGCTGATGGAGCGTATAACGATCGCTGCCTCCATCGGTGTGGAGCGTATAACGCACTGCCTCCAAGGTACTATGTATAGCGTATAACCACTGCCTATATGTCTAAGACCTGGCCAGACTCTCGGTGCAAACCGAACGACACTCGGGGAACAGAGCGTATAACGCACCGCCTCCTGCTACCCCCGACCATAGACCATACACCAATCCCCGAAGGGTAGCATTTGTTCGTTCCGATAGTATACAAATGATACTACCGTCATCTATTCAAACCAACCAACAAACAAATGCACAAGATAACTCGATCGTACTAACATGCGTGAACAACATCACGACTCAACTCATAGGATAGTATAACGGACCATCCTACTTATCATATGAACAAGAGTAACCAAAGATATATGCAAATACAATGTCATAACAAGTTGAATACAAGACAACATATGAAACAAGTATAAGCAACCAATGTTATAGTAACTTTAGCTATAACTTTAACTTTAACTATTCAATGTTATAGTAACCCTAACCATAACATAAACTCTGGATGCGAGGTTATAGTAACCTCTACTATAACTTCAGTAAATATAACTCGGAAGTTATACTACCTCAACCATAACCTTGACACGAAATACAAAGTTATACTAGCATTAACCATAACCTTGAGCCATAATCTCAGGGTTACATTAGTTACAACTATAACCTTGACTCGCACTTCAATGTTATAGTAGGTCCAGCCATAACTAGAGTAGCTACCCAAAGTTGCATTAACTTAAGCTATAACGCTTGAATCATCATCAATGTTATACTAGCTTTAGCTATAACTTTGGAAAGAACCCTTGGCCGCCTATCAAGCCGCCACTAGGGTTTATTCGTAAACCCTAATTGCGCTCATGACACCCATAATTAAACACATAAACAATATACGACATATAATTAAAGCATTAAATCATATACAAACATACGAAAACATAATTAACATGATAATAAACAATCAAACATGTACTAATCATACAAATCAATCATTAAATCATATTAATTACATCAATTGGCATAAACACAATTAAAAGAAAACACCTAGTTACCTTATTAAGCAAATAACCCTAAAGATCGTCTTCAACGATGTAAACGTCTTCTCCAGGAGCAACTTCCACGCCTTTATGAATCATCACGTGCCAAAGATAACGAATCTAATAAATATACTAACTATATATAAAAACTATAAAACTATAAAAACTACGCGAAACATAAAAACTTACGAAGAGGATAGATAAATCCAAGAAGTAGGATCGATCTAAGCACGAAAGATGATGAAGAACGAAGGAGGAAGAGAGACGGCACGAAACCCTAGGCGAGGGGTGGCGCGCGGCACAAGGAGGAAGAAAGGAGGAAAGAATTAGGTTTAGGGTTTTGTGAGACTATGAGAAAAGAAGAGCAAGGGTTTGGTTTCCCTTCATATTTATAGAGAAGCTCATGGGTTTATTCTAGGTTTAGGCCCAAAACTCACCCATCAACACTAAGAATCACGTGAGACCCAAGGAGGAAACGGATCTTCACCGTTTTTCGAGCCCAACGAGCCCAAAGGACGACAAACGGATATTTTCCCGAAAATAAAATATAAAATATGGGAAAATAAAATTAAAGAATTATATTATGGAAATTAGGGGTGTTACAATCCAACCCCCTAAAAAGAAGTTTCGTCCTCGAAACTTGATAAGAGAACTACCTCACTCGAAAAGATGTGGATGCTTCTCTCGCATAGACGCTTCGGTTTCCCAAGTCTCTTGCTCAAACTTCTGACTCCTCCACAGAACCCGAACCAAAGGTACAACCTTATTCCTTAACCTCTTCTCCTGACGTTCCAAAATTCGAACAGGACGTTCCTCATAAGTCAGGTTAGGCTCAACCTCGATAACATCAGCTTGTAGAACATAAGAAGGATCACTGCGATAACGGCGCAACTGCGACACATGAAACACATCATGAACCTTCGACAAGTTCGGAGGTAAAGCCAACCTATAGGCTACTTCGCCAACTCTCTCGAGCACCTCATACGGTCCAATGTACTTAGGACTAAGCTTGCCCTTAAGCCCAAATCTCTTAACACCTTTCATCGGCGAAACCTTAAGAAAGACCTTATCGCCAACCTCAAACTCAATCGGCCTACGCCGCAAGTCTGCATACGTCTTTTGTCGATCCTGGGCTGCCTTAAGCTTCTCGCGGATCAACCTCACTTGCTCAATCGATTCTTGGACCAACTCTGGGCAAAGAACGACAGCCTCACTAGAATCGTCCCAACACAAAGGACTACGACACTTTCTTCCATAAAGTGCCTCAAACGGAGCCATCTGAATACTAGCTTGGTAACTATTGTTGTAGGAGAACTCCACTAGCGGCAAACTCTTCTCCCAACTAACTTGAAATTCCAAGGCACAAGCTCGCAACATATCCTCAAGCGTCTGAATCGTACGCTCAGTCTGACCATCAGTTGCAGCATGAAAAGCCGTACTCATCTTAAGCTCACTTCCCAAAGACAACTGAATCTTTTTCCAAAACTGAGAACAAAACCTCGGATCACGGTCGGAGATGATATCCTTAGGAACCCCATGGAGACGAATGATCTCTCGTTGATAAGCATTCGCTAGTTCCTCGAGACTCCAAGTCTCCTTCATCGGAATGAAATGCGCGACCTTAGTCAAACGATCAACCACGACCCAAATCGCATTCATTCCTTTCGGCGACCTCGGCAAACCCATAACGAAGTCCATCGAAATAGAATCCAATTTCAATGTGGGAATCTCCAAAGGTTGCGAGACCACCGGTCTCGATGTTCGAACTTGACCTTCCGACAGCACCAAGCAACGGCTCACAAACTCGGCGATCTCTTTCTTCATACCCGCCACCAAAACTTTAGCTTCGTGTCCTTATACATCTTATCACCACCAGGATGAACCGAATAGGGAGTACTATGAGCCTCTTTGAGAATCTTACATTTTAAGACCTCACAGCTAGGCACACACCAACGACCATGGAATCGTAGACCATCATCAGGTCCAACGTCGAAGTCTTTGGCACGTCCTTCGCTTATAGCGACTCGAACTCCTTCTAAGTATTCATCCTCTCTTTGCTTAACTCGGATCTCATGCAGGATCTCGGGTTCAGCAACCATCGCACTCAAATCTAAAGTACCAGGAAGAACTACCTCACGGCTCATCTTCTGGAACTCTCGACTCAAGTCATCAGGTAACACCAACACGGATCTCATACCATGGCACACCTTGCGACTCAAAGCATCGGCAACCACGTTTGCCTTACCCTCATGATACAGCAGCTCAATCTTGTAGTCGTTGAGCAACTCCAACCAACGTCTCTGCCTCATGTTAAGATCTTTCTGGGTGAAGATATACTTCAAGCTCTTATGATCCGTATAAAAATTGCAAGAGACTCCATACAAGTAGTGTCGCCACAGTTTAAGTGCAAACACCACTGCTGCTAACTCAAGATCGTGAGTCGGATAGTTCGTCTCGTGAACTTTCAACTGACGGGAAGCATAAGCCACCACTTTACCCTTCTGCATCAAGACACAACCCAACCCGAACTTAGACGCATCACAGAAGACATCGAACTCAACGCCCTCTTCTGGTAGAGTCAACACAGGAGCGGTAGTCAACCTTTTCTTCAACTCCTGAAAGGCAGCTTCACAAGCCTCGGTCCAAATGAACTTGGATTCCTTCTTCATTAACTGAGTCATCGGTCTCGCAATCTTAGAGAAATCATGAACAAACCGACGATAATACCCAGCTAGACCAAGGAAACTCCGAACCTCGTTCACATTCTTTGGACTTCCCCAATCGACCACGGCTCGAATCTTCGACGGATCAACCATAACTCCATCGCCAGATATCACATGACCCAAGAAGGTAACTTCCTTTAACCAAAACTCGCACTTTGAGAACTTAGCATACCACTTCTGCTTACGCAGAATCTCCAATATAACATGAAGATGACGCTCGTGCTCAGCCTCGTCTTTCGAGTAAATCAGTATGTCGTCTATGAACACCACGACACACTTATCCAAATACTCGCTGAAAGTGCGGTTCATCTGATCCATGAAAACAGCAGGTGCATTCGTCAACCTTAAAGGCATCACCACGAACTCATAGTGGCCATACCTCGAACGAAAAGCAGTCTTAGGAATATCCTCATTCCTAACTGGAATCTGATGGTAACCAGACCTCAGATCGATCTTTGAGAACACACTCGCACCACGGAGCTGATCAAACAAATCCTCGATTCTCGGCAAAGGATACTTGTTCTTGATAGTAACCTTGTTCAGCTCACGGTAGTCAATGCACAACCGCATACTACCATCCTTCTTCTTGACGAACAAAACAGGAGCACTCCACGGCGAAGCACTCGGTCGGATAAAACCCTTATCGATCATCTCCTCAAGTTGCTTCTTGAGTTCCTGTAACTCAGCTGGTGCCATACGATAAGGAGCTTTCGAAATGGGACCAGTTCCAGGCAACAACTCAATCGAGAACTCTACATCTCGCTCAGGAGGAATACCAGGTAGATCCTCAGGAAAGACATCGGGAAACTCCCTAACCACAGGAATATCCTCAAGCTTAGGTTCAACTGAAACACCATGGACACTACACAGATAGATCTGATGACCCTTTCTACCCATGTTAACCATCTTCATAGCAGAAACCCACTTGACCGTAGGCGTGACCCTAACACCCTGATAAGACACTCTCGAGCCTGTAGGACTCTTAAGCACGATCTTCTGATCACGACACAGGAACCTAGCGTCATAGCGAGATAACCAATCCATACCCAAAATCACATCAAACTCTCCGAGTTTGAATTGGACGAGATCGGCAGGAAGGATCGCCCCTGCGATACTGACAGGTACGTCCTTGAAAAGAACGGAGCAAGAAACGATCTCACCCGTAGGAAGGGATATAGAAGTATGAACGGATGAAGAAGAAGAGAGTCCAGCTCGGACGGAAAAGGATTCGGATACAAAAGACATCGAGGCACCCGTATCAAAAAGAACAAAAGCAGATAAAGATTGAACGAGAAAGGTACCCGTAACCACGTCTGGATTAGCATCTGCCTCAGCACGACTCATGACAAACACACGTCCAGTCTTCGGAGCATCAACCTTTGGCACTTCCGTCTTTGGTTTCTAGGGACAATCGATCGACTTGTGTCCCGGAGCCTTGCATGTATAACATGTAAGCGGAGTACCAGATATGCAGTTCGTACCCGGATGGTACGCCTTTCCACACTTGAAGCAAGTCCAATCCTTCTTAGCTTGACCTTGATCACGCGGGGCATATGGACGAGCCTCATACTTCTGTTTCTTCTGGGAAGAACTGGGAGCAACATAAGGCCTCTTCATGAACTTATTCTTCGCACTCTCCTCAGCCTCGGTAGCAAGAACAGAATCATAGATGCTAAGAGCACGATCATAAGCCTGTTGGAAAGAAGTTGAAGGAATGCCAGACATAGCAGTCCGGACCTTAGGAGCTAGATTCTTCTCGTAGCGACGAGTCCTCGAAACCTCGTCCATAGCTACGATAACGAAACGTGACAGCTTCACGAACTTGTTGGTGTACTCCTCAATGGTCATGGAACCTTGTCAGTAGACGAAGGAACTCCTGCTCCTTCCGCGCCGCATCTCCTCAGGATAAAACCTCTTCTTCAGAGCTTCAGAGAAAATAGCCCAACCATATCCTGGCTGAACTTCCAGACCAGCTCTAGCAAGAGCCCACCAGTTGTCGGCCTCGTCCTTCAGATAATAGGTGGCGATATCCACCTTCTGATCCTCAGGACATCCAGTAGCGAGGAACAACTTCTCGATCTCTCGAATCCATGCCTCCAAAGCAGTAGGATCATTCGCACCATCATAAGTCGGAGGACGATGACGAGCAAAGCGATCAAACACGGTCGGTTGCGAATGGTTGTTGTTGTTGTTATTGTTGAGGTGGTTGGTGAAACCTTCAGCCATAGATGCCAAAGCGGCCTCTAGTCTCCTGATGCGGTCAGCATCGGTCTCACCATTAGCGTTACGCACCATCTGCAAGAACGAAATCTCGTTATAAGTGGTAAAACCTAAGTACCACTCCAAACAACTACTCAAACACTTTACAAACATAAGAAAACCAACCAATCCTATTGGTTTCTACCCCATTTACTCTCACTCATTAACTAGGTCATTTATTTTAGTCATCAACTAAGCGAGAGTTGGGAGCGTGTTCGCTCTGATACCAACTGTAACAACCCGGATTATAAACAAAGGAAAAACTTATATAAAATGAATATCAGAGTACGATACTGATAAAAGGGTCAAGGTGGCGGAAACACCAAGCCCAAATCCGGTTCGCTACTAAATCCAAAACAAACTAATACATTATTCAAGGTTCTTAAAACTTAAAAGCAAAACTCCTATTTATTATTAAGCTCGCTTCGCACATTCCCCAAGCAAGCATCAACCAAACAGCAACAAACCGAACAACCTGAAAAGGGGGTCGACAATCAGTCGGGAGTAACTAGATGCTCTCCCAGTCATGTTTACAACAATTGAATATAATCAACAATCATTAACAAATGAAATGTAAAACCAGTAAACATGCGAGATCATCTATACTCATGAAAACCCAACATAGCTTACCATGACTTAATTAATCTTAAACGGATGCAACATGCAAACCTAGACCATATGCAACCACTAGACCATGAACACTTACAAGACTAGTAGTGACAAACGACCCACCAACGAAAGGCACAAAGCTAGCATCAAAGCATAGCAAACATGGCGACACACAATCCACAGCAACAGAAGGCACAAAGCTATCATCAAAGTATAGCCGAATAGAGCGAACGCCGTTAGAGCGTATAACGATCGCCTCTAATCGCTAGAGCGTATAACGCATCGCCTCTAGGCGATGGAGCGTATAACGACCGCCTCCATCGGTGTGGAGCGTATAACGCACTGCCTCCAAGGTACTATGTATAGCGTATAACCACTGCCTATATGTCTAAGACCTGGCCAGACTCTCGGTGCAAACCGAACGACACTCGGGGAACAGAGCGTATAACGCACTGCCTCTGCTACCCCCCCGACCATAGACCATACACCAATCCCCGAAGGGTAGCATTTGTTCGTTCCGATAGTATACAAATGATACTACCGTCATCTATTCAAACCAACCAACAAACAAATGCACAAGATAATCGATCGTACTAACATGCGTGAACAACATCACGACTCAACTCATAGGATAGTATAACGGACCATCCTACTTATCATATGAACAAGAGTAACCAAAGATATATGCAAATACAATGTCATAACAAGTTGAATACAAGACAACATATGAAACAAGTATAAGCAACCAATGTTATAGTAACTTTAGCTATAACTTTAACTTTAACTATTCAATGTTATAGTAACCCTAACCATAACATAAACTCTGGATGCGAGGTTATAGTAACCTCTACTATAACTTCAGTAAATATAACTCGGAAGTTATACTACCTCAACCATAACCTTGACACGAAATACAAAGTTATACTAGCATTAACCATAACCTTGAGCCATAATCTCGGGGTAACATTAGTTCTGACTATAACCTTGACTCGCACTTCAATGTTATAGTAGGTCCAGCCATAACTAGAGTAGCTACCCAAAGTTGCATTAACTTAAGCTATAACGCTTGAATCATCATCAATGTTATACTAGCTTTAGCTATAACTTTGGAAAGAACCCTTGGCCGCCTATCAAGCCGCCACTAGGGTTTATTCGTAAACCCTAATTGCGCTCATGACACCCATAATTAAACACATAAACAATATACGACATATAATTAAAGCATTAAATCATATACAAACATATGAAAACATAATTAACATGATAATAAACAATCAAACATGTACTAATCATACAAATCAATCATTAAATCATATTAATTACATCAATTGGCATAAACACAATTAAAAGAAAACACCTAGTTACCTTATTAAGCAAATAACCCTAAAGATCGTCTTCAACGATGTAAACGTCTTCTCCAGGAGCAACTTCCACGCCTTTATGAATCATCACGTGCCAAAGATAACGAATCTAATAAATATACTAACTATATATAAAAACTATAAAACTATAAAAACTACGCGAAACATAAAAACTTACGAAGAGGATAGATAAATCCAAGAAGTAGGATCGATCTAAGCACGAAAGATGATGAAGAACGAAGGAGGAAGAGAGACGACACGAAACCCTAGGCGAGGGGTGGCGCGCGGCACAAGGAGGAAGAAAGGAGGAAAGAATTAGGTTTAGGGTTTTGTGAGACTATGAGAAAAGAAGAGCAAGGGTTTGGTTTCCCTTCATATTTATAGAGAAGCTCATGGGTTTATTCTAGGTTTAGGCCCAAAACTCACCCATCAACACTAAGAATCACGTGAGACCCAAGGAGGAAACGGATCTTCACCGTTTTTCGAGCCCAACGAGCCCAAAGGACGACAAACGGATATTTTCCCGAAAATAAAATATAAAATATGGGAAAATAAAATTAAAGAATTATATTATGGAAATTAGGGGTGTTACAATAAAAACAATAAAACATGAATGAAATTAATCAATACGAGTTAATTACAAGATTAATAGGTTAATTACAAATACAAATTAAACAAACTAAACGAATTAATTACTAATGACGAACTAATGATAGTGACAATAAACAAAAGATGAAAATATATCAACGACGAATTTCAGAGACTCAATATGGATAAATCGAACCTCTAAAACCCGAATTTGATGTCAATGACGAAAACCCGCAAATATGGATTATAAGGGATTTAAGTCGAGAATTTAAAAGATGAATTAAATATTAATGATTTATTTACATGTTAAAATTATCATACTCAAATTACCGTGTTAGAGAACAATGAACAAACAAGAAAATGAAAACAAACAGACGAAACAAAAGACGAAGGAAGAAGAAAGGAAGCAGGAACTGCGGCAGCCTTAGGAAGAGGCGCAGCAGGTGCTGCGTCCCTTCGAAGAGGCGCAGCAGTTACTGCGTCCTTTCTCGACGTTTGTCTCCTTTAAATCCGTAAAAAGGGTTTAAAACAAGGTTTTATAAATCGGTTTTAAACGTATTTTCGACATAAATCTTACAATTGTGATTACAATAAATAAAGAACAATAAATAAAAGAGGATTTACACCCTCAGACTTACATGTTTGACGAAACGAGATTGACTAAGTTAACGTTTAGTGATGCTCGACTCGAATGTATGATGAAAGTGCCCTCTAGGAGGAAAACGAACAGATTGATTAAAGTTGATTATTGTGGAGTTGGTCAAATTGGTCGGTCATGCAAAACGAGGCTGGTACTCAGAAATATCTGAGCTTACGTGGTCGAAAGTTCAAGCACGTAGACGCCAAAAAGTAAGAACGTGGTCTAGAATGCAAAGGGAGAAGAGAAGGGCGGACACTCGCGTGAGAAATATGTGAGACCAAAGGTCTCTATTTATACTAATCACACGGAGGAATTTAGGGTTTCGGAGAAACTTTGGAAGTGAATCTAGAAAAGATACGAAAAATACGCAGAAAAGGACTGAGGAAGAGGCGCAACAGGCACTGCGTCTCTTGGAAGAGGCGCAGCACCTGCTGCGTCTTTTCCTCAGTGGTTTCCTCTTGCGTAAGGAAGATTTCCGTGTTTCTATTATGAAATAGCGGATTAATCTTGTTTCCTTAATATTTTGTATGAATATTTCGGGATATATTTTACCAAAGATTAAGATTGGAAAATATGTAATAGAAATATCCGGAACATTCCAGAACATTCTGACTCGGCATTTTAAACGGTTATTAGAAAATGAAGACGGTTTGTGACCCGGACTCCAAATGTACTCTAATTACTGTCAAAACGACCGTATCGGTGCGTAGATGACAACTAACAGGTAGACACGAGTGTTTGAGCGATCACTTGACGATAAACTTACGAACTGTCATAAATCGTTCCGTGTACCAAACATGCGGCCCAATCATCACCGGGTGGTTTGCGGGAGGTGCAGAAATGAGGTATCTACAGAGCCCCCACTTTGGCTGAGGCTTGGACAAGGCGAAAGTCAAAGTATAGCCATCAGGTCAATCGAAGATTACAACCTGACGACTATGGCGACGCGAGGCGGCTCAAGGGGTCTGAACCAAGGACCTGTCGTCGGGAACATTTTAGAGTCTGTCGACTATCGGGGAGGGTCGTTTAAAGTCCATTAGACTACGTAAGGAGGCCCGCCAGCCATAAGAAGAGACCATACCTGAGATTGCTTGAAACTCCTTACTCTGTCGGACTCCAAGAGGAAACAAAACGCTATATTGGGGAAGGCAGCAGGACGTAGCTAGGAACTGCTGGGAGAAATCTGCTTGGGTCGGCTTCAAACAAACTTCGGCTAAACTTGGGTTCGATGTTGATCTCCACGTGTTGAGAGGGATGATTGGCTGTCCGTGTGCTCTCGTTGAGGGAACATAATCGGGAACTGATCTCCAGGTCTCGAGAGGGACAATTGTCTGTCCGTGTACTCTCGCTGGGGGAACATAAATCGGGAACTGATCTCCATGTCTCGAGAGGGATAATTGTCTATCCGTGAACTCTCGCTGGGGGAACATAAATCGGGAACTGATCTCCATGTCTCAAGAGGGATAATTGTCTATCCGTGAACTCTCGCTGGGGGAACATGATAGAGGTGTGTCGAACCACCTGTCAGAGAATACTCGCTTGTTGTGACAAGCAAGGTCTTGGTAAAATAGCGTGGTAGTTTGCAGTTGGCTCGGGAATGTGGATCCGGGTGAAGAATAATCATCAAACGGACCAAATATACGATATGGCATCGAGGAAGAGGCGCACCAAATATGGGCCTACAAATAACGAACTCATAACGATTCTTCGAAAATTCATTTGGAGGGAAACTGAGGAAGAGGCGCAGCAAGAGCTGCGTCCCTTGGAAGAGGCGCAGCACCTGCTGCGTCTTTTCCTGGGTGTGATTTTTCTGAGTAAAAACTCGAGGAAACACGGGTTTCATTTCATTATTTCGAAACATAAAATCTAAATTACTCTCTCAAATTCCAACCATTTTTTGCCAAAATTTGATCAAAAGCTTGCATTTGCCATGACTAATCGAGGTATGTGTATGATCTTTGCATTAATCTTCCATAATTGATCAAATTGGACCGAGAAATTAGGGTTTCCAACCCTAAAAATGTCGAAAATTTGGGGCTTTTCCCCCAAACGATTTTGCCTTGCAAAATTGACTTGGTAAATGGCTAATTGGTAGTATAAGGATCATAACCATGTATTTGTTTCGAATTTTCGTTGAGTTTTGAGCATTTAAGTGAAATTGTGACGGTCTCACAGCTAAACCGTAAATTGCTTCGAAAATAGCCTTAGGATTGCCCATTTGTGACGAAACTTGATATTTGTAATCGTTGTATGACGGGTAAACTTCCTACCATTTTGGAATTTTGATTTGTGACGGCTTTTTCAGGACACTTTTCTAGGGCATAATCGCCGTTATAACGAAATGTTGTCGAAATTCCGACTCGAACCCATGGCTAGGCTTCAACTTAGGCTTGACTTGACCCAAACTACCACATGAGCGGTCGGGTTTTGCCTATTACATGTATATGTCCTTCAAGGGCATGTTGATGAGGATTTGAGAGGTGATCCTCGTTATCTGAGCCTAATTGAACAAATGGAGCTGCACAGGAGCCCAGCTTGCCTGTGTCTAGGAGAGATCCTGTTGGGGTTAGATAACAGGAAAGCCATTCGCGACCTTCCTTATTTGGGAAGTCCCATTATTTTGAAGGTAAGAGAATGAAATTCTTTTTCTTTGTCTTTTTCTTTTTTTCGTTTTTTTTTTTCGTTTTTTTTTCGTTTTTTATATTCTAATACCCGCTTTTGGTAGGTCTAGCTTATGGAGCGCTTGCGATTGATCGAGCCCTCAGTTAATGTTCCTGCTTATCATGCTCGCTCAATTGCAATGAGGACTAGGCTCTACATGGTGGACTTTACTCGAGTCTGGAACTATTGGGAGAACAAGCTGAAGAATGATGATGGTCCCCTTATTAGATGGATCGTACCATGGTGGCATCTCAAATCTGTCACTAGAGTATCGTCCTTGGATCCTACCCGATCGGTGCGCATTCCTGGCTTGGAGTTTATGATGTGCATCTTCCCGGAGAGGTTGATGAGGCAGGTTGGATTGAAGCAGACGATTCCAAAGCTTGATACCATCTCGCAGACTGCCGTGGCGCTTACTACTGAGAGCCGAAAAGAGTGGGCCATCAGATGGGCTCAAAGAAATATGTGGTTCCTGAACTCTTCTGTTAGTGCGCTATGGGTGTCAGATTCCTACATGCGGTAGAGGAAAGCTACTACTTCGGAGGAGCGCGAGAGATTGAGGAAGCGCGAGCCTGTTGAATACAAGGTTCGTGATGTAGAAAAGGAGAAAGAGAAGCATCTGACTGGGGGAGAGGAAGAAGCCGGGTTCCGAGTTGTTCATCCTTCGAAGAAACCGAAGACTTCTCCTGTCGTGGAAAAGGTGGTTGACAAGAATGGCAAGGCCGGACCACAAGAGAGACCGTTGGTGATTAGGTCTGAGGTGGCGCAAGAGCGTCCGGCTCGAGGTCGAGACAAGAAATATGATAAAAATGACAAAGGCAAAGGAAAAATGGAAGAGTAGCCTAAGTCTTTATTATTATTATTATTATTATTTGTAATAAGAAGGTGGGGTTTTTAGAATCCTGGCCTATTTTTGTTTAGCATTATTTATATTATGTGGCATATTATTACTATGGAAAGGAATGAAATGAATAAAAAGGTTAATTGGTTATGAAACCGTTGTGATTTTCTATTATTATTCTTGTCGAATTCCAAATGCATTTGCAAATGTCCTTCTATTTACATTTAAAATGATGGGTTGTATCCTGTGAAGGATTGCCTACATATTCATTTAAAAAAAAATGAAATCAAACCCTTGCGCGTAGTTCAAGTAAATATAAAAGAATAACTGTTCTAAGCAAGAGCTTATAATGAACTTAGAAAATAAGCACGAGCTTTTAACTTACTCCTAAAGTGCAATTCAGTTTATTTGATGATATCTTGCTCTTGCATTTTGACAATTCGTCATCCTAGAATAGCAGGTGTTTTATATTTTATATACTTGTTGCGTGTAATCGTTTGTCTAAGTGTTTTAGAATCAACTTATCACAAGCATCTCAAGTAACTCATAAGAGTGTGATGATAGCATGAAGTGCTCAAGCCCCCGCTCAAGTTCCTATTCAAACGGCGGAAAGATTCATTCAAGAGTTATATGAAGACGAAGTCCGTCTAAAGATTAATCAAGCTTGGATGATGACGTAGCCTATACTCGAAGATCTCTGTGAAGATTAGAATAGTATAGGTGATTGTCTCATAATGATAATCAAGAATGAGTTTCTTGAATTGGTAAAGTTATAGCTTTGCATCTATAACATTACTAGTAAAAGAGCTTAATGTTATAGCTCTCCTACTATAACATTGAGATGCTGAGTTTATTATACACGACTTATAATGTTTCAAAAATTGTTTTGAAAATTGTTTAACATTTATTTTAAATGTTTTGATGAAAGTATTTATTTAATTAAGCCCGGTTTAGTGCGGAGTTTGACTTTATGTTAAACGTTGGTCAGTAGTCTTGATGGGTGAACTTATGAGTTGGACTATGCTACTGATTAGGGTTTTAACAAAGCCTCTCTTAAAACCTAAATTCTAACCCATATATTGAGCTAGGGTTTGCACGAGTCACGAGGCTTATGATCCGTGACATCTCGTGTTACCTAGGGTATATTTGATAAAGATTTTATTCTATAATAATATCTTTACATATCTTCTATATCTTACTTAATATATTTGTTTATGATAAAAGATATTCTTGTTTTAGGAAATCTTATCATATCTTAGAATTTATAGTAAAGATTATAATTGAATAGATTATATTCTATCTTTTGGAATATTCTTTATCATCTTTTAAGGCTTTTAGGAAAGAGATAATAGAAGATATGATTTGTTAACATATCTCTTTTAATCGGCCATTAGGGTTCCTATAAACCGAATTGCCTTGCTCTTTCTTTCCTATAAATACTTTGCTATTTACAACATTTAAAGTAGAGACCTTAAGCATAAATATTGATTTCAATTTTACAAAGCAAACCGTGTGTTTTCAAGCAGAGAAACCGATTTGTTATTTTGAAAGGTCGTGTGTTTTAAACTCGTATACTCGTTCTTATTTTTATCGTTATAAGATAATAGTGCTTAGTTGATTTCTTACTTGTTCATTAACGTGAACCTTTGTTAGAATCATTAGTGCTTTCTTATTACCATAAGTTAGTCTCTCGAGTATTTAACGGTACTCATTGAGTTACAGCTAGAGTTAGTTGTACGAGTTGGGTTAGTAAATTTGTAATCCGTAGAAAGGTACTAAATTTATTAATCGAGAATAGTGGACGTAGGTTTCGACTTGTGAAACTGAACCACTTCAAAAACCGTGTGTCTCCTCGTTCTTTCGTTTGTTTGTTTATTTCGTTTACATTCATTAGTTGATTAGTTAAAGTTTAATCAATAAACTTTAAATAATAAATTACATTCATACAATCGAAAAAGCTTTCAAAAGTTTTAAATCCTCAATTCACCCCCCTCTTGAGTATTTCGGATCGATAGACTCTTCAATTAGTATCAGAGCCTCGTGCTCTTGATTGCCTAACCGCAAAGAGGCTGATCTATCTTGTTTTTATTTATCCTATCGTTTAATATTCCGCTGCCTATCACGTGATAAATGGATTCCAAATATCTCAAGTGTCCCGTCTTTGATGGGAAGAATTATGGATTGTGGAAAAACATGATGACTCACTATGTGAAAGGTCACGATTGGGAGTGCTGGAGGATTATCCAAAACGGACCGCACAAAATTCTTGTAGCATCCAAGGAAGGCACTACCTATGAAAAGAAAGAAGAGGACTATGTCGAGGCCGACTACAAGAAGGCCGAAAAAAACTCCAAAGCAATAACTCTCCTGCAAAACGAAATGACTTCTACAGAGTTTGATCGGTTTTCTTCATGCTCTACGGCCAAGGAGATATGGGATGGGCTTGAACTAGCTTATGAAGGTACTTCCATTGTTAGGAAGCACCGAATAGATTTGCTTATGCAAAAATATGAGCTATTATTATGGAGCCTAATGAGTCCTTAGATAGCATGTCTGCAAGGTTTTCAAGCATCATAAACGAACTGAAAAACCTAGGTAGGAAATTCAGTACTGAGGACATTGCTAGAAAGGTTCTTAGGAGCCTTACTAAGAAGTGGCGTGCTAAAGTCACTGCAATGGAGGAATCACGAGATCTTGAAAACCTATCCTATCAAGAACTCATCGGTGTTCTCATGGCCCATGAAATTACTCTTAATAAAGATGACGCTGAACCAAGCCGTAATAAGAGTATGGCCTTAAAGAGCGAAGCAGTTGACTCTGAACTAGAGGATGAAACTGTTATGTTTGCACGCCGTTTTAAAAATAAGATATTTCGAAACAAACAAACAAAATCATCCTACAACAACAACAACAACAAGTCATCCAACAAAAAGGTTACTGAATCAAAGTCATCTTTCGCAAACAGAGGTTGCTTCAAGTGTGAAGAATCTGGTCACATGATCAAGGATTGTCCAACATGGGAGAATATGAAGGATAAGACAAAACGTGAGAAGACAAAGAGAGAATTCAAACAGGTTATGATGGCGTCTTGTTGGGGAGACCTTGACTCAGAAGATGACGAGGAATCTGAAGACGACGAAGTAGCAAACCTTTGTCTCAGCAGTGTTAGTCTTGATCTAATATCTGACAGCGACGATGAAAGCACAAACTCACACTCAAATTATTGCTTTCTTGGAGAATCAGTTGAAGATGACGATGAAGAGGTAAGTTATCTTGAGCTTAAAAAACGCGTTAAGAAATTGTCTAAAAGTGCTTTAATTGAATTCTTTGAACAATCTCTTGATAAGTGTCATGAACAGGACTTGGAGCTAAAAGATCTAAAGGAACAGATTCTTGAAATTGCAGAAGAGAATCATACTCTGAAGGCCAAAGCTAAGAAATTAAAATCTAAGGTTATAGCCGAGAAAACAACAACGTTAGATTCTACTATGGCTGAAAAGAAGGAATTAGAGTCCAAAGTTATAGCTAATGAAGCTATAACTTCAGACCTAAAGCTTAACATCAAGCACCTTCAAGCCAAAGTTATAGCTAATGAAGCTATAACTTTAGAACTTAGAAAAGCCAAAGAACTTTTGGAAACTAAGGTCACATCTGATGAAGCAGTGATCTTAAACCAAAGAAAGAGATAGATTCTCTTTCAAAGCAATTAAAGGAATCTAAGACCGATATGATCAATGTTAAGAAACAACACACCGATGTTGTGTTCATTCTTAACAAACGATTCCAAGACTTTCGTGATAACTTTAAAAAGGACAATGATGTAGATCACACGAAATGTCAAGAGAAAATTTAAAACCTAAAAAACTTACTTCTACACGCTAGGAAGGTCCATGATAAGTGGGAAGGTAGCACAAAAGTCCTAAACTTCCTAACCGAACAATCTGACAATAATATGAAGATGGGGTTAGGACATGAGTGCTACAGCCGTAGAGATCACTCTAAATGCAAATCAATACCTTCGGATTTTGATTTCAGAAAAAGGAAGTATGCTGATCTTCCTGAATACCTGATTTGCAATTACTGTGGTCATACGGGTCACATCCAAATCAATTGTGTCAAAAAGGCTCATGATATACGAAAAAATGCCGACCATGCTAAAACTGTTGACACGGTTAACGAGAATGATGAAACCCCCATTAAGGAACCTAACGAAGAAAGGAACAATAAATTTCGTTGGTTCTATGACATGGCCTTCGACTATAGCAAGAAACCTAGCACCTCACAAAGCCCTTGTCAATCTAAACCTAGTAAACCTATTTACAAGGGAAATAGTCATGAAAGACCTAGAGAAATTCCTAGGTCAAGAGAAAACCCTAACCCAAGAACTCCTCCCAAGCATAATAAACCAAGGATTAGAAAAACGGTTATTAGACAAGTGTGGATTCAAAAGGATTTAGTATATAGAGTAAATAATCATAAGGGACCCAACTTAGCTTGGGTACCTTAAAATTGTATCTAATCCTTTCTGCAGGAAGTAGTGAAAGAAAACAATAGATGGTATCTTGATAGTGGATGTTCAAGACACATGACCGGAGATAAGAATCTGTTTCTTTTACTCAAGCCCTTCAACGGAGGAAAAGTGACGTTCGGGGACAACAAAAAGGGAAAAGTAATTGGCGTTGGCAAAATCGGAATCTCTAAGTCTCATGCGATCAGTGACGTTTATCTCGTGGATGGTCTAAAACATAACTTGATAAGCATATCTCAACTATGCGACAAAGGTAACAAAGTAGTTTTTCATACTGATAGTTGTCGCATTATTATTGAAGGAACTAGCAACGTTATTCTTGAAGGCCACAGGAAAATAAATGTTTATATGGTAGATTTAAATGCTGTGCCTACTAATTCTTTTTCATGCATGAAAGTTACTCTTGATGATCCATGTCTATGGCATAAACGATTTCGTCACATTAGCTCACTAACCTTAAACAAACTCAAGAAGTGGGACTTGGTTGAAGGGTAACCTAAGATCAAGTTCGACCAAGAAAGGTTGTGTGACACGTGTGCTAGGTGCAAACAAGTGAGATCATCGTTCAAACAAAAAAGAGTAGTAAGCACAAATCAAGCCTTGGAATTAGTACACATGGATTTATGTGGACCAACGAAGGTAAGAAGTAGAGGAGGTTCCAGGTACGTCTTTGTTCTTGTAGACAATTATTCAAAGTATGTATGGCCTATCTTCCTTCATTCAAAAGACGAAACATTTGATGAATTTGATTGTCTTATGAAACGTGTTCAAAACAAATATAAGACTAATATTGTATCTATTAGTACGGATCATGGCACCGAGTTTGACAATCAAGCTTTCATAGAATATTGTAGAGTTAATGGTGTAGGGCATAATTCTTTTGCACCAAGAACTCCTCAACAAAACGGTGTTGTTGAACGTATGAATAGAACTTTAGAAGATATGGCACTTACAATTCTTCTGTGTAGTGGTTTACCTCGTAACTTTTGGGCTGAAGCCATTAGTACTTCTTGTTACATCCATAATCGTGCTATGATTCGACCTATTCTTAAGAAAACCCCCTACGAACTCCTTAGAGGTCGAAAACCTAATATCTCCCATCTCCGTTGCTTTGGGAGTAAATATTTTGTTCACAACAACGGTAAAAACAGGTTAAGTAAGTTCGACCCTAGGAGTGATGAGGCGATTTTCATAGGATATTCAGATCATAGCAAGGCTTAAAAAGTCTTCAACAAAAGAACTCTTTGTATTGAAGAAAGTGTCGATGTCATCTTTGATGAGGATAACGTGTTTGATAAGCCTATACAGGATGAGGAAGAAGACTTGGATGAACCCGACTTCCGTCTCTCAAGAGACGATCCCTCGGAACTAGAATTGGAGGATAATGAGATTGAGGGAACGAATGATGAACTTGATCGTTCCTCAAAAGATAAAAAGGAGAAATACAAAGTTATAGTTGATGATACTATAACATTGACTCAAAATAAGGACTCCCAAACCAATGTTATAGATGATGTTATTATAACATTGAATCCAAATCAAGGTGTAGAAACCGAGGTTATAATCGGTTCTAATACAACACCCGGATTGGATTCAGGGGGAACTTCCTCCAATTCTGATCCAAATGAAGTTGGGACAAGCTCAAATAATGATGTTGAACCAAGTACTTCAACAAAGTGGAAGTACAAGAGCTCACACCCTATGGACAATATTCTAGGGAATATTAAGAAGGGTGTTCAAACAAGATGATCCTTGAATAACTTGTGCTCCTTCTAGTCTTTTATATCCATGTTCGAACCAAAAAATATCAATGAAGCTCTTGCTGAATCTGATTGGATTATAGCTATGCAAGAAGAGCTACAACAGTTCGAAAGAAACAAGGTTTGGCATTTAGTTCCTAGACCAAAAGATAGTTCAGTCATTGGAACAAGGTGGGTCTTTAGGAACAAACTAGATGATGCCGGATTCATTGTTAGAAACAAAGCAAGATTGGTGGTCCAAGGTTATAATCAACAAGAAGGAATAGATTATGACGAGACCTTCGCACCTGTCGCTCGTCTTGAAGCTATTAGACTTCTAATAGCCTTCGCTGCACATAAAGGAATGAAGCTCTTCCAGATGGACGTCAAGACAACATTTAAATGGGTATTTACGGGAAGAAGTCTTGATTTGAACAACCTCCCGGATTTAAAAATAGCAAATTTGAAGATCACGTCTTCAGGTTAGATAAGGCCCTATATGGATTGAAACAAGCACCTAGGGCTTGGTACGACAGGTTATCCAAGTTTCTACTTGACAGTGGATTCAGTAGACGATCTGTTGATAAAACCCTATTTCTAAAATCCGAGGAATCTGACCTTTTAGTTGTTCAAATATACGCCGATGACATTATCTTTGGATCTACCAACCGAAGCTTGTGCAAATACTTTTCTGAGTTAATGACCTCCGAGTTCGAGATGAGTATGATGGGAGAATTAAAATTCTTCTTAGGTCTGCAAATACAACAAACTGAAGAAGGCATTAAAATCCATCAACAGAAATATATTAAGGAATTAATTCGGAAATTCGGGATGGAAAACTCTCATGCTATGCCTACTCCAATGGTCGAGAACAAGAAATTGACATTGGATGAAGACGGTAAATCAGTTGATGAAACTACTTACCGTGGGATGATTGGGTCACTGTTATATTTGACCGCAAGTAGACCCGATATTATGTTTAGCGTATGCGTTTGTGCGAGATATCAATCATCTCCCAAAGAATCGCATATGACGGCCGTAAAACAAATTTTACGATACTTAATTGGAACGGCCAATCAATATTTGTGGTATCCGTTGGAGTGTAATTTTAATCTAGTCGGTTATTCTGATGCCGACTACGCAGGATGTTCTCTAGACAAAAAAAGTACGTCGGGTGTCGCTACATTTGTCGGACCGTGTATTATTACGTGGGGTTCGAAGAAGCAAAATTCGGTTGCCCTCTCAACTGCTGAAGCCGAATACATCGCTGCAGGACTGGTATGTACTCAATTATTATGGCTTAAGCAACAATTACGTGATTATGGTATTGATGTAGGATGTATTCCTATTTTATGTGATAATACCTGTGCAATTATTATTTCTAAAAATCCCGCACAACATTCACGTACCAAACACATTGAAATAAGACATCATTTTATTCGAGACCATGTTGAGAAGGGGAATATAAAACTTGAATTTTGTAGTACTGAAAAACAATGGGCATACATTTTGACAAAATCATTAGCTAGAGAACGATTTGAGACTTTACGGTTGGAAATTGGTTTAATCAGTGGTACCTAAGTTTCTATACACGTTCAATTTTTCCTATGACTGACTAGTTAAGTTAAGATTGTATGACTGTGTCCGTATATTGCGTTGCATGAATAATTTCGTTTATAGGAATATGTATTTGTTATAAATTTCTATTTGTTATCTGGAATTTTATTATCTATACAAACTTAATTCCTTATAAATTAAATATGACACACCATATCTTTTATCTTTCCAATTCACATACAAATTTCCTTAAAATCACCTTCCATGTTACACGGCTAGCTTTCTATATACAATTCTACTTCCTAAATTTTATCTCTTACTATATAAATTCTATCACCTAAATCTCCTATACCCACCATAACTCCTATCACTTTTTGCTACTTACCAAAATTAATCACTCCCTTATTATCCTAGACTAGGATGCCACTTGCCATATTTCATCTAACCCTAGTCCTATAATTACCCCTCCCTTTGCCGTGTAAACCATTCCCACAACCCACTTGCCTTACTTTTTCTCTTCTCAAAATATTTACCATCATCACCATCATCCTCTTTACACTACCATCACCATCACTTCCTTTATTCAACTATCACCATCATAATGAATCCTAACCATGCAAAAACCCGATCCTCAACCCGCCATCAACAAAGCCGCCACTTTCACAAACCATCATCACCTCTACCATCTAATGATCATAATTCTACTAATTTTCCTTCACCTCAACCAAACCCAACTACGCCTCTGTTTCGTGGTCGGGACGAGTCGATGTCTGAAGGTAAAAGACGCTGTCTTTTTAAAGGGAAAAATAAGGTAGTTGTTGATGAAGGTGAAGATATGGAGGAACCCGAGGTTATTGTTCGGAACGGTGTTGCTCGTACCTTGCTTCGGGATGTTTCGAAAGCCGCAACAAAGGAAGGGTTAAATCGTGTTTGGCTAACTCATGACGAAAGCATCCTTGTTAATCGTGTTTTGAGGTATTCTATTCATGGAGGAAGGTACTATCCGAAATCTTGGTTGATTAATGTTACCGCTCTTAAGTTCTTTGTTGATTTTCTTGATTTTCAAGGGTGGAGTCACATTAGTCAGTTTTCGGGTCCTATTTATCCGGTTGAAGTGGTTCAATTCTTTGCTAGTGTGTCAATTAAGAAGGGAGTCTTTCATGCGGTGGTTAATGGGGTTGATGTGACGGTCTCTGTTTCGGATTTTTGCTCTGCTTTTTCGGTTCCCGATGACGGAATTGAAGTTAATCCGAGTCTTGAATGGTCTAATGTGGTGAATGAAAAGGAGATGTTAGTTAAAAGGTATTTTGAGGAGGTTGGGACGGACGGAGGTAATATTGTGGTTCGTCCTCTCTCGGCAAAAATTAAGTTCCTCTTGAACTTTCTTTGGAACACGGTTGTGCCGAGGAGAGGAGTTCATGATAAAGTTTCGAGTTATGAGGCTATTGTAATCTATTCATGGTTGGAGGGACAAAAAGTAAATTTGGCTAGTCTTGTGTTGCATCGTATCATTCAAACGAGTCTCACGGTTACCAAGGAAAAATTGAGTACAACAATCGACTTACCATATGGGATGTGGGTGTCTCGGTTGTTGGAGATAAAGCAAGTGGTGGGACGGGATAGTTACGGTGTAAGTGCACGGGATTGCATGTGTGATCGGTTGATCAAGCTTATGGGTCTTGTTGTTGATGGACCCGAGTTACTTCTTGTTAAGGATGTTGAGAAAACCCCGGGTGATTCGGTTTTGGGCGCTATGGAGGCGAAATTGGAAGGGTTTATGAGTGGTTTAATGGAAAAGTTTGAGGAGCATTCAACAAACTTGGCTACGGTATTGTCACGGGTTGAACCATCTCGGTCTTTAGAGTCGGGTTTGGATGCTTCTCGGGTATATTCGTGGATGGAAGCGGTGGATAAGAGGTTAAGGGTTTTGAACGGGAATTGAAGGCAATCTGTGGGGAAGTGTTCCCACATGGTGACCGTCTTACTTTCCTCACAAGTCAAGGTGGAGTATTGGTTATGCACGGAAAGGCTATGGCAAGTGATCAATCGCTTACATTGGAGGCCACGAAAGCTTTGTCCCTGAAAGTGCTCAACTTTGAAAGGAGTATTCAGACTCTTTCTCAACTTGTGCGGAGTTCTTTCGATCGTCTCGATGCTTTAGAGCATCGTACTCGGCCCGACTACGTGAACCCTTACCGAACCCGCAACATTTGATCTATCCTTTCCTCACCATATCTAGCCCTGTCTATTTTTAGCTTTCTTTTTTATTTTCTTATGGTGTGTTTCACAAACTTATCATTCGGCCCAATTTTGGCACGCACTTGTGGATTATGGCCCAAGTGTTTCTTTGAACATGTGTTATATTCGGCCCATCGGCTTTAAGCATGTTTTCTTAAGTTTGTTTAATAATTATACTTCTCGATGCTTTTAGTTATGTATGATAATATTTATTTCTATGATGCTTTATCTCTTGTCTCGTCTTATATTATTCTAGTCATTTTTGTTTTGTTCTTAGCTTTTCGATGATGTCAAGAGGGGGAAAGAACGTCTATAGTAAGCATCTACCTAAGCTTGCTCCTTGTCAAGACCGATTGTCTCTTAAAGTCCTTAAAGTTTCGGTTTTTGATAAATCGTTTTGATCTTGCGTTGATCTTTATTATTAAGATGACGGTATTATATTGAGGGGGAACTTACATTATTAGTCACAATTATTAGGAGGCTTGCCATCATCAAAAAGGGGGAATTTGTTGAACCATATAGCTTATATGTTTATGTTTTGATGATGTCAAGGTGTTTTATATTTTATATACTTGTTGCGTGTAATCGTTTGTCTAAGTGTTTTATAATCAACTTATTACAAGCATCTCAAGTAACTAAGAAGAGTGTGATGATAGCATGAAGTGCTCAAGCCCCCGCTCAAGTTCCTATTCAAACGGTGTAAAGATTCATTCAAGAGTTATATGAAGACGAAGGCCGTGTAAAGATTAATCAAGCTTGGATGATGACGTAGCCTATACTCGAAGATCTCTTGGAAGATTAGAATAGTATAGGTGATTGTCTCATAATGATAATCAACAATGAGTTTCTTGAATTGGTAAAGTTATAGCTTTGCAGCTATAACATTACTAGTAAAAGAGCTCAATGTTATAGCTCTCCTACTATAACATTGAGATGCTAAGTTTATTATACACGACTTATAATGTTTCAAAAATTGTTTTGAAAATTGTTTAACATTTATTTTAAATGTTTTGATGAAAGTATTTATTTAATTAAGCCCAGTTTAGTGCGGAGTTTGACTATATGTTAAACGTTGGTCAGTAGTCTTGATGGGTCAACTTATGAGTTGGACTATGCTACTGATTAGGGTTTTAACAAAGCCTCTCTTAAAACCTAAATTCTAACCCATATATTGAGCTAGGGTTTGCACGAGTCACGAGGCTTATGAGCCGTGACATCTCGTGTTACCTAGGGTATATTTGATAAAGATTTTATTCTATAATAATATCTTTACATATCTTCTATATCTTACTTAATATATTTGTTTATGATAAAAGATATTCTTGTTTTAGGAAATCTTATCATATCTTAGAATTTATAGTAAAGATAATAATTGAATAGATTATATTCTATCTTTTGGAATATTCTTTATTATCTTTTAAGGCTTTTAGGAAAGAGATAATAGAAGATATGATTTGTTAACATATCTCTTTTATTCGGCCATTAGGGTTTCTATAAACCGAATTTCCTTGCTCTTTCTTTCCTATAAATACTTTGCTATTTACAACATTTAAAGTAGAGACCTTAAGCATAAATATTGATTTCAATTTTACAAAGCAAACCGTGTGTTTTCAAGCAGAAAAACCGATTTGTTATTTTGAAAGGTCGTGTGTTTTAAACTCGTATACTCGTTCTTATTTTTATCGTTATAAGATAATAGTGCTTAGTTTATTTCTTACTTGTTCATTAACGTGAACCTTTGTTAGAATCATTAGTGCTTTCTTATTAGCGTAAGTTAGTCACTCGAGTATTTAACGGTACTCATTGAGTTACAGCTAGAGTTAGTTGTACGAGTTAGGTTAGTAAATTTGTAATCCGTAGAAAGGTACTAAATTTATTAATCGAGAATAGTGGACGTAGGTTTCGACTTGTGAAACTGAACCGCTTCAAAAACCGTGTGTCTCCTCGTTCTTTCGTTTGTTTGTTTATTTCGTGTACATTCATTAGTTGATTAGTTAAAGTTTAATCAATAAACTTTAAAGGGATAATTCACGTGGTGCCCCTGAGGTTTGGCTTAATTCACATGGTACCCCTGCCTTTAGGAATGTGCACATGGTACCCCTGAACTTTTAATTTAGTGCACCATCTACCCTTTTCTTTTTTTCTGTTATAACGCTGTTAACCCACTATCACTAATAGTGTACTATATAGCTCCCTTGTCATCTTTACCTTTCTCCTCACAAAGCACTTCTTATTTTTCCCTCAAAATCTTCCTTTTTTCTTCTGACAACACTCTATTTTTTTAGTCGATCTCCCAAACTGCCTGTCTTCCTTTTCTTATCATTTCTCCACCACAATTATTCAATTTCACGCCATAACAATTCATCCATAATTCCATAAACACCATTAATAACCACCAAATTCACCACCATGGTTCACAGTTCTCGGCCGCGACATCAATCGCCAATTCAACTAATCACCAATTCAACTGCCTCAGCTCACCGATCAAACACCAACCGAGCCACCGTGATTCGAGTCAGTGCACCAGCAACAGTATCTTCATCTCACAATCACCGGCTTAATTAGAGCCACATGCATTCACCATCTCCATCTCCATCTTCAATACTGAACTCGGAATCAAAACCCGAGTCCAATTCACCAACAGCCACCGCACCACCACGACATGTCTCCTCTAATCTGCCCCATCGACAACAATCACTTGAGAGCAGCAACACCTTTCTCCGTCACCACATATTCGCACCACCTAGTTCCTCAAATATAATTCCCAAAATGCCCAGATCCTTCAAATAATTAGTTTCAATAAAAGCAAGAAACCGCCTATTTAATGCAGATTCAGATTGATTGTTCACCATTTTCGCCATTCTTCATCATCATATTTTCCCATTTCATTGGTTCATCATCTGACATTTTCAATAGGAGCATAATTTGTAGTTAAGAGATTACAGGAAAAAAGGGAGAAAAAAATGGACAATGATAAAGAGAAGTAATTTATTGCGAATACCTGTTGTGTGACGATGGTGGTGGATGGTTACAATTGGGGAAGTCTGATAGAAGTAATTGTGGAGATTGCAGGTAAAACGAAGGAAGCTAATATTTTTTTTTGGGAAAGTGAGAGATAGGGAAGTAATTTGTTGTTCATCAATGGTGGTAATTGGTGGGCAGTGGGGAAGTGAGAGAGAGGGAGAGAGTATTGTTTAATGGTTTGTGAGGGAAATGTGGAGGAAAGTAAAGATATGAAGGGGAAAAAGACAAAGAGTTTTAACGCCGTCATAACAGAAAAACCAATAAGGGCAGATGGTACACTTAAATGAAAGTTCAGGGGTACCATCTGCACAAACTTAAACGCAGGGGTACCACGTGAATTAAGCCAAACCTCGGGGGCACCACGTGAATTATCCCAACTTTAAATAATCAATTACATTCATACAATCGAAAAAGCTTTCAAAAGTTTTAAATCCTCAATTCACCCCCCCCCCTCTTGAGTATTTCGGATCGATAGACTCTTCAGTGGCAATACCTGACATATTTGATGCAATCGGATTCCATTGTGGTCCAATAATACCCCAAACGTGTGATTTTTTTTGCCATCATGGGTCCACTCATATGAGGGCCACATTCTCCCTCATGGACTTCTTCCATCACTTTTCGTGCCTGTGAATGATCAAGACAGCGTAGGATTATACCAAGAGGTGTTCTTTTGTATAACTCTCCTTGCATGAGGACGTATTGGGAAGATAGTAAGCGTATAGCGCGTTGTCTCCGCTTGTCCATATCTGGTGGATAGGTGCCATTGAGTTTGAAGTTTAGGATTGCTTGGAACCAAGGTTCCTCTGTGATTTCCTCTTCATCGGTGATTTGGTGCACATAAGCTGGTTCTGACCGTCGTTCGATGCATAAAGGCATTTCTGCCATATTATCCGGCATGTTAATCAAAGATACAAGTTTTGCAAGAGCATCTGCAAATTGATTCTCTTCTCGAGGTAGGTGTAGGTAGGTTACTTGATCGAAGAATTGGGCAACTTGGTCTATTCTGGCTTGATAAGGTGCTAAGCTTTCACTTCGAATTTTCCAAGATCCCGTAATTTGGTTGATGATCAATGATGAATCTCCATGTACTCGAAGATTCTTGATGCCTAAACCTACTGCTGCTTGTAATCCAATGAGGCAAGCTTCGTATTCCGCCGCATTATTCGTCACCTCGAAGTCGAGTTTGACAGATATTGGTGTATGCTCGCCTTCAGGAGAAATGAGCAACACTCCTATTCCAAATCCTCTTAAGTTCGATGCCCCATCAAAATAAAGGTCCCAGGAGTCTACATCTATTTGGAGTATATTCTCATCCAGAAATGACCAGGTGTCTATGGTTTGTGCATCATTGATGGGATTTTCTGCGAAGAACTCGGCAACGGCGCGCCCTTTTATAACTTTAAGAGGTACATACTTGAGGTCGAACTCTGAGAGAATCAAAGTTCATCTTGCTAGGCGTCCATTGAGAACGGGTTTCTCGAAGAGGTATTTGACAGGATCCATTTTGGAGTATATTTTAACGGAGTAGCTAAGTATGTAATGGCGTAGCTTCTTCGTTGCCCACACAAGAGCGAGGCATGTCTTCTCGAGTGGTGTGTATTTGCACTCGTACTCCAAGAACTTCTTACTAAGGTAGTAGATATCTCTTTCTTCTTTTCCTGCGGTTTGGGCTAGCATGGCGCCCATGGCTATTTCAGTTACCGTTAGATATAAACCAAGAGGTTGATCTCGTTGAGGTGGCATGAGCACTGGTGGTTTGGCTAGCATCTCCTTGATTCGGTCGAATGCCTTCTGAGAGTCATTATCCCATATGGTGTGATCTGTTTTCTTTAGCTTCTTGAAGATAGGTTCACAAATCATGGTGTGTTTCGATATGAATCGACTTATGTATTGCACCTTACCGAGGAATCCTCTAACTTCTTTCTCTGTTTGAGGTTGCGGCATTTAGATTAGAGCTTTGATCTTGGATGGGTATATTTCTATCCCTCGTTGGCTAACAACGTCCCCTAAGAGTTTGCCAGATGTTACCCCGAATGCGCATTTCTGAGGGTTGAGCCTCATGTTGTACTTTCGTAGCCTTGAGAAGAATTTGCGAAGGTTCGCAATGTGCCCCTCTCTATCCTTGGACTTGACGATCATGTCATCTACGTATACCTAAACTTCTTTATGCATCATGTCATGTAGAAGCGTAGTTGTGGTGCGTTGATATGTAGCTCCGGCATTGATTAACCCAAACGGCATAACCGTGTAGCAATAGGTGCCCCATTGAGTGACGAAGGCGGTCTTGTGCATGTCCTCTTCGGCCATCTTGATTTGGTTATAACGCGCGTACCCATCCATGAAGGACAATAACGCGTGATCTGCTGTATTTGTCAACCAATATGTCGATGTGTGGTCGAGGAAAGTCATCCTTGGGACTTACTTTGTTTAAGTCTCTAAAATCAACACAAACACGGACTCCCATCCTTTTTGGGTACGGGTACTATGTTTGCAATACTACGGTTTTATGAGTCTCTGGGTACTCTATCGAGTGGGCCTTACTCTGTCGAGTAAGGGTGTGTTACGTTTTAAAACAGTTTCTGACCTGTTGGGTAGTCGATCGAGTAACCTGGATACTCGATCGAGTAGGGGGCACTCGATCGAGTATGTCAGCTACTCGATCGAGTAGCCGGTTTACGGGGGGGTGATTTGTCGGGTTTTGTTAATAATGCGATTTAGTATATAATTACTTCCGTCACTTTCTTAAGACACTTTTACAAACCTAATTGTTTTCAAAAGAGAAAACAATCTACGTTCTTCGCATCAGTCGCATTATTGGCAAATCCCGAAGCTTGGAAGGTCGAATTTCACTTTTCTTTACACCTTTGTGATCCTTGCGTCGAGGGTAAGATCTACGTACTGTTTTTATGGTAATTCGTTAAAGTTAGTTAAACTCTAATTTGGGGATTTGGGGGTTTTGTTGTGTTTCTTGATTGGTAGTAATTGTATGATTGTATGTTAGGAGGAGGATTCGTAGAAGAGGCCTTTTGATAACAGCTGTTGAGATCGTCTGATTGTGTTACTTTCCAGGTAGGGTTTCCCTACTCAGTATTAGTCCCATAATGCGTTGTTGGTGTTTTGTGATCGTTGAATATTATCATACTCGTGTTGTGACAGTTGTTGGATTTGGTTGTTGATAGTAGTTGTGATTGATTGTATCTGTATGTGTTCTTCGTGGCGCGTCCCTGGCTGAGTGGAGTAACTTGCGGGAGTGGCTTCACGCCCATTATTCGCCTTATGTGGAACCCGCCACAGAAGGGATGTGCACATTAAGGAATTTGGGTTTATCGCTCGACGGAGATGAGCGGGGATTAGGTGGGAACGGCTGCGGTCCCCCACTGGCGGCGTGGAGTGACCTATTGCGATGGGCACTCTGGTAGGGCTACACACTTTAGTGTGTAGTCAGTATTGTGGAGTTGGGAGTGAAGTTCAGAGTATATCTGTGATGATTGAGCTATGTTGTTTGTTGTATCGTTGGATTATATAAATTGTGTGATTAGTACTGACCCCGTTTATTGTTTTAAAAACTGTGGTGATCCATTCGGGGATGGTGAGCAGTTGTTGAGCAGGTATGAGTCGAGTTACATGGGATAGCTGGGATGTGCCACCTTCAGATGATAGAGTCTTCCGCTGTAGCATGATTAGTTTATTAAACATTTCGTTTAGTTGAGTAAACAGTTGGTTTTGAGAACATGTAACCGTATTTTGGTATTTGGTTTTGGATTGTATCTTATTCACTAAAGTTATACTATTTAAATGTTGTTTCGTTATTGTCTTATGATTATCATTGCCTCGGGGAACCGAGATGGTAACATCTTTATACCTGGGTGGTCCTGGTAAGGCACTTGGAGTATGGGGGTGTTACAAAATGGTATCAGAGCGACGATCCTGAAACCTGTAACCAATGAATCTAATGAATATAGGGAGTCAATTAAAATGAACCCGGGGTAAAGGTTGTAGGAGCTAATGTAAAGGCTTGGGAGACGTCCTAAAGTCGCGAACTCGCTCTACAATTTTGAACCGGTCACATGGGGGGTATATGTCAAGGTCGTATGTGGTGTTTGTTTGCTTGTATGTGAATGTGACGATATATGTTGTGAATTGATGGATGTTGGGAGTAGAAGATTGATGTGGTGATTGAAAAGTTAGTGAAGTACATATATATATGTTGTTCGTATAAGAAGCATGATGGTTGTTTATTATGTGGCATTTGATAACATGAAGTAGTACAATTGTTGATCATATGAGGAGTTGTGTAGAATTGCATGTTTAGCTATATTATAATGTTGAGTTTATAAAGTTGCACAATATGTTGGGATATGAGAGATAACATGCGGGTAGTATATACGAGTCAGCATGACTCGATCGAGTAGGGGGTACTCAATCGAGTAGGTGAGGTACTCGGTCGAGTGGGTCTGACTCGATCGAGTGGGTATTTGACTTTTTTATAACCAGAATCGTGTTTTTGGGTACTCGATCGAGTACATAGGGCACTCGATCGAGTAGGGGGTCACTCGATCGAGTGGCTGTGCTACTCGGTCGAGTATGTTAGAGATCAGAAGGTCTATTTTGGGTCTGATGTCGGGGCACTCGATCGAGTATAGTGGGCACTCGATCGAGTAGTCTCTACTCAATCGAGTAGGTTTAGGCACTCGATCGAGTGTGTTCTGGGCAGTGTGTTTTCGTGTTTTGGGGTTATGGTGCGTATGTTTATATCTACCCTTTCTTATATAGTTTCAAGATGCCGCCCAAGATAAACGCTTTGTATGCGAGAGCTGAGAACATGAACATCGACGATGTCGTTAAGATGTTGGAGCATCAGGATGCTCTTACGGAGGCCCTAAAGAGAGTGGGAAAGGACAAGGAGGTTGATCACTCTAAGATCAGCCTTTATATAGCGAGGTTTAACCCAAAAGAGTACAAGGGGACCGGGGAGCCTAATCTTCTTGACAACTGGCATCGTGAGATGGAGAACATACTAGACCTTGTACACTGTCCTGATGAGATGAGAGTAGAACAAGCTGCGTTCTACTTGAGGGAAGCGGCTGGTGAATAGTGGGATAAGGTGAAGGTGAGTGCTAGAGAGATGTATACGAAGCAGGGCTTACCTGCTATACCCTGGGAAGAGTTTCGGAGGGCTATGAGGAAAGAGTTTGTACCTGAGCATGTGAGGAGTAAGCTGAGGGAGGAGTTTGATGGGTTTAGGATGACATCTGATATGTCAGTGGCTGAGTACTACAAGCAGTTTAATGAGAAGTCTAGGTATGTTAAGGACATGGGTTTGAGTGAGGAGAACCTAGCGCTGAGATTTGAGAGGGGGTTAACCCCTAAGATCATAGATAAGCTACCCGTGGGAGTCCTTACCGATGTTAAGGAAGCTTATGAGAGGGCTGGGAGAGCTGAGAGGTTGGTGGAGATGGCTCAGGAGGGAGTGGTTGAGAAAAGAAAGGCTGAGAGTGAAGGTGGTGGCCAATCTAGTCACAAGAAAGGCAACCACAACCAGGCTAGAGCGTTTTTTTCTGGGTCAGGGTTCAGTGCTGGGGCTTCCTTTGGGCGTGGTCGTATGAGTGGTAGTGGTAGTTGGGGGATGACCTGCTATGGCTGTGGCGGTGTAGGTCACAAGAGACATGAGTGCACGAGTATACCTGGAGCTTTTCAGAGATCGGCCCAGGGGAGCTATTCTCAGGGACCGGCACAGAGTTATGCGAGCAATAGACCATCTGGGTCATAGTCTAACCGGGGAAGTCAGAGCTATCAGGGTGGAGGTAACCGCAATGGCGGTAATTCTTATCAGAAACCAGCTACGAACAAGAACAACAATCAGGGGTCGGGTGCTAAACCGACCACATCAGCCAGTACTGTCCAGGGAGGTGGACAGAAGACCAGTGGACATCTGTTCATGATGGACAAGAAAGCAGCTGAGGAGGATGCACATGTTATCACTGGTACTTTTCTTGTTAACGATATTCATACCTTTGTTTTGTTTGATTCGGGGGCGTCTCAGTCGTTTGTATCTTCGAGTCATGTTAAACGGTTGGGTTTGAGGGTATATGAGTCTGTAAGTGAGAAAGTTTTTATACCTTCGGGTGAGTCTGTATCATGTGGGAGGTTTTATAGGGATGTATCTATGATAGTTAGGCAGGTTGATCTACCTGTAGACTTGCTAGAGTTTCCTTTTGATGGTTTCGAGATGATAGTCGGGATGGATTGGTTGGGAAAGTATAAAGCTAAGATAGACTGTCATCAAAAGAAAGTGTCTTTGAGAGGTCCTAAGGGTGTTAGCGTGTCTTATCGTGGGTTTGTGGTCAAACCCAAAGTTAAGTTGATTGCAGCTGTGACTTTGAAGTCCTATCTGAGGAAGGGATGCCCTTTGATCTTGTGCCATGTGAGAGATGACCGGATAGAGAGTCCGACAGTTGATCAGATACCAGTGGTTGGTGAGTTTGCAGATGTTTTTCCAGAGGAGATTCCGGGGTTGCCATCGAAGAGGGAGATAGATTTCACGGTTGAGTTGAAATCGGGGACGGGGCCAATCTCTAAGGCACCGTACCGGATGGGTCCTAAAGAGATGGAGGAGCTCAGGAAACAGTTAGATGATCTGATAGAAAAGGGATACATTAGACCTAGTATATCACCGTGGGGAGCACCAGTTCTTTTTGTAAAGAAGAAAGATGGGAGCTTGAGGTTGTGCATAGACTACTGGGAGCTGAACCGAGTGACGGTGAAGAACAAGTATCCTTTGCCAAGGATTGATGACCTGTTTGATCAGTTGAGTGGTGCATCAGTCTTTTCCAAGATTGATTTGAGGTCGGGGTACCATCAGGTGAAGATTAGAGAGGTGGACATACCAAAGACAGCTTTCACGTCGAGGTATGGCCATTATGAGTATGTGGTGATGCCGTTTGGGTTATCTAATGCACCGGCTGTGTTTATGGATTTGATGAACAGAATCTTCAGACAGTGTTTGGACAAGTTTGTAGTGGTGTTTATCGATGACATCTTAGTTTACTCCAAGACTAAGGAGGAGCATGAGGAGCGTCTGAGGATTGTGTTGCAGACCTTAAGGGAGCATGAGTTATATGCTAAGCTGTCTAAGTGTGAGTTCTGGTTAGAGAAAGTTGCTTTTCTGGGGCATGTGATCTCTAAGGATGGGGTAGCTGTGGATCCGGCAAAGATTGAGGCAGTGACAAAGTGGGAAGCACCAAAGAATGTTGCTGAGATCAGGAGTTTCTTGGGTTTAGCTGGATACTATAGACGGTTCGTAAAAGATTTCTCCAAGATTGCTAGACCTATGACAACTTTGATGAGGAAAGAGAACAGGTTTCGTTGGGATGAGAGTTGTGAGACGGCGTTCCAAACATTAAAGGAGCGTTTGACCACAGCTCCTATCTTAGCATTGCCTGAAGGGATCGAGAACTTTGAGGTTTATACAGATGCCTCAAAGAATGGGTTGGGATGTGTGTTGATGGAGAACGGTAGAGTGATTGCCTATGCTTCTAGGCAATTGAAGCCTTATGAGGAGAACTATCCTACACATGATCTGGAGTTGGGTGCAGTGGTGTTTGCTCTCAAGATTTGGAGACATTACCTTTATGGGGCGACCTTTAAGGTATTTTCGGATCACAAGAGTCTCAAGTACATCTTCACTCAAAAGGAGTTGAACATGAGACGGAGGAGGTGGATGGAGCTGATTGGCGATTATGACATGGATATTATCTACCATGAAGGGAAAGCCAATGTTGTTGCAGATGCTTTGAGTAGGAAGAGTGTACATTCTTTGTGCACAGCTTTATCTTTGATGAGGTTGAGAGATGAGGTGGGGAGGTTTGGGATACATATGATGCAGAGAGGGGATGCCATGGGAGATTTGACAGTGCAGCCTGATCTTTATGATGATATTCGAGGTAAACAGGCATTGGATCCTAAGATGGTTGAGTGGAGAGCTGGAGTAGAGAAAGGGACAGTGTCTCGGTTCTCTATTCATACAGATGGTAGTTTGAGGTTTGATGGTAGGTGGTGTGTCCCTAATGATGAGGAGCTGAAAAAGACAATCATGACAGAGGCACATTGTACACCATATTCAGTACATCCAGGTGGTGACAAGCTGTACAAGGATTTAAAGAACACGTTTTGGTGGCCTGGGATGAAGAAAGAAACAGCTGAGTTTGTGGCCCGTTGTTTGACATGCCTGAGAGTTAAAGGGGAACAGCGACGACCACAAGGTAAGATTCAGTCTTTAGAGGTACCTGAGTGGAAGTGGGAATCCATTTCTATGGATTTTATCGTGGGTTTATAGAAGAGTCAACAGGGTAACAATATGATATGGGTAATAGTGGATCGACTGACCAAGTCAGCTCATTTTGTGCCAATGAAAGATACATGGACTAAGGCACAATTAGCTATGGCTTATCGGAAGAATGTGCTAAAGTTACACGGAGTCCCTAAGGACATAGTATCTGACAGAGATGCGAGATTTATCTCAAGGTTTTGGAAAGAGTTGCAGGAATCTTTGGGAACAACTTTGAAGATGAGTACAACATTTCATTCTGCGACAGACGGTCAGACTGAGAGAACGATCAAGACTCTTGAGGATATGTTACGAGCTTGTGTGATGGACTTTGGTGGTAGCTGGGAACAGAGGTTAATTTTGATAGAGTTTTCTTACAACAACAGCTATCACACTAGTATTGGTATGGCACCGTTCGAGGCCTTATATAGGAGGAGATGTAGGAGCCCGATTTGTTGGGACGACAGTGCTGAGGCAGTGGTTCTAGGACCAGAGATGGTACATGAGATGGTTGAGCAGATTAAGATGATCAGGGAACGGATGAGAGCGGCTCAGGATAGGTAAAAGAGTTATGCAGATCTACATCGCCGGGATATAGAGTTTCAGGTTGGGGATAAGGTTCTTCTGAAAGTGTCTCCTATGCGTGGGGTTATGAGATTTGGGAAGAAAGGCAAGCTGAGTCAGACGTTCATAGGGCCTTATGAGATCTTAGAGCGGGTTGGAGAGGTTGCATATCGTCTGGCTTTACTAGCTGCGTTGGAGAGAGTGCATAATGTGTTTCACGTATCTCAGCTGCGGAAGTTTGTGAGTGATCCGTCACATGTGTTAGAGGCAGAGAGCTTAGAGCTAGATGAGTCCTTGTCATATCTTGAGGTGCCTAAGCAGATCTTTGACCGGAAGGTTAGGAAGACTAGGAGTGGTGAGACAGTGTTGCTTAAGATCCTTTGGTCTAACCACGAGTCTGAGGAAGCTACGTGGGAGGCAGAGGAGGCCATGAGAGAGCGTTACCCTTTCCTTTTTTATCAGGTATGTATGGTTACGGGGACGTAACCTTGTTTCTTTTAGGGGGGTAGGAGATGATCGCGAAGAGTTTTTAAGAGCTTTTTATACCTTTTTATGTTGTGTCGGTATGTTTGTTTTGGTTGATTCGGGTTGAGTTTGGGTTAGTAACATGCTTTATGTTGAGTTTTGTTTTGGTTGTTGAGTCGGGAGTGTAGGAGTGTGTGTGTTTGTTTTGTGGTGGCTTGAACTTCGGGGACGAAGTTCTTTTTAAGGAGGGAAGACTGTAATACTACGGTTTTATGAGTCTGTGGGTACTCTATCGAGTGGGCCTTACTCTGTCGAGTAAGGGTGTCTTGCGTTTTAAAACAATTTCTGACCTGTTGGGTACTCGATCGAGTAACCTGGATACTCGATCGAGTAGGGGGCACTCGATCGAGTATGTCAGCTACTCGATCGAGTAGCCGGTTTACGGGGGGGGGGGGGTGATTTGTCGGGTTTTGTTAATAATGCGATTTAGTATATAATTACTTCCGT
Organism: Silene latifolia; assembly: GCF_048544455.1. Taxonomy (NCBI): domain Eukaryota; kingdom Viridiplantae; phylum Streptophyta; class Magnoliopsida; order Caryophyllales; family Caryophyllaceae; genus Silene; species Silene latifolia. Next base: position 40,621,890 of record NC_133533.1, read on the forward strand.
CACTTTCTTAAGACACTTTTACAAACCTAATTGCTTTCAAAAGAGAAAACAATCTACGTTCTTCGCATCAATCGCATTATTGGAAAATCCCGGAGCTTGGAAGGTCGGATTTCACTTTTCTTTGCACCTTTGTGATCCTTGCGTCGAGGGTAAGATCTACGTACTGTTTTTATGGTAATTCGTTAAAGTTAGTTAAACCCTAATTTGGGGATTTGGGGGTTTGGTTGTGTTTCTTGATTGGTAGTAATTGTATGATTGTATGTTAGGAGGAGGATTCGTAGAAGAGGCCTTTTGATAACAGCTGTTGAGATCGTCTGATTGTGTTGCTTTCAAGGTAGGGTTTCCCTACTCAGTATTAGTCCCATAATGCGTTGTTGGTGTTTTGTGATCGTTGAATATTATCATACTCGTGTTGTGACAATTGTTGGATTTGGTTGTTGATAGTAGTTGTGATTGATTGTATCTGTCTGTGTTCTTCGTGGCGCGTCCGTGGCTGAGTGGAGTCACTTGCGGGAGTGGCTTCACGCCCATTATTCGCCTTCTGTGGAACCCGCCACAGAAGGGATGTGCACATTAAGGAATTTGGGTTTATCGCTCGACGTAGATGAGCGTGGATTACGTGGTAACGGCTGCGGTCCCCCACTGGCGGCGTGGAATGACCTGTTGCGATGGGCACTCTAGCAGGGCTACACACTTTAGTGTGTAGTCAGTATTGTGGAGTTGGGAGTGAAGTTCAGAGTGTATCTGTGATGATTGAGCTGTGTTGTTTGTTGTATCGTTGGATTATATAAATTGTGTGATTAGTACTGACCCCGTTTATTGTTTTAAAAACTGTGGTGATCCATTCGGGGATGGTGAGCAGTTGTTGAGCAGGTATGAGTCGAGTTACATGGGATAGCTGGGATGTGCCACCTTCAGATGATAGAGTCTTCCGCTGTAGCATGATTAGTTTATTAAACATTTCGTTTAGTTGAGTAAACAGTTGGTTTTGAGAACATGTAACCGTATTTTGGTATTTGGTTTTGGATTGTATCTTATTCACTAAAGTTATACTATTTAAATGTTGTTTCGTTATTGTCTTATGATTATCATTGCCTCGGGGAACCGAGATGGTAACATCTTTATACCTGGGTGGTCCTGGTAAGGCACTTGGAGTATGGGGGTGTGACAATGTGAGCTACCCAGTCTGAGTACTCAAAAACCTTGATGAACCCGGCTTTGAATTGCTTATCGACTTCTTATTTGATCTTAAGAGCACTGTAACACCCCCATACTCCAAGTGCCTTACCAGGACCACTCAGGTATGAAGACATTACCATCTCGGTTGCCCGAGGTATGATAATCAAACAACAACAATAAAGAAACAACATTTATTATCAATAGTTTAGTGAATGAATACAATCCTTGAAACCAAACTGAAAGCACGATACATTATTCCAAACTGTCTATTCTAACTGAAATGTAAATAACTAAGGCTACAGCGGAAGACTCCTATCATCATGTCGTGGCATCCCGGCCTATCCCAAGACTCATCTCAATACCTGCTCAATATCTGCTCACCATCCCCGAATGGATCACCGCAGGTTTACAAAACAACACCGGGGTCAGTACTAATCACACAATCAATATAGATGACAATAATAGACAAACATACAGCTAAACTGCCACATACACACACACACACACCACCAACTCCCATCATCTCAATCCCGATCGTCCACCGGACCACCACGCCAATGGGGGACCGCAGCCGTTCCCACCTAAGCCCCGCTCATCATACCGAGCGATAACCCCGTCCATTAATGTGCACATCCCCTTCCGTGGCGGGTTCCACGAAGGGCGAAACTAGGCGTGAAGTCACTCCCGCAAGTGACCCCACTCGGTAGAGAACGCATCTCGAGAACCATAGACAACCAATCACAATCACAACCACAATCACAATCATCATATCAAACAACTAACTACAGCACAACACCAATATCCCATTATGGGACTAATACTGAGTAGGAAATCCTACCTGGAAAGCACAACAAGCAGACGGTATCTACAGCTGTATCAAAAGGCCTCTTCTACGAACCCTCCTCCTATCATATAACACACATAGGCCATACATCACATACTACACATAAAAACCCCCAATTCCTAAATTAGGGTTTAACCAAACTTAACTAAGCATTATAAAAATTATGTTAAAAGCTTACCCTTGACGCAAGGAACTCAACGACACGAACAACGACAAGAACTGACCGTCTGAACTCCGGGAATTGCTAAGAATGCGATTAGGAAGATGAACTGACTGCTTTCTCTCTTAAACAGGGTTTTAGGTTTTGCAAAAGTGATTTAAAACAATGACGATTATGTTTAAATACCTTAATCGCATAATTAACAAAACCCGAGAAATCTCCCCGTAAAACCGGACACTCGATCGAGTGCCCAAGGTACTCGATCGAGTACCCCCTTACTCGATCGAGTGCCCCAGCTACTCGATCGAGTGCCCAACAGGTCAGAAACTATTTTATTTCGCCACTTGCCCTTACTCGACAGAGTAAGGGCCTACTCGATAGAGTACCTAAAGACTTATAAATACGGAGTATTACAGTCTTCCCTCCTTAAAAGAACTTCGTCCCCGAAGTTCAACCCATACATAAAAACAACCATACTAGCTCGACCAAGACACAACAACCTAACTAAGAACTCAAGAACTCGACCAAACATAAAACATGAACTTTTAACACCCACTCCACCAACTATGTTTACTTCCCTAACATGACTCACGCTATCGTATCCACCACATATATATCTCTCACGACACCAACTCCATACATAACCAACTACCATCCTCTAACGCTGCTAGCTCCATAATATCATCCACTATCAAATCCAAAATCAAGACACTCATAGACATCAAACGAAATGTTACATTCTACCACCCTTAAAAGGAACTTCGTCCTCGAAGTTTACTCACACTCATAATCTCATCATCCAACTGTCAACACTATCGAAGTATTCTCGCATTCCTAACATTGAACTACTACAAGCACGTCCATGACCTTTTAACACTATCAACCACAACAAATACAAATCCATACCTTATGCTACACCAATACTCTACTTCCACATATACTACCATATGTACAACCATCAAAATCTCTTTTATCGCATCCTACTCCTCTTAAGATAAATGTTACGTCCTCGTAACTCATTAATACTAAATCCTAGATATATCTTTTCATTATCCTCATCACCACCGCATGTCAAAGATAACCACCTAGAACCTAAACACTCGCCATGCACATATCCAAGGCTCTCTTACTTAAACAACTCTCATACTTCACTTCACTCGTCACACCACCTAACCTATACCACAAAATCCTTAACTTAATCCAAAACTTCACTTGTTCCCTATTACCGCAACATGACACACCTCTCTATATAAACTACATAAAACTCTTATCGTCAAAAGCATAACTCACGATCCACACTTGTTACGTACACTCACTCTAGATCCTCAAGTTCCTTTCTTTCATTACCGCAAAACTCATACATAACTTAATATGACACTAATTCCCTCAACACCCTACACTCACTGTCCCAACAAAAGATTATGAACTACCTGCCGCTTTCAGATCATTACAACACATGTTCCACGAATCATTTTCCATTACCATGTCTACTAAAGCCTTATCTAGAACAAGATCAAAATTACTGTAACAACCTCTCACAACCGTGTCCCATCAATAGAACATCACTATACCATGACAACAACGAAAACATATTCAACTCTATTTCATATCATACTCTATCTCATTCTTAACTTAACCTGGTAAAGAAAACATCAATAAGCAAGACAACTGTCTACATGTTCAACCAAAACTCACAAAGAACAATAGCAAACAAAACAACAATCTATGTATAACTGGTATGCACTTTCGAAAACTCGTATCATAATCATCCCGCCTACTCCACCACAACCGGTGACGGCATCACAACACCGCCACCAACAGCCACACCGTAGTGCGAAAATACCCGCATCACAACACTAAATATCGTGCCCGGATCACCACCCGAGGCACCACAACCACATCGATAGACATCACAACTACATACAATTCCATAAATACTGACTCGGAAATAACCTTTCGGACAAGAAAACTTACTCAAATCCACTTTACTCAATCACAACGCAACATATTATATGAATAAACAGATAAGCATCTCATGAACATCATCTCTACCATTTCACGGAATACACATGTGTTATTAATACACATAAAATTATAACTAGCCATGTCAAATTAATCAAATTATTACCTTTTTGGATATCATTCAATTAAATTACCGTGTCCAACATATATATTACAGAACATTCATAAAACAACTTTATAATTATCACACCATACCACTTCTTGTGAGGTCAGAACCTCACACAAACATTTACACATATCATAGACCCGTAATCACAACCAACTAGTCAATCCTGACCACGTAAGTTACCACTCGATGAAGGTTACCTGTCGCCCGAGTTTAACTCATATGCCCCTCGTAACATATTCCCCCATTCGCACAACCATCACTTCCTGCCAAATATAACCATACCTTTACTATTCAACTATTAGCATCCGCCTCATCTAAACACATCTTATACCCTCTCACAATCATACACAACAATCAGGTCCCTACCAAATCAACCTCTTTAGAATTGCTACCTTTCTAATATACCATCACTCTTAACCACTAGTGACAACACCACAATACCACCACTACTCGTATATCAAACCTCTTACACTTATATCAAAATAACACGATTTTTCTCCTATCTTTGGTTATCATTCCAAATAACGAACATCAAACCCATCCACAAAATTACCTCAACATTATTCCCAATACTATCTTATTTGTGTTGTCATCCAACTCTCCACCAAATACCTCGTATCGTGCTAATACTCCACCAACTTCTTGCTCCCTTAATTCCTCGAAACTCATTATCAATAATGTTGTCCTGAAACTCCTATATAACCTTTAGCTAACATCCTCGTGACGCTATCACACATTTCAATGATTCCTTACCTTTATATCACATAACTCCGGTGAATATTTTCCTCAGCTTACTTTTATCCTTCTTTTCTCTTTACACTCAATAATACCAATTAATAGTTCAACTCCTTATTCCTTCTAGCTAACTCTTTAGAAATCCAGTTACCCCTTCGTTGCTCCAAAACTCAAATTCCATTATTTTCTACCGACATCATCTCACTCTTTCTTACCATGGATCTTCTCTTATTATGCTATCACTCACACTTGCCACTAATCTATCCATAGAATCAACGTTTAATGTTCAAACAATTGCATCTCCCTTTTTACATCTCTAGAAATCAGAATTCATTTAATACCGTTAATTACCCAAGAAAATCACACAGTAGTTTCGTCTCTCTTAATAAACCAAATCTCCCAAACTCACTCACTGTGTGCAAATCTACCTCGCGACATGTCTCCATAAAGTTCACTGTTTACCACTCTTCTCAACCCCCTTTAAAACGAACTTTCACTACATATATCCATAACCTACACGACTCCTAACCATCTCCCTCCATAATTCTTTACACATCTCAAGCTGTCATCATTTGCGTCCCTCATTTCAATCTTTTCATTCTCACGTTCCATAAACTCACATCATCCCTTGCCCACATTCATTTACTTTTACATTACTCAACATACAAACATATCGCTCATCTCATCTCACAAAACATGCTCTATGTCTCAATTAAGCCATAACGATCTTTCTTTTCTTTTTCCACTATCTATCACAACCACATATAGCTCATCTCCTCCCACCAAACTCATGCTCACCAAAAGGTGCCACTCACCACCCCATAGGATGGGGTAACTTACGTATCAAGACCAACATACATGTAAAACAATGCATAAAGAAGCAAAATAACCACTTTGAATTAAACATAATACGCAACGAAGTCAAAAGATAAGCATATGACCCAAAACAGGGGTCACTAGATCGAGTACAGTCCACTCGATCGAGTAAGGGACTTACTCGATCGAGTAGGTCAAGATCAGAAGCACGTAAAACAAATCACGAGGGCTACTCGATCGAGTAACTAACATACTCGATCGAGTGCCCCCTGACTCGATCGAGTACCAAGGATACTCGATCGAGTACCCCAATTCTCAAGATGTCCGTTTTCGTAAAAACAGTCATAACTCACTCATTTCTTGGTCGTTTTGGGCGTGTGACCTATCGTTAGAATCGTAAAAGAACAAGCTATCACCTCCAATAGGAATCACATCAAAATCATTTATGAATCTCAAGTTATAACAGTTTAAAGACAACCTCTTTATAAACGAAAAACACAACTATTGATTTTTACTTCCCAAACGACTTAAACAACAACCAAGCAAACAAAACCAGTCCAAAACTCATAAAACCAGTATTCATAATCATATGTTACTATTTTCAAAAATCAAGCAACAACATTCATCATGCACATAGGTTATTTAACTTGTCAATCACGATTTACCCACATGCTTTTATTTTATAACTTTACGTACACAATAACATAATATACGACATAAAATCCCCTATTCACATGTTACTAACATCGCAATATTATACAATCCATTACCCACATAAACATGCTCCACATATGAATTTCATATTCTTATGCAATTACTTACTTAATCTCTTCCAACTAATTCATCAATTACAGCTACACACTTCTTACAACATATACCCATGAACAATCGTGGACAAGTACATAAACTTATCATACAACTCTATGCAAACAAAATATACGTATACAACACAACATTTCTATTCACATGTTATTATTATGTCACATTATGAATCATCCATCATGTTTCTCATTCCAACCACAGTTCTATATATCTCATCAATCTTTCTTTCACATTCTCAACGTTCTACTCCAAACATCCAACAATTACACATACTTCATCACATCCACACACAAGCTATCAAACAACGCATACGACCTTGACATACTCCCTCCCATGTGACCGGTTCAAAATTGTAGGGCGAGTTCGCGGCTTCAGGACGTCTCCCAAGCCTTTGCATTAGCTCCTACAACCTTTACCCCGGGTTCATTTTAATTGACTCCCTATATTCATTGGATTTATTGGTTACAGGTTTCAGGATCGTCGCTCTGATACCATTTGTAACACCCCCATACTCCAAGTGCCTTACCAGGACCACTCAGGTATGAAGACATTACCATCTCGGTTGCCCGAGGTATGATAATCAAACAACAACAATAAAGAAACAACATTTATTATCAATAGTTTAGTGAATGAATACAATCCTTGAAACCAAACTGAAAGCACGATACATTATTCCAAACTGTCTATTCTAACTGAAATGTAAATAACTAAGGCTACAGCGGAAGACTCCTATCATCATGTCGTGGCATCCCAGCTATCCCAGTACTCATCTCAATACCTGCTCAATATCTGCTCACCATCCCCGAATGGATCACCGCAGGTTTACAAAACAACACCGGGGTCAGTACTAATCACACAATCAATATAGATGACAATAATAGACAAACATACAGCTAAACTGCCACATACACACACACACACACCACCAACTCCCATCATCTCAATCCTGACTGTCCACTGGACCAGCCCTGCCAGTGGGGGACCGCAGCCGTTCCCACCTAAGCCCCGCTCATCATATCGAGCGATAACCCTGTCCATTAATGTGCACATCCCCTTCCGTGGCGGGTTCCACGAAGGGCGAAACTAGGGCGTGAAGTCACTCCCGCAAGTGACCCCACTCAGCCGAGAACGCATCTCGAGAACCATAGACAACCAATCACAATCACAACCACAATCACAATCATCATATCAAACAACTAACTACAGCACAACACCAATATCCCATTATGGGACTAATACTGAGTAGGAAATCCTACCTGGAAAGCACAACAAGCAGACGGTATCTACAGCTGTATCAAAAGGCCTCTTCTACGAACCCTCCTCCTATCATATAACACACATAGGCCATACATCACATACTACACATAAAAACCCCCAATTCCTAAATTAGGGTTTAACCAAACTTAACTAAGCATTATAAAAATTATGTTAAAAGCTTACCCTTGACGCAAGGAACTCAACGACACGAACAACGACAAGAACTGACCGTCTGAACTCCGGAATTGCTAAGAATGCGATTAGGAAGATGAACGATCGCTTTCTCTCTTAAACAGGGTTTTAGGTTTTGCAAAAGTGATTTAAAACAATGACGATTATGTTTAAATACCTTAATCGCATAATTAACAAAACCCGAGAAATCTCCCCGTAAAACCGGACACTCGATCGAGTGCCCAAGGTACTCGATCGAGTACCCCCTTACTCGATCGAGTGCCCCAGCTACTCGATCGAGTGCCCCAGCTACTCGATCGAGTGCCCAACAGGTCAGAAACTATTTTATTTCGCCACTTGCCCTTACTCGACAGAGTAAGGGCCTACTCGATAGAGTACCTAAAGACTTATAAATACGGAGTATTACAAGCACATTCTGTCCTCATTCGACGAAGCTTCTGTTTTACGGGTTTGAAACCTGGTTTGATTGGGATTCTATGTTCTGCAATATCCCTGTCGATCCCTGGCATGTCTTTGTAGGACCAAGCAAAAACGTCTTTGAACTCGTGTAGGAGGTCTATGAAACTGGCCCTTTCGGTAGAGCTCAAGGTCGTCCCTATCATAAGTTCTTGGGGTTCTAGTTCGGTTCCTATATTGATGGGTTCAGTGTTTTCTATTACTGGTCCCCCTTCCCCCTCTTGTAGTATTTCTTTCGCTATGTAGGGAGGTATTTCGATCGAGTCTGGGTCTGGGTCATCCTCAGTATCATCGTAAACAGAATAGCATTCAGAATAACACGAAGAGTAAGCAGAACCTGATTTATTCGTATTAAAGTTTGAGAAACGTTGAAACAAAGAAGTCATCTGATCAGTAGTCAGTGGCGGTAGAGGGACAGCCGTTGGGGCATTTCCCGAACTACTGTTACTACTTGATGCTAGGCTAGGAGAAACAAGGGGAATGGGAGTGACGACAGGAGGAGACTCTCTAGGGACTTCTCTAGACTCCGACTCTGACTCCGACTCTGACTCTGACTCGAATTCATCGTCTTCTGGTTCTCTTTTAAACATCTCTCCTTCTCCAGTGGTGAGCTTGAAGAGTCTTCCTTGGTTGTTTGTCCACTTGATCGACTTTCTCCATCCTTTTTGCTGATTTGTGTTAGTTTCTGTGGTCCCCACTATGGCAATGATCTCATCTATGATGCTTTTGGCGCTTTTGATTAAGGGAAGATCTTGGAGGTAAACATCTTCCTCGCTATCTGTCCATATCCCGTTGATTGCCTCCTCTTCTGGGGAGATAAGATGTGAGAAATCCAAGGTGGATTCGTCACTGATATTGACTGGATAGTGTTCAGTGAGATACTCATCTTCATCATCGTCGGCCCATACTTCATTGATAGTAGCAAGTTCCCTCATCCTTATGATCTCGGCCTCCAATTGGATAATTTGGTCGATTAGTTCATCAACCACGGCTACTACTTCTTGCATTGTAGCATTTTGAGAGAAAATTAGTGGCGCGCGTTCTTTAGGTGTTGCATTGGGATCACGCAGGGTTACCACTACGCTTTCCAATTCCGAGACTTGCCTATTCACACTTCTTGCCAATGCGATGAAATCGGTGATGGTTGGGGAAATGGTGGAGTAGTTCCCTTTATTCTCTATTGCATGAATTTCATCTTCGAGTGGAGAAATGAGGTGTGAACAATCTAGGGTAGATTCTTCACTTGTAATCACCAGAATTCCAAGAGGATTCTGAGTGTTATTGGGCTAACCTCCAGGCGGTATTGGTAGGTGTTAGGCCCAGTTTAGCCTGGTCTGACCATAACCTGGCCCGACTCAACAAGGCTGATTGATCAAGACAAGAACCGGACAAATCTGACCACTATTTAGCTGCTGAAGAATATTGTGGCAAGAAGACTATTAATTCCTGGAAAAGAAGCCTGATAGTCAGTATATCATAGCTTGGCGGAGTACTAAAAACAAATGGATTAAGCGGATAAACAAGAAATGCGATTGTATAAGCCAGATAACCATGCCCTATTCTCAAGGAAGAGCAAGTCCAAACCTAAAACTATCTAATCCATGAATCTGGACGGAAAGAAGAGAAAAAGCTAAGGATTGGTTGAGTTGAGAACGGGTCAAGCGAACTAATAGGAAGCATGCCCTATTATTCCGGCAACAACTCCTACCTTTGGGGAGAACGTTATACATTTATAACGTTATTCATTGTAACGTTGGGAGGAGGGTAGAGAACTATAAATAAGAGAATTTAACAATTGTAAAGGATATTCATTATCAATCAATCTTATCTATACTTTATCTATTTATTCTTGAGCATTCGGATATTCATACAATATTGCGCAGTCTATCAAAATAATAACAACATTATACTTTATACTTATTTCTTTCTTTATCATTTATTTACACTATTCTAATCTTATAGAACTAGATACCCCGATCACTACATAACTAAGCCGGATCCCTTCAGAAAATCCGCTAAAACAATTGGCGCCCACCGTGGGGCATCTAGTTCTTCAAACCAATAAAATTCTCCTTATTATCTTTCAATTAATATTCACACACAAAAAAATGGTGGAACTCACCGCTGAACAACAATTAGCTACCGGCTGCTCCAAAATCAAGGAATTGGAAACAATCCAAGAGAAAGCGGCTCAGTGAAGCAAATCAATAGGCTCAAGGAATCGAGTCTAGCCTAAAGAAGAAATTGGAAAATCAGGCTTCGGGCTCCAAGACCAGATTCGAACCAGGAACCCCATTCTCATCCATCATCAAAAACATAGACTTCTCTAATTTTGGAACCCCTGAGAAGGATACATTATCCGCACTCCAACCATTCCCAATGATGAGACAAACAAAAACCGAAGCCGCAATAATGATAGCTATGCTTCAGAAATCCAAAAACTCCACAACAAAATAGAAAATATACCCTGAGTACCGCACTCGTGGTCAAGTAGAAATTGACTTTGCGGATTCACCCTTTGCGGATGAAATTGCAAAGATTGATCTCGCCCAAGAAATTTACTTGTCCCATCCATGAGAACTTATGATGGAACTTCGATTCACAAAATCATGTTGCCATATTTAAACAAAAATGTTGGCGCCTCAATACCCAGTGAACTCGTGGCAAGTATGTATGTGCAAAGGCTTTGGCACAACCCCGACCGGAGCAAAGATTACGTGGTTCATCAATCTACCAAATGGAGGTATCAAGAATTTTGCAGAATTGATCAATGCCTTCAACCAACAATTCGCAAGTAGCGAGAGATATGGCCAAGAGACCCAAAGAACTGCTCAGGGTAAAACAACTTCCTGAAGAATCTCTCAAAGAATTCCCGGCCAGATTTGTCAAAGAAAAGGTGGCCATCCCCGGATGCGATGAAGAAACAAAGAGAGAAGCATTCAGACAAGGAGTCCTCGCTGACAGGTGACATCTATGCGGATCTAACCAAGAAAGCATGTCCAACCTTTGCCACGTCCAATCCATCGCCTTAGAGCATGTCGAGTTAGAAGAAGATCTCAACTTCAGGACGAACTCATCCGGAGGAAAGCAAGGCTATGGACACACCAACAGAAAAGTTCATACCAGAAAGGAGGCAATCCTAGATCAAAGACCCTATTCCAGCCCGAACGATCCAAGTCAATATGACACAAGAGCATAAAGGTAACCTTTCTAGCCTCCCAACTATTCCCGAATATAACTTCTCTATTAATACTGCGCAGATTAATCAAACGCCTGGAAAACCTGGGAGATACAATCAGATGGCCAAAGAAATCCGACAACCCCAGGAAAGATCCAACAAGATGGTGTGACTTCCATCAAGACATCGGACACACCACGAAGAATGCATTCACTTTCGAAACAAGTGGCATATCTTCTAAAGAAAGGCTACTTGAAAGATATAATCCAGCAGTCAAAGAATAAAGATGAAGGACAAAATAAGAGAGACCCAGGAAGCAGCAGAGATCCTCCTCCTCCTCCTCCCATCTATGAAGTCAAATTCATAAATGGAGGATCAGAAATCTGTGGTCTGACCAGCTCTGCAGCCAAGAGGATATCCAGGGAATCCAGACTTCAACCTCCTCCCAAGCCCGTGTCATTGCCTGCTATCACCTTTGATGACTCGGATCTGCAAGGAATATCAGGTCTACACCATGACAGCCTGGTAATCACAATGCAAATCGGCACAGCCAAAGTATCAAGAATCCTGATAGATGGAGGAAGCTCAATCAACCTGGTGATGCTTGACGTCCTTAAAGCTATGAAGATAGACGAAAGCAAGATCATAAAGAAATCCAGCGTCCTGGTTGGATTCAGTGGAGAAACAAAAAACACCCTGGGAGAAATCAGCTTGCCTACCTATGTGGAGGGCGTGGCTTCATATGAGAGATTTGGAGTAATGGATTGCTTATCCTCGTATAATGTAATCCTGGGCAGACCATGGATCCACAATGTCAAAGCAATCCTATCAACATACCATCAATGCGTGAAAATTCCAACGAAATGGGGGATAACCACCATCGAGGAGAACAAAGGACTCGCCAGAATGTTACACTCGGGCTTTGAAACCCTCAAAGTCAGGTAAGTCCCTTGCATAGCAATTAAAGTCACCTGTCGGGGAAGAATACATAGCACAAACACGATGGAAACAGGAGAAGTCATATTAGACCCGAATTCCCTGACAGAAAGTACTTGTAGGGTCGATGCACCCGACTCAATCGGACCAAATCGGTCACTTTCTTAAAACTAAAATGTCTTGTTTTGCTTGGTCACATTTTGATATGACCGCATAGATGCTGATGTTATTACTCATAAGTTGAATATTGACAAATCCTTTAAGCCTGTACAGAAAAAAGAGAAGAAAATTTGTTAAAGGCACGAAATTATCAACCAAGAAGTTGACAAGCTACTGGACATGGGAATGATCGTGGAAGTAATGTACCCGACCGGCTTGCAAACGTGGTAGTTGTCCAAAAGAAAAATGGCAAATGGAGAGTCTCGTAGATTATACTGACTTAAACAAAGCCTGCCCAAAAGATCCATTTCCCCTACCACACATCGATGCAATGGTAGATGCCACTGCAGGCCACGAAATGTTGACATTCATGGATGCCTCCAGCGGATTCAATCAAATAAAGATGCATCCAAAGCAGACCAGGAAAGCACACTTTCATCACCGAAAGAGGTATATATTGTTATCTTGCTATGCCCTTTGGATTAAAAAATGCAGGTGCAACCTACCAAAGGCTAGTCAACATGATGTTCAAAGATCAGATAGGAGACACCATGGAAGTCTATATAGATGACATGGTAGTCAAATCAAAAAAGGCAGAAGACCATGTCAAAGACCTGGAAGTAGCCTTTCAAATACTGGAAAAATTCAATATGAAGCTCAACCCACAAAAATGCCACTTCGAGTCTCAAGAGCAAATTCCTGGGCTACATGGTGACAAAAAGAGGAATAGAAGCCAGCCCTGAGCAGATCAAAGCTATCCTGGAGCTAGAACCACCAAAAACAGTCAAAGACATACAAAAGCTGACTGGAAGAATAGCGGCCCTGAACAGATTCATCTCAAGATCATCAGAAAGATGCAAATCATTCTATAACCTGCTAAGGAAGAACAAGGACTTTCAATGGACCCCTGATCATCAGGCTGCCTTTGAAGACCTGAAAATATATCTATCCTCTCCCCCCTTGCTGGCTAAACCGGTCAAAGATGAACCCCTGACAGTATACCTGTCAGTCACAGAAACTGCTATCAGTGCAGTCCTGGTCAAAGAAACAGACGGACAACAGCACCCTGTCTATTATGTAAGTAAAAGTCTACTGGATGCAGAGATCAGGTATGGCCTACTAGAAAAATATGTTTTAGCTTTAATAATGAGTTGCACAAAATTAAGACCATATTTTGAAAGTCACCCTATAATAGTCAGAACAAATCTTCCTATTAAGTCTGTACTTAGGAGACCAGAATTGTCCGGACGAATGTGCAAATGGTCATCCCAAATAAGCACATACAATATAACATTTGAACCAAGGACAGCAATTAAGTCACAAGCACTAGCAGATTTTGTGGCTGATTTTAGTCCGACCCTAGAACCCGACCTAATAAAAGAAGTAAATAAACTGACCAAATGACCAAACAGGACCTAGAATGGACCCTATTTGTCGATGGAGCAGCCAACACAAGGGGCACGAGCCTAGGTGTAGTACTAAAATCACCACGGGGGGATAAGATAGTACGGGCCATAAGTCTGTACATTTGAGGCCACCAACAATGAGGCGGAATATGAAGCCCGATAGTCAAGGTTAAAGGTATGTATTGATCTTGGTGTGCAAAATTTAAAGGTACGCACCGATTCCCTTCTTGTCTCCAACCAGGTAAATGGCATATATACTGCAAAAGACCCCAAAATGATGCTTTATCTAGATGTTGTTCAAATGCTAAAATCAAAGTTTAAAAACTTTGATATTGACCAAATTTCCAGGGACTTAAATACCCAGGCCGATGCTTTAGCCGGCCTAGGATCCAACTTTAGTCCCCTTGATTTTGACAAAATACCCATTGTGCATTTATTAGAACCTGCAATAAACAAACAAAATGAAAGTTTCCCAATCTACATTGCTAATTCTTGGACGAAACCTTACTATGACTGGCTACAACAGGGAATCCTACCCTTAAATAAGCAAGATGCCGAGCACCGAAAATAAAAGTCGCTTCATATACTATTATTGACAACGTGCTTTTTAAGAAATCGCAGCTCGGACCTTACCTCGGATGCCTGGAACCACAGAAGCTAAGCAAATATTATCGAAATCCATGAAGGATACTTTGGAAATCACAAAGGTGGAAGAAGCCTGGCAAGCAAAGTACTCAGAACAGGATATTATTGGCCCACCTTAAGAGCCGATTGCCTGGATTTTAGCTCTAAATGCAAAGCCTGTCAGATTCACGGACCATATATCCATCAGCCATCTGAAGAACTACATTCCATATCCGCACCCTGGCCATTTATGAAGTGGGGCATGGATATAGTAGGAAAACTACCTCAAGCACCCGGACAGAAAGTTTTCATGCTAGCAATGACCGACTACTTCTCCAAGTGGATAGAAGGTCAATCATACGAGCAAGTCAAGGAGAAAGATGTCATAGCATTCATTAAACATAATATCATATGTAGATATGGCATCCCCTCCGAAATAGTATGCGACAATGGCACACAATTTGTGGGAAAAAGAACAACAAGACCTTACCGTGCTCAATGGAACATCAATCTGGTAACATCCACGCCAGGATATCCAAAAGCCAACGGTCAAGTGAATCCAGAACAAAGTGGTGATCACCGCATAAAGAAAAAGCTGGAAAGAAGAAAAGGTAGATGGGTCAAGAGCTCCCCCGGTCCTTTGGGCTGACAGAACCACGCCTAAAACATCCACCGGCCAAACCCCTATTCCTTGGTCTATGGATGTGAAGCGATAATTCCCTGAGGTGGACATTCCATCACCAGTGTAGCCTAAACACAACAACAAACAACATACCTCTAATGGAGGATAGCCTGGACTTAACGGAGGAGCTAAGAGATGCAGCAAGCATCAGATTAGCAGCATACCAGCAAAGAGTTGCGAGAAGCTACAACAAAACTGTCAAAGCCAGGGTATTCAGGGTAGGAGATCTCGTTCTCAGGAGAGTTTTCCAAAACACAAAAGAAAAGAATGCTGGCAAATTGGCCCCAACCTGGGAAGGCCCCTATCTGATTGATTCAATTGTTGGCCAGGGAGCTTATAGACTACAAACCCTGGACGGCGAAATGATCCCGAGAGCCTGGAATATTACACATTTAAAACTATTTCACATATAGAATATATCACACAATCCAGGTATAACTTTTTACTTCAAATACTTCTTGCCTTGAACCTACATGTATGATACTTGCAATTACATGAATAAATGCCATATATGATTTCTTCAATTTATATGTCCAAACACTTATTTATATTCTCATATTCATTTAGCGAAATCTTCAACACTTGTTTTACATATTGCATTTTAATTAAAACAAATCTCAAAGATTGGGGCCACCCCCCAAATATCCAACGATACCCAAAAATTCGGTTGCAAAAACAGCCTTTAAATATCGAGCTCAACATACAAACCCGGAAAATCTATTCCCGAATTGTATGACATAGGTGGGTCATAAGCCCTCCAGGACAGTGCAACAACCCCACCCATAACACATTAAATCGCCTGATCGGTCGAATAATCGGCTCGATCGATCGAATAATCGCTGATCCATCAAAAATCGCTCGATCGGTCGAACAATCGGCGGATCCGAGACATGTCCAACATCAGTACCTTATCAAAACACAAAAAGAAACAAAACAGAGACAAAATATTTATTCACCCAAAATACTGGTCCCACCTAATAACCATCCATCCCAGGGACATTCCCCCTGGATGGGCCAAAAAATTCCTTAAAACTCTAAAAATTCATTCCAGGGACATAGCATCAACCCGATCAGATTGAATAATCCTGTTTGTCCGGATTCCAATCAGCCCGATCAGATTCTGGGTCCCTCATAGCATCAACCCGACCTTTTCCGAAGAAGTACTGAGCTGCATCAGCCAACCTCGCCTCCACTAACTGAGTGCAGGTCACGGTTAGTATGAGTGCAGGTCACGGTTTAGCCTATCCAGCTTTTCCTCCAAGCTGGTAACCTTGGCCTGGGCGTCCCTAAGCTGACAAGCAGTAGCCAGCCCAGCATCCAACCCCTGCGTACATACAAAATCAATTAGGCAAATACAAGGTAAAACAAAAAGCATATAAACTATAAAAAACAGATACAACTAACCTCTCTAGCCGGGAAGCGAGTTCGACCCTTGTTACAAGAAGAGTCAGAATAGAAACCACCCTGGTAGACGAATCAAGGGTACTAGCGGACAACAGCTTGGTCGCTCATCCTTGCGTAAAACTCATCTATCCGAGCCCGGCATCATCCATGTCATCAATCCTAGCAGGCACCGCCTTATACTCTGAGTGGGTTGAGCCGGGATAGGTCGTTTCCCTCCTTCCTCCTCTTCCAGAATATCATCCTCTCTCTTCCTTTTTTGAGCCTGGACGACCTCTGGTGACACTATCCTGGGCGGATCTTGAGGAGGCCGGACATCGAAATCGGGATATCCAAAGTCTTGTCACTCCCACTAGTTTCCTGGCTCTTGACCGCTCAAGAATCCTAGCCACCCCAGCCTTCAAATCCTTGGCGAGAAAAGCTAGCCACCCTAGCGAAGACCTAAACACTGGATACATAAAAAATATACGTAAATATCAAACCAAAAAGCGACAAGAAGACAACGGCCAAAATAAAAGCATGCGAAGACGTACGGGAAAGAGCGGTAGAACTAGGCTTGCCTTTGGGTACTCGACCCCAGTCGGCTTGGTCTTCATATACCGGGCAACAATTCCCTGCCCAAGAGCTGGCTGTGTCCTCTCTTCCTCAGGAATGGCAAGGAAAGCATCTATCCTTGCAATAGCCTCCTCATCCAGAGGATCACAACTCCAATCAGGAGCTACAAAAACCACCAAAATTACACAGGTAAGAATCGAAACCCATCAAATTCATATGATATATTGCAAAATAAAAAGGTACAAGGAACCTACCACTCTCCAAGGGAGGATATCTCAGGTAATCAAAGCCTGATCCCAAAGTCTCGGTCCGGACAAACAGGAAAGTCTTTGCCCAATTCTTATCATCTCCAGAATCCAGGTTAGTAATTAATGGAGACATTTTCGATTTTATTCTCAAATTAAAACGACCATCAACAGGATTTTTCATATGATAAACTCCCTTAATATCGTTAATAGTAATTACAAGATTATGTTTAGCACATAAATTTTCAATAGAGTGGATAAGTTTCCAAACCATTGGCATAATCTGAAAAGGTGATACCTCCATAGCACGAATGGTATCAATCATCAAAGGAGTAAAAGGCAACTTACAGCCTGCTTTGAACGCCCATTCAAAAATACAGAACCAACCAGGTGAGACCCAGTTAGCCCTGACCGGGCAGGATTCAGGGATCCACACTTCGGTAGATTCAGGAATTATTTTCTTCTCCCTTAGAATCTTGTCATAGTTCGTTTTTAGCAAATTCTCCTCAGGGAAAGAAGAATCAAGAGATTGAAGAGCAGTGAATACAGAATCCTGATACTTGAAAGCCACAGCCCGAGCAGGAGGATCAATTTCCCTTACCTCCTCCTCTTGAATATCTGTGGGTTCAGGCTCAACAGTAGCAGCAGCAGCTCTCTGGGAAGCAGGGCGTTTTTTGGCTCCCATATTTTTAGATTGTTTGATTTATTAAAATTGTCGAGAATATGCAAAGTAACAGAACAAGATTACTAAGAAGAAGGAAGAAATTCGAAGAATTTTAGAAGAGTTTCAGAAGAATATTCAAAGAAAGAAAGTGGAGGAAAATTGATCTTGCCCTAAATACCGTATTTATAGAGAAGTGAATAACGGCATGAAAAACCTAGGAATTGTAAAACTGTCGATGATGTCACGTAGCCGTTGCAGAGTTCAACGGTAAATAGGAGTCTAAGAGTCACTAAATGAATATGATTCTCTTTAATTAGTTAACCCGGTAAAATTGACATCTCACCCCCGCCGGATCCAAAGACGGGTAAAATGTCAAGGGGCAATTGTTAGGCCCGGTTGCCTGGTCGACCATAACCTGGCCCGACTCAACAAGGCTGATTGATCAAGACAAGAACCGGACAAATCGACCACTATTTAGTCAGCTCAAGAATATTGTGGCAAGAAGACTATTAATTCCTGGAAAAGAAGCCTGATAGTCAGTATATCATAGCTTGGCGGAGTACTAAAAACAGCCTGGATTAAGCAGATAAACAAGAAATGCGATTGTATAAGCCAGATAACCATGCCCTATTCTCAAGGAAGAGCAAGTCCAAACCTAAAACTATCTAATCCATGAATCTGGACGGAAAGAAGAGAAAAAGCTAAGGATTGGTTGAGTTGAGAACGGGTCAAGCGAACTAATAGGAAGCATGCCCTATTATTCCGGCAACAACTCCTACCTTTGGGGAGAACGTTATACATTTATAACGTTATTCATTGTAACGTTGGGAGGAGGGTAGAGAACTATAAATAAGAGAATTTAACAATTGTAAAGGATATTCATTATCAATCAATCTTATCTATACTTTATCTATTTATTCTTGAGCATTCAGATATTCATACAATATTGCGCCAGGTCTATCAAAATAATAACAACATTATACTTTATACTTATTTCTTTCTTTATCATTTATTTACACTATTCTAATCTTATAGAACTAGATACCCTGATCACTACATAACTAAGCCGGATCCCTTCAGGAAAATCCTGCTAAAACAGTAGGCGACCGTCTTCAATCATGTCTTGAAGTACATTTTTGAGCTTGTAGCATTTTTCTGTATCATGTACCTTACCTCTATGATATTCGCAGTATGAATTCTCGTCCCAGAACTTGGATTTCTTTTCTGGTTCGGGTGTAGGGCCTATGGGTTGAAGCTTACCCTGTTTCATCAACCTCTTTAGAGCATTGGAGTATGTATCCCCAATATTTGTGAATTTTCTTGGTAGGGTACTCTTCTTTGATGGCTCGAGAAGGTTAACTTCATCAGTCTTTCTAGTAGAGCCGTAAGAACGACTTGTTGAGCCTTGATATCCATGACCTACCGTTTTGGACAAGAGTCCTTTACGGATGTCATCCTCGATCCTTGTTCCTAGTACAGTTAAGTCTTTGAAGGTCTTAATGTTTTGGTACCTCAAATGGCTTGCATAAATAGGCTTTAGATTGTCCACGAATTTCTCCACGAGGGTAGCTTCATCTGGACGTTCAACAAGTTGGGTACTAGTCTTCCTCCACCTACTTAGGAAGTCGGTGAAACCTTTTTTGTCGTTTTGGGTAAGAACCTCTAAAGTGCGTATATTGACTTGGATTTCGGCATTATCCGCATATTGCTTAGCAAATTCAATTCCGGCATCGTCCCAGGTAGCAATCTTCTTGTGTTCTAGGGAATAGAACCATTGTATTGGGATGGTGTCAAGAGATGAAGGAAAGATCCTTAAGAACATCTCGGGTTTAATGCCTTTGATAGACATGTAATCCTTGAAAGCACGGATATGGTTCAAAGGGTTTTCATGCCCCTTGAATTTAGGAATATCCGTCATGTTGAAGTTGGTTGGCAATTTGGAGCTCACGACCTCATATTTGCGATTATTTTCCCTATAAATATCATCCCCTTTGAGATACATCAATTGTTCCTCCAAATATTGGAGTCGTTTCTCAGCTGCAGTCATACCTACGGGAGGGTTTTCATTCCCGAAGTCATTCACAAATTCATCAGACACTTCACATTCTCGAGGAGGCAACCATGTTTCCACAGTATATATTCGGCCCTCGATTGTGTCGAGTCGATCATACACTTGGTCTTGAGTGACTTGGAGACGAGCTAGCGCGGCTAGGATTTGATCATTACCATTTAGGGGTTGGTTGTTGCTCACATCGCTTGTGTCAGGTATCTTGGAAACTGGATAAGAGATCGACGACGAATCAAAACACGATAGACTACTCTAACAAACTTACTCAAAAAAACGTCTGACTAGTGAAGTGGGAGTGTGCCACTGGTGTCAAGTGAGTTTTGGAAGAAATGACAAAGCTTGAAAATGTTGGTCCTAGTCAACCATAGTGTAGTTGTAGGAGTGGACTCGAAGTGAGGTTTTGAAATGGGCTTAGGCCCGAATTTTGACTCGACAATTGGACAGAGTTTTGACTGGTTTTGCGCTAATTTTGGGCCTATTTCGAAATTTTTACATCTTAAAAAGGATTTTGATTTTTACAAAAATCGTCATGGTTTTGTTTAGAAATGGCGATCACATATGGTACAAGCATTTATACAGGCATTATAACGGGATGCTGAGTGCATTTAAAAGGGTTTTGGCTTAAAGGGTGGGTTGCCATACCCAACAATCAAACCCGAGGTCTGTGGAGAGGCTCGTACCAAATAGGAGTAAGGCCGATTCCTAGTCCATTTCCTCGAGTAGTGAAAGTCCTTGATACAAACAAGAGTAAGCACCATGGTATGGATGACGTCAATCGCTATCCATCCTTAGGCCCAAATAAGAATTTGGGCCGTCTAGACGGGACGATTGGTCGAATGGGTTGGGTTGGGCCTAGGAAGGCCGAATAAACGGTCTAGGAAGACCGAGTTATGAAAACCGACAACTGTCTTAAACAAACTATTCCCTAACCTTGTTCAAGTTTCACCCTTTGGCTACACGTAAGTGTATTATCCCCAGCGGAGTCGCCAAACAGTGGACGCGGACCCACGGGGGCGAAAAGCGAGCAAGCTTTTCTCGTGCATTTGCGGAGTCGTCACCAATTTATTGTGGAAAATTGGAAACCGTTCGAATACCTCGTGTCTTGTCAAGACACAAAGTAGTGACATGAACACCAAGAACTCGTTACCCTTAGCATTCTATGTCTAGAATGACTCTCGTGGATGCCAATGAACACGGGTGTTCACAGAGATCTGGAGTAAGGGGTGAGGGTACGTATTAGGAAGCTCTTTTGATCGAACACCTAATCCCGCCCGCCTCGTTAGCGGCCTCTACTAATGATTAGGGAAGTCATCTATACTCGATATGTCGTCGATTTATATGCATGCAATGCAACATCCAACGTTTTAATCCTAACATGTGAGAATTAACTAAGTCGAATATCACGTAATTTAACATACAATTGACTCGATGTAGAAATTTAGGGTTGATTACATGTGAGAGCATACAAGCAATAATACGATAAAGAAATACAATAAAAATACAACAAAGAAAATTACAATAATTACATCGGATTTATTGATTTATGTCGAAAATACATTTAAAACGGATGGTTTTGGAAAAGAAAGAATAAATAAATAAACGAACAGATTAAGGGTGATAATACGAGTAATAGTTAACTAAATACGTAATTAATAAACTAGGTCAAAGCAGAAACGGGAGTTCAGGGACAGAAATCAACCAGGAACAGACGCAGCAGACCCCTTGGAAGAGGCGCAGCAGTCGCTGCGTCTGTTCCTTGGCTCAGGTTTGGCTGTGAAGCCGGAATTGCAAATCGTTAATGTTCGTTGTTGATTTTAATGCTTGATTATATTATTTGACTCGGATGGAAGTGATTTACCGATTATTTACATGTGATTGAGTCATAAAAAAAATAAAACATGAATGAAATTAATCAATACGAGTTAATTACAAGATTAATAGGTTAATTACAAATACAAACTAAACAAACTAAACGAATTAATTACTAATGACGAACTAATGATAGTGACGATAAACAAAAGATAAAAATATATCAACGACGAATTTCAGAGACTCAATATGTATAAATCGAACATCTAAAACCCGAATTTGATTTCAATGACGAAAACCCGCAAATATGGATTATAAGGGATTTAAGTCGAGAATTTAAAAGATGAATTAAATATTAATGATTTATTTACATGTTAAAATTATCATACTCAAATTACCGTGTTAGAGAACAATGAACAAACAAGAAAACGAAAACAAACAGACGAAACAAAAGACGAAGGAAGAAGAAAGGAAGCAGGAACTGGGGCAGCCTCAGGAATAGGCGCAACAGGTGTTGCGTCCTTTCTCGACGTTTGTCTCCTGTAAATCCGTAAAAAGGGTTTAAAACTGTTGGAGTTAGTGTCCTCCACAATAGTGCGTTTACATAATAAATCTCATTAAAGGAATATCATCAGATATTTAATTATTTGATCATCGTCAGTTGATTAACGTAAATCGATAACGGTTGGCTGACTAGAGTTTGACGTTATTGTCGTGAGACGGCGGTGATCAACTGACCCCTTTCGGTCACACCTAAAGGAACGAACCCCAATAGACAACTAATTAATTGTATGAGATACAATTTATTTAGTCCCTTGATTTATAGACTAAAAGGTTAGTCGATTATTTTTAGAGAGATTTCGAGTTGCGAACTCGAGGAGCGGAAGTTATTATTTGATTATGTGATAATTAAATAATAAATTTTATGAGACGGGTTTTAGTTAATTAATTAATTGTTAATTCACTAAAATTGTACTAATTGATTAATGTGATTAATATTAGTACGTAAATAATATGTGTAGCGGTACATGTATATTTACGGAGCGATTTGGACGAAATTAATTGAAAGCATTTAAACATGAAACGATGTTTAAATAAAATTTACACGTATTTGTGCGACAAATATAAGAACCAAAATGGACCCGTAAATGGGACATTGGACCGTGTAAATGGAGTGTAGTGGATGATCATGATCATTACACTTTGCTTATTTTTCTTCCATAATTGTCATGTAATCATTATGTTTGTCATAATGCATTGGACAAAAAAAAATAAGGAAAATCAATCCTTCACTCTACCTTACTCCACCCGCCACTTCCTCTACTACACTCCATCTTTTGTTCATTTTTTCTACACTTTATTTTTCACTTTTGCATGTGAACAAAATTTGGTCTATCTATCTAAAGTTAATAGACACCATTTACTAAGAATTTAGTAATCAAAAATATTATTACTAAGAGTGTTAGTAATATTACAAATATTATCAAGGGTAAGTTTTACAAATATCTAGTTAATATTTGTAAGATTATTTTGGGTGATTTGTTCTTGGGTGCAACTTGAAGGAGACTTTCTTTTTGAAGGTTTTTCTAGGAGGATCATCCATGTCTTTTTAGCTCAAGAACAAAGTAGATAGGTGATCTAGTTTGTGCCCTTATTACCATAAAAAAATCTATGTAAGGAAATTGTTTTTCCTTAACTTTCATTTTTATGCTTTTATATTTGCATGCATGTTACATAGATCACTAAAATTATAAATTATGAGATAATTTAATTTTTATTAGAGAGTCTAATATGGATCTATGATCTTTTAAGTGGTATCAGAGCTTAGGCTTGTAATTTGCATGTTGATTTTAAGCATATTAATGAATTATGAGATAATTTATAAAAACTCAAAAATTGTGTTAGAAGAGGTTTTAGCACGAAATTTTTGGGGCATGCACACCTACTGATCTCAAAAGATTTGTGGTAAAGTTTGGTAATTTATGAAGTTATTTTGCTATTTTTAATGATTTTTGGTAGAAAACCGAGTCAAAATGCCGTATTTTAGTTAAAAATTGAGTAAAAATAGTTAAATGTTGATTCGGGTCATGAAATTTTATGGTGTTTCATGCATGTTTTCTACTTATTTTATGCAAAATGTTGAAGGTTGGTTTGAAGTTTTGCATGTTTATTGATTTTATGAGATAAAAGTCGATAAAAGTGAAATAAATTAATCATAATTTCGAAATATTTGTTCCTGCCCATGATAAATTTATGTACATTTAAAAATATTATTTAAAAGTTAAAAGTGAAATTTAAAATGTGTTGTCACCTTGTTTTGATGTTTATTGGTTTTAGTGGTTAAAAACCGATAAATATCGATCTTTTTCTTCATAAATTTTATCCGGGATTTTTGGGGAAATTTTTCTGACATTTTGGTGTTCTTGGGAGTGTTCCAGAATACTCAAAATTTTTGTTTCAAATTTTTGGGTAATTTCAATTATTTTGGATTTTTACTTAAACATTATGATTTTACCGATTAAATTAGCAAAATATCACCAAATCAAACTAATTATTCATCATAAAATTAGTGAGGACTAATTTTGAGTTCCAAAACAGTTTGGACATTTAGTTTGGACTTAAATGAGATTTAAGAGTTGATTATTGATTTTTACATGTTAAAAATCGATTAAATCCACAAACACCGAGATGGATACCAACGATTGATGGATAAGGCGATTTTGGCATCATTTTACAGAATTTTAAGCATATTTATTTAAGTTGAATGAATGATTGTCATTTATTTAAAGTATTTATCTTATTGTACCTAGTTTGGCCTAGTTTATTTTAATCGTTATTGCCCGAAATGAATGGGAATATCGATTTGTTTGTAATTAAATACGATCTCGTATCGTCGGTTTGTAATTAATTAATAGTTTTATTTATTTTATTAATTAATGTATAATAGGAATAGCTATGTAATTCATTTGTAATAGTTATTTTTACCGGCGTTTCCAAAAGACGGATTACATCGAGACGGAGTCTATTTTTGGAAGGTGTTCCAAATCCCACAAGAAGAAGCCACTTTTGGATGAAGAGGCAAGGGACCAAGGAGTTGGTTTCCAAAATGTAATAGACTAGTTTTTATTAACTAGGTGGCCATACTAGGATTTATTCATATGCTTACTTGTTTGCTTGTTTTATTCTCACGCATGCCAAAATCGCCATTCACATGCATTTTATCTTCGCGATTGTCAATTCACGTCATTTACATTCACCGACTTAGTTCACTTATAGGGAATTTATGACTAAATTGACAAGATCTCTCACATAACTAAAATTGAGATTAGCCTTACCAATTAGTAACACCTATGAATCTCTTGTTCATTAGAGCCACGCTCGCCCAAGCGGGGTGTTCTCTTTTTACCTTGAGTAAGTAGGGTGGTAAGCGGTTATCACACGCCAAAATTGGTTGGACTCAACGGGATATAATACGGTCTTGTGTTCCGGGGCTAGTAGATGGATTTAAGGAAATTCGTCGACCAAGAGTTCTAGAGGTAGAATTAGTCAACGTGACTTACCGAATTTACACAATTATGGGATGTTTTGCCCAAGCGATGCTCATTTTTGTTTAATTTTTGGGTCTTGGAATCATTTATATAATTGATACGTGCATTTTATATAGTCTTTTTAGCCTATTTTATGCACGTATTTCTATGCCTTTATCGTGGTTTATTGCTACGAAATGCCCCGAATATGCTACTTTGGGTTATTATGTCTTATTTGCAGGTATGGATCCGAAAGTAGTGAAATCAAGCTATTTACCGTCCGTTTAGCATGCATTTGGAGGAATAGATAATTCGGAGCTTGGAAAGTGCTATTTTGAGATGCGCATTGGAGTAAGGAAGTTAGGCGAGCCAAGAGAGTGCTTCAATTTGCTAGTTCCTGATTGTAAGAGCCATATCTCGAGTCCTACAACAGTTATTACGGTGATTCCTGTTGGAGGTGAAAGCTTATCCTCTTAGCTTTCCAACGCCACCAACCACGCCTTATTTGTCCAAGTAACGAAGAAATGGCAGCCGTTTGAAGTTCAGTGCGCGAAGCAGGAATTACGCGCTGAGAAGTGCTCGATCGAGAACTATTTCTATTCAATCGAGAGCCCATTTGCTCGATCGAGAGCCACTTCTTCTCGATCGAGTGGTTTTAGGATGAATAAGTACTCGATCGACTATTTTTCCTTTCGATCGACCAGTTCCTTTTATGCTTTTGCTCGATCGAGTGATTTAGTTACTCGATCGGGTGGATATTGTTGACGGGTTGGGCTTTTTGCTCTAATTCCGTCATTAGGTTTAATTATACTCCTATTTTCTTATAAATAGGAGTTAGGACGACATAATTAGCTCTCTTCTTTTCGGCTCTCCTCTTTTACTCTTAATAATCTGTCACTTTTACACTGTTACTTTGCTCTTCCTTTTCCGGATCAAAATTCAGTAATTGTTCCTCTCCCTTTTCTCTTTCTTTTTAATGTTTATTTATTGTTCTTGTTTCTATTATTCTTGTTTCCCTTTAATTATGTCTAGCTAAATTCCGTAGTATGTTAGGATTAGGGAAGCCGTGCGCGATGTTTTAACTGACTTGAATAGGTTAGACTTGCGATAGGAATTGTATTAGGCAATTTAATTGTTATCCGGTCGAATGAATGCATGCAGGAGACCATAAATCTAGTTAACCCCGACCTAGATCGAAAGATTGGAAGGGAAGGCTTGCTTAATTACAATAGGGTACAGTGAGGGCGAAAGTTAAGCTGTTTACGCTCTAGGGCGGTTTAAGGACCGAAAGGTGACGACCATAGCTCTTCTTATCAATAGTTTAATCGCCTCAGTATTCCCAATAGTATAAGATTTGATAGCTGCCACGGTAGACCGACTCCTAGCATACTCCCTTTTCTTCTGTTAATTTCTCCTTTTTATTTCCCTTGCTTTAGTTTTTAGTTTAGTTAACTCAAACCTTTCAAACCCCCATTAGTGACATTAGACAGATAAATAGTCAAATAGATAGTACACCGCCTCCCTGTGGAGATCGACCCTACTTATCGCTGACTTCTGTTAGTTATATTTAGGTATTTATTTTTGGTACGAAACGACAGTATCAAATTTTGGCGCCGTTGCCGGGGAGGCAATCTATTTATTTATTTGTTTAATTTTATCTGTTTTTAGCCTCAGGGGATTTTTCCCTTGAGGCCGTTTTAATCTTTTGTTTAGTGCTGTTTTGATAGGCCTTACAGGTGCTACCTAGACAGTTCTAGGTGAAAGACCGTCAAAGGGAAGGCTTGAATACCTTTGACCCATCACCGATGTCACATTATATGGAACAGCCGGTGATCTGCTACGGGAGATGTGGTTCTGCTGAGCACAATGCAGCCGCAGTTGTGCCGCCACATCCACCCTATCAATGGCCACCGCAACAAGATCCTCCTGACATACAAAAAGAAGAGATTGCGGAGCTGAAATCCTTGATGGAGACACTTGCATTCCAAGCGCAAGAGTATGTCTCGCGAGTTGATAATCTCGAGTCTGTAGTTGCTCGGTTAAACGAGATGGAGAAAGAAGAAATCGCGGAGTCGACATATTTAATGGGGACCCTTGTATCCCAAATGCAAGAGAGTGATAGATATATGGACACTCGAATCCATGCGCTGAAGTCACAAATAGCTCGGTTAGCGGTGAGATGCAAGAAGAAGAGGTTTATCTCGCTGAGAGCGGTTTTTCTCCTGAGGAAACCGTGTTGCCCAATGATGAGGATGACTTCTATGACTCAGACGACGAGTTCCTATCATATTTCACTGCCCCACGCGACGATTTCAGCCCTATGCAGGAAGAATCACTCGATCGAGTGACTAAAACTAGTCGATCGAGTGAAATTTCAGAAGGAAGCCCTCGATCGAGTAGTATTTTTACTCGATCGAGTGGAATGTAGGAGGATAGTTCTCGATCGAGTGATTTTGCTTCTCGATCGAGTGAAATGCGGAAGGAAAGTGGTCGATCGAGTGATTATTATGCTCGATCGACTGAATTGGCCATGGGGAGCTTAAATTCGTCACTTGGGTTCATTTTGGATGACGAGTTTGACGATGATGAAGGTTACGGTGAACCTCCCTTATTCACAAAGAGTCGGATACACTTGAAGCTGCGATTTACGGGATGGATTCCACTGAGGAGGTTGATGAAGAAGCAGCTGAAACGGTAATTGCTCCTAGCACGGATGAGGTAATGCATTCCTTTGTCCGTGATTCCATCGTTGAGAGCAACCGACCCGAGGTAGTAAGCGATAATTTCATTATTGTTTGTTTTAACAGTATATTGCCTCGTTTAATTTGTGCTCCTTCTTTTAATGCTACACCCTCTCATATGTGGACGCACAATTTAACGAATTTTCACCGTCCTTATCATTTCAAGTTTGCTAATATGAATCGGGGCCCTACCTTATTGACAATTGCTCCCGCGCTCCTTTATTTTGTGGATAAATTTAGGAGCGCTCATAGGAAATTTGTTCGGCTTAAAAAGTTAAACATTTTCATTTCCTATTTCTTGATTCCACTTTGGTGCTACTTATGATGTTGTGTAGCACATGCGCAGCTATTTGACAGGTTGCTGCGCGCTTTGAGCTGTTTTGATTGTATTTAATTAGAGAGGCTCGAAGAAAAGAAGGTCGAGCTGGGACCTGACTGAAGCTAGCGCTACCCGGGAGGCAACCCGGCGATTTTATTTTGCTTCTATTTAATTTCAGTTGAAATAAATGGAATTACACCGAGGATCACTCGATCGAGTAGTCATTATACTCGATCGAGCACTTTTGCTGATGAATTCACTCGATCGAGTGGCAATCGTACTCGATCGACCACCTGCAGATTAGAGAACCACTCGATCGACCACTATTCCAGTCGATCGAGCAGTTTTTGCATGCCCATTCACGTATTGACTTGGATTAGCTTCCTGAGACGGTTTTCCAGGCCTTTAGCAACCTCCCATTTCATGGTCGGTTTGGGGAGGCCCCCTTATTCGCGCTATCTTGTAAGTTTTCCGCTTTTACTCTCTTTCTCCTTTAGTTTGCATTTCCTTTCCATGTTTTGGTACAATGGGGGCATTGTACGGTTTGGTTTGGGGAGGTTATGCATCCATATCTCAGGTTCGCATTTTGTTTTCATTGCATTTCAGTTATCACGTTTAATTTTCTGTTTGCATGGTTTTTTTTTTCATAAAAATTCAAAAAATTCAATAAAAATCAGAAAATTGTCAAAAATTCAAAAATTTGCACGTTTAATTTAGCATATAGGTTGAGTCGGAACGGTAGATTTCCATGATGAAATTGCACTGCATCTGTCTTTTTGCTTAAGCCTTGCATTAAACTGTTATCTTTTAGCTTTGTCTTTCGCATATCTACGAGTTAATGTTTAAATTTAGCTGAACGAATAGACTTGACCTGAAATTTTGGCAACCTACTTATAATTTCTAAGATTTAGAGCCTTATAAGCTGGTGTCATTTATGACCAGTTTCATGTAGGATTGTGAGTAGTTACTCCTTGCATAACATGTATCATCAATTTGCACGTATATGAAATTCAATTGCTTTTTGCCGTCATACATTCGGGATAGTGGTTGGTGTCACATGCAGGGAGGTGCTTACAATTTCCCTTTCTTTCATTTTTACCCATTTAACTCCACATTAGCCAAATTTGCCAGTTGCTCCTTAGCTACATCCAAATTTAGCCTGCCTTGTCAAGCTAGTTTAGATTGTTTTGCGGTATATTCTCTATTGCATCAAATTTTGGCTTGTATCTGTTGACTTGGAGTTGGTAACTTAAGAAGGAAAGGAGGATGATGGAAAAAAGACGTGAAAAAGGAAAAAAAAGAAGTTGAAAAAAAAAAGAAAGAAACCGAAAAAAAAAGGAATAGAAAAGAAAAAAAGAAAAAAAAATGTTTGTTTGTTAGTCGGTTTCACTCCTATATTCTATCTTATATCATTTGAGGAGTATTTTCAGTTTGGTTTGGTGAGATTTTATGCCAATTGAAGGGCATGTGCTTAATTCATAATTGAGTTGGAATCGGATGTTGATATATGGTTCTGTTTAGGTACTAGCTTGATTACCTATACCTCCACATTCCCATAAATGTTTTGCCTTTTCTTACCCATTGCCTCACTTTACCATATCTTTGTAAGCCCTCGGCTGTGATAGGACCTTGTTTGGTTGGAATGTGTGTACGGTAGCTAGAATTGTCTATCATATTAGCTGCATGCATGTTTACGTGGGTCGTAGTTTAGGTGAGCGACTATTCCTATTTCTCTCTTTTACATATATATGTTCACCCTTTGCTTCATGAGAGAAGAGTGACCCGTGAGAGTCCATTGTTAAAGGTCTTGCAAGGTCGACGGTTCAGCTTTATTTATAAACATCCTATAACTCGTTTGCATTTGACTATCTGCTACTCCCTCCATTCAACTCCACACTACCATTATCTATTTTGTACACTATTCATAGTTAAACATTCAATTTCAATTTTCTCCCAATACATAAGTGAAAATATATTCATGTGGGATCTTGTTTTATTCGTCTTTACGAGTACATTAAAAATATCTAACTTTTATATTTTTCGCAAATACGTAGCTAACGATATTTAGCGCGTAAAAGACGCGTTGGCAAACGTGAAAAAAGAAAGTGGTAGTGTGGAGTTGAATGGAGGGAGTATAAGTGTTAGTTTGCTTGTATTAAATTGGCTTAAGTGGGCATTTGTAGCTAGCTCTGAGTTATCTTTTTCCGTTCCTTTAGTTGCATTTTAGTTTACTCGGGGACGAGTAAAGGTTTGGTTTGGGGAGATTTGATACGTGCATTTTATATAGTCTTTTTAGCCTATTTTATGCACGTATTTCTATGCCTTTATCGTGGTTTATTGCTACGAAATGCCCCGAATATGCTACTTTGGGTTATTATGTCTTATTTGCAGGTATGGATCCGAAAGTAGTGAAATCAAGCTATTTACCGTCCGTTTAGCATGCATTTGGAGGAAGAGATAATTCGGAGCTTGGAAAGTGCTATTTTGAGATGCGCATTGGAGTAAGGAAGTTAGGCGAGCCAAGAGAGTGCTTCAATTTGCTAGTTCCTGCTTGTAAGAGCCATATCTCGAGTTCTACAACAGTTATTACGGTGATTCTAGTTGAAGGTGAAAGCTTATCCTCTTAGCTTTCCAACGCCACCAACCACGCCTTATTTGTCCAAGTAACGAAGAAATGGCAGCCGTTTGAAGTTCAGTGCGCGAAGCAGGAATTACGCGCTGAGAAGTGCTCGATCGAGAACTATTTCTATTCAATCGAGAGCCCATTTGCTCGATCGAGAGCCACTTCTTCTCGATCGAGTGGTTTTAGGATGAATAAGTACTCGATCGACTATTTTTCCTTTCGATCGACCAGTTCATTTTATGCTTTTGCTCGATCGAGTGATTTAGTTACTCGATCGAGTGGATATTGTTGACGGGTTGGGCTTTTTGCTCTAATTCCGTCATTAGGTTTAATTATACTCCTATTTTCTTATAAATAGGAGTTAGGACGACATAATTAGCTCTCTTCTTTCCGGCTCTCCTCTTTTACTCTTAATACTCTGTCACTTTTACACTGTTACTTTGCTCTTCCTTTTCCGGATCAAAATTCAGTAATTGTTCCTCTCCCTTTTCTCTTTCTTTTTAATGTTTATTTATTGTTCTTGTTTCTATTATTCTTGTTTCCCTTTAATTATGTCTAGCTAAATTCCGTAGTATGTTAGGATTAGGGAAGCTGTGGCAGCGATGTTTTAACTGACTTGAATAGGTTAGACTTGCAATAGGAATTGTATTAGGCAATTTAACTGTTATCCGGTCGAATGAATGCATGCAGGAGACCATAAATCTAGTTAACCCCGATCTAGATCGAAAGATTGGAAGGGAAGGCTTGCTTAATTACAATAGGGTACAGTGAGGGCGAAAGGTGACGACCATAGCTCTTCTTATCAATAGTTTAATCGCCTCAGTATTCCCAATAGTATAAGATTTGATAGCTGCCACGGTAGACCGACTCCTAGCATACTCCCTTTTCTTCTGTGAATTTCTCCTTTTTATTTCCCTTGCTTTAGTTTTTAGTTTAGTTAACTCAAACCTTTCAAACCCCCATTAGTGACATTAGACAGATAAATAGTCAAATAGATAGTACACCGCCTCCCTGTGGAGATCGACCCTACTTATCGCTGACTTCTGTTAGTTATATTTAGGTATTTATTTTTGGTACGAAACGACAGTATCAATAATTTAGTGAGAGATCATTATATAAATGTTAAAACTTGTTAAAGATGTTTCACAACTAAAATTAAAACATTGAATGTTAATTTTTCCTATTTTTCATTCATTCTCATAAATGTATGACATCGCGCACTTCATCCTCCTTTCTTTATTTATTGTTATATTTTTTTTTCATTCTTTCATAGAAAGCGGTTTCTTTGAAGGAATTAATGATTGGTAACATGATTTACCAATTCACCTACATAAGCTTACAACGATTTTTGCGGTTATTATACAACTTAATTAACGTCCATACATATTAAAAAGGGGTTTCATGTTGCAAACTCATATTACGAGTTTAAAAGGAAGTCACATTTTATCAAGAGAGTCTTAATTTCGGAAGTGACACCTCCGTCATGATGATGACATATTAGTTTTAATTACTCAAGTGTAATTCAAAAGTTTGCGAAAAGAGTTTTCAAAAACACTTATAATACTCCAATATGATACCGTCAACTGGCTCACTTCGAGAAAGGCCAAATCGATTGTTTATGCGCTAAAGAGTTTAGGCATATGATAACAATTGAACGGTTAGGTAGTCCAATAATTTCGCAAGAAGTTGAGATTTTGCCACATGTTGCACTCAATTTATAGTAATTCACTCTTACTAAGTGTATAAAATATCACGAATGACATGAAGAGAGGTCTTCATGAGATTCTTTTTTGCTTGATTGAAGCAAAGAGGAATGTGAACGTGAGTGGGAGTTAAGAAGAATCAACCCTAGATGTATGCGATAGAACAAAAGTTGATAGAGACATCTACTCAATGGATAGGCTAGTTCTACTATCTTGGTATGAGATACCAAGTACGGGTCATTTCTTTGTAAAGAAGTTTACATGAATTGACAAAACGTAAGACGTCTAGCATAGGACATTTTTGTATCGAAATGGTGCTAGAGTAGCAATGATTTCGATAGGGACAAATGTACCTAAATTTGGTTTTAAAAGAATGTAATCATCTATGTTTATACATAGAAGGCATCACTCATGTGATTTAAAACAAAAGGTTGTACCTACTCCTATGATAACTTGGTGGTTGGTTTATACCACTCAAGTTAGAGGAATTTTACATTCTTCACGAAAACTAAATATTATACTATCTTGTAGATTTTAATGTCTCTAATTCGGTGAACCCAAATTGATCAAACCTCAAGTAAATTCGTTTAAACGAATAAACGATAAGCACATCGAACAACCATTTGATTGAGAATCTTATGGTGTGTGTGCATAAATTATGTTTTCTTTTGAAAAGAAACACAATAGTGAGGTGATTGATCTTATACATACGGATGTGTAAGGCCGATAGTTGGTTATAAATATACTTCGTTACTTTTACCGTAATGTTAAGTAGATATGAAAACCTCGTATCTATTTAATAAGACATAAAAGTAATTTTTGAAACGTGTTTTATTTTCAAAATGATGTAGTAAACCAAAAGCACGACAAGATCATAATGTTGATCGGAAATTTCAAAGTAATGACTTTGAAGATCAAATGGGTATTATCAAGTAATGACCTTGATAATCACTAAGAAGATTGTGAACCATAGAGTATGGTGTAGTCAAGAATATAAACTGAATTTTATGAGATATAGTTTGAGGTTTTTCGCAATTTTGTAAGCTATTTTCTCACTAAAAGTTTAAAACCCGACTATAATAGCCTAAATGACTCCATATGAGATATGGATAGGGAGGGTCCCTAACTTGTCATTTTTATACATTTGGGACCATAAATGTTTATGTTCAGAACAAATTTGTGTATTTATGAGGGTTATCCAAAATTGAACCATTTGTTTTTTTTTTACTCCTAAAAAACGAGAACAAAGAGTTTGTGGCTCATAATGCTGTCTTTCCAGAAAGATTTTCATTTTCAAGAAGACAGAGTGGGAGAAATTTTGAACTTGCGGAAGTCCAAGACCCACAAACTGAGTACAATGCAAGAAGACGTTCTTTATTGAGGCTCAGTGGTGAGTACAATGCAAGAAGACGTTCTTTATTGTGGCTCAGTGGTTATAAGGATATAATTTTGCGATAATATTGCGTTACTTTTCAAAAGTGATGAATCTTAAACCCTCATCAAAGGCTTTTCTATAGCATGAACTCTATGTGATGGCGTGTCACCATACAATTTGAATTGGTTTCCTTACACAAGATGTGATAAGGAAGGAAACACGAGATGTTTTCGAGACTTGATTTAAGGTGAATATTTTGGTAGGTTACCTTGATCTTGTCGTAAAGGTTACATAAGATGTTTAAAATTTGGGTTGGTTATAGAGAGTTTGTGACAACCCAAATTCCTTTATCAATTCATATGTTCTTAGCAATATAGCCTCTCATGAGGATGAGATTCGGCAAAAGAATAACGAAACTTTCTCCTTGGGAGAAGTTTTGTTGATCTTGTCAATGCTAAGAAGCCTAGCGTGCTTGAAAGATCCCTTTTGTGATCTTATATACGTCAAAGAGTTGGAACCTTGGGTTAAATCATGTCATTAATCATAATGGTATTACTCGAGTTGTCGAGGTACCATGATGATACATGGAGTTTAGTGGGAGCTAAAGAGAGTTTCTTAGTCTAAATATGTGCTTGACATATTAGTGACTAGAAATGTAGCTATGGTGATGTTTCTTAGTCTAAATATGTGTTTGACATATTAGTGACTAAAAATATTCTTGGGTGAATACTTGAGAGTAGCATGGCGCATCTTAAATATCCGGATCTAATGAGATAGATCTCCATGGATATTGGTATTATAGTCAAGAAACCTATGTGATAAGATTCTTGACTCGTTCAAGTTGTTGAACAATTAATATGATCTCTTGTGCTTCCGCTGCAGGATCTATTGAATATGCTAAGAGCTTCTCTCGTCGGGACTTATCATGTTGAGAATATAAGAAGTCATTACCAATCATTTCCTAGTGAGTGTCACTAGATGATTCTCAAGAGCATCCTTGAGTACTTGAAAAGCACTGAGGATTTACTCTTGTAGTTTGGAGGAATTTATGAATTTCGTGTAAAAGGGTTACACGATAGCATTCCTATGCTTATAAGATGTTATGGGCCACGTTAAGGAATGGTTAGCATGTAAGAGTGTTATGTGCATAAAGAATAAAATGTATAAGAAGTTATACATGCGTAAGAAGTTATACATATATATATGAGGAGTCATACATAAAAGATGTCATATGAAGGATTTGTATAAGTGTTTTACATATAAATCATGAACGAAAGCTAAGTACAATACAACATACGATGTTGTATAAGAGACAGTTGATATCCGGAATTTAATGGAACTAGAGTAGTTCTGTTAGCCGAATATCGTCTCCCGAGAGACTGTGAAAACAGTGGGAGTGTTTGACTGGCTTTAGAGCCAGAGTCTAAAAACTTGTTTAGACATGTACTTAGAAATGCTCTATGTGATGAAAAGATTGCATAGAACAAAGGAAAATAGCAATGGAAATTAGAGTGATGCAACTGTTGTTAATCCTCTAACCAAAGTCGTTGGCATAAGGTAGACATGATGGTTATGTCATCTCAATGTGATTGAGGAGTATACCTTAATTGCTAAAGATCGTTATGTAAATATTGGATAGAGTATTGATATTTACATAAGTGATGATCGCATTCATTTTCTGAGTCTCTTTAAGAACTCAATTATTCAGTTTGACTGAAAACGTTGAATACCTTGTTTATCTGAATATGTTGTGGAGACAATGTTGAACACTATTCAAGTGAACAAGATGAACATTGTATTTTGTCCCTAGTCACTTAATGAGGTGACGTCTCGGAGTGACTAGATTGTAAGTCGATTGATGGTGTGGACAGCGGGCCGCCCACGGGGGCGCTTGGGAGGAAAGAGAAACAAGCGTTTGCATTTTTGTTGGAGTCGCCACCAATTTTTATGGGAAATTGGAACCGTTCGAATACCTCATGTCATGTCAAGTCATAAAGTAGTGACATGAACACTAAGCAATCATTACCCTTAGCATTCTATGTCTAGAATGACTCTCGTGGATACCAATGAACACGGGTGTTCACGGAGATCTGGAGTAAGGGGTGAGGGTACGTATTAGGAAGCTCTTTTGATCGAACACCTAATCCCGCCCGCCTCGATAACGGCCTCTACTAATGATTAGGGAAGTTATTCGTACTCGATATATCGTCGGTTATATGCATGCAATGCAACATCCAAGTTTTAATCCTAGCATGTGAGAATTAATACTAAGTCGGTGAACAATTAGTTTAGCATACAATTAACGTCGAAGTGGGAATTTAAGGTTCAATTACATGTGAAGGCATACAAATATTACAAAGCAATAAATATTACAATGGTAGAAAATTACAATAATGAAAATTACAATAATTACATTGGATATGCGATTTATGTCGAAAATACCTTTAAAACGGATAATTTGAGAAAACGAATAAAGGAATAAATAAAAGAACAAAACAGAAGGCGATAATATGGTTAGTAGTTAATTAATACGTAAGCTAATTAATTAAGGTCAAGGCAGAAACGGAGTTCAGGGACAGAATTCAACCCGGAAGAGGCGCAGCAGAGCTGCGTTCTTTGGAAGAGGCGCATCAGTTGCTGCGTCTGTTCCTGACCTGAATTATGGCTGTGAAGCCGGAATTGCGTGTTGTTAATACTCGTGGGTAAATTTAATGATTGATTAAATTATTTACTCGGATGAAATTGATTAATAGGTTATTTACATGTGATTAAGGGTCATAAAACAATAAACATGGATGAGACGGAATTAAACGAATTAATTTACATGAACGAATGATTGATTAGTGACAAATTAACAAACTAAATCAATTAATTAGGTTAAATATAATGGATTAATGACGAATATATGATAGATATGACAAATAACAGATGCGAATATGTCAATGATGAATTCCAGAGACCCAATATGAATAAATCGAATCTCTAAAACCCGAATTGAGTTTAATGACGAAAACCCGCAAATATGGATTACTTGGGATTTAAGTCGGATGTATGACGAATTATGAGTGTTAATGACGATAAATAATATACATATGAAATTAACGTGATGATATCAAAGAATTAACAAGAAACAAACGAAAACAAATAAAGGATTTTGACGGATTACAGAGGACGAAGGAAGAAGAAAAAGAAGCAGAAATCGGCGGCCTCACGAAGAGGCGCAAAGAAGAATCGCGCTCCTTCGAAGAGGCGCAGCAGTTGCTGCGTCCTTTCTCGACGGTTAGTCTTCTGGAAATCCGTAAAAAGAGGTTTTAAATATGGTTTTAGAAATCGGTTTTAATTGGTATTTTCGACATAAACCTTACAATTGTGATACAAAAAGTAAAATACAGTAAATAAAAGAGAGATTTA
Organism: Silene latifolia; assembly: GCF_048544455.1. Taxonomy (NCBI): domain Eukaryota; kingdom Viridiplantae; phylum Streptophyta; class Magnoliopsida; order Caryophyllales; family Caryophyllaceae; genus Silene; species Silene latifolia. The sequence goes on from NC_133533.1 coordinate 40,659,908, forward strand.
CACCCTCAGACTTACATGTTTGACGAAACGAGAAGGACTAAGATATCGATTAGTGATGCTCGACGCGAATGTAAAGAAAGTGCCCTCGTAAGAGGAAAACGAACAGATTAATTAAGTTGATTGATTGTGTAGTTGGTCAAATTGGTCGGTCATGCAAACGAGGCCGGTACTCGAGAGGATCCGAGCTTACGTGGTCGAATGATCAAACACGTAGACGCCAAAAAGTAAGAACAAAGGTCTAGAATGCAAAGGGAGAAGAGAAGGGCGGACACTCGCGTGAGAAATATGAGGAGCGAAGGCTCTTATTTATACTAATCACGGAGGAATTATGGTAAGACTAGGATACGGAAGGAAAGATCCGGAAACAACCGACTTAGGTTAAACACGGAAACTTGGACAAAAAGAAAACCCTGGGAAAAGGCGCGGGCAGCTGCGTCCCTGGAAGAGGCGCAAAGACTTGTCGCGTCCTTTCTCGGGTAGGTTCCTCTGCGCGAGAAAGCGCGTTTGACAGCCTGTCGTATTTTAGGCATAACTTTCTCTACAAGACTCGGAATAAGGTGATTTCGGTGGCGTTGGAAAGCTAAAAGAAAGATCTAGAACTTTATGTGAAATAGGCCTGACCCACAAAAGTCGTTATGACCTCGTAAAACGGGCCTAAAGGTTGGGTTATCATTTTAGCTAAATGAAATGCACATTTTGTAATGTAAACTTTTAGTTTAGGCTAATGAAGTGAGATGGGAATCAAAATGAGATATAATCATAACATTTTATGACATCCTAACCTTAGGTAGACAAGCACATTGCTATGACTCGGGATTTGACGGTTTTAGGAAATGAAGACGGTTTTTGAACCGGACTCCAAATGAACTCTAATTACTGCCAAAACGACCGTAATGACACCTAGATGACAACAATGAGGTAGACATTAATGTTTGAGCAATCACTTGACGATAAACTTACGAACTGTCACAAATCGTTCCGCGTACCAAACATGCGGCCCAATCATCACCGGGTGGTTTGCGGGAGGTGCAGAAACGAGGTGTCTACAGAGCCCCCACTTTGACTGAGGCTTGGACAAGGCGAAAGTCAAAGTATAGCCATCAGGTCAATCGAAGATTACAACCTGACGACTATGGCGACGCGAGGCGGTTCAAGGGGTCTGAACCAAGGACCTGTCGTCGGGAACATTTTAGAGTCTGTCGACTATCGGGGAGGGTCGTTTAAAGTCCATTAGACTACGTATGGAAGCTCGCCAGCCATAAGAAGAGACCATACCTGAGACGTCTTTCTCGAGATGCTTCTGGAGGTGCGTAGGAGCTAAGGTTAAGCGTAGAAGCTAAGGGTAAGACCTAAAAGTCATGTAAGGATTTGTGCTAGGGTGTGGGGCCCTAAAGGAAAGCATCGACGGGAAGGAGGCCAAATATAATCTCAACCTGAGGGGTAACCAAGGCTTGGGTGTAGGAACTCTAAGGGAGTGTGATTCTAAAGGAATATGATCCTAAAAGGAAAAGGTGATCCTAAAGAAATGTGATCCTAAGGGGAAAAGTGTATGAACTCTAGGGAGTTTGGGAACGTAAAAGAAGCTAGGTGTATGAACCTG